>NW_027211715.1:13587500-14187500 GCF_022749685.1 Semicossyphus pulcher
TTTCTCTATTTTGTGATGGTTTTGATGAAGCCGGGCATTAGCTTTATCAAGAACTAGCGTTAAATTAGCTTCGCCAGTGGTGTTAGCTCATCAATAGCTATACTGCTAAGGCATACTGTCCTCCGCTGCTTTATCAGCGGCTCGGCTATGGGCCCATCACAAAATGGAGAGGAGAGAAAATAGACGGAGTTTCAGTCCATGACATTTGTTTTTAAATGAGCGTTAGAAATGGTAATCATGCAACAAAAGGATACTCCTCATTGAAAAATAATCACCCAAAGGAGACCGGAGACAGCGTAACTTCCAGTAATTCACCACGCAAACTACACAAGCCGCGGCATTGGCTGGCTGCCAGGGATATATAAAGAGATCATAGCCCCCCAAGTCAGGAAATCCTAAATCTGGGACATTGGAGTAGTTTAGCTGGCCATGGTTGGCCATTCACTGATCACATGACTGTTGCCTCCAGATTGTCTGTCCCATAGATATAAATACGTAGATGCCGCCTTGGCCGCTGCTGGCCACATGGGCAGGAGAGGGGTAGCGGCGCCTCCGAATGTACAAAAGTCTTAGCTTATTTTAGTGTTAATTTTAGAGTTGTGAGTTTATAGTATTAAGTAAGTTAGTTAGCATTTAAGGTAGTAGTTACTTAGGTTGTTAGATTTTTCCGAATTTTAGCTAGCTCGTAACTTTAGTTGTAGGTTAGCTCGTAGTATTTTTTTTGTTTTAGGAAACTTAGCTAGTTAGCTTTAGTTAGTGTTAGTATTTGTATTAGTGTTAGTATTTGTTAGCTAGTGTCCAGAATGAACAAATTATGTACAAAATACCCTTTATACAATTTAGTATCGCAGGGTTGTATACACACACACACACACACACACACACACACACACTGACCTTTGTCTGCATTATTGCTTTTCTTTTTTTCAGCATATAAGAAGTCTGTGGGATCCTGCTTTACAGTGAGCATCTGACTTGCAAACATTGCAGAATTCACTTTGAAAGTTCAGAGTTTCTTGTAGCTTCAGTGTGTCTGCAGTGATATAAAACATTGAGTAGTGATGGTGACACACTGCTCTAGTCAAAATATCCTTGAACACAAAAGCGTACAGGGAGATCCTTGGGCTCCCTTTCCGTGCGTCATGCCTGGAACATCTCCAAAGGAAGCTAATGAGGGGAGATTCTTTTATCACTCCTCTTTATGAAACTGCAGCAGCACCTTGAGCTGATCACCTTTTTCATCGGAGTATCTCCTTGGACTCTGAGTATCTTTTCTTCAACAAGGTTCTTACTTGAAATTTCATAATCATTTTAATGCAAAGTGCTCTTTTTACAACAGACATCATTTCCCTAATATTGCAGATACCGTATCTCCTTACACAGCGTACTCTTCAGTTTAATTTCTCCTCCTCTGGGGGCCGTTCTCCTGAACCCGGTGGGCGTCTCGCAGACAGGGGTCACAGCTATTCTGAGGATTGTGAGTAGAGCCAGAAGTGTTCTCATGGTGACAGAATGGGAGCGGTGCCCACAAGCAGCTCGCCTTATGTCGTCTCTCAACTGGAAAAATCAATGTGGGGAGACGGAGGATCGGATCGCCAAAATAAAAGACGAGGAGGAGGAGACGAGAGAGAATAGGCTGATAATAAGATCCAGAGGGGGATGATGTGCGAGCCTTCACTTTCCTTTCAGCTATTACCACTTGTCACTCACATCTGTTTCGCGCCAGTTTCCTAAGAAACCAACACCAGCGACACCCGGGCGAGACATGCTGCCTGTCTGTCTGACTGACTGAGACGGAGACAGGTGATCTGTTTGTTAAAGAACTGTGCCGGAGGGAAGCTGTCGAGTGAAATCGTAGTTCAATATTCAGCCCAAGATGCTTTTTTTGTGATAAAAATCCGCTCTCAAAACTTTGTCTGTTCCAACGCCAGTTGTGCATGACTGAAAAGGAATCCAATTGGCAGTAAGCGCGAGACAGAAAAGAGTAAACAGGCACTAAAAAGAATGAACTCCACTTGTTAAGTATGTAAATTCTCATTTGCTGACACTTTTTTCTCCTTGTTAATGCACTTGTCTCCTCTGAGGAACATTCAGTGTTTTCCTGTCTTGTGTGTTTTGTGTGTTTGCGAGTGTGCGCCACCGCCTGCAGCCAGGAAGGCTTTCCCAACTCTCAGTAATTGGGTTCAGTGTCTCGCTCTGCAGAGTCCTGATTGTGGTTTTGTTTTGTTTCCCATCGGAGGAACACTGTTGCTAAATTCTGATTATGTAAATGACTTAGCTTGTCTGTTATAGCTCTGTGCTGTTGTTTACCGTGTCCCTCCATTCACTGATGGATAACATGACTCCAAATTGGCTTTAGAGAGATAAGCCTGAGGATAATAATGTACAAATTTAATTAGCTTCATGCTAGTTTTGCTTTGTGCATTGATTATATAAGGCGCATGAAAACATTACATCATCAAAAAACCGACACTTTTGGTTGTTAATCAGCCTAAAAAGCCCCCAAAACATCCCTTTAAAGCCTAGGCAGTAGAATTTTGAATTATACAATCTTTAATCAACCTGAAAACAATGAAACGCTGAGCATTTGTGTCGCTTTTTGTCAAAGAATTCCTCTCAGCGCAGGCCTCCTGTTTCAAGATCTATTTTTCTTCCTCTCGGCCCTCAAAATGAGCCCATCAGTGGAGGTGCGGTGGAATTCTTGCCTCCTGGATCCTTTGATAGACAGACTCCCCAGTGGCCTGCGAGCCAGCAGGTTAATGATGATGCCGAGAGCGGTATGCTGTGAAAAAGACAGCTACCTGGAGAGCCAAAGGAATCACCAGACAATCAATGAAATTTTTGCACACAGAGAGAAAAACGGAGAGAAGAGGAGTGGAGGGGAAATGAGAGCAGCGCAGGTACTAAAAGATGGACAGCTGTGTGTTTTAGCTTTTATTCTTTAATGTGTTTGTGCTCAAATCTTCCACTATTTTCTTGCACTCACAGCCAAATTTCTATTTTCATTATCTGATAAATTCTATCATACTAAGCAGGCAGACTGAGGGGGAGGCTCACGAGTTCCTTCAGTTTTTTGGATCCCTGTCAGCTCACTGTAATTACTAAATATAAAGCCCAAAGGTCTGCCATTGTTGTCTGAGATAAACAGAGTGAGTGGCACTAAAATTGTCAACACAAGAGATAATTTCTCTAGAGGCTTTACACAGAGATGCCATTGTTGTTGGACTGTACCAAAAACATACAAGGAGGGGGGGAGTAAGAGGGGGAGGAATGTGACAAATCAATCAGCTTACCATCCACATTCACATCCTCGCCTGGATATTAGGAGTTGGGCAAACCAGGAGGGACAATGGGAGGCACTCAAGGCAAAGGCGAGGTGACCGTCGATCGCCTGCCATGGCCTGATGCTTATGTTGTTTTGCTAAATGTGGGCAGCGCCAAATGGTGGCAAGCAGTGGTGTAGTGGTCCATGGAGAAGTGGGTATACTCTTAATTCATGCCCTGTTTTTGAGCAGCCCATTCAGCAAAGGATAGATGCCCTATTTTATAAACAGTGACATGTAAGACTACTCCATTTAGATTACCCAAAAATGGGCCAGTAGCATTTGCACATTGTCACATAATTTCTGCTGCTTGACCTCAGGGAATAAGGATTGTGAAATTATGAAATTACTGACCCAATTCTGCCCCACAGAAATTAGATTTTGTTTGAATAGCTCGCTTCATCTTACCTGGCTGTTCATAAACGTTACACAGCATATTCTAACGGCGAATAGTTTAAAAGTGAACTAACAAAATTACCGTTAGGCAATAATTAGTTTCCCAGGTATCACCCGCCCTACTCTGCCTCTGATTGGCTCATCAGTCCTGCATAATGAGCACTGGCCAATGAGAGGCAGCGTAGGGTGGGTCATGCATGCCACCATCCTATGAAAGATAATTGGGCAATTTGGCTTGCATACATGAATGTTGCGCATCAGAGGGGATTGAGAAGTGAGTATACGCAATGCTGACTGAAAAATAAGTGGGTATACGCCGTATACCAACATATACCCTGCACTACACCACTGGTGGCAAATTTCACTCAACTGTGGTAGGTTGGCTATTCAAATGTGCCCATCAGTGGTCTGTGGTGATCTGATGTCTGCTCAGCTTGCTTGTACCATTGTTCAAGTGATACCAGAGAATGACACCAGAGAAAGAGAGTAAACGCTACTCTGCAACTTTTGCCAATAAAAAACAAAATGACTACAGTCCAAAGTGAGTTCAGTCAAGCCGAGCTGGACCATGCAGTAAAAAAAAAAAAATACAGGCTCTTATAAGCCTAAAGAGAGCAAAGCCAATGTTGCATCCCTGCAGTGACACCGACACAATTTAAGGCTGTGACTTCGGCTAAAAGCACTCTAGCAGCAAGTTGCAGCAAGGCCACACTAACCCAAAACTAATCAGACCCCCGACAGTGTCACAAGTCTGTGCTCACAGTCCTTAAAAACACAGTGAGGATTGAGGAGATGCCAGGCAACACAGTAAAGCTCATGTAATTAACACCATCAGGATGTGATGCAAACACCAGCAGTAGCTAAGCGCTCCATCAACAAGCATGTAGGTTACCACCCTGTCATGAGCTACAAGTGTTAGTTTTGTATTTAATTCATTCCCTGTTCTTGTCTTGATTTAGTCTTGTTTAGCTATATATTTCATTTGTGTTTCATTGTTCAGATCATTTCCTGTTTTACTTTGTCACCTTGTCTCTGGTGTTGATCCACTTCCTGCCTTTGTGTGTTTTCCCGCCCGTTTGAATATGTGCCCAGTGGTCCGTTTCAGAAAGCGGGTTTAGTGAAACCCCGGGTTTGTTAACCCTGAAATGAGGGAAACCTCGGGTTTGCCGTTTCAGAAAAGAGAGGTAACTTTAACTCTGAGTTGGTTACTATGGTAACTGTGTCTGTAACCTGGTCGGGAGCAGGTTTTCTTCAGGAAACTCAGAGTTTCGCTCTGTCTCCTCCCTCTAGAATATAAAACCCTCATTCAACTTCCTCATTCATTCAGCCCGTCTCACACGTGTGTTTGAGCGGTTACAAATAAAAAAAAGAAACGTTGCGTCTCTGTGCTGCTCTGACCGCTTTGCAAAAGTCTTTTATAATTATGATAAAAAAATCAAAAGACAAATCTGTGTCAAAGTCATCATTTTTAGATTTTCCACCACCACTGCCGAGAGCACTCAAATAAGACGCCGTAAGTTATTGGATTTTTTATTTTTTTTTAAACTAACACATTCAGTTTAATCAACATAAATTGTAATGTTGAACTCAGCATCATGTTAGGGATAAAGCTAATGCACAACAGCCACTGAATGATATTTCATTAGTTTAATATATAAAATCTGATTGAAGTGAGGTTCAGCCATGAGCCTGCTCTGCCTGAGCCGCACCTTTTAATGATGGTATTTTGTTTTTAGCTGCTTCCATGTATGTTTTTCTCCCGCTGGATTGCTCCTAAATTAATATAAGCTTCCGGTCGTGATTAAGTATTAAATAAATAGACCAGTTCAAACTTGCGAATTTACTGGAGCAGCAGTTTCTTCCCACGCCGCTTCTCTCTCTTTTGCAGCTGCAGACGTGTTACTTTATTTTTCTAAAAACATGCTTGTATTCGCTGAACGTCCACATGAGGATTTCGAGCTCCACTGGTGTGACATAGGAGGACCTCTTTTTGTGTACCGTTGCCATGTTGAATCGTGGTATCGGGGCTCCATTAATGCTGGCTTTTTATAGTCAGCATGCACCCACTTAACTCCAGCTAAACCTACTCAGAGTTGATTGAACTAACTCTGATCAGCTGTTCTGAAACCAAAAAGCCAACGAATTTTAACTCAGAGTAAGTCAAACCACAGTCCGGGGTTAGACTGAGGGTTTGCTGAACCTCCTTTCTGAAACGGACCTGTGCCTGTTTGCCTCACCTCCCCAGTGTATTTATTCTTTGTCTTCCTGTGTCTGTTTGCCAGTTCATCATTTATTTTCCTTGTAACTCTTGGTTTGTAAAACCCTTCGTCTGGTGACACTAGTTTTTCTCCTGTGGATTTTATTACTGTTTTGGATGGATTTTCAGTTGGCCCTTTTGTTGTGTTTTTTGTTACCAGGACAAACACTAAGCCTTTGTTTTGTTTTGTTTTTTGCCTCGTTTTGTGTTTTGTGTTTGAATAAATGGTCCAACTCTGCACCTGGGTCCTCTCCCTTTTTGTTAATACCCCAAACTCGACACACCCTGATAATAAAAACACTCATGTCTTTGTTTCAGCCACTGCAGCAAGACAACATGAACCCTGGGTAGAAAAAACTCTCCCACCTCTTATAAGAGAGTGTAGATAGTCATTCTAATACCTAAAGAGCCCAAACTCATCATTAATAATCAATTTCAGTTACAGATGGTCACCTGAACCGAGCACAGGCCTGTGGAAACGTGGAAATGCCTCTGAAAATGACCCCCATGTCCAGCTTTGATAATATGAGATAAAGTTAGATACTGCGGGTCATTGCTTGTGTTAGTTGCATCATCTCTGCCCTCATCCCCCAAACTATGGTAAAGGTCAGGGTGAGGGTAAGATATAGTTAAGGCTGATAAGGGAGCTTTAACCTTAGCCTAGCTGCTGATAGATTTTGTATCAGTCCCATCAGTACAGTATTCTAATAAACACTGATACATTCATGCATTTCATTCCACCCACTCAAACACTGATTTTCAAGCCTGCAGACATATTCTTTACCATAATGAATTCTGTCTGCACCGATGACTCTACATATAGATGGACGAGATCTCCATCTGCTCTCATTGTAAGATTTTGAAGCCAAAATAGCCCCTGTGATAGGTGCTGCCATCTGGCGATGGTGACGTCATGTGGAGCAAGAGTTGTGCAGATCGGCGGGTGGAGCCGGCGTAGCCACTACTGCTAATTAAACTAAAACTTACTGAAAAAAACAGCAAGTGTTCTCGCATGTCGTGTGTTTAATAGCAGAACAGCTTCTTTGTGTTGGTCTGAAGCAAACACTCACAGATGTGGAAACTTCAGTGACTGCAGTGATTGTTTTAGTTACGTTTCCTCCGATCATCCACTACTCTGCTAATCCAGAACAGATCGGCTGCAGAAGCCGTATTTGTCAACAGAGCTGTCAATCATCCTTTTGACAGCATCAAATAACTACCAGTAATTAAAACTTAAATTGAAAATGAACACTTGGACGTAAATCAGCATGAAAAGAACTAACTATAATGATGTATTTGATGTATGACTCATGTCCTGTCTGTTAACATGGAGGAGGCGGGCTTTATGACCTGTACTGCAGCCAGTTAGCAGGGGGCGCTCAAAATGTTTTGGCTTCCCTTTCAGGGAGCTGTTAGGTCGTCCATCTTTTTACACAGTCTATGGTGTAAACCTGATCAGTTATAAATGAATGTATAGATACAGTCTGTTGTGTTTTGGTCACTTATTCTTCTTTAACTCTTCCCTCTTGTTTTACTTAAATGTTCAAGCTAAATCTATCTGGCTTCTCTCCTATCTCTTCTTACATTTGCCTTGTCCGGGGGATTGGCACAAACTTGGCAGAAACTATAACACACCCAGCTTGGTTCCTCATCTGTTCCAAATGCTTTGATGTTGACTCATTTTCTGTTTTAATTGCAACTGGCATGCTTTTACGTATAAACCCCAAACAGACCAGGTCTGTTGTGCGCTGCCACACTCGGCCTTTATTGTCATTCAGCTGGTGGATAAAGGCAGATTATCTCTGTGCTTTGATGATGAATTATCAACCAACTGTTTTAAAGATTCCCTTCTATCTCAGATCTTCCACCTGCAGCTGCTATCCACCTTCTTTTATTTATCTAGCTGCCGGGTGGATTGATTGATTTCACTTCCAGGAACTTCCATTTCACAAAAGTTTAGAGCAGTAGTAAGAGCTGCCTGCCCGTATTGCATTGTTCATATAAAAGACCTTTTTGCATAAAGGGCAAATAGGGGAACATATGGAAGAGTGTGTGTTAGAACGGAGGACTTTTTGTGGCAGTAAACTTCCTCAGTCAATTTAAAAACTCTCCTCGACCCTCTCAAGGTCTTGGTAATTAGATTAGCTGAGGAGATTTAATAATGATCGTGTATTTAGTCATGCATAAGAATATTAAAAATACTGCTGCTCGTGTTATCACTGGGGGTCAGTAACTTCAGACTGAGTATAATTGCCTCGAGCTGTAGAGTCCATTAGCAGGAGATAAGGTTTTGCTGGTTGGGCTTTGCTTTATATATATATATTAGTTCATGCAATTAAGGTGTAAATAAATTCCTAAATTACAAGCTGCATCAATAGATGTATTGAAAATATACACCGATCAGCCAACATTACAGACCACATGCCTAATATTGTTTAAGGTCCCACTTTTGCCACCAAAACAGCCCTGACCCGTCGAGGCATGGACTCAACTAGACCTCTCAAGGTGTGCTGAGGTATCTGGCGCCAAGACATCCGCAGCACATCCTTTAAGTCCTGTAAGCTCCAAGGTGGATCAGACTTGTTTGTCCAGCACTTCCAGTGTTTTCACAGATGTTTGATTGGATTGAGATCTGGGGAATTTGGAGGCCAAGTCAACGCCTTGAACTCGTTATCGTGTCCTCAAACCATTCAGCATTTCTGCAGAGTGGCAGGGTGCATTATCCTGTTAAAAGAGGCCACTGCCATTAGGGGAATTCCCTTTTCGTGAAGGGGTGTACTTGGTCTGCGACAATGTTCAGGTAGGTGATACATGAAAAAGTAACCCACATGAATGGCAGGACCCAAGGTTTCCCAGCAGAAAATTACCCAAAGCATCACACTGCCTCCGTCTGCTTGTCCTCTTCCCTTCCTGTGCGTCCTGGTGCCATGTCTTCCCCAGGTAAGCGACGCACATGCACCAGGCCATCCACATGATGTACAAGAAAATGTAATTCATCAGACCAGGCCTCCTTCCATTGCTCTGTGGTCCAGTTCGTCGGCGCGATGGCGATGGACAGAATGGGCACCCTGATCGGTCTGCGGCTTCGCAGCCCCATATGCAACAAACTGTGATGCACTGTGTGTTCTGACACCTTTCTATCAGAACCAGCTTTAACTTTATTAGGAATACGAGCTACAGTAGCTCTTCTGTTGGATCGGACAATACAGGTCAGCCTTCATTTCCTATGCGCATCAGTGAGCCTTTTCTCACCGGTTCACTGGTTTTCCTTCCTTGGACCACTTCAGGTTGCTACTGACCTCTGCAGACCGGGAACGCCCCACAAGAGCTGCAGCTTTGGAGATGCTCTGACCCAGTCATCTAGCCATCACAAGTTGTTCCTTGTCAAAGTCGCTCACATACTTGCGCTGGCCCATTTTTCCTGCTTCCAACACACCCACTTTGAGGACAAAATTTGCTGCCTAACATATCCCACCACTGACGGAGGCCATTGTAGCGAGATAATAAATGTTATTCACTTGACCTGTCAGTGGTCATAATGTTATGGCTGATCGGTGTAGTAACTTACCTTAACCTTTGATGGTAGTAAAAATGATCATAATGCTCGCTCTGGTGAATCTAAGTAGTTAAAGTCTCCATAAACGTTTCATAATGCTGTAGTGACATGAGTACAAATCTATGAATCAGCTCTGTCTGCTAAATGTTGCAATAATTGGTGCAGGTTATGTATCTAATGCAGGCCAAGGGAGTAAATCGGAGCTTCTGCAGGTGCTTGTGTGGGCAGCAGTGACATCAACAGGCTCAGCGTGACAGCTCCTCCTCCACATCACACCTCTGCAGCGGGAGGCTCACACATCAGAACCTCCCTCTCATCCTGCTGCTCCTCTTTCACCTCCTTATCATTTTAGGGGGGAGGTGAGGAAGCTAGATTGTACTGCACACATGTGCACCGTCGCACAAGCACCATGTGTGCATCCCCAGATAAATACTCATGCTAATCCAACAATTCTCATATACCACTCCCTGCCAGGCTCCCCAGGCTGCACAGCTTGTGTGACATTCTCTTCCTAATGTATGGGAAATGCCACGTGCATAGATTACGGCTAAGCCTGTCAGTGCAAAAGCCGTTGGTAGCCTGAGGTAAAAGCTGCACACGGACCTTTAACGGACAAACTTGTCTGTCAAGAAGGGATGACGCCGAGGGCAAAAACTGAGGCAGCAGCTGGAATTTAATATGATAATATTAGTATTGAGTCTGTTACATGTGTAAGGAGACTGTGTGTCAATAATACAGCATGCCACAGGGGTTGGCTAATTGTTGGTGTTAAATGGAACTTGACTGCAAGAAGAGTTTCATGTTTGTGTGTCTCATCTTCTTTAGCTGGAGCTGAGCTGTGTTCGTCCGGCTTTATTGTAACGCCTGGCTCCACTCTCATTAAGAGGCATCTCACTGGAGTATTCCTCTCTCGCTCCTCGTCTTATTTTCAACTCGCTCATCATTGTTTTTCATTCACAGCGTCTCTGAAGGATACTCTCTTATTCGGGCTCTGCCGTCAGCCTTGGCCCCTTTGCACCTCTCGCACATTTCTCCCCGCCACCTGCCACCCAGGCATCGTAAACACACCCACACATGCGCCCACGCACTTGCAGATATACATGCATGCATACACACACGCCAGTGTAGCTGCGAAAGGTCGGCCGAATGCCAGTTTAGGTGCGATGGCTCGCTGGTCCCTCTCATGGTTCCCCCCGCTGCTGTGCTCATCAATTATACACAGCCTGCACATTTGTGTGTGTGTGTCCGGCGTGCAGGTGCTCTTGTGCGTGGATGCAGTTGTGTCAGAAACAAAACCCCGTTTGGTGTGAAGGCTTCCGGCCACACATGAGGCTGGGAGAAGCTGAGAGACAGTGGCATTGTGGGTTTGAGGCTGTCTTTCTCATTAATATGCTGTTTATGTGCCGCGTGTGTTCTGTATCTAATTGCCTTTCGGTTGACCTGCCGGCCTTTTCCTTATGAAACTGTCTCCATAGTTTGGTCTGTGAATGAGAAATGGATCAGGAGACAAACACCTACACACACACACGCACAGGATAATTAGGTTGTTAGAGAGAGAACATTTTGTGAAAGGAGTTAAATGAAAGCCATGTAGAGTTTTTGCAGCACAGAAGCATTGTTTTGTTTTTGTTCCTCCTTTGTCTTTGTTTTTGTGTGTTCTCTCAACTTGTCTTTTATGTGCAATGCTACAAAATAGAGCCCTAGCAGTTTATCTTTCTCAAAGGCCACCCTCTGAGACGTTTGCTTGTGCTTCTGAGGGAAAATGTGCAAGGCAGAAGTAGAGCTTTTCTCTCAGCACATATTTTGAGGTGCAACTGTATGTTTTTAAGCTTGATAGTAGAATATAATTGAGCAAAATACAATCACAGAGTTTTCCAAATGACATAAGGCTTTGGTGGGCCCTTTGTGCGTCCTTCATTTGACAGCTCAATCTGCCCTGCTCCCTCGCTGGGGGAGAAACTGGCAGGGGATAAGATGCAAAGAGGGAACAGAGATGCCCTGCAGCTTCATAACAACACAGCCTCACCCCGAGCTCTCTATTACTGTCTCAGTACAAAAAAACATGCATGTACAGACGCTGTAAACACCTCATGTGCAACGTCCTTCTTCCATCTGCTTATAAGTCAACACCACGTCGTCACGTTCTGCTGATCTGATATGGTTGATTAAAATGTTCTCGCATGGCTCTAAAGTGGGTTATTTAATTTCTTTCTAGCAGTTTTCTTTCTTTCTAATTAAGAATAAATTGAGTGTTGATGTAAGACCATAACAATTTCAACCTTGTGTGGAGAAAACTTTTGCTCCTGTGGCAGCTAGCTGTTGCCTTAAAGCGATAGTTTGGGTTATTTGAAGTGAGGTTGTATTAACAATAGCGAGTGTTGTTTGTACAGTAGATGACGTTCAGCACAGCCCGTTTGGAAAAGCAGCTTGTTGTACCAACACAGAAGCTAAGCTATGTTACACTGTAGATAAAGCCATGACAAAAATGTACTACTAAAGAGCCACTAAGCCTTTACAGCTCTATATTATGCTAACAACCTGACAGTGAACTGGGCAGAGGCATATAGTATTAGGCACAGCTGTTTCCATGACAACAATACAACACAGGCTCTGAGTCGCCACCAGTGTTGCGGAGCTGTGTTTAGCTGCAGATGCTTCTTCACATTTGAAGTACCGTAAAATCAAGAATATAAGACGCGGTCTGTTTTGGGGGGTATCCCAGACGGTAAAAGGTTTTCTTCAGATATTTATTAATAAAAACATGCATACAAGTATACAAGTCAAAACTATTCAATTTCAACAACTAATCAATTTATTTTCATTTAAAACACATAAATTACAGCCTACCAGCTGTTCTCGCCATGTCGAGTTTGCAATCTAGCTAGCCACTGCTGCGGTAGCTGGCAGCCTATGGTAATGTTGACTACTGTGACAGTAGTTGCTGTGACGTCCGTTACGCCGCATGTCCGTGACAAAGCTTATAGCGCCATCACCTGGGAAAAATACCCTAACACAATAAAATACCTCTCTCTGTATTACTGGTATGTTCGTCGCGCCAGTATATAGGATGCAGCCCACTTTTTAGATGAAAAAAAAAGGAATGAAAGTGCGTCTTATACACTGAATTTTATGAGCTCTGCACAGCTGACAAGCACTTGTTCTTCAGGCACAACTTACATTTCACTGCGATGTTGTTCTTCTCCCTTTCCATGAAGTAAATGCTGTCTTCTCTGCCATCTCGCTAGCTGAATTAGCTAGCTATGTGTGTGCACTGACACAACTGGAGTTTTACCTTGTACGCAGGTACCTGCCAGGAGAGAATCAGAAACAGAGCTTCTATTAAAAAGTAACTCACACAATCCTACTTCAAAACCTGAACTCTCCCTTTAAAGCATCTTTATTCAGCTGCCACGTCAGCTAGTAGCAACATTAGCATTCATTTGGAGCTGTGTTTTTTAGCCACCCTGTTGAATGTTAGTCAACACTTTTTCTTGTTAGCTCTGTTTTGGTCTCCACCAGACTCTGTGGTCTCTTTAGCTGTTAAATGCTAACAGCTAGTCGTGTGAGTAAGTCGTCTACTGGGCAGACAAGAGGCTACATAGCAAGTTTAGTAGAGTTTTTTTTGCTGATTGTAGTTTCTCTTTTGCTTGCCGATTCTTGTAATAACTCACCCCTAGCTCCCTTTTAACAGATAAGAGTTTAATTAAAATTAAAAATGCAAAACCCTAGTGTGTAAGACTAATCAATTGCAGGAGCTCCTATTAAAACTAATGATAATATCCTTTAAATATTCTTCCCTGGAGAAGCAAGTTACGGCCTGATCAGCAGCACATTGAATTAGCATTGTTATACTTGATTTTGCGTCCTCTGTCTCCTCTTATTTCTTATACTCGCATTTGTCTCCCTCATATACCTTCATCCACCCTCTTGCACTTTTGTCCTGTAACTAACCAGCCGTGACAACCGGAGTGTTACAGCGGTCGACAGTAGGGCCAAATGGGATTATAGTACAACCTGAAATACAGCAAACATGATGTTATTCCCTCCCAGCTGCTTTCAGGTGGTCCTATCAATTCCCAGGCAACACATGCCACATAATGATGGGCCTTGGCTGTGATTAAACACTGTCTCATGCTGTCACAGTGAAGCGGCGGTCTTCGTCTACAGCCTCGTATTCATTTAGCCACATGTAGCAGAGAAGGCTGGAGGAAGCCTGTGCCTCTCATGGCAGGGTTTTATTAGTCTGACTTGCTCCTTTGTATCTCAGTATTGGCAGTGGCAGCAGTTCTAATTACGCTGTGTCACTTTCTCCTCCCTCTGTTCTCCTTGTCTGCCACCTCTCCACCTCCCAATCCATCCTTTACCTATTCCTATTAGTTTGCTGTGATAACTCAAACCTCTTGTACAGCTGATTTTCTCCTTCTGCACTTCACAGACTCGCAGAGCGATAAAGATGATTTCTTTTTAACAATATCAGTACTCCGTGTTCCACATAAATCAAGACTCATTGTTCCACTATTATTGTGAATGGCTTTAGCACCCAGTTATGGCTATAAAAATGTTATTTTGCTGCAGAATGTCCTTCAGTTTATGGTCTGTTATAACAGCCATTATGATTGTTGGATCTTTGAGGTGTGATTCCTCCATAACGACACTGAGCTACAAAACTCCAGCTGGGGGACAAACCACAGCTCCAAGTGTTTATAATAGCATGCTAAACTCTGTTACATTTTGGTCACGTGTATTTTACTGGGTTGTCATGCCTTGTAAAACATTTGTCCAGTTGATTTGGGGAAGGTTAACTGATAGACTTGTTGCAAATTTTACGAGGAAGGGATGCAAGGGTTAGGTTGTTGATATAATATATATATATATTATTAAGGCCTTTAACAACAAACACATTGGCAGTAGGCGTGCAACCAGGTCCAGCCCTCAGGGTGTTTTTTCCCACCTTTTTTTCACTATTATTTTATGTTAGCCTATACCCTGGGCCATCACAAGTTAATAACGACCGCTCCCAACTCAGGGCCGTTTGGTCTCGGGGGCCCAAAAACCCCCTTTTTGAAAGATGCCTTTTGGCTGATGTCAGTGCACATTGGAAGGTACTACAATTGCATAAATAGTCTTACAGATATGAAATTTGGCAGGAAGTATCCTGAAACTTATGGGAAAGTGACAAAATAAGATTTAGGGGCTTGCTGCCATTGTATTTTGAAATATTACCCACAACATCTTCAACAAGACATAACAATTACAGTCTGAAAATGAGGATTTTTCAGCACATTTAGTTAAAAATGACCGTTTCACATTTATTCAATTTGTTCAATTTGAGCCCAAGATGACCTTTGGGGTGGCTGTGGCTCAGTGGTAAAGACGGTCGTCTTTCAATCGGAAGGTTGGAGGTTCGATCCCCAGCTCCCTCCCTGTAGAAAGTTCCCTCAGGCTACATGTCAAAGTGTCCTTGGGCAAGACACTGAATCCCAACGGGTATGAATGTGACATCTGATTGACAGTTGGGCAGTTTACGTAGCAGCCTCTGCCATCAGTGTGTAAATGGGTGAATGTGATATGTAGTGTAAAAAGCAGCTTTGAGTGGTCGCAAAGACTAGAAAAGCGCTATATAAGTACAGTCCATTTACTTTCTGTCTTCAAAATTATTCTTGCTGTGACCAAAATGCTTCATTGTACCTCAAATCAGAAAGAACAGTTACCAACCTTCCAGATGAGGGAAAGCACGATGTGTGGTTGAAGCCATAACCACCTCTCCATAAAAACTTTCCATTTCGAAAAAGGACTGGTACTGAAATGGTACTCAAAATCATATCCGATTTCTCCAACACAAACTCCGACAGGTTAAATGTATTTGGGCTTCAACCAAACCCAAGCCACATTTCGTGATGATCGTTGTGATTATGACCATGTTGTTAACGCCTAGTGAACATATAATCTTAAGCTACGTCAATATAAAGACTTTGAGGATGATATATTTCAATTTAAAGCTGCTGTGAGGAACATTCGGTTTGTGTCGCCCCCTGTGGACAAAGTTATACCTCACATCTCTTTGCTGATATTGTCCTGTACATGCATTAGGAGTGTTTTCTAAATCTCATTCTGGTCTCTTTTTTTAAAGATTTTTTGGGGGATTTTTGCCTTCATTAGATATGAAAGCTGAAGAGCGACAGGAAATATGGGGAGTAGGGAGTGGGGGATGACATGCACCAAAATGAGCCTCTGTTCATGGGGTGCCTGCTCAACTGAGCTTAACCAGTGCTCTCTCATCCTGCTCTCTTTTAACAGTCAAACATATCACAGACTTTGGATCTTTTTAATGTAGAAATGTAACAAAGGCTGTTTCAGTAGCGTGCTGCTAATCACTTTGTCTGACAGCCACCTGGTGGCTACAGGCATTAAAAATAACTCTAAATAAACAATATTCTTCCTCATTTAGAGGCATATTAATTTAGTCTGTTTCATGACTAGCTAAAAAGTCCTTGCAAAAAATGATCGGGCTTATAGAATCACAGTAAACATGAAATATCCTCAGGCTACTTACTTTCATTATCTAAATTGTTATTCTAACCAGTAAACAACAATTATCTTCAGTAACACAACAATTACATTCAGGATCAAATCTCTCTCATTTATCATCTTTGATTACAGGTGATGAATCACACCTGTCAGCTCTCAGTGTGCATCGGTAACTGTCACCACACAGCTGCTGATGGCTCTGTTTCTAAACGCCTACATTTGATCAAATTAAAGGATAAAACAAACAACCAAAAATCATAAAACAAAACACGAGTGCAGACAGTGCTAACATACTACAAACTACACATCTAGATTAAATGTAAAGCTGCCTTTAAAGAAGCTAATTAGCTCGTTTCTCACCTCTTACAACAGTCAGACTCCTGTGTGAGTGACAAACTGTAACTGACAACCAAAGCATGCCGTGGCAAACAATCAGTGATGAGTTTGGCTGAACCATGTCCAAAAGTGTGTGACTGTTTACTTGTTTTTGTCTGTTGCTGAAATTATCTTTGATGTAGGCTGCTGAATAAAATCACCTAGTTGCAGCAACTGAATAATAAAAGGTTTATTTTTAAGAAGACAAAAAATAGTGAAGGAAAGCCTTAACCTCGCTCCCCCTAAATGAGTAATGGGGATGCATTTGCTCCACTTTCTCCTTTCCTAGGCGCCTATGGGCGATCACATGACAATGGAAACTCTGTTGCCATGGCTACGGGGCTGTCCATAAGGGGCACAGTAAGGAAGGAAATTAGGTGACCTTTTTCTTGTATAAGTTGAAATATCATTGGCTGGATTCAGAGAAACATAATGGAATCTTTGTGTTCTTTATGTAAGGAGAGCTGTCATCACGTGCTGTGATCCCCAGAGGCAGGCTCTTACATCTGTTGATGCTGTGTGGATGCATCATTCTCTGGGATGATATGGATTTATCTGGTGTGTAGGCAGGTCTGAACAGGGTCAGAGAGACATACAGAGTGATACACAAGCACATCCAGGCCAAATCTCTCTCCAAAGAGCTCCTAAAGCACAGGGCAACTGATGCATTGTTGTTATTAAACCTGGGGTCACTCAGTCTCACAGATCAGACATAACGCAGGCCTGTGTGTGATAAACAGCATTCCATTTTGCTCCTCCTGCAGCACCTGGAGGACGAGACCCGGCCCCAGTGGGAATGAATAGGATGTGACAACGTAAGCCTCATAATGTGCGGTGCTGATGTCCCCCGGTTTAAAGCAGAGGTGGAGGTTATAAATGGACATTCTGGATAATAGGTGAAAGGAGAAAAGATCACTAGGGGGGCAAAGGATGATGTAACCTATAAGCTTGAGCCCTTACTTTGATGCATCTGTGTGTGTCAGTGTGTGTGTGTGTGTGCTCCTCCATCTATAAAAACCTCCTGTTGTGATCACATGACACCTCGAAATGAGAAATAAGTGGGCCTGACTCATGGACGGACATTTTTTGCTCACAAGAACACACACTGACAGGAAGTATGGAACAGGCATTAGCACGCCAACACCTGTGGCTTCAGGTAAATGTGATCAATGCTCATCTTAAAATGTCCGCAGGTACACGGCTGCCGGGGATAACATGAGTTATGAGAACCAAATGTTGGAGGCCCTGATTGGGATTATCTAAAGAATGTCCGTCTCCTCATGCCGGATATGAGGAACATGAGCGGACGGCTAAACTGATTAAGCCTGATTTGAAAGAATGATGCTCCCGAAGACAGCCGGATGGATGTGACTGTCTCTCTTTCTCTCTCTCTCCCTCCTAAATCATTGCCCGAGGAGACTTGAAACAAAGTGAATCATGCCATCCTGATTTGATAAGAATTGAGCAGCATGAGGGAGCTCACGCTGGGCGGTTAGAATGGGAGCATATGGAGGCAGAAGGCCAGCTCCTATCTGCCAGCTGAGCCTGATTATGAGACACCTGATCCTCCTGTCCATCATCCAATTATGCTGAGAAACACATTATACGTATCTTTATGCTTCCTGCAATTTACGAATGTGAGAGTGAATGCGTTCAGACACCTAAAGACACCTTGTAATCAGCCATTCTTGCCTGTTTTGGCTAGCTATAATGAGAAAATGATGCAGCGCATTTAGCCAGATGCTTCCAAGAATACATCACAAACTGCATTTGCTACATACTCAGTCTTGCAAAGAACAGACACACTTAAGCCACGTCCACACGTACACAGGTGTTTTTCAAAACGTAGCTTTTTCGCTGCGTTTTGGCCTTTCGTCCACACAAACGCTGTTTTAGGTCACTGAAAACGGATCTTTTGTAAAGCCGGACGGACGTGACAAAAATAGTGAAGCTTTAAACCTTGCTAACAACTTTTTACATGTTTACACATATGTACAGTTACTCGTCCTTCCTCGATGCGCCATTGCAGCTCGCCAGGTCGCCTTCCGGCAATAGATTTTTGATTGGCTGCGATTTTCTTTTTCTTCTTTGCATGACTGGATTATATCGCCACCTGTTGGGAGTGGCATTCTCATGACAGCATTTCTGTTTTGTGTTTTCGTTAGGATGGGGATTTTTTTCCTTTTTTCGGAAACGAAAGGGGGAAAAACTCCCGTGTCCCTGCAGACATGGCCTTATGCTGTGTTCACATGGATTCAGGCAGACGGTTGACAGTTGACGGCAGACGGACGACACCTTCTGCATGGCAAAAGTAAACAATCCCTCAGACGGAATGGCAGGATGGCAAAACCAAACATGCATGACGAGATGTTGCTATGGTGATGATAACTATAATCGATGAATTTATTTCATGTCATCATTTGATGTAATTATTGCTTATTATTATTGATATGCTATGTGTATCCCTTGTTTATCTGCGTCTGAAAAAAGAAACAACAAAAAAAAAAGCGCATGTGGTCATAAAGTTCGGGGTGTGATCCGGGATCCGGTTTGTCGTCTACCGTCTGCTTGAATCCATGTGAACGCAGATCTCATTCAGTTTTGAGGATATGTTTTTTTAAATCGATTATGCAACAATCTCATTGTTGTTTGTTTGGTTCAAATTCAAGACAAAAACTCCAACATCAGTGAATGCATTCTCTTTGCAGAAAATCCTCCCCTGACGAGTCTCTCTCTGCAAGAATTCCCATTGAAGTCATCTTCAATTTCACTCTCAATTTTGCCAACAGAAAGACATCTATGCTCTCTTTTCTTGAAGCGATTTTCAGCCTGCACCGTCCAGCATTTCTCTCCCCTTGATTTTTTTCCCCTTTACATCATCTCTCTGCTGGGTCCTGCAGGACTTCCTGGGCACCCTGCAGGAGGTGTTGTTGGTGATGAAAGGTGTCCTGAGATGACACTTGTTAAATTAGATGCAAACACTCGCGCGCACGCACACACACACACACACACACACACACACACACACACACACATGGGAAAGCCCATTGACAATCTTGTTATTACAGCAGGGGAGCTATCCTTAAGCATCAAAGCACAAGATGTAATGCTTTGTAGGATGGTAGCATGGCTGTCCATCTGCATGATTCCAAAATCCTGAGCAAAACCTTTTAGCTGGAACAAGACTGAGTATCCAAAATGTGATTATGTTCAGGAAAAACAATAAAAGTGCAGCTTAAAATCATGGAAATTGAATATATGCTGGTATAAAAGCTCCATTTCCCTCTCGTAGTTTTCCCTTCAAAACAAAAACACCTGTGTTCAAAAAACAAACCACCAAAAACACAACAGCTTAAATAAACCAGGATGAGTCATCTCCCATGTGCCTGCTCTGTTTTCTCTCCCTCTCTGAGAGTCTCTTGTTGTCACCCCGCCTCCTGCCGTCATTTTGGTTCAGTGAAGTGCGAACCTTCATCAGGGCAGCGGTGATAGGGAGAGACAGAGGGTGGCGAAATTGGAAGGGCTAGGAGGGCGTCGGAGGAAGATAGAGCGAGAAAATGGAAAATGGTGAAATGGTTGAACGATAAGGCCACGTCAGTAAAGTTGGAGATTAGAGGACAGAGCAGTGGAGTGAGGCGGCGCTTTGGTAGCACAAAATATGACGCAGCTCCAGGTCAAATAGCTCAGCTGAGGTCATTCTGCTACACAGTGTAGAAGCCTCTTGTAATATCTATCATGGTTCTCAACTGGTCTCGCCTCAGGACCCACCAACACCTCAACTTGATAAGTCGCCACCGAAATGTCAGAATTTTTCAACAACTCAAATGTATTTAATAAAGATATAGTCTTGAAGATTTTCATTTAAATAAATGTCTGTTAAGTCACTATCTATCACCGAATGAGGTATTGAGCCTCTGGCCCACTGATGAAAGCCTTTGCATTTGCAGTATATAAGATTATTATGGACTGGGTGTCTGTGGCGACCATCACCCAGCAGTGGTTGGTTTGCCAGAGAGGGTAGGCGAAGCTTAATGGCTGCTTTCCCGGTCTCTGTTGCAAGTAAACAGTAATCTACTATGGCTGAACAAACAAAGAAAAGATCAATGACTACAGATACAACTTCAAAAATAAGTGACCATCCAAAGAAAGAGAAACAAATTTGACGCTAAGATGAAGGCAAACAGAAAGGAAAGCGTCTTAGAAAGTAAAGGTTTCCTGGGATATCTGTGTCCTTCCATTTTATTTTGAAAAATGTTTTCCAAAGATACTTTACCTCTTTAACAAAAATGAAAACAACCCAATTACTTTTCATCTCAATTTTTCCAGTACATACTCTACTGAGCAAAAGCTTTTGCTACATTGTCCTCATTATTCATCACTGTATTCTATTAGCTTAAGATAGAAAAAATGTCACAGAATTATGTAAATAACACAAAAATAGCCTATTCTGATCCTTCTTAATAACATGATTCAATGCAGTACTTTATTTGTGCTTAAAAGGCCCGAGGTATCATTAACAACTCTTGAGTGTTGGACAGAGGGGTGGGCAGATAATAGGAGCAAAGACGAGCAGAGAGGGGGATAGAGAGGAGGCCTGGGGAACTAATGAATACTGTGTTTTTATTCTCTCTGCTCTCTCCAAGGCAGGAATGTGTTTTAAGTTCTATCATGCTTCTTATCTCACCGTGCAATCACGCTGGAAAGGTGGAAATTAGGCAAACTGAGCAGAAGGGGGTGGGAAACGTGGCTATTTCTGTCTCCCAGTGTTAGAGAAATAGAAGCTCTTCTGATTTTCAGAGAAGTGTTCGTCTCTTATATGAAACAAGGACGCTTCCCGGCTGCAGCCCATAACACATTGTTTATGAGCGTTTCATTGGCTACCGCTGCAGGATATATTTAGCATGTTTGTGTGCTGCTTTCCTCTCAACTGCACGAGATTGCATGTGATTCAACAAATGCTCTAATGTGCCACCATTGTATTCGGATGATATATTGTTTCATTTTCTGCATTTGAGTTGTTTCTCCCAGCATGCACCTCTCCACTCTTGATTGTATCGAGCTATTCCTTTTAACAACACGCTGATACAGAAACAATGGGAACTGATGAGGTCGTATTGCTCATTTCTTTTATGCCTTGTGATTGTCACACTTGCATTCACACATTTTTATTTATTTATGAGTTTAAATTTGCATTTTAATGTCTCTATGACATCCCCATTATATATAAACTCCTTTTTATCTCTGCAGTATACGCTCCTTCTATTTGCTTTACAGTGTCCCCCTTTTTCCCACAGGGACCATTAAAGTTTCATTTTACCTTATCTCATGTGGAAGGTAAACAGACTCATTAAGCAGGCTGGGATCCCAGCTGAGCAGCACTACAGTGTAGGTGACACGCCGCAGGAGCACATCACACCCAGCATGGGGAAATCAATGCTCCCTCCGGGGAGAGGCTGTGGCTGCGGCTGCAACAGAAGCTAATACTCATAAGGCCCTATTTTGTCTGCGGCTGCAACAGACACGCTCACACACATTCTAATATATTGTCTAAATCCTTTATCTTTATATGTGCTTTCCTTTTGGAGCTTCATCTTGGACACAACATTGTATATTAATACAAATTTGACTGGTTAAATACGGTTAAGCAGGTTCAAGTAAAAATGCTTGATTAACAATTATATTAAGCACCATAAGTGCTGTTAAAAACACATCTGGCTTTGGTCTGTCCTTGTGGTAGGGCCTCCTGGCAACTGTAGCAAGTGTAGCAGCTGTTGAGAGCTGCACACCCACAACATTTTGTTCGGTCAGTTTTGTTTAGTATCACTAATAGCTGTTCAGCGTCAGTACTGTTAATGTGATAGAATTAGTCCTGGGATCATGCGTATCCACCATGCAACAAGAGCACCACAGATTTAGGATGCTTCCATACGTTGGACTTCCCTTTTGTCTTAGGAGCAACAATAAAATAAAACTCATCCTTATCTAGAATCAATGTGGCTCTAGTAAAACTCTTAAGAAGCTCTGGTGCCGCCTTAAAACCCTGTGGACCGAGCTGAACTTTCCAAAGATCACTTGTCACAGCGACTCAGGAAACTTCCCCGAGGTGAGCCGTGGGTGACAGCTGCTGCCTCTCCACTGGCACAGGTAAATGCCAGAAGCCCCACTTGGATACACTGGCTTACTAACACACAAATGCACACACATCACACACACACACACACGGCTGCGTCTTAAAAGATCCTAAAAGAAACATGGGGAGGCTAAGCATTAGTCAAACTGTCACCATGGAGAGTAGAGACAAATGACAGAGTGAATGCATGTGTGCACAGACACAAAGATTCACTGTGGTTGTTCAGCAGAAACAGAACAATAAGACACGCTGTGATTGTGTTTCTTCTTGGAAAATGGATTTGAGAGAGACGGTGGCATAACACTGCATTATTTCTACATAAGAGAGGATAATTCTCCCATTATGAAATCATTTATATTCTAAAAACGTTCCTTCCTGTGGGTGGTCTGTTCTCCTGTATGCACGGCGTTTATTATCCTATATTGTTTTCTTATATCAACACACGGAAAGAAGAAAATAAAAACACACAAACATGCACACGCACTCACGCAAAGAGCTCTCGATCTCTTTGGAGAGGTTTAAAGTGCAGTAGACTGACCCTGTTGAGAGACTGTTGATTAGAAGCACTGTATTGATTCCGTGCATCGACCCTTGTCTCATCTGCTCTGCAGCAGTCTGATAAATAATCTTTACTGTAATTAGGCAGACACAAATATTGAATCACTTTAAAGTCACTCCTTGACTCTAATTCGTTTTCTGTCATCAATCTGAGTGCTGTGAAAGTGAATATCCATCCTGTCTCTACCTGAAAGCTATCATCCTCTTGGCTCCCGTGTAGCTGCAGTACTGAGCACGGCCACCAGGGGTCTGTAGAGTAAAGGGGATGTATTTCACTTTACAGAACCAGATGCCCAAGTAAAAAAAAGGCTGATTTTTATGATGTACCACTCCTGCCTTCTTGCTCCAGCTCCTCATACTCTTTCTTTTGGGACCCTGTCACCTGCTCACTGCCATGCTGTCCAATTGTCACCTCCACACACACACACACACACACACACAGACAGACACCGACATGCTAAAAACAGCAGCAGCATGCTCCAATAGAGCAGCATTAGTCACAGTGTCACCATGCAGGGAGCAGCCACAGGAAGCAAAGGGGCAATCAGTTCAGAGCAGAAGAGTGAACATTTGAGTGAAATGTTTTGATTAAAGAAGACATATCAGGATTTGTTTACATGCACACATTTAAGTTACCGTAAAGGTCAAAGGTCGGTTCATCCTCCCACCTGACATGTTTTGAGTTTCATGACCACGTTTCCCAGAAGCTGTTAAGTTTCATTATGAGTACTCGGTGACATAAAGTCTTACAAACCAGCTGGAGGCTCACGGACACTCTTGCTTAAAGATGTGACAACCACTTTAATGCATGTGAGCAGACCGGCTTAGCCGTGTTGTAAATAGCTGTTTACATCACGGGTCACCGTGTGGGTCTATGTTGTGTAAAAACCCACCACTGACCTTGTGAATACCTGCTGTGTTTTTCAGGTTGGCCTGCTGTATGTGTGATATTTTCTACAGGACATTTAGGCAGAAAGGACATTTGGATTCACACGACAGATACTTTAAATTCAGAGCATTGCTCGTGGGCTGGGGGATGAATAATGTGTGAAGACTTTTAATGAGGCTTAGGAACATTCTTCGAGGACATGATTTCTCCCCGAACAGCACCACTTACATCTATTCTGATTATGTTTTTTGTTGATGATGATGAAGAATAAACACGATTCCTCCCTTACTAACTATGCTTTTCTGTGTCTGACAGTAAAGGGGAGGCGGCAGCCATCGAGACAGAGCTACTGAGGGACTACAGGTTCGGACAGCAGCAGCTGATAGAGATTTGGGGTCAAGCGTGCGCCCTCGCCATCACTAAGGTCCGTACGCCTCTGTTCCAGACCTCCTTTGATAATAACATGTATGTCTTTTATCTGCATCCTTCAGTAATGTCTTTCATGCTTGCTTGCCTTGCCTAATGTAATTTTGAATCAGGATGCAGCGCAAGGCCAACTATTTTTTCCTCCTTTTTTGATTCATTCATAATCCTCATCCATCCATTCAAGAGATACGATCTATATAAACAAAAGCTGGGACAAATAATGAAATTCCAGTCTGATTGTACTGCAGCTCTTGTTTTCATTGTCAAATGAGCCTCTGCTTGAATTCTTCTGCTCCCCTTTAAGGCTCTTTTCTTTGGACCATTAGACCAGTAGCACTTAACAATAAACAGTCATTGCCAATTACTGGGTATGTGTTTGTGTTTGGTCTGTATGTCTGTGTGTGTTTAGCAGTACCGTTGCTAGCTGTGCTGTAAAACAAACTCTCATATGAGTATTTAGCATATATTTTGTGGCATGTTTTATATGAATTAAACTTTTACATGTAACACTTTCACAATATTGTACTCAAAAATGTGAGTGGTTACAATGCAACAAGTGAGGAACCAATCAGGAACGACCTGATAATCATTGCATGATAATAATGATAACTATATTTATATATACTATATTAATGATATATATGGCTAGGCTCCCAGTTGCCGCTCACTTCAAATTTAAAGCCCTGTTGCTCGCTTACAAAACAGCAACAAAAGCGGCTCCTGTCTACCTGAACGCACTCATCCAGGGCTACACTCCCTCCTGCCCAATGCGCTCTGCCAATGAAAGGCGCCTGGTACCCGGTGGTGGAACGAGCCACCAAACTCCATTCGGTCCGCAGAGTCCCTTTCACCTTTAAGAAGAAGCTAAAGACCCAGCTCTTTCATGAACACCTCTGCACTTTACGATATTGATGCTATTGACGATGACGACATTGAGGATGTGGTTGATGTTGTTTAGGATGATGATGATGACTATATTGACCTTGTTGATGTTGCTGATAATGATCATTATAAAAGAAAGGTCGGCACTATTGTCCGATCGCACTTGAAGCTGTTCGTTAGCACTCACTGACTTCGTTCCCTGTGTTGTATTAACTGTCAGATGTGCGTCGCTTTGGACAAAAGCGTCAAAGCAACAAAAACTGTACTGCCCACAATAGCCTATAAGCCTATTAGCCTATTCAAATGACTGCACTCATATTTTTCTATTCTTATATTCACATATTCACACACTGATTGCAGGCTGCTTCCTAAAGTGCCCAACTATCAGTCAGTAATCACATTCACACACTATGCCACCTGGATCAATTTGGGGTTCAGTGTCTTGCCCAAAGACACTTCGACATGTAGACTGAGGGAGCTGGGGGATCGAACCTCCGACCTTTCGATTCAGAGACGACCAACTCAGCCGCAGCCTATTAGCTTACCGCTATGTCATAGGTTTTGTTGATCATATTGGTTATTTCGTCCAAAGGCATTTTGGTACCACATTGATTATTCACCTTGGAAATCAATGAGAGGTTTCAGACTAATTCATCTCTGAGAATTGCCCGGCGGTGCTGGGCTAGAAGATTATGGACGTTATTTTGATTGAAGGTCACCTCATAAAAAATCATTACCTAATTAATATAGTCCCTTCTTGTCTGTTCTTTTATGACTCATCATTATCTATAGTGGTTTAGTGAAACACTCCTGAATGCATTTATAATTTATGTTATTCTGTTTTTATTCCTCAGCTATACTCACTCTTCTGTGTACCGTATTGTACAGTCCACCTCGGCACTGGCCTTCTATTGAAATGAAAAAGCAAATGTGTAGCACCTAAATGTCAAAGCTCAAAGCTTTCTCAGAGCTGTATGGATTACTTCAACTTCAGTCAACCTCTTTCTTCGACAGAGCATGTCGTTTTCTTCAAAAATCCACAGAACGCCTTTTCAATAAAGGTCAAATCGAAGGAAGTCATGGAAATTTGTACAATTACGGTTCTTTTCTGCTTTCAGGCTTCCAACCCACAACCACTTTTACAAACTCCAGTCAAATAAAAATAAACTGTGGCCTCCACCAACCCACTCCTGCGCAAATCCCTTTAATAGCCTGCTCTGTGGATCAGTCAGAAAACTGTTTGTAAAGGTTCATCCTGTAAAAAACGCTCTCTGTTCTGTCACTGTGACCTCAGTAATCACTGTAAGCCTCCTGCTGTGGCAATTCGACTGTACAAGAGGGCGAGGAGTCACAGCTGCTGCTACTTACACTTTGATAATTTGCATGAACTTCCACACAAAACGTCTGATTATTGTTTTCGGGAACTTTCTGTGACATTTACTTCCAAACATTTCAGCGGCTCACCTCGGGGCAGAACACCTGAGCTCACTCTGTGGCAGTGATCCTCATCCACACAGGCTCAAAACCACAACTCCTCTTCTCTGTGCTCTGGACTGTGTCAAGCAGTGTGTGTGTGTGTGTGTGTGTGTGTGTGTGTGTGTGTGTGTGTGGAAGGCTGCTGGGAACACATGTGATTCCCTTTGACTAGACCACTGGCTTGGGTGAACGCCACACTGGTTTCCTCAGCGGGCTCTTCAGCAGGCTGTGATGAATAAGAGTCTGGGCTACAAGACACATAAAACCTTGTGTTGAAGGAGGGATGAAGACACAAAGAAGGAGACAAAGACAATGGAAAGAAAGATATCAAAAACACTTTACAGGAAAAAGTTACACAAGCGCTTTGATAAAAGTGATAACAGTTGATGAGACGTTTAATAACTCCCACATGAATAAGAGACAGGAAGAGACAGAGAGAGACAGCCAGGAAAGAAGAACATGCAGACAGATTGAAAAACATCCAGAAAGACACACAAGCCAGACAGACAAGAACATTGTTTTTGACAAGGAAAACAACATGAGATAATATTTCCAGTAATACTACCCGAAACGTCATCGTAACATCAAAAGTATTTTGAAAATCAGAGTCAAAGCAAATCTGCTAATTTCCTCTATAGTGGCGATTACTGATGTTTTAGGCCCCGAAAGGAGGTCGGCATATTAAGATATGATCACCTTTACTTTATCATTTGAAAAGGCAAGCTTGTTAGCAAACAGTTGCTCATAAACACATTAACCAGTTACGGTCATTCACTCTCTTAAAGCTCTGTTTTTGGTCCCTACCAACTCCTGATGGAAGTAGGTTGCTAAATTTGTCCGTCTGTAAATCTGGCTACAGCTAGCTATTAGGAATGGACATTTCAAGCAAAAATACTATTCAATATTCAATATTGCTTGTACAGAGAGACACCTTTTACTTTTTCACAACTCTGTTGGTTTTATTTTCATGTCAAATTGTGTACCGAAAAAACTCCTTTAAAACACGGGGTATAATAGACTGCATACTTCCTATATAATATCTATGACTGTAGATGGACGACGCGTCTCCATCTGCTCTTGTACGAAATTGATGCCAATATAGCCCCCGTGATAGGCGCTGCCATCTTAGATCCGCTAACCAAATCACACACTTAAATTACTGAAATAAAAAGCAACGATCCCGCACGCCGGCGTGTTTAACGTTACGTCTCCTCTCGCCGTTCCTCCTCTACTCTGCTAATCAGGGACAGATCGGCTGCACGAGCAAAACAGCATCAAAAAACTACTTAAAACTTAACTTCATACATAAACGTAAATCAGCATGATAAGAACTAACTATAATGACAGAAACTATGTTTGAGAAAAATGTATTTGCCGTGTATTTTGATTTTATAGTTTGACTTATGTCCCATCTGTTAACATGGAGGAGGTGGGCTTTATGACCTATACTGCAGCCAGTCAGCAGTGGACGATAGAGAGGTTTTGTCGTGAGCTGCCATGTTGTCCAATTTTTTATACAATCTATGTATAATACACAGACATGGATTATTTCTTTTATGATGAGAATCAGCCTGACAAACTGTGCATAGTTGTTGTAGAGGTATAATACAGTTTTACCTGGCAAAGTTTGCTCTTGACCTCATTTTTGTTTATTTTTTCGAAGCAGTTTCACACAGAACTCTTTGACGGTTTCCACATTTTTCTCTAGTTCCGAATCTCACAGCCCACACCTGTTCTACCAGCACCTGGCGCTAACGCTTTCTTCTTCTTTTGTTATTTAATAGCGCTAGCAAACAGCTTTCAGATGCGCTACAGTCACCGTCTGGTAGTAGTACCACATCACACCCAGGCACCGGTAGAAACACTGAAAAAATTATATTTTTAGAATGAGATAAAAGTCGCATTAAGTTTTAAATGTCTTTTAAAAAATAAATGACTATTCAGATATTTAAAATGCATGTCTCAGCCCTACTAGCTAGATGGATAAACCACTAGCAGAAACAATAGAAACAGAAATAGCTCCTCTTATGCCAACGAGAGCTGCGGTTTGGCTGATTATGATCTGTAGGTTGAGCAAAGTCTCTGACATCACACACTAATGTTAAAAACATGCCACTTTAAAGCTGCACATACTTGGTCGTACTTGTAATAGGAAACCCACAGAGAGTTATCAAACCAACCGTGTAGTCACCCTGAGCGTTGTTGTGTCTTTCAGCTCAGTGTTTTAGCTTGTTTGGTTGTGTCACTGCTCTTGTGAAATCTGTTTTCAGCTGCCTTAGGTCGAAGTTTTTTTTTTCTGAAACACCCACTGTCCAAGCTCTACCTGCCAAGCACCAAATTGCACGTTTAGCTAATGGAGCATTTAGTAGCTAAAAAAAGTCAGACACCACCCTCAGGGATTGTTGGAGACCAGAATGGAGCTAAAACGACATTATAATTAGACTTACTCCTCAAGGTGAGAAAACTTTAAATAAATGATGATGTCGCTTTGTGTCTGTGTAAAAAAGCTTCTGTGTTCTCATACATTTGTATGAGCTTTATAAGGTGATAATAAGTCATTGTTGTGTTTACAGCTTGGTGTGCTGCCCCCAAAGTGACAAAAAAGCAATGAAGCAGCTTTCACTGGTGTTTGTTTGAGTGTGAAATTACCACCATCATTACACTCGTGCTTGTAGCTGATTTCATTCTTTAATTGATTTGATTTTACAGGCGTTCTTGTTAATAACCATTAATGTTTCAATGATGCAACTTATTGTTTCACAATTACAGCTATTACATTCTTTGGGGGTGAGAAACACACCGGCACAACAGCACAGAAGCTGAAATGGAAAACCAGGAACACGACAAAAAAAAAGAAGTAAGAGCTTGAGCAGAACGAGCGGCAGCATCAGTCAGGAGCAGAGACTTTGTTTTCTCCCCTCCAAGTGTGTGATTAACCCCACCACATCCACTTCCCCTCTATTATCATCAGGCACCACTGGCCCCGTGCCTGGCCCTCCACCAGCGGCCCCAAACAGCATAGCCTTACTAGACAAACACGGCCAGGACGCTGCGGATGGCTGCTGCCCACAGCCGCCAGCAGCACCCCACTGCTAACATGACATCACTGCTATTTAAGGAAAATTACAGTAGAAGGAGATGCAGACAGTCTTTACTTCACTGATTTCACTGCTGGCCTACTGCTGCTGGCGTCCAAGTATACCACACAAACAAGCGTGTGCTCAGTCTCACACACACATACACACACCTCTGCTTGCCAGATAGATTATAGGTTTTCTGTAAGTAATCCCTCCACCAGCAGCAGCCGCAGCCTCCAGCTCTCCAGACTATTTGTGTGTTTCTGTATCAGTCTGAGGCTTTTCAACACCTGAGAGGAGACAGGAGACGTTTTTGTTACCCCACAGCAATAAATTAGTCCCTAGTTTACATGAGCACATGGACTTCAGTTTGGCCCTCTAATAAAAATAAAAAAGGAACAGTGTGTGTGTTTTTAGGAGCCTGATAATGTTTTTTCAGGCTGCGTGTGTGTTTCAGGTTGATTGGAGGTGAAAGAACATGTGCCTTTAACATTTGTTTCAAAGAGGTATTCCCTGGGAGAGCTTATTATAATCAAGACAGACATATTTTTAAGGTGTGTGTGTGACTGCAAGGGGGATCCTGTCAATGCTCTCCTAACTTTTCTTTATTTGGCTCCTTCCGAAAGCATTCCACCTCAAAGTCAATGCAAAACTTAATGCAAAATCCAATTACTGTGTATTTTAAAACTATGGATATATGGAGAAAATGCTAAACCAATAAACTGTCAGAAGTCCTTCAGACGAGCAGAGCAAAAGAAGCATCTCGATGATAAACCTGCTGAGCAGATGCAACAGCAGCATCTGTCTGTGCATGTAAAAGGCTTCTTCACATCAGAAATATCATAAATATCTCAAACACTGGAACACATTGAGCAAGTTTATAAGCCTCAAACTGACTCCTAACAATAATACTAAGAATAATACTGTGTTGACATGTAATGTGCTGCCAGGGCGGTTTCGACTGTTTGAGGTTTTTATTAAAACAAATGACATTTTTCTGGAGTACAGAATGTTTAGTCTTGTTTGAAGAGATTGAACTTAACATAAAAGAAGTGAAGCTATCATCACTGTCTGAAAATCAATATAACTTTAGTGTGTTTTGGCTGAGACCTTTTATAGGTGTGTAATCAGGGTCCAAAATTAACTTTCTGTCCTAACGATGGTCGGTAACCTAAAATTATTTACAAGCCAAACTGTCTTTAACTGGCAGTAAAACTGCACAAGTTAACAATGTAATTTAAAACTATGCCATTACTAAAAACCCACAATTGACCTTTTTAAAGTTAACTATTTGTACATACCGTGCACAGAGACGACTTTAACAATGAGTCCTGACCTGGGTTTTTCTACACTGACTATATCTCAACATATTCTTCAAAGTTAGTTTAGCTCAGTGGTTTAAGCGCGCCCTATGTACATAAAGAGGCACAGTCCTCAACACAGCGACCCCTCGGCTCTTTGCTGCATATCAACTCCACTCTCTCTCCCTTCATTTCCAACTCCATCCACTGTCCTAGCTAGCAGGGAACGTTCCCTTAACGTTGGCGAACATTACCTACAAGTTCTAATTACAAAATGTTTTAATCTAATATTCAAAAAAACGTTTTAAGGATGTTTATCATTTCAAGTTCTTGTAAAGTTAAAACTTAAACTAAGACAAAACGTTTTCACTGCAACATTCTGAAGATATTTTTGGGATGTTACGGAGGCCCGGGATGTCAGAACGCTTTGCTCAATGTTACATAAAAACAAAGGTAGAACATGCTTACTGCAACATTCTAAGGATCTTTTCAGGATGTTAGTATGATCTGAACTATCAGAACCTGATTTATAAAGCGTTCCTGAAATGGGATTTAAACATTATCTCTGCAACTTTCTGAAAATGTTTTCAGAGAACGTTCTCCGGCTATTAAAAACATTGCACGTTACATTCTCAGAACCTTCTTAGAACATAAAAACTCTAGCTGGGGTCCTATCCATTAAAGGCAAAGGCCAAAACACAATCTTAATTGTCACAATCTTGGCCTCTTTCCTCCAGTTAGCTAGAAGGGTTGCGCCCAACTGGATTACATCCTGCCAGATACAGTAAGTGTAACCACAGAAACTGTGCACAATGAGGGTCAATCCAAAAATCTTGATACAGTTAATGACAGTAGGACTTTGCATACCAGCACCAGCGCGCAAACTCTAACAGACTCAGAGAAAAGATTTGCTAATTGCTTTCATTTATTCAGCGCTACATTTCGAGGCTTAATATCAGAACACATGAATAATAAGAAAAGATATGTGTTAGATTAAAGTCGAATTAAACAGGTCGTGAAGACATAGCAGGGTGCTGAGCGAATTGATCCGACCTGATCCCTTTACAGCTTCTTACCGTCAGTGTGTGGCTCTAATGCTTTCTCCAGCAGCTTGAAACGGCTCCAGCTCTGATATCAGTGATCCTCCTGATGGTCCTAGGCATTTTAAAAAGGTCATTAAACGTTATGATGCAAAGCTTTTGTATGTGAAAAGCATTACGGGAAGCATGAGACAGAGACGTGGGAGTAAAGCTGCATGAAGACCAAGCTAATGTGGATCCATTCGCACCAGGAACATGTTTATTGTGAGGCATTATTTAAATGTGTGCCTCTCGAGGACAATGGAACAAGCTGTAAATACAACACTGACAGATTATTTATCACCTTATAAAGTTTTACCGCCTCTGTGTTAGCAAAACCAGTTTATTTACACATTCAGCAGACGTTAGCATGCTGTTAGAGTCGTGTCTCTGGCCTCCAGACAAATTAGTCCTACAATCACTCTCCAACTCCAGAACAGCTTCAGCAGCATTGAAAAATGCTACGCCGTGTTACGCTGTGTTTGCCAGCTAGTCGTTAACATTGTCTGTCTGCTGTTTTACATTGACTCAGTGAACAACAACGGACTCCTGAAATAGCTGTCTACTGCAGCTGGAAACATGTTTAATGAGAGTTAAAATAATGTCTTTAGGTTGATCACAAGAAGTTACCTCTTAAACCATACACATATGCATTTGATCTGTTGTTAATATTAAGAATAGACAGATTAAAAGGCTACACGGTGGTGCAGTGGTTAGCGCTGTTGCCTCACAGCTAGAGGGTTCTCTAAATGCATGTGTGGGTTCATTTTGGGAACTCAGGTGTCCTCCCAAAGACATGCTCGTTAGGGTGATTGATAATCCTAAATATGCCTGTAGGTGTGAGCCTGAGCGTAACAGGTTGTCTGTCTGTGTGTGTCAGCCCTGTGATTGACTGGCGATCAGTCAAGGATGAACCCTGCCTCTCGCCCAATGACAGCTGGGATAGACTCCAGGCCCCCCTGCAAACCTGAACAGGATATAGATATAGTTATATTTCTGGTATAGTTCACTGTCTTTAAAGCTACTGTGTGGAGTTTTTGTCTGGTCTCATTTGCTCTGGTCAAAGCAAATGAGACCATCATGAGTGATTATTTCAATATGGTCATTTTTAATGCCTAATACCGTTGCCACCTGGTCGTTGTCAGACGGCTGATTAACAGCACGCTGTCAACACAGCCTTTGTTTACATTTTCCACAGCAAAGATTCACAGCAAGTGTTACTAGTAAAAGACCCAAGGAACATTTTTATCTTAGAGAATAGTACTTATGCATGTACGGGACAATATCCGCGAAGAGAAAAAATTACCGCTTTGTCCACAGGGGGCGCCAAGATTAACACGAAGCGAAAGTTCCTCACAAGCAGCTTTAATATCTGGTTACTGTAATTACAGTTAGCATTTCCCTCGAGGGAGCAGGTCGGCAATGAAGCTTGACATTATGCCACGCACGCATGCATATTCACTGTAACTTAACTGAGTCAGATGTGTCACTCACATCAGGTTTCACAGCACGACACTCACTAAGAGCTCCTGTCTCATTACATATGAAAATAAAAGACACTGTCCTGTTCTATGTGTCTTCCACTCTGAGTCTCTGTCTCTCTCCTCCCCCTGCTCCTCACTCCTCATAAAGCTCTCTCCTCTATCTCACTGAGTGTGTGTGATGATTTCTCAGCTGAGCTGTTATGATGGAGATAACGGCTGCCGTCTCGTCTCCTGGAGTCATCGCTCCGGTTAATGCTCTTTGAGTCTTGTTAGATCCAATTAGACACAGTGCGCGGGGGCCTGTTCTCCGCATGAACTTTCTCCTGAACTGAATACGTTACTGGAAGTGGAAGTAAATGGATTTTACGTGCTTTAGCAGAATTCTTCCTCCGCTCGAGTTAATCTGCTAAATTTGGAGGTGAAGGATCAACATAATGTGATTTCCTCTTTCTTCAAGAATCGGCACAAGAGTATTAACTTGCATTACGTAACGCTTTACTGCCTGCAAATGACGGTGTTATTATTTTGTAATTATGGTGCACTTTAATTATAATTTTGAATAATTACAGGGGTCCAATAAAACATTTCCAGGAAATTAAATCCATGTTATAAAGGGGTAACACTTGTAAATGACGGTAGCACAACTTTTAAAATTAAAGGGCACTTATAAGATAATAACAGTGTACACTAATATGGATATGAGAAAAGACTAGGAATAGCCACCAGTGTTTTAAAGTAATTTTTATGATGAGGAGCTTTTAAATGTATTATGGGAAACTATAAAGTAATAATGAGAAAACCAAGACAATACAAGAGGTGTAAGCAGCCCATTAATGCAGATTTAAAGGTATACAGCCTTATAAACTTTGCATTAGCCCACACTACATCTCTTTACCTCTTTATTTATACAATATAATACCTACTGCAATAGAGGTAGATTAGTTCCCATTAAATACAAACTTATTTCCCCTGTAGTTAATGACTTGTTCTATAATAAATATTTGTTGTTATTCTATAATTACTCTCCATGCTTAGCACTGGTTCGGGCAAAGTGGGCCTTTCTGTGTGGAGTTGGCATGTTCTCCCGGTGCATGCGTGGGTTCCCTCCAGGTGCTCCGGCTTCCTCCCACAGTCCAAATGCTCGTTAGGTTCATCGGTGACAGTAAAGTGCCCGTAGGTGTGAATGTGAGTGTGAAAGGTTGTCTGTCTCTTTGTGTCAGCCTTGTGATCTCTCGCCCAATGACAGCTGGGATAGGCTTCAGCCCCCCTGCGACCCTGAACAGGATAAGCAAAAAGATAATGGACAGGTGTTCCCCATAATACAAACTTATTAAACTGTAAATTAAACTGCAGTCATAGACGACTTATATCAGTGATAAACTCGGCTTAATGGCCTTCTGATATACGCTTTTATTGGCTGTAATTTTCAGAGGCTCATATGAGCTGTCTCCCCTCCAAGTTATTCTTATGGTTTATAAAATGATGCTGTGACTTTTACAATGATGAACACTCATACACTAATAATGTCATATTTCAGAATCTGAACAGAAATCCCTAAAAGCATCAGCTTAGTGCTCAACGTGGCATCCGGGTCTTTGCTTTGACAAATCTGCGGAAAATGAAGGCAGACACCTCTGGGGCTTTCATTTCAGAGATCATGCCTGAGTGTGTACACACACACACTAACACTCACACACACAGCACTACTGTTGAGGTGTTGGAGATGGAAGATTAGCTGTTTAGGCTGACAGTTCCGCAGGCACATACCTGTCCCATTTAAGAGGGTGCAGGCTGATTTACAAGGTAACGTAAGGCCAGTAAACCAGGCTGATGCCAACAGCCGACTGCAGCCGGGGGACGAGACGGAAAGTGTGTTACATTTACGGAAGCATCCTCGGAGAGGACGCTGGCATTTTTTCCACTGCTGCCACGGTCTTTTCTCATACACGGAAGAGACGATGGCGCTGGTGCCATTTCCACCCTCGTCTGGCATGTGTGGCACGCCGCAGCCAGACTCAGAGTGTGATTAAGGGGCAGAGGCACAGATCGGATGACCTGCTCGAAATAAGAGGCCAGAGTCTGAGGGATAAAAACAAATGCGATGGCCATTCATCTTTCTCTTACTATTGTACTCTGTACATCTCTTCTATCCCTATGTCTTATGTTTATCCTTCCTCCGCTCCTGTTTCTAACTGCCTACATTTTTATCCTGTCTCTCCACCAGGCCTACCCTCTCAGCACTCTAGCGAAGAAGCAGCCAACAGTGCTGGTGATCTGTGGTCCGGATCAGAATGGCTCCATCGGCCTGGTGTGTGCCCGACACCTGCGCATGTTTGTAAGTATAGTCAACAACTTTCCAGCAGTAATCCCTTTTAGATTCAACAACACAAATTACTCTTTGCAAACAGTCCTAATGAGTCATTCCGATGATGTCACAACAGTAAAACAATCGAGTGTACTTTAACTTATGTCAGGACGTAGACAGGCTCTCTGCGCCTTACAGAATGTCATCTCAGCTCCTGTAAACGGCTCCGAGCAGTTATCCCATTACCCTCACTGCAAGGGCACTCAGACAGTCATGATATCATCGCATTGTTACTCTCGTTAAAGCTGTCTGCGTCCTTGATATGATGTCATGAGCGTGATGTCTGCCCGTCAGGCTGCAGGCTGACTGACATTTTAAGACTAATTGTTTTCCTCTCCATCACATCACAGATCATGACTTGAGTTGAAGTCAGGGCTCGGCGCTGTGGTCCCGCCTCCACTCTATGACTTTATTGGAAGGGAAATATGGGATATGTGTTTTTGGGATCTTTGGTTTAGACTGGAATGCATCTATACACTTTACCATATGTGTGTGACATGCTGGATTTACAGTGCATAGATATTTCTGATTAAAACCATGTAAGATTGAGTCTCCATAGAGTCTTTCTCCCTTCCCTTGCCTCCCACTCAATGTCTCTTAAGGCCAAGGAAGAGGTCAGAGGTCAGCGCAGAGCAAAATATATTACCCAGGCATTCAATAAGTGAATAAAAAGCACCTGTAAAGAATGAATATAAAACAGTTCGGCATTGATTTCCTGGGTTTGTTTGTCCTGCTTGTGCCTTTTCCTCTGAGTGTGTCGGCTATTGAGACACATTTACCTTCATCTCAAAATGTGCTACATAAATTAAGCTTTAATGTCATTATTTTCCAAAGTGACTTCCCTCTACAGTTGGCTGATTTGGAAAACGCTTGTCTGGGTTTTCTCTAACTTGAGAAACTGGAGAGTACTTACTTTGGACTGTGAATCACCCTCCTGGTGTAAGAGTGTATGTTTTTCATGGTGCGACGTGATCCCTGTCAGCAGGAAGACATGCAAGCATACACTTGAGACGCACGCATTGACACACACGCACGCACACACAGATTCGAGTCCCTGATGCGGAGCTGTGAATGTGATTAGACAGAGCATAGAAATAAAAGATCAGGCCAGCTCGCTCCCCACATCACTCCAAGATGCGTGTTCAAAGGAGCAGGTTGTGTCGGGTTCTGTCATGCGTCTTTGATTGTTTCCACTGCAACACAATGCTGCATACCAGAAGACAGACATATTGCTTGATCAAATTTAATGTTGGATGGGATTAAAAAGCAAGTCCTAAGTGCATTTGTTCCAGTGTGATGTTGGAGATGATGTTATGTTGGCTTGTATAGAGACTTACTGCATGGAAAGTTTCATAAATATGCTTTATAATTTCACCTCAAATAACAACAATTGTACTTGTATGTCACCGTTAGGAAAATCTCTCAAACAGACCGGAGCGTCTTCAGAGTCGTGTCACATCTCCAAATGTTCCACCACACTCTGTTGTGCTGCAGGTTTCCAACGGGCTGTGTACTGAAACAAAATAGCACAGGACACGACCACCCCTCAGGGGGAGGAAGTGTAACCCTGTAAGATGTGAGCATGAACTGGAAAAAGACCCCATTGCTTGTTTTTGTTGCACAGCCCATTTCTGTTCACGCTCATCTCAAGCTCTTCCTTAGTTTCACACGGCCGGTGGTGTTGCTGCTTATGAGTGAAAGGGCATGCAGGGGTCACTGGTTAACCCCCCCCCAAGGAGGACACACAGGCACTTGATTGTATTTGGCTTGGTTGCCCACTCCGTGCTCTGTGAAGGTCATGTTGGCGATGACGTCAGGGAATCAGTGGCTGTGACAATATGATGCGCTTAGGATCCCCAAGGAGGTGGAAGTCCATCTTATCTGATGGACAACTTCCTTTGTTGAGCTCAGACTATTTGTGTCCATTTATTCATTCCTGCAAGTGAAACAGGTCTTAACATCTTAATAAAGAAGACATACTTTATTAATCCCCGAGGGGAAATTCAATTTTTTCACTCTGTTAGTACAAACATGCGTCGCACACAAAGGCCTGAAACAGAACCTTACATGGACATGCACTAATGTCAGAATGAGACATGCACCCCAAGCAGTTGAAGGATTCAGCCTTGCTCAAGGACACCTCCAAAGTGCCCAGGGAAGGAACTGGCAGCTCTACAGCTACCTGCCACAACGCCATGGTTGATCCATACTGGGACTTGAGCCGGCTACCCTCAGGTTCCCAAGCCAAGTCCCTACAGATTGAGCTCCCGTCTACCCCACAATGCACAGTATGCGATCTATTTTAAATCAGAAATGAGAGACACAAATGAGAGCGAGAGATACATTTGCATTACATGTACCTTGTATATTAAAGAATAAGTAGGTTAAAGAATAAGAATTGTTTATTTTGAAACATCCTCTTTGATATTTGTCTGCGTTAGTACGAAATGTAGTAACTTAGATTAGAAAATTGTTTTTTTCCTTGAGGCTGTTTATAGGCACATGGGAGGTTTGAGCTAATTGCTCACTTTAGCATGCTAACATGGTCACAATGAATATGCTTTATGTACTTATTTTAAGCAGGTTTAATGCTGACCATCTTCAACATTTTAGCTAAGCATGGTTATATTTCTTTTCTGAGCAAGCCCAGCAGAGGTTGACTGGAGTTTCATAGATACAAATATGGGTATTTGACAAACTTAAACCTTGACCAAATGGTGGTGCTAGATGAAAGTCAAAGGCTCAATACAGTTTTTTACAAATCATCCTGAGGGGAACATGAATGTTTGTACCAAATTTCATGGCAGTATGTCCCATAGTTGTTAAGAATTTTCACTAAAATGTACAAATGTGGTCCTCATGATTGTGTAGGATGAAAAATTAAGGGATTACTATAGTCATAAGTGATCATACTGTGGGGACCATGAATGTCTGCACAATACATCACGGCAATCCATTCAACAGTTATTCAGATATATCAGTGTGTACCAAAGTGGTGGACCAAATGTCAAACCAACAGACCAACCGTACCGTGCTCCGCTGCAACCTAATTAAAAGTGTTATTTGGACTACTGAAGAAATAGTCCCAATAAAACCAACCACAACGCTGTGTTCCATTTGTGATTAACCAGAGTAATTGCTCATTGTTCTGGATGAATGTTACTCATGATTTCCTTTCACCTTCATTGTATTGGAATGTTGGAGGATTGTATAAACGCAAAACACAAACACACATGGATTAATACCTTTGGAGACATTTGGAAAAACTGAGAAAAATCGTCTTAGTTTTGAGTTCAGATTACCTGAACATTTCCTCTGATCAAACTTACAATCGCATACACACTACTGACAGTTACTGGGTTTTAAGATGTACCTGTGGGACTGTGTAAAGGTCACAGATCACAGGTACTTCCTGCTGACTATCACAGACCTTTCAGTCGGCTGCTGTCTGGATTTCTACTCCGCTCTGCTTCCAGTTTATGAGGGAAGTGTTCTTTCAGGAAGCAGACGGTAAAATCAAAACCTCTGATCACCAGTCAAATGTACTTTCACTTCTCCTGGACGGAAGGCCAAATGTACCTTGATGCGTCATACACTCAATCATGTCAGTAGTGGCTGAAATTGTCAGCTTTCGGGTCGATGTTATGTAACCTTTTCTCTTTTTTCTATTTCTCCCCCCTACCACCCACCTTCTCCCTGTTATTCTCTCTGTTGCCTCATCTCGACCCCAACCCCCCACCCCAACCCCCCACCTCTTCTCTGTTGTTTTATCTGTTGCCCCCCTTACACAGGAATATGAGCCCACCATCTACCACCCTAAACGCTCCTCTCAGAGTCTACACCAGGACTTTACAGTTCAGTGTGAGAAGATGGACATCCCCTTCCTCTCCTATCTGCCCACAGAGGTCAGCAGCATCTTTACAGATGTTATACTTACTTTTTTAGACTGATGCATTAAAATCTCTCATTTAATGTACAACGTTGATTAAAGTGATAATCTTGAAGATTTTCTGTTAAGTCACTATCTATTGCCGAATGAGGTAACACAATGATGATTGAGCCTATGGCCCACTGATGAAAGCCTTTGCATGCAGTATTTAGTATTGTTACGGACTGGTTATCTGTGGCAACTTTAAAAATCATAAGCAGTGCCCAGGTAGTGACGCGTTTTCCGTCACCCAGCAGTGGTTGGTCTGCCAGAGAGGGTAGGCGGAGCTAAGCGGCTGCTTTTCCGGTCTCTGCAAGGGTTGCGAGTAAACAGTAATCTACTATGGGTGAACAAACAAAGAAAAGATCGATGACTACGGATACAACTTCAAAATAAGTGACAATCAAAAGACAAAGAAACAAATTCGACGCTCAGATGAAGGCAAACAGTCTTAAAAGGACAGCGACTGTCAGCGAGGAAAATCAAGTGTTACAACCGGAGCCAACCGTGGACGTCACACATACTCACTGTTTAAATATCTGGGAAGTGTGCTCCCGCAATTACCGTTTAACGCCAGTTACCGAAGATCTTGGAGTTTATCACTTTAACTTGTAAAAGTGAAAGTTGCTTTGATAGTAGTTCGACATTTTGGGAAATGTCTTGCCTTCTTGTGAGTTAGAAGGAAAGATCTGTATACGCGCACATGTCTGGACAATAAATATGCAGCAAAGGCCAAGAGCAGGTAAGCCTTGCTTAGCACAAAGACCAGAAACAGGTGGAAATGCTCGTGTAGGTCTGTCCAAAAGAAACAACATTTACCAACAAGCATTAAACAAACTCTAATTAACATGCAACAATCATTAGTTGAATTTGTACAAAAACTGAAGGACAAAGAAGACAATTCACCGATTTAGTGGGGTTATGTGCAAGACTATTTCTTGATCTGGACCAGTTACTTCCTGGAGTCTCTCGAGACTACCTCACAACTGATACAATGCAACAAGTAAAGAAGAAGAACATAAACTTTATTAATTCCCTAGGGGAAATTCAATTTTTTCACTCTGATAGTAAAACATGCTACACACATGCACAAACAGAACCCTATGGACATGCACTAATGGAGAGATGTCAGAGTGAGGGGACTGCACATGGACATGCGCCCCGAGCAGTGGGGGGATTTGGTGCCTTGCTCAAGGCCGCCTCGACGGAGCCCAGGAAGAGAACTGGCATCTCTCCAGCACCAATTCCATGGTTGGTCCATACCGGGGACTTGAACCAACCACCCTAGTGTTCCCAAGCCAAGTCCCTACAGACTGAGCTACCATCTACCCCAAATCATACAGTTGTGAGCCTGGGAGGTAGATGTATTTAAAAATGACATTTACTTCCTGTTTCCAGTCTTCATGCTGAAGTTTACTAATCAACTTCTGGTTGAAGCTTGAATGAACAGACATGAGGGCTGTTCAAGAGAGCAGGTTGGTGTAATTTCAAAAATGCTAAGCTATTGCTTTAAATTAAGGAAAAAGGTAATAAACATGTTTTTGTTTTTGTGACCTGCTTGAAAGAAAATTAAATGTCTGCCTGTCTAAACCTTTCTGATTGTTGGATTTGCTTTCCTACGACCACTCACACTTCTTACGAACCATCTGAGGGGTTGATTGTGTTGGCCACTGAAGTTGCTCCAGTGGACAATTGTGTACATTAAGTTACCTCCTCATCTATTAATGCTGAGGTCTGTTGTGTTCAGGTGCAGCTCATAAACGATGCCTACAACCTAGTGATTGATGCCATGCTGGGCCCAGAGTCAGACTGTGCCAACATTAAGGAGCCCTACTCTGGTATCCTGGTGACCCTGAAGCAAGTCAAGACCCCCATTGCTAGTGTGGATGTGCCCTCAGGTAAGTGTTGATACAAAGTGTAGATATCAGGGTGGAGGCTCAAAAACATGATAAATGGGCCTCCAGGCAGCTCCCCAGGAGCCTTGGCTCCCAGGCAGGAGTTTTCCAAGTCTGGAGGCACACGTGGAGGATAAATCTAACGCTACAGTCAGCTCAGTGTGAGCTCATCATACCCCGAATACACTACCTGCTGAGTTTGAGTCCAACAGGCAAAGAAATATCACAATCCTCCTCTCCTTAAAGGCCTCTTTTTCTCTCCCTCCTGTCTGTCTTCCTCAGGTTGGGACGTAGAAGAACCAAGTCAGGATGGGATTAGCCCCGAAGTTCTCATCTCACTTACAGCTCCAAAAAAGTGTGCCATGAGTTTCTCGGGGAAGCATTTCTTGGCCGGACGCTTCCTGCCCTATGACATCCAGAAAAAATACGAGCTCAACCTTCCAGACTACCCTGGCACAGACTCTCTCATAGAATTGTAACACATGGGAAACATAAGAGCCGGTGCGGCCGCTCCTCATTTTCAGATATGTACGTTGAATCTGTTCTCTTGTTTTGTACTTTATAGATCGTTAATGTGATTTAATGTTAACATCTCAGTTGTGTAGATCAGGCTACACCATAGCCAAATGTGCCGTTGAGCTACAGTAGAAGGGTAATATTTAGAAACTGTGGTTTCTGTCATGTCTCTTGGGGAAATGGCATGAGGAGTTTCTGTGTCAGTCTACTCGTACAAGCTGTAGCATTACACTGTTTTCTGATTACTTTGCAAAAGACATAAATTTCTTTTTCCACAGTCGGCAACAGAAGATGAATTCTCCTGGACGTCCACCACTGGAATCTTTTTTCTTCTTCAAACTTTTTTAATGTTCATGTTCTGATGCTTTTACTGTGTTCTGTTAAACTTTCTACAAAGCGTGCTGCTGAGATAAATAAGTGCAGGCTGGCCATTTTTGATTTTCTGTTTCTGTGTTTTTGGTTGGTTTGGTCAGCCTGCACTTCTGTTTAACCTTTGTTTCGGTTACATCATTAGCTGTTACAAAAGGCCAAGACAGTCCTAGTTGTCAAATAAAAATGTTATTTTAAAGGGACGGTTCGGTTTCTTGTGTTTTGTTTTCCTTGGCCTGTAGCTGCCCTGATCAGTAAATCTTATATCAGTGATGACCACATGCAAGGGAATTGGGTCACTTGGAGGGAAAAACCCAACAAGCTAACACTCTGCTAGCAAGTCAAATGCTGTTCTCAATGAAAAAGGACAGATAAACACACTGTAAGCTAGCTGCTTAGCAAACTACCAGCTAAACTACTGTTCAGGAGTTGGTGGAGACCAAAACAGAGGTATAAGCAGAGTGTTAATGGACCAACATTCACAAACTGTAAAAAGATGAGTCTAGGTGATTGCTAGTTGCGCCTTCCTTTTGGATGTTTAAACAAGAACATTAGCGTTGAAGGCTGTCCCAATTCGAAAGCTCCTTCAGACATGGCTGACAAATTTGTCCTCCATTTCCCGAGCCATGAAGGATCCATCGGGTGCATCCTTCGTGGCCTATTATATCCCGAGATGCATTGCGCGGCAATTCAAACGAATTGGCAGACTTTTACGCAGCCGAGGAATATGCTATTAAATGTAAAAGTTTTTGGTTTCAACTCAATCGAATAGTTAGCGTTACACATATTAAAGAAAACGAAAGAGTCCTTGAAACAAATTATCTTTCAAATAATAGGTTAACTTACTCGACGTTACTTATGGTAGCTAGTTAGCCCGCTAGCTACCTGCTGCTAGGCGACAGGAGCGGCGTTTGGTGACGCAAGGGTAGACCAGGCCGTCTCATTTCAGTTCGGCTTTAACGGTCTACGCAGGCTGTGAATGGAGCATCCTCCGTGGACCGCCTCCTTCGAAGGCTGCAGCCTGTGGATTGGGAGACAGCTGTAGGCTACAGCTTGGTCCATAGCCCCCTTCTAGCCAGAAAACTGGTTTAGGAACACAGAGACATTTCTACAGCACTTTTCAAATCAACTTTTTTTAACATACATCTAAAGTTTCTGATTTTATTAATGGCTGAGTAAAATGACCCTGGATCTAGTCGTGGTTTTGTCCTTGGGTGTCTTGGTCAAGGACACATCTGCAGGGTAGCTGCTTGCTAAAACATCTGGTAAATGAGAGTCCCTACTCATTAGGCCACCTAGCTGTGTTGCATGCACATTACATGCAATTAGTGCTGTGCCTCTAAGATGAATGCACGCTGTTAATTCTGTTTATTGGTTCCCAACTGGATTCGATTTAGTCATGAAGGCCATAAACAGGTGTGATCAGACTATAATCAGCTGTCGAGGAAGGCCTCTCATTATGGAGCTCGGGGCTGCAGGCTTCAGTGAGAATGACTAAGTGAGACTGCTGTGCTGTTTATGGATGAGGTAATGTGTATTTATATGAAGCACAGGAGCTTCTTCTGAATGCTAATGCATTAATACCCCATGTGTGTGCACATGTGTGAGTGGGTGTAGAAAGTCAGTGAAAAGGAATGTGGATCCGTTTTTTCACTCGGTGGTATTAAATCTGTCAGAGGCAAACTGACGAGGGTTGTAGAAATATGTCGGAGCGCGCAGCGGTCCTGTCTTTCATGCCTGTCCAATCCCCGTCAGGAAACAAAGACTTGTCACCACTCTGTCCTTTATGCTTCTCATGAAAGCTGTTGAGTAATGAGCTCTGGAGTTGTCGGTGGCCCGGAGAATTGAACAATCATAACTGACACTGGCACTTGTAATATCCAGTGAGAGATAGTTTTACATGGAGAAGAACAGAGAGGAGAATGAGGCAGATAGATTCATCGAGTTCTTACGCTGTACAACACACAAGTGTTTTAGTTATCTACGTACAATATTTTAGATTTCACTGCTACAATTGCATTAGGAATATTCTAATTTGCATTTATTGTTTATTTTTATGGGTACATTTTAGTGGACTAGTTCGCTGGCATCATTTCTACATTACATGTTTCTAGAAGGGCACAACTGTACAGAAAAATACAAGGGAGCACAAAGTGACACATATAATAACATACAGTAAAAAACATAATGAATGTCTGATCCCTCCCTTAAAACAGTTTGAATGGGAGTTTAAAATTGTCAGTCTCCATGCTAGCAACCTACATTAAACTACCCTTGCTTGCTTACATCTTGCAATGTATTGTGTGCAAGGACTTAGTCAATGTATGCCAGGCCTCGCCTGACCTGATGCAAATATTCCACCAACACAAGTTTGCTTTAAGGACAATGTTGCTGCATCCTGGGTTTAGTGCTGCATACAATTCTGATTAGTTGAAAGAAATATAACACAAAAATAAAGTGTTTTTACTCTCCTTAATGGGAAATGTAATCACGTGAATACTGTATCAATTCAACACTGTAAAACAGTCCAAAGTAAAAGTCCTACATTCTTAAACCTACACAAGAAAGTACAGCAGACATATGAAGTAACAGTAGTAACAGTATTGTAAATGTTTAGATTGTTTATACCGATGCAACAAAGTGTGAGCAGCATTTTACTTTTGCATCAGGTGGAGGTGGAACTAGTTTAACTATACTTATACCGAGTTCAGTCGGAGATAAATCTGACAAGTCATGAGATGATTTATAGAAGAGGAAAGTTCTGCGACATAAATGTTTAGTTGTTAAGTTGTTTGGTGAAATAATGGTTATTTAAATGAAACCATCTGAGAGTTTCAGAGGGAAAATGTCACTTTGCTGGGCCTGCTTCAAACTCATTGACATCTGAATTGTGACATGGAGCCTTAACTAGGCATTGTTCTTTTGCTTCATGAGCCAAAAGGTTTGGGAAGCAATTTGAATACTTAACAATAAGTGGTATGCTCAAATTGTATCTAAGTACCTCACGTTGGTAAAACTTCTTGTAACCAAACTTTCTAAGGCATTAAATAATAAACTTCTGGACTTATTTCCTTAATTGTCCCATCAACCTTCATCAAGATGGAAACAATCATTCAGTGAGACTTAAAAACATTCTTTCAAAAGTTGCTTTATTTGTAACCTCAAGGGATAAGTGAAAGACGTGAACGCAACCTAACATGTTTAATTTACATAGATTTGGGAAAGAGAGAAGTGCCGTTGCTAAATAGCAACAATTGAAATGCTGCAAATGAGCCAGGGTACATTGCACCTCATAAGCACGTCTTGTGTCTGAGCTCGGAGTTTTTCCTGAATGGCATGCCATATGACGCCACTTCCAGTCTTTGGCAGAGCATCGCCCCCGCAATCAGTGACTCTTAGAAAGTTACAAAACTGAACCAGAAGTCGAACCACAGGCAGAGCCGCATCTGGCACTGTCCTGTGTCTGGTTGCGGGACAGATAAAAAAAACTGTGAGACAGAGAAAGACAGAGGGGGGAGGGGGGGGGTTAATGAAGGACTCAAATTTTACAGAATGACCCAGAATAAACAAAAAGTGATATTTAAAACCATTTCCCATATTTTGAATGTTAAAAAAGCCACAGCAAATCAAATATAGTGAAAAATTAGGCATAAAATAAGCACCCAAACTACTGCATGCTTTATGTATTCGCACAGACACACCTGCTCTCTGGATAAAAACATTACAAATGGAAGAAAAATGAAATACTGTTGCAGAAAAAGTCACAACCTTTGAGCTCTTTCTTGGATGTACAGGAAAACACCTTTCCATTTTCAGCAACAGCACACACTCTCTCCCTCCCTCTCTCTTTCTCTCTCTCCCAGAGTCTCTCTCTCTCTCTCTCTCTCTCTCTCTCTACCCCCACCATACCCTCACCTTTTTTTGGAAGATGATACGGGGGACCCAGATGTTACATTTCACTGGCCAATGGTGAGCAGAGAGGGGCTGGATTGGTGTGCACTCCCAATGCCCCTTCTTTTAAAAACGGCTCAGGCTCCCGGTCTCCAACTCAGCAACTCAACCCACATGAGAAGGAGCAGCAGCTCTGCCCCGCTCCGCCAGCAGCATCACACACCTGAGACACAGAGGCGGCTACTTTTTAAGCTAAAAGAAACTTTTTTTTTCTGTTTAAAATTTATGTTAATTTGTGTAGAAGAGAGAGAAACAACGAGCATCTGCAGTTGAGGGTGAGGGACCATGTTGGGATTAACAAAGGTGGCACTCCTGCTGTCATTCCTGGCTTCAGTGGCTCTGGGCCAAGGTAAGTGAGACTGAAAATTCACTATCGCTATCTTGAAGTGTACTCCACTAGAGCACATCCACAGAAAGTCATATAAATATAGAGTTTCCATCAAAATAAAACCTGTAAGACAGCCAAGTTTGAGATTAATGTTGTTTAAAGTTGCCACAATTCTTCATCTTGTCGTTATTAGTAATCAAACAGTGTCAGAGCAGGAGGCCAAACACATGTGCACAGAGCTGCAGAGTTTTCTATGTTGACGACATTTCCCCCGAGGACGTCAGAGCAGCACGACTCTGAGGGGGGAAAGTCTGGCTGGTGAGCTCATGTGATAATGTTGTGTGTGTTTTTAAAGACCACCACAGTACGTAATCTCCAATGGTACATTTCAGCACCAGGCTAATCTGCAACACGTGGTGATAAAGGAGGAGGACGATATCATTTACAGTGAAAACTCTTCATTTGGTGCCCATGCGGTGTAGAGTAATGATAGAAACGGGTCTGTTGATGACAGGATAAGTGTTGCTGGCGACACGAAGAATCCGGTGGGACGCTCTTTTATTCATAATGACAAACTGCAGAACGGTAGCTGCCACTATCAGCGAGCAGAAGGCCTGCTCTTTAGAAAAATGCAACATAGGCGAGTGCTGACTTTTAATATGTCCCAAAGAACCAATTTTTACTCAGTTTTTTAACACTAATTTCTCTCTTCAATTCACACTTTCTACTTTGTCGTAATGTCAGCTACACATGGACACAATGACACTTTGAACCCCACCCTATTTTCCTCTTATCATCTCAAGCTCTTTTTCTCCTAATGACAGCAGCAGTAGCCCCCTCTCCAAAGCTGTCACTTTGTGTCCGCCTCACAGCTGCTCCCCATTAACAGAAGCTGGCAGTCCATAAAAGCAAGCGACAGTAAATACACCTTAATAGTCTCCATATCTTGTTGGACTTTGAGGCCGCAGAGTCGTAAACGTCTCGCCGAGGCTCGGTGCCATTTACTGATGAGTTTATCAAAGACACTTTGGTGGACGCGAGAAGGAGCTGAATGTAAAAACGGTGATTCAGACTGACTCACACTGAGCTGAAAAGTGTGCCACAGCTGCAACTGAATGCTGACCTTAAAACGGATTGTAAAATTTTACACTCTGTGCCGAGCTCTTTGCGCATTACATCCCCATCTTGCAGTAAGGTGGTGCATTTTTGTCCTCATTTCACCCTGAAGCGCGGTGCCAGCGGTCCTTAAAGATATAAACCCAGTCACCTTGGAAACAAGAAGCAATAATCACAAACCGAGAGGCCCATTTTCCCACCTGCTGCGCTTGTGCTCGGCTAAATGAGTGAATGGAATAAAAGCAGGGGTAGCGAGCACAGGTAAAATGACTTTACCGTGCGCTTTCCCCCCGTCAAATTGGCCACCATGTCACTCTTTCCTCTCTACTTTTTGATGGCTGTCTCATTGAGCCCACCGCTCAAGTGACGCCTGTATGTCTCCATCCTTCTGTTTGTCTTCATCTACTCACTTATTATTTCCAACCTGTCTCCCTCAGGTATTTCTTCACACACCCTACTTTGCCTTTCCGCACCTTTTTCCTCTCAGCCGTACACGATCAAACGCTCTCTCTTCGCCTTGTTCTCTGTCACTCTCTCCATACACCTCAGAGAGTGCGGATTTACGAGCTGTTTTCCTATTTGAAGGCGGCAGCTGTTGCTGAATGCTCACTGTAAGTCAGAGGGGAACGCTGCCGCATTACCAACACAAGTCCTGCTTTCAGCTTCACTGTACAGTTACTGTATTCAGCCCTGTTTAACCCACCAGAGGGTTTAAAGTCGCCGTTTCAATTCTCATGTTGCGTAATTGTCAGGCAAAGCTAAATGTGTGTGTGTGTGTGAGCAGCTGGAGGGCTCCTTCTCCAGATGCTGACCACTGTCTGCTCCAAACACAGAGCTGTCTGGCCAGCTGACTTTAATGACTGAGACGGGGATTACTATGAATCAAATGAAAATGCACAAATTCCCATTAATCACAGCCTCCAAACCGTATCCCGTATTTCATTTCTGCTGTTTATTTATGTACGCATGCACATGTGCGTGTGCCAACATAATATTTATTGCACGACTAATCTTCTGCTTTCAATCGAGCTATTTCCAGCTTGCGGGCTCTGTACCTGTGCACAGGTGCGGAGGTTCATCTGAGGACTTCCACATATTTTTCATGCTGAAATTTGACGCTGCCTCGTTGTTGTTTGAGTAGCATACCTGAGAACACAAAGCCTTTTAAATCCCGAAATCATGTGGTTTATTTGCATCATTAGTTAATGTCAGGGACATAATTGCTGTTTAGAACTTAGAATGAGCCGCAGATGTTCAAGGAATCAGACTTGGATTTTTAATAATAAGGAACCTGGGGTAAACCAGAGAGATAGACGCAGAGAGGAAAAGCAGACTAGCCTGCAACACACACCTCAGCTAAGAGACTAGCCAAACACATAAACAAGTTCCATCTGACATGGCACACGGATAATCACACACACAAGCCCACACATGCCTACACTGAATTTATGCTTGGAATACCTGTTTTCAGTAAATTCAAACAGGACTACACTTAATCAACAAATACCGAACAGCCTTGTTTTCTTCGCTCGCTTATCTTTGCCCAAAAGTTTACATAACGCAGGGACGGTGGGTGTTTTCACATCTTCTTCTTCTTGTAAGGACCTCAAATATTATAAACTGGATCCAGAGCCGTCTCTCTGCCAACATACATCTGGCACAACCAAGGCTCTCTAATCTGCCTCGAACCATTCTGGGTGCAACTTCATAAAGTCCAGTATTTTCCCCCCATCTTCCTCTCTTCAGAGGCTTTTTATAAGACTCCGGCGAAGTCAGAAAACTTCTGCGCAGAACTCGAAGCCGAGGGAGGCCGTGCTTTGCAGTGGCACCGGTGATTATTATTAGAGATTTTGCCTTTGTGTTGCTTGGCTACAAGTGAACCTGCGGTAAATCAGAAGGAACCGCTGTGACGTTTGTCGTTAACTCCAAAGATAGTGCTCTAAAATAAGAATCGCAGTTGTCACAACAGACTCAGAGAGGATACAGGAGACAATGGCTGCAGTGTGGGATGAACCGTAAGCTAGCAGCTATGTTTCAGGCATGTTACTGACATATGAGGCATTCAGGTGCTTGCCACATAGCTATATGAGGAACCAAAACCCTAACTACAACTACACACTATATTGGTGCAACTATAACGTATCTTGTTGCTTGTCCATGGTTTATGAGGTCACAGTGAGGGAGGTTTATAATAACCGTCACATGCGGGGGGTCATGTCAAAGGTGAAACTGGAAGAGATGAGTGATAGATCTTTATATGCATTCCATGACAGTGACTGTGAGAAGTTTAAAAAAAGTCGTTTGAGCATGAAACCAAACACACTCATTCTAAACTCTTTTTAAAGGAAGAATATTTCAGGAAGTGCCCAAAAGAACATCGTCTGTTATAACCTGTTCAAGTGAAGTTCTTTAAGTACAAGTTATGACAAGTAAGAGAGGTAGTAATGTGACGTTGTTAAAGAGCGACTAAAGTCCGCAGAGGCACAAGGTCGAAGTGGATGGATGGGTCATCATTGGACTTCGACACACAGCTCTTTGTTTCCCATTTCTAACAGGCACATGTCACTAAAACCACACACGCTCCATGACCACATGTTCGCCATGATGACAGAGTTTCCAGGAGGAAATTTGATTTTTTATATTTACAGTTTTGTAAATGGTAAATGGACTGTACTTATACAGCGCTTTTCTAGTTTCCAACCACTCAAAGCTGCTTTTACACTTCATGTCACATTCACCCATTCACCCTCACATTTACACAATGATGGCAAACCCTAAGCGCCAATGTCCAGTCAGGATCCATGCACAATAACGCTTCAGAATCTTGCCCAAGGACACTTTAACATGTGACCGTAACAGTCAGGGAATCGAACCCCCAACCTTCTGATTTACCCCTTTTCCACCAAGGCAGTTTCAGGGCCGGTTCGGGCCCGCTGCTCTAGCGCGAACCATTTTTTGTGTTTGGAGTGAGAATGAACCGGCTCTCGGCCAGGAAAACAGGCTCCAGAGGGGCCTACCTCTTTGCTGGTCTAGAACCACAAACCGCTTACGTCAGGGGCGAGGGGCGGAGTTGCTGTGACCAAAGAGACAACCCAAAAGAGAGTGTCCGTTTTTTTACATTCAGCTACACAAAGCAAGGAAGGTTATGGATACAAAAGCGAAGCAGTGGTCGGCCGAGGAGACAAGCTGCCTCCTTGCAGTTTGGTGCTCGGTGACAGACCGGTGAGACGACCGACTCCACCACTGAGCCACAGCCGCCCAATGTTATGCTCTTAATTAAATAAAAAAAATATCTGTCCAAGTCCAGGCCCCCTAAGACGATTCAAAAAAATGGTGCCACTATTGGAGGGACAACATAATTTCTTTGCTGATACCTAAATCGTCAATCATTGCTGAAAAGTGAAAAACACTACATCCAAACCAGGATTCTAACCAGGAACCTTTCAGCTGTGAGGAGACAGCATTAACCACTGCACCATTGTGCAGCCCTCACCCAAACTTAACCTAGTTATTTGCTTTTGCCTAAACCTAACCAAACAGAATATTTACCTTTTACCAGGAAAAGTCACGGTTGTAAAGACATTCATGTCACCAAAAAACACAAAAACGCAGACAGAGCCAGTGAACAAGAACAAACATACACTGAACCAGCGGAGCGTCTCAGGCCGGATTTTTGTTGCACCAAAGCGGAAATCATAAGTTCTAACCTTGCTCCCCCTGGCATGAAAAACGTGTGTTACTTTCTCCTTGATGAGGTAAATTTCCTCACATACCAGCCATATGAAGCAGCAACCCCATAAAACCTCCCAGCTTTTAAAATTCATAAAGTGTTAACAAACCAGTTAAAGGCACAAAAAGCTCTGTGAGTCCGCCGCAGGACCCGGGCCAGTTTCTATCTGCCATAGCTGAGGTCACTACCCCAACGTTCGCCTTCTGCTCGAGTTAATCTGAGTTTCCTCTTTTAACTTTTTAAAACCATTAGACACCTCGTAAAACCCCAAACTAAGAATCATTCGCTATTTAGCTTTCATTTGCAAACATCTTGAAATGATAATCAGGAGTGGACTGCTGCAGCTGTGAATTCCCTTTGTTTAGGTGTGAGCGAGAAATGAAAACTTTGCGAAAAAAAAAGAAGCTTTATAATTTCTTGGAAATAAATGGTTGCACTTCATAGTCGGGAAGGTGATTAATTGGCCACAAGTTTGGAATTTAAATGTAATTAAATGAAGGAAAGGGGTTGTTTGTGTCCAGTCAACATATGCTTCCCCTCAGAAAACCTTTCCATCGAGTTAACATCAGAGCACGCAGATTGTAAACGCTGTGACTAAGTGTTAAGTCAACAGATATGTTCTGACCAGTGGCAGCAAACTCTTTTAAAATGCAACCAGCCTCAGAATTCAGGCGGAGGGTGGAAAAACTATTCGATTTTGATTTACTAAACCAAACCTGCAAGCGAGAGCCACATCTGCCCGGCAGATCAGTGTGAAAGCATTTGCTTCTGTTTATCCAGCGATTCCAGTGTATCAGAGAGACAAAGCCTATGTGGAAACCTATCAGTGCTTTTTGAAAGCCAGGGGCACAATAAAGCATCGCGGAGGTCAGCTGACTGTCTGTATTTGACCCTGAAACTTATGTAATACATTTTTGGGCCAGTCTATCTTTGGTCTATTGAGCTACTACCCCTCTTTGTTAAATCTATCAAAAAATGTTAAGGGCTGAGAAGAAATGTGCTGGCAGGACAAGAAAGACTCGAAGCGAGCCGTAAAACCAGTGTGGACTGGGATTGATACTGGCCTCTGTGCTGGGACTGTCTGCTCGTAAAATCAGCAGCGTCTCTACGAAAGTGCTAAGTGTTTGCACATATCGCACACGCACACACGCACACACGCTGACGTTTCATAAGCCGGTCTTTGTTTCGTTCGCGCGCCCGTGACGTTTATGTTTTCCGTGCAGCCTGAGTGAAACTGAGATGAAATGTCAAGCAAACAACTGACGTTTGAAAACATAAAAAATTAATTTCTAGGAGAGTGAATCATAAACTTCAAAGCACAAAGGGAAACATGTCGGGGAGCCAAATTTACAACGAATGCAGGGTTGAATTCCTCCTCTAATAAGGCAACATATGCTTCCATTGTATCATCACACATGCATACAAATGATGTAAGAATGACGCGGTGATACAGGCATGTGTGTATATCATAGTCATATCATTAATATAAAGAGAGAAATCTGCACATGTGTATCCGTGTGTGTGTGTACGCTCTGCAAGAGGTGATGGAGCAAGTTTACGTGACGTTTTCTGGCTCGGCTGCCGCCTAACAGATGACTCGGCACGCACTGATTTGTCACAGCTGGAGCTTGATTAGCGTCCTCAGCAGCGGCTGCTTGTTGATAGATCAGGAGGAGAGGGGAGGACAGGGGGAGGACAAGCTGGGAGGAGGAGGAGGAGGAGGAGGAGGGGGGAGGCAATAAGCTGTAAGATGAAAAGATAGAAGATAGAGCACAGGGGGAAGATGATGAATGGAGAGGATGTTCCACAGTTTGGATGAAGAGTAAGGTGCCGCCAAAGTAAGAGGAGCAGCAGTGGGAAAAATCTACATAAAGGAGCAGATAGAGAAAGATAGAGTAGAGGGGAAGTAGAATGAGAAAGAAGTATGGGATGGAAGTATATATATTGGATAGATGAAATCTTGCAAGAAAGAAAGGGCACAAAAGCTTATAATTTTCGCCCTTTTTAGTAGCCCCAGAAGTCTAGTGATGGTTTCAGCACATAAAGAGGACAGAAGGCCTGCGGCTTATGAATAAAAGGAAAAATGGAGGGAATAAAAAGTAGAGGGCATAGGGGAGGCATGTAATAAGAAGAGACGTTATGCCTTGGAGAAAGAACTGTGTGAGTGTCTGAGAGTGTGTCCACATGGTGTGCATGTGCATACAGATGAGAGTATGTTGCTTCTACATCACGTACTATGTTGTTATATTAAAAGAAGTAAAACTCTAAAGCTTCGGAGGAAATAAGGAGAGAAATGAATCTGAATTGTCTTTGTGCTTCATACTCAGATGTCTTTCTTCCGTTTTGCAGGATTTGTGAGGACCAGGAGTCAGGCAGACAGAAGCAGGAGAGCGGCCCTCAACTCCTTCGCCGACATGCAGTCAACAGGTACTGAATCCATCAGCGGTGATGTGCAGAGCAGAGCGCATGGCATGGGTGTTTAAAACTGTGAAAGTTGAAGGGGAGGTGCTGAGTGAGAGACATGAGGAAAGGATGGACCGTGCGAGATGAAAGACATGGGTGTACACCAGTGTTCTAAAAACAACAGGATATTCTTAATTAAAGTTTGAGCCGCTGATTTGTATCACTTATTGCAGCTGTCAGCAGCTGGAGCCGCTGCAGCTGCTCCTATCTCCCTCACATCTAAACACACAGAGACATATAACGCATACCATGAGATTCATTGAGACTCAATTTATTTATTCATTTTTTTCTACCTATTCTGAGATTTTATCGCACGGTTTGATAGCAGTTTCAGGGAATCAGCATCCTGTGTGCTGTGATACAAACAGCTAATTATAATTCTCCTCTCCTGTGGCTTCTGCACACACTTTAGTGTCTTGTCAGCTTGCGTTTGACAAGAAGAGGTCCCACATTTCTAACTTGTACAAAAGTGCACCAGCATTTGTTTGTATCAGGTTGTTGACTAGCTCTTCCGATCACTTCAGTGCACCCTGCAGCCCTGCTAAGAACCTTATTTATTAGAGTAATTCCTTACACTGTAAACAAATCAGTTTGTTGCTAATCCATTATCTTGTTTTTAATCCGTCAAATATCTCCTGAGGAAATGCTCAGACTTCAAAACACGTATCAGACTAAAGATCTAGACAATATGACTCATCACTGAGGCCAGGAGGCCTGGAAAGAACCTGGACATTGCACAGCTCCCCGGGGCGCATGAAGTCAGTTTTTAAATGGTGGTAGCAGACCTCCTCTTAAACTTTGTAACCCATCCCTGCAGTTTTCCTGCCTCCTGCTTTTTCTTGGTACTGACCCATGTCTCCCCTCCATGTAAGACCAGCTCCTTCCCCCCAAACCCCCTCCCTTATTCCTGGATCCAAAGCTGAATTGTTTTCTTTCTGTCTGACTTTCCCCTCATTGTAACCTTCTATTCTTTGGTGTCCATTTCTCCCATCAATGTGCTTTCAGGCCTGACGGAGTGGACGTCTTGGTTCAACATCGACCATCCTGGAGGGAATGGAGACTACGAGCGCCTGGAGGCGATCCGTTTCTATTACAGGGAGAGAGTCTGTGCGCGGCCCATGGCCATGGAGGCTCGCACTACAGACTGGGTGGCGGCGTCAGACACGGGGGAAGTGGTCCACTCCAGCCTGGAGAAGGGCTTCTGGTGCATCAACAAGGAACAGCCCCACGGACGCATATGCTCCAACTATCATGTCCGCTTTCAGTGTCCCCCAGGTAGCTCTTACGAGTGCAGCTCAGGGCTGTACAAGCTGTTACTTCATGGATATTAGCCTAACGTGCATGAACACATACATACGCGTGCATGTAAGAACTGGCTAGATTTGTTATGTCCTGTTCCTGTCCTTGTTGGATGTCACACTCTGTCCTTCACTATGTGTGTTTAGTGCAGAGCTACTGGACTGACTGGAGTGAGTGGGGTCCCTGCTCCACCACAGTTTGTGACGACGTAGGCATCCAGGTCCGCCAGAGGAAATGTGTGAACACCCAGCCCATGCCTCTCCTGTTGGTGCCCGCGTGTCAGGGCCACCATTCAGAAAGGAGGGAGTGCTCCAACCCTCCATGTACAGGTGAGATTCACAAGCACCCACCTTGTGCCAGAACTCTAAGTAACACAATGTATTGTGATTGCATGGGACATAACCAGTTGGTGGGCCAGGTGACCATCCTTCAAACAAAAGACAAAGGTTCAAGGTCCCATGTTGAGCTCCTAACTGGTAATCTCCCATCCGTAGGTGAGGGACAATATTTTTGAATTGGAAGAGTTCTGGTTACCTTTTTTGTCTGTTTGTAGTCTGTTCAAGTCTCAGTGATAATGAGCAATCCTGGTTGAGTGGCAATTTGGTTTTATGCGCGAAAACAGTCAATGTGGAGAGCAAAAGAGATGGAATGCATTGGTCTGAATCCAATGTCTGAGCTCATCAGCTATTGTTTGACAAAGAATAACCCTCCAATGTAATGAAGATATCCGTTTAGAGATTAGCTTTAGACTTGTCACTCAACTCCAAGTGCATTTTCACATCTGGAGTTACTGGTCAGAATCAAAACAATGGTTAGCAACAAAAGAAGAGGTCTTGGCTATCACCCTCAGAGGCTTACTGGTTGTCAGACAAAAGCCGGTGGGTTCTGAGAATTCCTCGCTGGTGATTAACAGCATAGTTGTCAGCTCAGCTGTGGTACACAGTATAATACTTAAAGTCCGCTACAAGACTGTGAAAGCAACAGAAACAAAGTGATAACTCTGCAAAGTGTTGGCTGCTGAGTGCCTACCCTCACAACAGTGCTTGTATGACCTAGTTTTGTATTGTTGTGTTGTTTTGTAACACATAACAGCTTTGGCCATTGTCAGAAAAAATCTATTGAATCAAATTGTCCTGTGTACAATTGGCACAGCTAAGGTTGTTCCAATTGTACAGTAGTTCTGGTATTGATTCATTGATAATGAGTCTATGTGCCATTTTCTGCTGTGTGGTTTCAGGCAGCATCAGCCTCATGCCGAAGTTCTGCAAACTGAACCTTGTATCCATCAGTACAAGAGTTCTTGATTGAGCTACATGTAATCAGCAATCTTTTAATTACAGCTATATAAACAGCTTCGTTAATTTTCCGCCCACAATATTGTATAATTGGTCCGCTTAACAAGTCACAGTTGGTGATGCACTCTGTATTGACATGCGAATTATTCACTATATATTAAAAGCCATGCATCAGTTGTTGGATACTATACTTATAATATTCCTGTCCCTCTGTGTGATCAGCCAAGTGGGGTCTCTGGGGTCGGTGGGGAACGTGTTCAGTGACCTGTGGTGGAGGTCGCAGGATACGACGGAGGACCTGTGTGAGAACATCAGTGACAGTTCAGTGCTCTGGACGACCTGTTGATATACAGAAGTGTGGGAAGGGTATATGCCCAGGTAAGCTGAGTCTAAGCTGAAAAATCTTTCTTTATGTTCATGTCTTCATCAGTGCATTTTAACGTTGCTCTCTCTTTCTCCCTGCAGCCAAATGTCAGCGCGTGTGCGACGAGGGCCGGCCCAGCGAGGACTGCAGCAGGTGTGTGTGTCAGGGCCACGTGCTGCACGGAGAAGTCCACAGTGTGACTAATGTGCCAGTGGCAGGAGCGTGGGTGGCACTGGCCAGCCAGCCTAAGGTGATCCGAGCCCGTACGGATGCCAAAGGTCAGTTCAGGCTGCCAGGAGTGTGCTCCTCCACCTCCACCTTGTTCTCCATCAGGAAGGAGAAGTTTGCCCCGATCACTGTGTCCACCTTCAGTAACACCACAGGGATCTCTTGGGTACACGGTATCCTTAAATCAGCTGGTGAGTGCTAATAAGAAAAAACTTTAAGACACTTTCTTTCTTAGAAGAGTTATCACAGTTTTCGTGATCTCATTATCATTCCACAGCGCCAGTAAATCCTCCAATCTCCAATTCTCAGACTGTAAGAAACAGGAGATTGATAAAACTAAAACATAAACAGTCTGGCCCATTGTAAGACTTTACACCGTTTGGACCACTTTCATACTCTGTTGCATGGAGACCAAATTTAATAGGCCTGTGCTCCTTCTGAAAGAGTAATTCTCCCAACAATCATTTTTCATAAGTCCAGAGACCAATGTGAGGATAAAGTTAAATGTCTGACTGAGTTTTATGAGGTCTAAAAACTCTGCAGCATACAGAAACAACAGTCACAGAAAAGTTTGCTCCTTTCCGTTTCCACAGAAAAGCCGTACATCGTGAAGCACCCGGAGAACAAAGTGCGATATGAGGGGGGGCGGGTGCTGTTGTGCTGCAAGGCAACTGGATCGCCAGCACCTGACAAATACTACTGGTGAGAAGAAAAAATTACACTATAACATATAGAAAAAGCTGACATCAAAATGTTCACTTGCAGTATATCAAGATAATGGAACATTTTTGGACCTCTGTTTTGGTCTCCATCCACTCCTGATAAATAATTTTCCATTGCTTCGAAATACTCCACTTTGTTCACCAGTTAATACCCTACAGCTCTCTAATATTTGGTGCCTGGCCCTGGTGGCATACATCAAGTTTTTAAAAAGCTTTTTTACTACCATCATCTGGCTGCTTTGGCTGAAGTACAGTGCTGATGCGAGCAGTGAGACTGAACCAAAACAGTAAAGTTGCAGGCATAAAAACAAAAGAGATTAGCAGAGAGATACTGAGTCACTCTGTAGAGTTGAGGGGAGCTGCAGAAAAAGGGGACATCACTCCACTGGTACAACCAACCCCTTTCCCTTTACACTTCATCATTTGATTGTTTTTTAATATTTCCATATTTCAAGGTACCACAATGGGACTCTGCTGGACAGGAAGGTGTACAAGTATGAAGAGGACCTCGTACTGCGGGACCTGAAGCTGGAGCAGTCAGGGCAGTACTACTGCAAAACCAGCAGCCCAGCAGGCAGCATCAAGTCTTCTCCCGCCCTCCTCACTGTGATTGGTATGTTTAGTGTTCGATCTATTACCTCGTATCTTTGGATTGAGATGTTTCCACTTTGACATAAAGCCACATTGGCTATCCCATCATTAGGTATAGAAGGTAACAGGGGGCTGAAAGCTGATCCCAGGTGATATTGAGATTAAGTTGGGTACAACCTGGACAAGTCCAGTAAATCACAGGGCTGACACATAGTCACATAGTAAATGATGCTGTTTGTTGGATAGTTATAATTATATGTGCTGCTGTGTGTGTTTGGCCATGTTTAAGACACTAAGCCGTGGTAGTAAAATGTGAAACTCCCAAATGTTGAGTAGAAAACAATACAGTTTCTATTTGCTTGGTTTGATCTTAACCAAGTTTTTTCTCAACAAACTTAGAGGAACATGGGAGTGTTAACCTCCCAAATGTTGAGAAAAACAAAACACAGTAGACCAACAAAAGTGTTTATTTTTTTAGTTTGGTTTGCTCTAAGGTTGTTCTTCACCTAGTTTTTTTTTCTCAACAAACTTGGAGCAAAGTAAAGTGTTGAACTCCCAATGTCATAGAGAGAAAAAGTCTGCTGAAAGGTTTCTTCTTACAATCATGAAGACACACAAAAAAAACTCCCTTAGTCAATGGCGCAGTGATGTAATGTAAGCTGTAATTCATCATCATCAGCATGTAGAAAAACTAATTCACAGTGATAACATCAAGCTGCACTCAGGGATTATAGCTCAGAATGGCTGCTATCCCAGTGCATTTGACAATGACTTATTAAGTCAAAGTTTTATACAGGTTTAAGCAAAACCACCGACAAAAAGCAAACAACCACAACTCATTCAAGTGTATAATGAGCTGCTGCCTCAGACATTGAAAACACACTTTATGAGGAATGTCAGCATTAAGCTCAAACTAAGTCATCCATGAGACATGGGCATGCATTTAGAGGATTCAAACAAAACCACAGTGTCCTACTACTGAAAGATGGAGAAAAGCCAGTAAAGAGGCTGTCATTAGGGAAAAAAACATGAGGCGCAAAGAAAATAGGAATATAAAAAATATCAGGGCTCACATAATCTGGCTGGACTTGGAGCAGTAAGTTTTTATTATGTTTACATTGGTTGAAGTTCCAGCTTTCTAAACTGGGATTCTTTATCGTCTGAGATGGCTCTGGACACTGTAAAACCTCAAACCCAATTTCTCCAGAACACCCAGTATTGAGGTGAAATCCAAGTTTGTCAATAAATCCTGTTTCTTTACTCTTGCAGTCCGACAAGTATGCTTTTCCACATCCGCGTGGGAGGACGACGCACTGCTAATATCCTTCAGGAGCTTGTTAGCCAAGAGACATATTAACAAACTGGGTTTTTCATGGAAGAGTGCTAAAGCAATCTATCCCAAGTCACATACCAATCTCTGCACTCCAAAAGTAATTATGACTGGAGACACTGCGTGTGTATGACAACACCTGGGCCTAAAAGCAGAATGAAAAATTGCCCTAATTCTTTAACCAAGCATTGTTTCTTCTTACATTTGTCAATATGCAGAAATGTAATTTCTTTTCCGACTTAATGTGTTCACCACAGTTCATGCCGGTGACAAAAGTAACATAATTTGTAATCAAGAGAAATTAAAACCCCTGTTGGTAAAGCCATCAGCAATAGGCTATAATAATTATATTTAATAAACACTGTAATTCTCATGTGTGTTATTATTGAGTAACTTGGGAGATGGTGATACTTGCCTTTAAGCTCACCCATGATATCATGCACATAAAATTATTCTGCCCATTACATCTGGATGGTTGGTAAATAAATATTCTCTATATACTCTTCAACTTTATTTAATTTCATTTTTATGCACATTTTACGGCCAACTTGGCCACTCACAAGTACTCAGAGGCCATGCAGACATTGTGTGTGTGCACTGATAAATTATGTGTGTGTGTTTGCATCCATGTGTGAAAGAGAGGCATAAATAATATTTTTTATGATTCTGCTTGCAAGTTCCAATGTATTCACTCTACACTTGTTCTGTTCCACTCATGCATTGATTTACAACTACCCAACTCCTGATGACTGCAGAATAAAAATGTGATACATTTGACAGGCTTTCAAGAAGAAGTAGGGTATATCAGAGAAAGTGTTTCTGCAACAGTTGCGCCTTTAACCTGAAAAGTCTGTGTCAAAATAACTCTTCATTGTTATTTTTTTGCACTAGGAAAAAGTTTTTCATGTTTTGTGTATATCAGAGGACTATTTTTTTCTTTAATATGTAACATGTCAACACTAGTTTAATGTAATCTATCTTCTAATTCACAGCTAAAGGAACACCAGCATGCAATTCCACCCCTGAGATGTACCTCATCAGACTGCCGATGGACTGTGTTCAACCCGGGACAGTCTCCAAGTACTACAATGCTGGCCGCTGCCCACACAACAAATGTGCTGGCTCCCTAGACTTTGACATGCGCTGCAGAGATGGAGATGGGTATTGCTGTGGGGTCCAAAATATGGAAAGTCGTACCATTGACTGTGGGCGCTACAGCCTCCCTATCCGGGCTGTGACAGAGTGCGGCTGTCAGAAGTGTTTGCAGCCAACTGTACTGGTTCGTGGCAGAGTCGTCACAGCTGACAATAATGAACCTCTGCGTTTTGGGCACATCTACATTGGTAAAGAGAGGGTGGGCACCACTGGATACCAAGGAAGTTTCACCTTAAAAATAACTCCTGACACACAGAGATTAGTGGTAAATTTTGTTGACCCCACTGAAAAGTTTCTCGACACTCCGAAGGTGTTCATCTTTGATAAGAAAGGCGGTTCTATCTACCATGATGTAAAGGTAATGAGAAAGCAGAAACCAATTGATATCAATGCAGGTGAAACCAACTCTATAACCCTGGGTGAAATGAAAGGGGAAGATCCCATTGGTCAGCTGGTAATTCCTCCCAACTCTTTCCATAAGGACAATGGAGAAATCTATGAGGGAACTGTTAAAGCCAGCGTCACATTCATTGATCCAAGAAATATCACCACAGCAGCTGCAACCCCTGGCGATCTCAACTTTGTGGATGATGAGGGTGATATGCTTCCTTTGAGGACCTATGGCATGTTCTCTGTGGACTTCAGAGATGAGAGCAACAAGGATGTACTTGGAGCTGGAGCTGTTCAAGTCCTTCTGGACACACAGCACGTCAAAATGCAAGAGCACATTCCCAAAATGAAGCTGTGGTCTCTAAACCCAGACACAGGTGTTTGGGAAGAGGAGAGCGACTTCTCCTACACCACAACAACCACTGGTGGTCATGGACGGAGCAAGCGAGAGGAGCGCACATTTCTCATCGGCAACATGGAGATCAGAGAACGTCGGCTATTCAATTTAGATGTGCCTGAAAACAGACGCTGCTACGTCAAAGTCCGTGCCTACATGAGTGACAAGTTCCTACCTAGTGAACAGCTAGAGGGTGTTGTGATAAGCTTGATAAACTTGGAGCCCAAACCTGGCTTTTCCTCCAATCCCAGGGCATGGGGACGCTTTGACAGTGTCATAACTGGATCCAACGGGGCCTGCTTACCAGCTTTTTGTGATGCCCAAAGGCCTGATGCTTATACAGCTTATGTGACAGCAATGATGGGTGGGGAAGAACTGGAGGCTGCTCCTTCCTCTCCCAAGATGAATCCAAACATCATTGGAGTCTCTCAACCATATCTAGATAAAATAGACTACCAGCGCTCTGATCACGAGGATCCAGCTCTGAAGAAAACAGCCTTCAGAATCAACTTGGCAAAACCTAACCAAAATAATCTTGATGAGACCAATGGGCCAATATATCCGTATCAGAATTTAATAGGTTGTGAAAATGCACCTGTTGATGCAAATCATTTCAGATTCTTCAGAGTGGAAAAGGATAAGTATGAATACAATGTTGTTCCCTTTGAGGAAAATGATTTGACGACCTGGACAGGGGACTACCTCTCCTGGTGGCCCAATCCCCAGGAGTTCAGAGCTTGCTTCATTAAGGTCAGGATTCAAGGACAGAAGGAAGTGATGGTCAGGTCAAGGAATTTTGGAGGATCACACAAGGAAACAACAGGCAAACTTTATGGCATAAGAGACATTCGCAGCACCCGGGACATGCGAGAGGCTAACACCTCAGCTGCCTGTGTAGAGTTCAAATGCAGTGGCATGTTGTTTGATCAAGCTGAGGTTGACAGATCCCTAATATCAGTCCTCCCACAGGGGAACTGTCGCAAGATTGCCACCAACAGTCTCCTTCAAGAGTATCTCATCAAACATCCACCAGTAGCTCAAAACAACGATTCCCATGCATTCACAATGCTAGCCCCTGTTGACCCTTTGGGACACAACTATGGCATCTACACAGTCACAGACCAGAATCCCAGAGTGGCCAAGGAAATTGCTATAGGCCGCTGCTTTGATGGCACCTCTGATGGTTTCTCCAGGGAGATGAAGTCAGACTCTGGAGTGGCGCTGACATTCAGCTGCCCAGAGAGGAAAATTAGCAGAGAAAGCCTTTTCCAACGTTTGCAGACTAACCCAGGTCAGACACTATCTCAGATGGCAAGGGACATGCGAGAATCGGAGGGTCTGCAGGTGCAGAGATCATCCACCCGGGTGGTGGCCTATCCTTCAGAGCAGCGGACCGAGAGTCGCAGAGTCAGCTCTACAACAAGAAGAAGAATGTCTATGCGCACACAGCAACGCCAATAGATGTGCCAAAAGGTAGGCTTGGATAATATAATTTGATGTGTCTTTACATTGGCAGAATTATTTATGTGTTCTTTGCTTTTCATTCCTAGGTCTTCAGTCAAGACTGATATGATGACATCAGGTTGAGGAAGTAAGGTTGCCCATCTGTTGATGAGTGTGAACTCCCTCCTATGGAACCCCCAAAACCGAGGCAGAAAGCATTTTCAGAAGATATTCATTAGACTTTTACTTACTTGAAGGGTTTGGTATACACTTTTTCTTCCTCCTAAAAGACATGCATCACTTGTTCTGACAAATGCAAGGCATTTTTTTTAAAATTAGCTTTGGTCCATTTTTTTCAAGGAATATACTCAATTGATGTTTGAGAATGGGACTTTTATAGTATTCATTTGTGGCATTCGACATTGGGTGTTTTCGCTGACGTCTCTCAACACTTGAATTGAAACCAAACCTCCAAAAACTGTAAATATTACGCCAGTCCTCAGAACACTTCGTAATTGGCCTATGCTTTCCACTGAACTTCTCTTTAAGATCATAAAGGAACCAACTTGAAATCCTTGTTGTTAGTACAGTAGACACTGAGCCCTTTTACAAACTGGGAAACTCTCTCAAACTGGGAAATTCTCTCCACCAAGGTGATGCACAATCAAAAGAGACATGGTAGGTGCAGTGGGGGGAGGCATGCCACCCAGGGAACAGAGGATGTTTTCAGTCATGCTTGTTTAAGTTTTTCTTTAACATGCCACATTGCCAACTGTGATTCAACCGCATGTCCTTCTACACCTACTTAAATGTGCAAGACCAAAACCTTCGCCAAGACAAGCATGGATCTCACGAGTAGGAACGGGTAGTCTAAATGGAAAACAGTAATGGTATATATGAGGTATGACTTTTGTCCACTTCACATTCCAACTTAGCATCACCAAGCAGAATGTTACTCAAAATTATATTTTCCCAAATATCTTACTTCCAAGAAACCATTACAGAGACTCTTTTTTATTGTTGGGTATTGTTTTTGGGAGCGGCCTTTGTATCTAAAAGTGCAATAACTTTGTAATTTAACTTAAGAATTCTTAAAGAAGCATGTAAGAAAATTATAAAAGTACATTACACGGTGCTGCTGGTGAATGAAGCAAGAACTCCTTCTGTACCTGTGGCAGTAAGTGTGGTTAAGATGTTTCTACAAGATCTTGAATAGGACTCATTTTGAGTTATTTTTAGCAAATAATTTAACTGCTCTGTAATCATTTTTCAATTCTCTGAGCTGCGTAGAATCTATAAAACCTCTTTGTACTTTGCTGCATGACTGTGTTGATTTTACAATGTGTACACCATAGTAATCCTTTCAACTCCAGAGAGCAATCTTGTTAGTGGACATTCTCAGTGGACCATTAACCACTGCATGATGAGGAGACACAAGAACTTAATGGCATAATTTCAGGAATCTTTTTGTGAGAATATTATACATATCTTAAAATATACCTTTAAATATGTGGCATGTTCTTTATTGCCCTTGGCAAAAGAAAGAAGCTTCACTTGCTGATAAAAGCTCCAGACTTGTTTATCTGCAAAATAGGCACTTGCAGACCCATGGGAGAAGCTTTTCAAGCTGAACTAATCCAAAACCAAATGAGGGAGACCATGGAGGAAACAGTGGAGGCTGACAAGTAAATATAAGCCTTCTGTTAATAAGAAAATAAATTACATATTCTCTAGAGAACTAAAAAGTTTTACCCCAACTTTAACAAACAGCCAAACATACAAAGGTAGTAATCAACCATATACTGTGCCCAAGAGTATTATGGTGAAACATATTTACTATCAAAATGGCACCCAGCCATCTGTACAGTTAACTCAAAATGGGTTTTCAGCTCAGTCCATTTAAACCTTATTACATTTTTATTCCTAATGCGCTCCAGACTTATTGTTTGTGTGCTTTAAATGGTGTGAAGCGTATGTAGAAATGAAAACCAGAGATTGTAACTCAGCACTCATATTTGTGCCCACTTTGAAACAACAATCTCTTTCCAATATGCACTTGGAGCAGAACACACTCAAAAGTTTCAAAACAGAGTAATGTGGGTTGACAACACAATGAACCTTCACCGTTTTCACTGAACTCTCTAATCACAGGCCTGTCGGCCATCCGCAACAGAATATTCCGGATCTCCAGATGAAAACAAACATCACCCTGCAGCAGATGTAGCATCCACCCTATAAGAAAGATGATGATTGAATCCAGGTGTGGGAAGAGATAAGTCCTATAAAAATGCAATGGTGTGTGAGGTCAGCTGAGGAGGCCCGACAGCTGTAGAGCAACTGGAGGAAATGTTAGACCAAAGACTTCAAGAGGCAGAGGAGAGGAGGGGATTATCTAGTGATGGATTTAATCATTTTTGGGGTTCTGTTTGGTGAAGGGGAAAAAAAGGAAAGGAAAATATTAGTGGTCTTTGGCCTCACAGTCAATCACTTAGAAAACATCAAGCTTCAAAAGTGGTTGCACATGGAAGAATGCAGGTTTTAGGGGAGAATGCTTTGACAGGAGAATTGGCTTATTCATGAGGAGAAGCCATCAGAGGAGTTTGAAGGACAAGGTAACAATAATAGGCTGAGTAAGCCATTATGTAAGGCATTGCATGGGAAAGTAAGCTGGGCTCTCGCAGCAGTTTCTTTGTCTTCTGGGGAACTTCAAAAGAGATTAAACATGCACTGCAATGTTTGCTTTAATGACTTATGCAAAAAAAGTTTCTCAAGTCTTTAGTCCAAGTCTGAATGCAACAGATAAAATACGTGGCAAAGACTTGTTTTAATGAAAATAAAATCTAATCAGGAATAGCAGAGGAACTAGTAATAGTTTAATTTTACATTCAGTGGTAATATCACAAAAATGGCTGAATAGAGTTTAATGTATTTTTGTTCAATAAATAGTTCGACTTTTTGGGAATATAGCCTGTTGCTTTCTTGCTGAGAATTACATGAGCAGATCGATGGCACTCGAATTTCTGTGCATTAAACCTGAAGCCAGCCTCTTAGCTTAGCTTAGCATAAAGACTGGAAAGAAAGAGCTTGTCAGGGTCTTCTGGAAACCCGGCTAGGAGCATGGTAGCTTCTCAGTGACGGTTCTGACATATAACCCCATGTAAAACCAAAACTTGTTATTTTCATCATTCTTAGAACTGAGCTAAGGTAACCTTGGGCTCACTGTACTGCAACTTCATATCTACCACACAGAAATAAGTGAACAATATATTATTGTTAAGGTTGTTGCCATGCTGAAGTTCTTAGCAATTGGTACTTTAATACTCTTAGACCTACTAAATAAACACAGGCGCGTGTAATGCCAACTGTCCCTGTTTAACTTTTGAACTGAGAGGTACATGACTTTAAATCTACCAGAAACCACCAATTTATTAGGAACTTAGGCACGAATAGATTTATCCCTTTTCTGTTCTGTACAGTCCAGCTGGTCTGAAGGAGGTCATATTTATTCGAAAGTTATCCTCAAACCTTTTCTCACCTTTCTAGAATACACAGAGTGATGTTTCTTTGCCACATTGCTTCAGGACACCACTCGAGTTCTAGTGAAAGAATTACATCAATTAAATCCTGACAATTGTCTGTAAACACTTAACTATTGCATGGTGATGCTGATTGCTTCTCTCTGAATATTTGTCTGTGTAAATTGTGTATTGTACGAAATCTACTATTATTGTAGGAACAAGAAACTGTAAATAAATGATTTTGTGTAAACTTCTTGATTCATGTTCATTTCTGAGTTTTGTAACATGTAACAAACACTGTAAAATATTTTCTATTTAAAAATAATAAAATGCCCCACTCTCATTAAGATACAATAATTTAATATGTGAATTAACGATGTAGGAATATGTCACAACAATAAATACAGATCACAAAAAGCAAAGCAATGGCAGCTTACCACGAATAATGAATGCAGGCCAGTTAGACATTTCAAATAACAAACCAATAACTGAACGCATTATAATTATAAAAGCATTTTAAAATAAATGTAAGGAAGAACACATGACAGGAATGTTTGATGTTATGTTAAGATATAAAAGTGTGAATGTTTGCTTTGACTTTTCCAACGACACAAAATAGCAGCATCTCCACTGTGTGTACCCATCACCCTCCAGGTGATGAGTTATAACGCACACAGCAAGAGCTCCCGTGGACATGAGACATTTTTAGCCAGTAGAATTATTATTGTAATAAAGTTGCACAACAGGGGGCACAGCGGGGAGGAAAATGAGAGCGTTGAGCCACACTGTCACTGACACCCTCACAACCAGGCTGTGTGCCTCTGCCAGAAAGTGGAGCTGACAGAAAATATAGTGAGTGACTGCTCTCACCGCTAAGGAATAAAGAAAACACACCCGCATCAGTGCACACACGCATAAAAGTAGAAAAACACATTTTTCTTCAGTCAATGGTGCATTTAAGGTCGTGAACCTTCCTCCGGCGCCTCACTAACTGTTTTTTTTTTTAGTCCCATTGCGTCAGTAGCAGACAAACCTGTCTGTGCTCAGGCCAGGAATGGAGGGAAACGCTGATGGAGACGTCTTAATGCCGGGACTGCCACCAATCGTAATTGCGGTGCCCTTCATGTGTGTTCTGAGCTGGAACTGTATTTGGGTGAAAAAACAGTCCAGAAAGACGAATTCTGAAAGGGCTTTTCTGTTGCCTGACATCACTGGAATAGAGGTCTCCAAAGGCTGTAACTCAACAAGGATGACTGTTTGTCCGCAGACTTTACAGTTTGAGGCCGTACTGAAAACATGGACAGATTATTACTGAACATGAGACCATTTCATTTAGTTAGTTATTAGCCACTGAGAGAAGATTTCATTACAGTACTTCTATTACATGATTACACGTTCTCCCCTGAAAATGAATGAAAGGATTTTACTCATGAAGGTTTATTGCATATTCTTATTCACTGGCAGTTAGTTTGGAGCTCAAATATACCTCAATTGATAATTAGCAAACGTGTTTAAAAGAGATTATAATCTTCTTTTTTTAACCATTTGCATTGCATTTACATATCACTAGATTAATACTGCATTTTGCATATATTGCAATGACTCCTAATGCCTCCAACATGACTCAGAATACAAAGGCCTCGTTTCTGGCTGCATGTTAATTCATCCCCTCATTTCAGTTGTGGTTTGATGTTTTCAACTAATCCTTTTGTATTTAAATTTCAGATAACATTTGGGAGGATTTTCTGTGACTCAAAATTGATATTACTTTCCTGTAAGTGCGTTTATGAAAGCCAATAGAAGGGCAGGAAAAAAGTCTGAGAATTGAGCTGAAAAGTAATGAAAAATTTTCAGATTGGGTTTGGCGTCTAGCGGCTTTAAACAAACTTTTCATTGCTATTGCAAATGTGACTGCTCACATAATCTAATATGTAATATAATATGTCATTCAGCAGTATTTCCACCACAAACACCAATATTATCTTCTTCAGGAATCCTTAAAAATAATCATTGGGAAAATTTGCTTTCATTCTGCCAATAGTTAAATCTCGTGGTTAGTTCAATAACCTCTGCAGAGAAAAATAAAAATGCGTAGAGTGAAAACATAGTGTTTTTATGTTGCACATTTGCTCCTGTCTAGTGTGTTATCAATGTCAGAGTCTACAGCACTCCATGTTCGGTGTCTGAGATGAGTCTGTACCTGGAAAGCCCGCAAGAAAAACTCTGAAACAATTTAATGATGTCATGTCTTCTCCGGACAATCCTCCTGATATCTTCCTGAGTTCACAGAAATCAAAGTGGAAACGGTCTGTGAAAATGACTGATAAGGCTCAGGAATGTTTCAGATGGCTTGGGTTTGTGGAACAAGTCTTAAAAATAGCCTGAGTGGGCTCACGGTGGGCTGAGGGATGAAGCAGTCACACTGAGGTTGTTCAGCTCTTCTGATCCGCAGGAATAGGCTGTAAGGAAAGACGGCTGGGGTGTTTCACGTACACATTGCCATCCTCCAGCTTGACTTCATACACGTGTTGCTGTAAAGGTGAAAAGAAAAGGATACAAACAGATAAGTGCTGGAATGAACACACTTTCACGAGCTAATGTGGTATAAGTAAGAAGTCACACAGCACCTTAATGTGCCAAGTACAAGTAAGCTTGCAGTTAATGTCAGTTATAAATAGTTAAAATATAGCAAACCCCTCTCAGTGACTTCAATAACATTAGAATAGTTGTTGGTGCATTGCTTATATTTCTTGATAGTTAACCTTAAGAGACACAAGAGTTTATAAAAAATGATTAATGGAAAACAGGATGACATGTTTATTGAAAGTCAAGCTCTTGTTTAGACTGTTCATTGGCGCATGTATCCAAACAAGAGAAAAGGGGAGCGATGTTTGAAAGAATAATAGGGGGAACATGATCTTAACTTGGACAATGAGCCTTGATTTCTCATGCCATGTCAGTCAGTGGAATGTCCAACATCTGATAGCAGTGGGTGATTTATTCACAAAACTGCAAATGTTCACATCAACTCCCATGTGCAGGCAGCAAGTGAACCCTCTGCCATCTGGATATACAATTAAGTTTTCATATGATCTGAAGGTTGATATTAAATCATGATACATGAGCTTCTTTTGAGGAGTCGTCTTAGTAATGTTTTATACTGCATGCAATGTCTCTACACTTTGCACAAAATATTTTGACCTGTTGTGCTGACAAAATAAAAGTCTTGTGATACAACATGGATATACTTTACCACTGACCTGTAAGCCGGTCCCTGACTTCCCAGTTCTGAGGTCAAAGTCGTAGTCGTGCCAGGGGCAGAAGACCTGCAGGACCCCATCAGCTTCCTCGATGTCTCCCTCACACAGGGGGCCGCCTGGGAGACAGGAAATAGTTCATCTCATATTCTCTCTAAGCAAATTATTATTACTGTGTTCCTTCTAGGGAAATGTGAACATGTGAAACTGATAAATAACTGATGTTTCTTTAGGCAGGAAAGAAAAATAAGATTCTTGTGTTAGAGCAGGAGTAAAAGGATGAGTCGCAGCACATTCTACAGTAAAATTCTAATATTATTTACCGTTTATGGGAAGAAAAAAAAAGGTGCATTATTGTGTTTTGATTCATCTAAAAGATTGGTCTAAGCGAGTATAAATTTACGTAGAGGCTTTACCGGAATGTGAACAGCGAGCATCCATGGCGAAAAACTCCCCCTTCACGTAGAAGAGGCAGACATCAGAGTCGCAGCCGAGGGAGGAGTACATCAGTCGGCAGCGCTGCTTGGAGAGCCCCGCGGCCGGGCCTATGAGTCTCCATGAAGCCCCGTCCGTGGTTCCCTCTTCATCTCCGGAGCCAGAAGCCATAAAGACCGGCGATATGAGCTGGTTTTCTAATTTGCGCAACTACAGGGCTGCTTTTTTCCGCCGGTGAAAATGGATTTGGCAGCTCTCGCTGTGAAAATATTCCATATTAACCAGCAGGCCGACTGGTACGAGCACGACGGTCAGCCGTGCGGGCTGAGCTGCCTCCATCCGGGCTGCAGCCTGCCAGCCAGCCGAGACACCGTCACGCCGAGCAGCGAGCTGAAGCTGCAGTCGATTTGAGCTACGCGTGATAAAAAATGTTGTCACAGATAATAAATGAGGGGTACATTTAATCCTCACAAACACAGAGATTGTATTATGCTATTGCGTTAGCGATTTCCAATATGTTTTTATAGCTGCTGTAAATATAAAATAAATCCCCAAAGCTCAAGCAGCAGCCAGAACAAGCCTGTAAACAATGTCCCGTTACAATTTGAACCGTAGCAGCTAGCGTACTGGAGCTGCTGCGCATCATTTATAGCCTCCATAATATGAACGGACCCAGACAACAACTTCCTGTTCCTTACCGTTTTGATTAGGGTCAGTCCGTGGAGTAAAGCATTATTTTATGTTCAAACAATGCAACAAATACACCCACTCTCTAAGTCAGGGGTCCTCACACTCTTTGAGGCCAAGGACCCCAGGAAAGAACATTTCCAAGGACCCCCCTCAAAATCGTATTCGTATCACTGATTAAACATCTGCTTACTACCATTTGCACTCTTAGATGCCATTGGAACTATTTGTAATGTAAAACAAAGACCTAAATCTGACCTGTCTCATAATGATAAACAGAAAAACATTTCAATTTGAATCATGTTAATACCACTTTAAAGGAGAGGGTAATTGTATTTAAACTGCTTGTGGACTCAACTTGACAGCATTTATACTTTTCAAGTAAATGATTTCAGAAGCTTTCAGAAAATGAACAGCAGCAAGACAGCCCCAGGAACGGTTTGCTAATGTACTATAGTAATGGAGACAAAATGCTCGTTTCATTGACGCAAATGGTCCTCATAGACATGCAGTTTTTTATGATACAGCACAATTTTATAATTTATTATAAATGTATTATAATTATTTAGCGGACCCCCAGGCTATGGTTCGTGGACACCACTTTGAGAACCAATGGGCTTCTTTGGTAGCGCTATTGAGTTCATTGGGAACACTTAAAAATATAAAGTGTTGGTCTTGTTCCCAAAGAGTGTGGTCAATTTGGAACACTACTTTTTATGTACTGTGCAAATACTTCAAAACTGTTTCTCAATTATCTGTTATAAAGCCTGTTATTGTCCTTTCATGAAACGCTCTGTGTTCCAGACAGGTATTTGGCTGACTGTTTCAGGTTGGGTTTTCTGTAGTGCAGTTTCTAAGCATTATTACACACTGATTATCTCTGTAAACGCTAGTGTTTTTAAGATTATGTTTCAAAAGTTTGATGCAGTTTCTCACTGCAAAAAAATAAAAAAAGAAAGATTGTTGCAACGTTTATGAAATGAAAGTTGATACTGCATAAAAAACTTTAAGGAAGATGCTAGGATGTCCAACTTCTGTCTGTTGACCTCAATGAGACCTATATATTGGTCATCTGTCTTTAATCTAAGATGAATAATTAATAAATACAACCAGTGTTTAAAAGCTGAACTCAAGCTTTGTGCCACCTACAAATTTGCCCAACTGGCAAACTGCAAAAACAAAAATACATATAATCTGCTTTTCTTCCACTTTTATTCACCTTGTCTCCACCGCTTCATTGTGCCAGTAATAATGCTGCTGGCAGTTTAGCCTATAAGTAATATGAGTTACTGTCTAGACTGGAGTGATGCTTAACAGAGGCCACTTGTTCTGATTTCTCACTTTGAGAAACTGACTCATGTAAGGCATGCTGTGTGAGCACAGGGGAGAGCACCGCCGCGTGAAAACGTGTCAGGGGCAGAGAACAAAGAATGCTACTGCACTTTGTCAGAAGTTGGATCTCAGCACGAGTAAAACGAAACCTGAGCTAAGTGACCTAATTTCAAGTTGTGTGCTAAGCTAACAGCCTTAGCACATTGACAGAACAACACAACAAAAGTCATGTCACAGTATTGTTGTATCTTTGTGTTGTTAGCAGAGATTTCCCTTTGTCAACAAACTGTGTCGACACTTTGATTCTTTCAGCCCTTAGGCAGCATCATTTTGTACAAGTGGTTGTTTTTTAAGTCATAATTACCATGCAGTGTGCTTTCAGTGTGTACTATCTCAAAACTGTGCCCAAAGACAATAAAAGATTCAAGCAATGAATGCTTATTCATTCAGCCTGTACATCAACCAAATTGTAATGTTTAAACTGGAGACACAAATTACCATAGCATTACTCAACACCCACACTTACATGACAGCTATTGAACCTGAAAATTAATTAATTCGCCACTGTCAGTTAACTTTAGGAAGTGTTTAACAGTATATTATTTTACTGCAGGATTTCTGTGGAAATACCTGGAAAAAATATTTTGGCATGCTGATTAGTACAGGTAGGCTTGAATCAGGACGCCTCCACTCATACAGCAGGGTTTAGGAAACACCAAAGGTGTTAATTTTCAGCAATGCCGCCAAGTTTAACTTATGAGAGGGTGGGGTCGGGAGGATATGAAATGGGTCCAAAAAGCAGAACAGTGAAGCGGACAGTCTGCAGGTTTTGAGGTGGCACTGACAAACTGACAGTCATTACCCACAGCTCTGCTTTGGCTTGAGGAGAGGTGAGAAAACTGCAAGGCACACAAATTAGTTGCAAATGATTTGAGGTTTTAAGAGAGAGAAAAAATTAGGGAAATCAAAATGATGTATTGTGGAAAATCTGAATCAGTAGTCTGGATGGGATTAATAAACAAAGGTGCAGTCAGTGAGAAACAGGCCAAAATGATCACAGGAGAATAGTACTGTCTATAAATTTCTTTGACTTCTCATTGCAGTACTCAGACCACTGGACAGTGTAACTATTTGCATGAGGCGAAATTTGGTGTAGAGAAACCTGGCTCAGATGAGACATTAGACTGTGACTGGAGCCCAAACTCATCCATCATTAGCCTCGTCTTGTCTACAACCCAGCAACCACCCTCTAAAGTCTCCTAATTCATCCGCCAAGGATGGATGGAAGACCAACCTTCCAGCCAACATGGTTTTCATTAGCTAAGCAAATGTTTCTGCCAAGCTCACAACACCACTACCTGCTCGCTTTACTTCTTGTTCTACTGGATGATGTCATTCTAGTGCTTCTGGTTTAAAGTGCTGATATGAGGACAGCTTGATTTAAAGCTCCCAACAGAGCGCATGCAAGGATAACGCCATTGTTTGCTTAGTACCTAATGTCTACTGTAACTGTAAACCATGAATAGCCATAATGTCGCTGTGTCACTTCAAATGCAATTCCAGACTCAACTTTGATGTTTGGAGGACAGGAAACTGAACCCACAACTGACTCCTCGGCCCGGTCCCAATGTCTGCCCTCAGAGACCTGCGTTCCCAATAAGCCCCAAGGCTCTGCGCTGTCTCACTGTGAAAACGATAAGTGGTTAAAGGCCCTGTCATAAACGTTTGAGCTCTTTATGAACACTTATATAAGTCTGAAATGCTGCTGACTTTGCTGAATGGAGTTACCCACAATTCATAGCATTCTTATGTAAAAAATGGGATTTACAGGAAGTCCCGAAGTCCTTAAACAAGTTTACATGTAGTAGCGAGCATGTGTGTCTAGTTCCTCAGTTCCTCCTGTGGCGGTTTGAGGCTGCCTCTGAAAGCAACTTAATGCCTGTAATGCCCCATTTTATAATGCCCAACTTTACAGCAAATTAAATATGTATATACCCTGGTACAAACAAGGTTTTGGTCTCTAAAGCTAATTTCTCATAACTGTACGAGGTTGAAAAGTTATACAACTCAGTTGTTTAAATTATATTAAAGGAGCAATTCGGCCCTGTAAAAAGCCACTGTCAGTCAAAGCTGGTGTTCTCTGTAATGCATAGAAGCAATAATATTTGAAATTGGCGCCATAGCTGTGGAGAAAGTTGTGCAAATAGCTTGTGGTTTTGCCCATTCTGCATTCCTACAACACCCAGCGTGCATTGCGCTCCTCCCTCTGAAAGGAACGGCCCAGCGAGAGACGCTGGAGTGAAATACTACAGTTTTTTACCAGAACATTGATCGCTGCAGGCAATGGCTCAGAGTAGTATAGAATCCGAGAATATACCGGCGGATCATCTAAAAAATCTTCAGGACCTGCAGTCTACATTTCAAACCTGACTATTTTGAACGAGCCATGACATCAGAGGCCTGCATCCTAGATTGAGGAAGTGTAGTTTAGCGAGCTCCATGACCTCCGCCAACTGACACATTTTACGTCTAGCGAAGGTTTTCCAGGGTCCACTGGGGACGCGGATAGCGTCCTCCAAAGGCACAGAGCAAAATAGCATTTTGTATAATAATGGCATTAGCTCCCCATAATAGCATGATAGGACTGAGGTTGAAAATCGGCAAACAGGCCCTTTAAGGCCCAAAGATATGCATTATTACGTTACGCTGTGAGTGACAGGGGGATTCTGTTAGCTGTCTGCTAGGTGTCACCTCAGCTAAATCAGCCACTGAACTTAAACTCTCCACCATGTTTTTGTTGTTGCTGCCTGGGATCTTTTTTCACGCACATATCAGACATAGTGTGGCTTGTTGTGCAGTTTATTGTACAAACAGACCATTCAAGAAGTCTGTGCTCCAGCCTGTGAGCAAGTGAAATTCTGGTATTATTTTATATTATTATTATTCTTTTAGCGCTATTCAGCAGGTTTCTGGTGCACAGTGTATATACGTTGTTTGTTGTTGACGTTTTCCTGGAGAGATTTCAGCGGGACGTAATGGTGGTGATGAAGATGATGATGAAGAGACCTGGTACGTGTTGTTCACCTGTTACTCTCTCACCAGAGACTTGGGAAAGCAAGTGGTGAGTCCACTATGTAATAAATAAACAATTTCGGTCTGCTACCACCAAAGATAGAAACTCATTATGGGGGAAATACAAAGTTCAACTAGCTCATGCACCAGCTATTGGAAAAGCCACAGGCACAGACTGTACAGCATAGATAAGTTGCCGTTTGCCAACCCCGTGCTCTTCTCTAGCGTACTCTCTCATCCAAATATGGTCACTTGTGGTTCTAGTACGGCTGTGGCTTAGTCTGGTGCGGCTGTGGCTTAGTGGAAGAGTCGGTCGTCTTTCAATCGTAAGGTCGGAGGTTTGATCCCCAGCTCCCTCAGGCTACATGTCGAAGTGTCCTTGGGCAAGACACTGAACCCCAAATTGCTCCCGGTGGCATAGCCAACGGGTATGAATGTGATATCTGATTGACAGTTGGGCACTTTACGTAGCAGCCTCTGCCATCAGTGTGTGAATGGGTGAATGTGATATGTAGTGTAAAAGCAGCTTTGAGTGGTCGGAAGACTAGAAAAGCGCTATATAAGTACAGTCCATTTAGTAAAAGCATCATGGCGGGGGTGAGTTTGTGAACTTGAGTCTTCATAAAAGTAGTCCACAAAGCAACAGGCGCCTCACAGTGGATCTTTCAATTATTTATACAGTTCATGCAGAATACATTCTGGGATTTGGGAGTAAAATTTTAGCCAGAGAGAAGCAACTGAAAATGTATGTTAAACGCCTGCTGTGAAGACATGCTGTTGTGAGCCTTTGGACAAAACAAGGCCTCCATATGCCACTCTTTGTGCTAACTTCACATTTACCGTACTAAGAATTTATCCTTTCATTTAACTCTCGCCAACAAAACTTACAATTCTAAGTCTCAAACTTTTGCGTGAGTCATAGTTTGAAAAGCTTTAACACCCATGGCTAAGACTGACATTTTGACTGGTCCTCTTGTACTGCAGCAGGAGCCTCCCACTAAGATCGAGAACACTGATTAAGGTCAACCAAAGACTATACCATGTCTTGAGGGAAAGTACAAAACAAATAAAACGCCAAATAAGAAGAAAATAGCCTTAACGCTCTCTTGAAGGAAGCCAACCGAAGCCTCCAGTTCTGTGAGAATTAAGGCATGGCAAGTTTATTTATAAGAAAGAGGCAGCCCCACACTGTCTGCTCCTGATCTCATAAAGGTTCAATGATGTTTAAATCTGGTTACAGGGGAGGCCGTGGAAGGATCCTGTTTTTAAAAGTGTTCATGAGACCACTCTTTGATTTGTTTAGCGGTGTTTACGAGCGATCAGGACCTTGGAAAACAGGATCACGGTTAGTGAACAGTGTCTGGACCACCTGGGCCTATAAAAAGTCTCATTCTTTGGCTGTTATGAGACCTTGCAGAGCAATAATCAGATCTAATGACACGGCATGGCTGCTCGCACCATTACAGATCTGCAATATTAAAGTGTTGGCAGCAGCCGAGGTAGACTGAAGGCATCCTTTGGCTTTTTCCAAACATAAAGCTGCCTGAGTGAGGGAAAAAGGGTGAATGGTGAGATGACTCAGACCAAAGTTGCGTCTGAATTATGGAAACTTGCAGAAAACAGGACAATGAGCAGACCTCTTGCTGCTAATTGGCAATCAGCTTAAAACGTGACTTCTGTGTAGCCTGATTTATTACTGTAACTTAGCTACTTCAAGGTCAGTTATGTATTATGTTCAGTGTTTTTTTCCCTACAGCTACCATTATTAGTGCGGATCAAAATTCAAGCAGAAGTGAGTCGCACCGAGTTTGACATGTTGATTAATGGCCTTGTTTGCTTCTCTTGAGATTTGACTTTGAGAGTTTAGTAATGTATTAAATGTGTGATCGATGGTGCTGAAATGTAAGTGAATACAGGCACATCCTACTCTTTTCTCACTCTGCATTTAACTACCTTCTCAACTTGTCAGGATACAGTACATTTCTCTGATTTCCTATGCAGACATCCTTCGTTAACAATAGTATTTCTTGTAGAAAAGGCCAGTGATGACATCTAGACACGATATGCTGTGTTCCCAGAGATCTAATCTGACAGGAATAATCTCGTCTGGCGTGTCTTGCAAAGCAGAATTTTCTCCATATACTACAAAGAACCGTCTGACAATCTAGGGAGCAGAGGGCAAGATTCAGAACATTTTTACAGGTTGCACGGTTCAGTTAAGCGCACCTTACTTGACCCACAAACATATTAAACCATAGACTGTTTTTGTCCGACCAATTTGTATAGGAAAGACATTATTTAATCGTACCCATGAGAGTTCCTCTGCCCCCCTCCCACACCTCCACTGCAATACATGTCTGCAAGAGAGATCAGACTATGCTACATTCTTTCCCTCATGTCCTCAGACCTGATTATATCCAGACACAATACGTCTTGTTCTTCAAGGTTCCCAGCTTAGTAGACCGACTGTTAGGGGAGTTAGCTTCTGAAGAGTGAGGAAGCAGGATCGCCATCTGAAAATGTAGACCCGTAGTTGTCATGACGTGCCTCTACAGTGATGGTTTTACGGCGTGACAGGTGGTTTATGTTGGATTGTGTTGATATATTGTGTTGATTGGAGGAAATACGATCAGGCCTGTGGATTAAATTAACAAGGCGAAGAGTCTACAGCCGAGCTAGCTCTGTGAGGCTGCGCAAAAGTTCTTTCAGCTAAATGCTAATTACAGCATGCTAACACGGTCACACTGACAATGCTTACATGCAGATGTTAAGGAGTTGTTAGTAGGTTTTATGCTCAACATTTTATTTTAACATACTTGCATGCCAAGGTTACTGGCCACATGGGTAACCGTACCACATTTTGTGGAAATCCAGCAAATAATTGTGCAGATATTGGAAATTAAAGATGTCAGGCTTATGGTTGAGTAAAAGGTGGGGGATCACCAAGGGTATTAAGGTTTATCCTCTGGGGATTATGATGTCTTTATATAATTTCATGGATATTCAGCAGATAGTTTTTGAGATGTTTAACTTTGCACCAGAGTACTGGAGCGACAGACAGAGACTGCCATCCCTAGAGCCATGGCGCTAGTGTGGCTAATTGGAAACAGAGGTCACCCTGTTGGTCTAGATTCTAGAGGTTTAAGGTGATTATTGTGAGCTGCAATGTCATTTAAATAGAGGGAGAGAGAGACAGAGAGAAGCGTTTGACAATACATCTGGAGCCACAAACAAGGTCGAACTTGGAAACCTGGAAGCAAGAAACGTTTTAGGCATTTGTGCCAGAGGAGAAATTCTCATTTGACTAAATTGGCACTGTCTATTGGTCAGGTATCCAGTTCAAAATAACACATTCATGAGCACTACACAGAAAATAATTTTCTACTTACAGTAAAAAAAGTAAGTAAGTAAAATGTATTTAGATAGCCTTTTTCACAGACATAAGTACAAGGGTAATGTAAGACTGTCTGTTTGACCTTGAGTAGTCTTGCTGAGTGATCTCCATTAACTGCAGACGATCAAGAGCAAACATACTATATAAAGAGACGAGTGCATTACAGAGTCAAGATGATATAAAAACATGTTCAAGCATCTCTAGTTCAGCAGTTGAAACAAATATCAGTAAGTGAATATTTCTTAACTAGATATAACATGAATTGGTTAACTGCTAGCCCTGTTATTGACTAGCGATCAGTCCAGGGTGTACCCCACCTCTCGCCCAATGACAGCTGGGATTGGTTCCAGCCCCCCGCGACCCTGAACAGGATAAGCGGTACAGATAATGGATGAATGGATAGTTAGCTGCTTAACATGGCAGTTGAAAGATGAGGATTGTTCAAATATTACTCCAAAATTAAGCAGGTTGAGCAAGCAGCAGAGGAATGGGGCCTGATGTTTTGAAAGGTAATGGGAGCAACCTTTTGGGCAACAACAAGAACCAACTAGTTTTATCAGAAGTGTACTTTAAATAGTTTTCAGTGCCTTATCGAGTTTAGACAGTCCAGAAGCCTAGTCAACCTAATCATCTGCATCTAGATGATAAGCTACATTAAATTAATTTTATCTGTCCAAAGGGTGGCAAATATAAGGTGTTTAGCAAGAGCCCCAGTACCAAGACCTGTGGGACTCCAGAAGACACTGAAAAATAATCAAACACAAAGTTTCCAAGAGATAGTAAAAGTTCCGTCAGCAAGAAATGATGAAAACCAATCTACTGCTATGCCTGATATGCCTACCAAGTCATGTAGCCTCTTAACCAGAATAGGGAGCTGTACTATGTCAATCAGAGAACTGACATCGAGGAATTCAACCACAAAACAATCCCCTGCATCAGAGGACATTTAAATGTTGTCAGATACTGTGAGAAGATAAGTTGCAGTCGAGTGGTCCAATGCAGCAGGAAATGTGGTTTTTTTCTCCAAAACTTAACAATAACAGTTTAATTATCCCTGTAAAAGAATAGGGATGATTGAAATTGTTGATTGAATTGTTTTTCCAGATTTCCATCTGTGGACAGCAAACATGCTCTGGATTCAGTGGCTGATAAAGCTAGGCTAACGTTCCTTAATGTTGAGTATTGAGGCTGGCAACCACTGCTTCTGTTGTAAAATTAAAATTGGCCTAAGTTGTCAACAGAACCAGTGGGTGAATTTTCAATTCAGCCTGAAGAAATGAAAAGACAAGAACTGCTTTTGGGCTTTTGTCTGCATAGTAAACATTTGACACAGGAAACATAAATCTACAGCAACCTTACCAGAGATAGCATGTAGTTAAAAATGTGATAAAAAAGTATTCTAAGCTAGGGTTCTGTTAGAGGGAGAAAAAGAGAGAACAACTGGACACTGCATTTGAAAGTGGCCCATCGAGAAATTAAGCCTGCCCCTCTAAGTGACGGCCAGCAGGACCGGCTGATGCTGCAGATTCTATCCCTGATCCAAACTCAGTATTAGTTTTCCTCTGACTTCATGCCTTACTGATCTATGTGTGTCCCAAAACAGCATTTTTAATAGGTCTCTCTGGCCTTTGAAAACAAATAGGACATTTTATGAAGAATAGTGCAGTCTGGTACAAGATAGATCAGAGACTGGATAATGCAAACCAATGGCTTTCTCACAAAGTAAACTAAAAAATGTGTATGTGTGTGTCCTTTGTTTTACTCGAGACAGACAAAGTCCATTCTGTATGAAATACCTCCCAGACTGTAAGCCTGCACTATATACCACTCCATAGTTATTCCTCTCAAGAGATCAACAGAAGCGGTTCAAAAAATACATTTAATAACATTTTAGCATCAATAGATCTTACGTGTTCCCAAGTTTCCACCAGAGAAGATGTTGTAATGGCCAAAGGAGACATAAAAGATCAGTAAAACAACACCAAACTGGACACGTCTATGAATCTGATGTTTAAGCTGGCCGCATTGAATGTAAAGATGCAAGAAATGTCAAATGTCTCAGCTCTATAAAAGGTCATGTGATAGACCATGAAAGGAAAGATGAAATCTGCAATGGCCCACAGCTTCTAACCACATCATGGTCTCTCCAACCAGGCTGCCTCAGTAGGGATGAGAGCAGGCAGGACTTATGAAGGAGAGGTCGATCTGCAGGGAGGGACCTGTCCATCTGGGAAAGTGAACACTAAAAAGCTCTCATGTAGTGAAACTCAACATGGTAGCAAACTCACGCTATGCTTGCAAAATGGGGATACATTTGGAAGCAATATTTTCACATTAAAGAGATTTCATCCGCCGCTCTTCCGCTTTTTATTGGGAGAAAAAATAGTTTAGAACACTCAAACCAATCATCAGTTAATGATAATGGAGTAAAAGACTTGCCCTAAAATTATTCTAAAATCATATTAAGCAGTTGAAAATAGCATCCATCTAGTGGGGTCGGGTCACAGTGGCAACAGGTTGAGCAAGTTAGTCCAGACACCTCTCTCCGAAGCAACGTTTTCCAAGTCTTCCTTGGGAATCCTGAGTTGTTCCCAGGCAGGATGGGATATATAATCCCTGTAGCAAGCTCTGGGTCTACCCCGAGTTTCCTACCAGTTCCCCTCAATTGGCTCATTATTCCGGAACAATTGTGTCCCACCAGTGGTGAGATCGTGGATGTGCCCAGACAACAGGCGACCTCCGCCACGCCATAAGCATCAAGACTATCGATAAAGAAAGAAAACGTAGTAAAAAAAATACTGATTTGTTTCATAGACACCAGTTTAGTCAATGCTAAATAACAAGCTAAATTGAGCTAGCAAGCTAGCAGAGAGGCAAACAACATCTTACGTTCCGTCTTATTAAGAATAAAAATGGGTGCATCATTACCTTTCTTCTCATATGAAGTCGCCGTCCATAGAAAGCACGACGAGTAGCACAAAGATGTTGGATAAGTTGTCTTTGGGATCTAATGTGATTTCGAAAAGATTTCGTTGTTATTGTGTATGAGGGACGTCATGACGTGGCTGTTCCACAGGCTCTAGCAGGTGGAAAAACAAACTGGTTCTGAGTTGAACCAGCTCCAAACCAGCACTAGCACCAGCCAAGAACTATAGAACCAGGTTCGCATTGGTCAAAAAGGGGTATATAATGCTGAACAGCAGCAGTCCTACTCAAGACTCCTTCTCAACCCTATTTCAGGCCACCCTCTGGAGGACACACATAAGCCATTTGTATCCCCTATTTCATTCTTTCAGTCACTACCAGAAGCTCATGATGGTAGGCGAGAGTTGGTGAGACCGTAAACCGGCAACTTTATCGAAAGCTGTGTTTTTTGTAACACGCCTGAAACACTAACAGCCGTGCACCCACCAAGCTGTCCATCTCAAAATCCATTTTACCCTCACTCCGGAACAAGACCCCTTAGATACTTGAATTAATTTGCCTGAGTCAGTAGCTCACTTTCAAGAGTCGTTCACATAACCGCTACCTTGTAAACAAGGCTCATAACAGCACTTTTACCTTTGATTCTATAATAGGTATATTCTTACATCTATCGGACAGATGAACTAAATGAATAATCAGTGTAACAGCATGTTTATTGCATGATCAGCAATCTTTCATTATACCACATGACACATCTGAAACTCTTCAAACAAAAACTTTCTGTATGTTGCAATACTAACAAATCATTAATCTATTTCTTATCCACCACATCTGTAGTGTGGCGGTGTTGAAATAAGGACAGTGTGCAACTGCAAAGATCACAGACATGCATCTCAACCGCAGGGACTTGTTAGTAAAGGAAGTTGTACCAGATAACTCATTCTTGCAGACAAATCTTCACTCTGTCCATTGGGTCCAATTCCTAAAGGTTAGCTATGAGAGTAGATACTTTTAAACCCAAAGACATGCACACAGATGTTGAGCAGAAATGGCTCAACCCACTAGAGGGGTCTCGGTGTAAAATAGGGCTGTCGACCCCAGATTCTTTGAGGGCGTATTAGCTGTCGTGCACATTATGTACAGTGTGCATGTCTCAAACATGGCAGATCTATATTTTCCCTCAAGCCCCAGATAAGAGCGCTCACCTTGTAAACACACATTAAACTGTATTTGATACAGTTCCAAGACAGAGTTGGCCACTAACTACCTCTTTAAGGCATCACTGAAGCTGATACTAGTTGTGCATGTCCCCAAACCAATCTAACATCACAAAAGAACTGACACAGTGAATGAGGGCTGTTGCTGGGTAACAGGAAATCAGTAACTTCAGAGCAGTTTCCTCGTTGGTTATCCTCTTTTTTTTTTTAACACATGTACTTTTATTCCTGCATGTCTCCTCACCCACTTTCAAACATCAGGATATAATCATTGTTCATTCCACTTCACCTAGGTAGCTCATTGGCTCAAAGAAACAATGGCTACCAGTGTACAACTTTATCTCACAGTCAACGAACCTGAATTTGATCCCTAACACACCACTGTGTAAAAACACCATGACTTATTGTTCGAAAAGGTTACTTCTTGTTCAAACGGCCATTCATTCATTGCATAATAAAGCTTGTGTAACATTCTGGAGCTGCAGCTCTGTTTTGCCACACCTCACGAAACATCTGGGGCAAAAATCTGCCCAAATCTCAGACACCTGTTGTCTCCCACATGTTCCTATATTTCACTTCAGATCTGGCAAATATAATAAGTTGCACTTGTTGAAAAGTAGGTCAACACTGGAGCAACCCGGTTGGAATAACTTTTCGTCCAGGGAATCCTCCGTGTCTTTCTGACTTTCCTTTGAGTGTGAGCTTGGAGCATAAGAGACACAGTGGAATGCTTAATGAGGTGCAGAGTGTCTTTCCAGTCAGCGATCCGGAGGGCCAAAGGTCCAGCGATTGTCCAATTTGATACTTCCACGAGAATCTGAAGGGAATAGGATCCAGTCATCTAGCCATTCTGGCGACTTAGCATATATCATTAAAAAAAAAAGCCCTCGAAGAATTAAATATAACCAGGACACGACATTCTGCTGATTCACTAATCTGGCAGAGGAAGTGGTTCTTGATCTTAATCTATACTTCTTGTAACTACAAAGCAGATGCAGGAGCATTTCAAACAGATGTCAATCTGGTTTTATGATCTGTTTTCTGTTGTTGCTAGGGTATCAGATCAAATCACAGATAATTGCAGCAGCTGCTCTGATACTTATGACCCCGTAATAGGCCCTAATATACACTTAATTCTTTGACTTGTACTTGTCTGATGGGTTAGGGAAGAAAAGTGTGAAAGAAGAAAGAAGGAAAAGGAGAATAAATGAGGGAACCATTCAAATGACTTCAACAAATGTGGATAATATGGCATTTCCAGGTCCTCTAAGTTAAAAACTCATTATTGTTTGGTTTTGCTGAATCTGTATTTATTGCACATAGTTGTTGCAGTTATGAATATTAAAGAGAGCTTAAAGAGGTGAATTCAAGCCGTCTCTTTTGCTTCAAATACCATCCCTCATTTTTTGACTGCTTACTCTTCTTTTCCAGAGGTAATACTGCTTGTGCAGTTAAAGTACTTATGCAGAAGTCTAAAATTCTTTAGTCAACATTTTGACCTTGTTTTTTTTTCCATAATATGCAAGCAGCAGCTTTCGTAAGTCAAACATCCGACAGTGATTTCACAGTATAGTATTGCAGTTAAAAAGATGTCTCTCAAAGTGACGAATTATCACCACTACAAATTGTCTAGAAGTGTTCAGAGTGAGAATACTTGTTTATGAGTCTTATGTCACTGATAATGTATTTGACCCCATCAGTGTCCTGCCTTATTTCCCAACTTGTTTTTCCCAGATCACGATTGGCATGTAATTTGAAATTTTAACTCGGGAAATGTCTGCAAAAGGCCAGATGTTTGAGACATGAGTCATCATTGCAAAACAGGTCAGTGTTCCTCTTGTAAGCATGTGAAAGCAAAGAAGCAAACAATGTGTCCCAGATAAGCTTCCTTCCTTCCTCCTGTCCAGCCACATTCCTTAATCCCCAGACCCCTTCATTGCTATATCCTTCAATCCACCAGTTGCCCTCAGACTATCAAGTGCAACGCCCACCATTACACCTGTTCCCACTTTCCTCCTCTGCTATGCCTTTGCCTGGCCTTTCCAGATCATTAAAGGATATGGTCAGACTGCAAGCGAAAGTGGCCTAATCATAATTCTGCACTCCTGTTGACAGATGTAGCTAAAAGTGTCTCTTGACATCCAGATACTTTCTGATACTTTCTACTTTCTTGTTAGAGCTATTTATGTCACAATCCTGTCACTACTGGCTTCCACTTTGCGTCCACACACACCTCTGCACAGATGTTGTAGACGACGATCTACAAAGAGCCATAATAATTTTTTTCCCTTCTCATCCTGGTTATTGTTATCAGCTCACAAACTTCGAATGCAAATAAACGTATAAATTAAACTATAAACACGGACCTCAGTGACCTCCATGTTTACTTCCATACGAGGGTGTGTTGAGTGTAAAGTCTAAAGGCCAATCATAACAAAAGTTATCTCATGACACGTTACATACCATAATCTTTGGTATATTATTCAGAGAAACCAAACATTAATCCACCATGAGCAACCAAGCACTTTGCAAAATTGTCAAGGAAATACTTTGTGTTAACGTACAGGAACCTCAAGCAGAACCCGGCTCGTGTTGAACTGTCATCTGCCTCCAGTTGGTGGGCTGTGAAAGTGAGATAGAAGAAGAAGCTGAGAGAAGGAAATAGAAAGAGACAGACAGACAGGGACACAAAATCTATCAGCAAGACATAGTGAGTAACATGAATTATTGGGATACGTATGCTTAAACATAGAGAGAGGGTCGGGCAGTCATCCAGGTCTTTATGTCCTTAAGCCATGCTTCTAGTTTAGTTTACTGATTGATTTCATCTGGCTTCATTGTTAAGCTATAGCAGAGTATCTTCTGCATAACAATGGAACTCATTGAGGGTGCCGATGATATAAGAATTTAAAAGATTAATAGAATTGGTCCAAGCACAGAACCTTGTGTGACTAACTTTTGCATGCGTAGAGGACTTTCCATTGTTTCTATTGATCTGATAAATAGGATTCAAACCACCTTAATACAGTTCCTGCAATGCCAATTAATTGTTCTAGCCTCTGTAGCAGGATGTGATGGTCACTTGTGTTAAATTCAGCACTAAAATCTAACAGGACGAGTAAAGAGAGAAGTCCTCTGTCCATTAGGAGATCTTTAACCAGTAATTGTTTTTATTAAGAAAGTCTAATAGGCCTCTGCTCTCAAGAGGATCTTCACGATAAAGGGAAAGTTCGATATAGGTGAACACCCAAACAAAACGAAATGGATCCTAGCACTATATCTGACTTGAGCACTTAGTGTAGCATTGGGATTTTATGTGCCTGTGCCATTGCCATCAAGCCACTTTGACTATAAAATCGAAAGTCACTGGACACCCAAGCTAAGTATTGAGTTTAGTCCAGCTTAAAGCTATAACATTTACATAGCGATTTAGAAGGGTTCCTAAGGAGCTTAGTGACTGTCATAGGAAGTGGCGAAGAGCATCGTAGAGTGCTGAAGCATGCCTACAAATCACTTATCATTTGTTGCGTGACTCACTACAGAGTTTCAAACTTCTTGACGCAACAGTAGCTAACAAACTGCTTTGAGAGCTTTATGAAATTGGTTTTCTTTTGCCATGCATCTTAACACAAGCTTCACAATGCCAGTCACTCTGCTACTGCATCCTGGCTCAGTGGAAGTTTCTTTAGAGTGATGAATCATGCTTAACTAGCTGGTTTTCTGACTGACAAATATGTATTTGGTTGATGCCAGGAGAACATCACCTACTGGATTGGAAGTTTGGTGGAGAAGGGGAAATGGTTTGGGGCTGTGGTTGAGGATGTGTTGCTAGGCCCCTTTGCTCAGGAAAAGTTATTTTTAAGGCTACAGGCTACAAAGTTTCCCTATTGGCTGCTTCCATCTTTGGAGCAGCAGTTTGTTGAAGGGCCTTTCTGGTTCAGCATGACTTTGCCTTGTGCACAAAGGGAAGTCCGTAATGAAATCTTTAGACAAATTTTGTATTAAGCAACTCAAATCGCCTGCACAAAGGCCTGACCTCAACCACGTTGAACTCCCGAATGTTTTGAAAAAAATTGCCACCCAGAAGAGTGGCAGGCTTTATAACTGCAAAGGGAGGGTCTAGCTACATATTGAGGTCCATGGTTTTAGAATGGGATGTCCAGCAGGCCCATTTAAGTGTAAAAGTCAGATATCCACTGACTTTTGGTCATGTTGTGTTTATCTACACCTACACCTCAACCATACCAGAATCTCAATCAACCTGCCTGCACCTTTCTTCTGCCCTTTGTCATGTTTAGCTTGTTGAATATTCCTGTTTGGATTTGGTTCCAATTTCTTGCTGCCTTACACTTAAATAAGCAAAGTTTTACCCAGCCAAATGGAGTCAGAGCTAGGTCAGTAAACAGCAGATGTGACAGTGAAAAATAGCAGCTATTAACGAAGTGATTGAAATGTTGATGTCACACGACTCGACTACTAAACCATACAGGAAAAGATCAGACTGCCTTTAATGTACAACAGCATAAAAAGCATAAAAAATTAAATTCCTGGCATGTGGACAGAAAAATTTAAATAAAACAGCTCAGCTATTAACAGACTGTGCATGTTTCTGAGGTAGATTAATAGTGAGTATTATTGTAAGTTCAGTCAGACATAAAAGAAATCTTAGAGCACATTAGTGGTACAATGGGTGGTCTTGGACAATGAGCCATGTCGAATTCTCACTACAAAAACAAAACATAAAAGGACACGCACAGCATACCAAACAGACTCATGCAGGGCTGGCACAAATATGCGAATACAAACACACTGATCCCCTTTCTGTCAGATCACAGCAGTCAGAAATCTCCAGATAAGGAGAACTCATCTGTTTTCTCCATTCAAAAATCTCCTTTAATGACAAACACAGACTGTCTGACTCTACTTCCACCCCAAGGCAGGGCGCTCCAAAGATACACACTCTATTGTTCTCAGTCTCATCTTCTTTATCCAACTCCTGTCTGTCCACTGCATACTCAAATACCTCCAAATACCTGCATTTTCTTCCCCCAATGACTGCCAAATACCCAGAATACCAGTGTCCTTTTCCATCTGGAGGGACCGCATTTATTCAAGGTTTCCTGTGAAAAAGGGAGCTTTCTGGAATTGGGCATTGAGAAGTCTGGGCCATCCACTGCACATAATGATGCTTTGCACAATTAGGTAACGGTTAAAGTCGAGGTGAAATTAAAAATGTCATTTTAATCCTTTTAGATCACTTCCCCGGTAATATTGTGAATCTATTTGACAATATAGGCCCTTCCAGTAAAACTAAATTTCACACATGCTTACGTAAGTTAGCACCAAACAATTTCAACCAATCAATCAGCAACATTTAGCGGCAGAGCACCAAGAACGCCCGATCAGTGAGCTAGCTACTGTGCTGTGGAGAACATCTGTCTACACCCACTTCTCAGCGATCAAATCAAATCCCTCTAATGATATGTCCCGCCTGCACGTCCTGTTTCACTCGGAAATACGTCACGATACGGAAGCTAGATACTCTCGAAATGCCGTTTCAGCTCGACTTTAATAACTTTGTGAAGACGCCTTCACTGAGGAGGAGTTGTAAATTTATATCTCCTTTTAAGAAATGAAACATATCTAACATGGTGGAACCGTTTCGAATCTTAAATTGAGCGCAACCAATTATGTGTGTTACATTACAGCCATACCAAATATGAAGTAGCTCTGTAAATACAATTGCAAAATGACATCTTGTGAGCTTAACTCAAGCCCACCACAGCAAAGAAAGTTGTGAGAGCTATGGCTCAACGAAGGAAACTAAAAATTAAAAGGAGCCATCTGTCATTCTATTATATATACAGTATACAGCTCTGGAGAAAAATTAAGAGACCACTGCAAAAATATTTTTCTCTGTTTCTTCTATTTATGTTGTTTGAGTAAAATGAGCTTTTGTTTTATTACATTTCTTTCCAAATTCCAAATAAATTATTCTCATTCTTTTATTTGCAGAAAATGACGACAAAAAGATGCCGTGTTTTTCAGACCTTGAGTAATGCAAAGAAAACAAGTTCATATTCATTTTTAAACAACAGAATACGAATGATTTCATTGAGTTCAGAAATCAATATTTAGTGGAATAACCCTGGTTTTTAATTACAGCTGTCGTGCATCTTTGCATGCTCTACACCAGTCCTTTCACATTGCTGTTGGGTGACGTAATGCCACTCTTGGCGCCCAAATTAAAGCAGCTTGGCTTTGTTTGATAGCTTGTGAGCATCCATCTTCCTCTTGATCGCATACCAGAGGTCATGGGGTTCAGACATGGAGATTGGGCTGTACATGATAGGGTCTTCATGTTGTGGTCCTCTATCCATACCTTGATTGACCTGGCTGTGTGCCATGAAGCATTGTCCTCCTGGAGAATCCAGTCTCCAGAGTTGGGGAACATTGTCAGGGCAGAAGGAAGAAAGTTTTCTTCCAGAATGACCTCGACGTGATTCATGCCTCCCTCACAAAGACAAATCTGCCCAATTACAGCCTTGCTGAAGCACCCCCAGATCATGACTGCTCCTCAAGCTAATTTCACAGTGGGAAGGACAATGTGGCTTGTAGGCCTCTCCAGGTCTCCGTCTAGACGACCAGGTATTGGGGAAAGCTGAAAATTGGACTCAACAGAGAAGATGACCCAGTCCTCCGTGGTCTTTTGCAAACCTCAGCCTGGCTGCTCTTTGCTTCTTATTGATGATGGGCCTTTTTCTGGCTTTAAACATATTTAGTTTGTTTCTAACTGTCCTGGTTGCGCACTTTACCCCAGCTGCTGTCTGCCATTCTTTTTGTAGGTCACTTATCATCCTATGGTTGTTGAGTGACATTCGAATGAGTTGGCGGTCATCCCATTTAGAGAAAAGTCGTTTTCACCCTCTGCCGGTCTATAGCTTTGTTGTCCCCGGCGTCTGCCGCTTGACCTTGTTCTTATGAACTGCTGTCTTTGAAGCTTTAAGGATGGAAGCAACCTGACGCTCACTGTATCCCTCTTCCAGTGAAGCCAGAATTGCACCCTCCTTTTCTCAGTCAGACGTTCTCTTTTCAACTCTTTTGGCATGGTCAGTAGATGTTTTTTGATTGCAGTTGCTTTTGAGGTCTTTTGAGGACTTTTTTTATACTTTTCGTTGTTAAATGAGATTTGATTCAGTTCACCAAATCAGTACCTCATAAAGTAGAATGAGGTGTGCCTGTGTTGAAATTCAACAGACACTGGAATAGAGTGGATTCCATGCGTGGTCTGTTTTCCAGAGTTGTATATCCTGATTTTCTCTCCATTGCTGGATAAAAGGGAAAAACAATCAATAGAATAGAAAGAGAAACCTCTGGATAGATCCAGAGTTGAACAGGCTGAATGGTAGATACCATGACCCAATTTGACATTTTCAGACCAAACTACTTCTAACGTCCACATCTGGCACCTCGATTATTTCTCTCAGTTATACCGGAGCTAACGGGACTGTCTAAATATCAGCTTACCATTCCTATCAGACCCCTCTATGAAAAGGGCTGATGTATTAGTCCTCTTTGCCTACTAACAGACCTCTTCTGCACCACAGTGAAAGCCTATACAGCACCGTTTCAAAGGTCTGTTTTTGTTTCCACACTGTTTGACCGACACGATTTTCTTTCAGAGGCTCTCTCTGTGGTCAGAACACTGGATCTATGTGCTCAGACAGACTGATGAGGAGACACTGCACACTGCAGAGGTACTCTGTGGACACGTTTAGTGTGTGTGTGTTTGTGAGAGAGAGAGAGAGAGAGAGAGAGAGGGTTTTGTTAACCTTTATTATATCTCTTGATGTTCAGAGGCTCTGTCTCAGTCAGGTTTTTCATACTTCAAAAAATACCCTTTTAAAGACCCAGGTATCGTTGTTCCGGGGGAATAAGAACTATCAAACTGTTTGAATAAACTTACAGGCCATTTGCTAATGTCCTCCACTGAACAGTGAACAGGTGCAGCTAAGATCTAGGCATGACCAGCATGTTATGCCTTGGATTTACCTGTATGTTAAAGTGGTGTCAAAGGGCCCTATGTAAAAAAAAAATGTCATTCATTAATTTTAAAACTCTATCCAAAGCCAAAATTGCAAGAGCACAAGTGTAAGCAAAGGATTTAACATGTCAGTTATTTGCTAGTTTAATACTTAGAGTATCAATTTCATGAAACTTTACTTCCAAGAGAAAGCATTGTTTCAAACTACATTACTTGGTGAAGTTAAACGTTGTGCTAACCAGAACATTAAAGCCTATGACAGTGAATGAGTAGAGGTTACATATGACCGAGTCATTTTGCATGTACTTTGGGTAAAATGACCCTTTAAATAGCTCAGACACAAAGAGGCTGTTTGGTTGTTTAGACGTCAAAATTGCCCAAAAGGTTAGGCTTTTGCAAACTATGCAAAAAGCAGCACCCAATACATGTGGCAAATTAACAATGGTTAATATTCACTTATCGTTCACTTCTATGCTGAAGGAAATTAAGGGGCAAAAAAAATATTCTCTTCCAGGGGCAAAGTATATTTGCATCTTCCCTTTGTGTTGACATAAATGAAAAAAGTGCTCTTAAATGTGAGAAATTTATCTATTTTATGTTGATATATCTTACAAGCTTAAGGACTGACTATAGGCACTATACTATGGACAATGTCAACAGCCGATGATTTGCACTGGTATGGGTAAGCCATATTCGTATAATGTCTAAGGGTGTGTGTCAATAAAGTTTCTCCCAAGTGAGTTCCAGCTTGAGCTGAACTGATGCCCCACTGTCTCTTTATTCCTCCGTTATTATTTCTGGTCTAGTTTTGGGTGTGCTAATCAGAATCGCTTAGCAGTTTGACTGTGCTAACACTTTGCCTCCCTTTCCTTCGCCCCCCATATCGCTTGGAGGTCAATTTTTGTGGCAAAGTTGCAGCCTCAGCCAATATCAAAGAAATGTATTTGGATAACCCCTCTTGGCACCACCATGAGAAATGGTCAGTCTTCTGCATCAGTCTTGAGCATCTTTTACCATGCCTTTATTCTTAAAAAATATGCCTGAGGTCTCATGGACCTCTTGACTCACCCTGTGCATAATTGCACACACTCTCACTTTGAAGATGCCGATATTGACCACTTTTGCCCTTGAACCTTTTCTTGAATCCTTTGGGGTTTATAATGGATAAGGATTTTAAGATAACATAAGCTCAGTTGGGAAATCAAGCTTTTTCCAACTGCGGCTTTTATCCAGGGTCAAGTCCTTTATCATTTAATGATTTTGTTATGCATGCTTTATCCCATCTCGACTATTGTAATCCACTTTATGTTGTTGTTACCCAAGCTTCTCTGTCTCGACTGCAGCTCTTTTAACTGGTAAACATTAAAGTGAACACATCTCCCTAATTCTGGCTTCCCGTCACTGGCTCCCTGTGCGTTTTAGGATGGATTCAAAGATTTTAATAATTCACTTATAAATTGTTAAATGGGCTGGCAACAATCTCACATCTTTTATCAAAGACACTCAGATCCACAGACCAGTTGCTTCTGGCTGTCCCGAGGTCAAAGTTGAAGCTCAGGGGTGACCGAGCCTTTTCAGTCGCAGCTCCAAAGCTCTGGAACGCTCTGCCTCCACATGCTCGGCTGTCCCACACACCGCCTGTTTTTAAATCTAACCTCAAAATGCACTTTTATTCCTTTGCTTTTGGCTCCGCATGAGAGTTGACTTTTTAAAATCATTTTCCTTTCCTTTTGGTCGTCACAGTTTTTACTGCTTTGTTACCTTTAAATTGGTCTTAGTGTTTTATTGTGTTGCTTTTATGGACTTTATGTTTGAATGTACAACACTGTGGTCAACCTTTGTATTTAAATGTGCTTTATAAATACATTTGGATTGGATTGGACTCAACCAACTTTTGCTGTTACTGTTAGCTTAACTGCTAGCTACAGATGCTAGAATCTGCCAGCGACACTTGTCATTTCAGCCAACATAGTTGATAGTCGGCTGCCAGACATCAGAGGACTGCTTTTGTCGTCATCTGTTTGAAAGCATTGACACATAATTTCAGAAATAACTTCGAACTTCTGTAATAAATCTGCCAGCGTAGGCATAGCAACAGTGCAATGAAAAAAGGTAAATAGGCCAACAACAGGTCTTATGAGAACATACTGTTAACTTTAGTAATCACCAGTGGATTTATACAATTTCCTTATTTTTGACAGGTCCTCTCTTTAAAGGCCTGATTAATAGTACAACTTAAGGACACCAAAGCTTTAGCTAATGGTTTCACCTGTCTAGCAAAAAATGAGGCCTAACTGTTATTTTTGGGAACGCTTCAGTCTTCAACCAAATAAAAAGCAGGTCAAAGAAGAACATTCCCATCCTCTTATTAGACCGGTTTAAATCTGATACATCTAAATATGAATCCCATGTCTACAGCGGATAGACACCATATGTTTTTTGCATTGAAATGGTTCAAGCTGAACAGAAAAACACCCATAGCGCTGACATAATTTATGTTGTTGAAGTCCTAGTCCAATGATTAGTCTCTTTTCCCTCTCCTTTTCGCCAGCCCCTGAGGGTCGAATATGACTAAAAGTCACCTGCGGTTTTCTTAGGTAATTACATCGAGTCATTAACAGTCTACCTGTTCACATTTTCATTGTTTAGGCCAACACTGTGACTGTGGGCTTACACAACCACACCGGCCAGCTGTGATATGTGAACCGTGGACAGGAAATGAAGGATGTGCTCCTGATGCGGTTTATTTGTGGTAGAGACCCTCCAGTAAGCTCAATGTATGAGATAAAAACAAACAGAGCAAAGACGCTCATGTGCTGGAGATCTGCGGCCTGAGAAAAACAAAACATTCTTTAGAGAAAACTTTCAAACAAGCACAAGCAACATCAATCAACATAAGATCATATAGGTTTGAATCATAAGATCTAATATCCTGAAGCTTTGGTCAGTGCGGTAGGACAGAGCGTCTGATGAGAAGCCAACGTGTGCATCAGGAGTCTTTTCAGAGAAATGAGAGTCTGTGGTGGGAAAGTCAGCTTCTTAAATTCCTTTCTTCATGTAATGTCTCCGGCACACAAGGCTGTACACCCAAAAAATATTTTCTTTACCATGGAGTTTTTTGGAAGTGTGCACATTTTCCCATGATTCATAACATTACCGCAACACTAATCTCTATTTACAGATTATACATAGTAGAATCTACGTAGTAGAATTTGTGCGCAGGGATGTGGATTTCCGGGAAGGCAAGTGTTCTGGTTTCTCTATGAACTGTGCTAGTCCGAGTAATATTGATCAATCACATGTCAGCAAGCTGCGGCATATGCAAGATAAATAGTCCGTGAGGAGAGCAAAAGCAGGCGGAACATAATCAGCCATAATGCCATCCCAGCTCCCATCAGCGGCTATGGATTTAGCTTCTTATTAATCTCTATAAACAGACATCTGCATCTTAGTTCAGCTAACAATCTGTTCTAGATCTAAAATTTAATTTGAGATAAATTCCCTTGACGCTCTGTCACGAAAGCCGATAGCGATAGACAATAGACTTCCTCGACTGCATCAGATCGATCCAACCTCCGTTCAACAAACAAGCATTTTAAAAGTTGAGGACAGATCTGACAAAGCTTCCGTTTTTACTTCTTACAAATCTGCATCATGATGTTGAAATTTCAGCAAAGGTAAGACACACTAATAACAAGTCAAGGAAGTCTTGATGGGAAGTTGATTATCGCTTACCGCCCGGCACATTCACCAGTGTCCCCAGAGGGACGTCTCAGACTATAGCTGATGGGATCCGAGATTGCCGCAACAAATACAGAGGATGTATGAACATTAGATTCACATGGACATGTTCTGTATCCGAACCTTTCACTTACAATGTTGACCTCTGCCATTTAACTCAAATATCCTGCAGGGTGTTACTGAAGACATTGTCATTTTAGTGCAATCTTGGTAGTTTTGGGTTAGTATCCGGGCTGTTTTAAAATTTTAAGTTGACTGAATTTGAGAAGTTGAGTCGAGGTAAATTTGTATTGATTTAAAACAAATAAACGTTCCTGGTCAGATTAACTTGACATTAATTAACCTGTGATTCATTTACACCCTTTAGTTTACTCAACTTTTAGTTGCAATTCAGATGCCATAAAATTCTCTTGTTTTGTCTTCTATTTTGATTCATGACCAAAGTGGAACTTCATTTTAGATTTATATGTGGGTAAACTTTATCATAATTGAGTTCTTGTTAAGATTAAGCAATCTATTTAATTTTACATTACATTTAAAAAGATATACAGATGGGCAAGGTAATAAAACCACCTCTGAGTATACAGAAAAGTCACAGTAGCCATCTAAGGCGGTGTACACACTACAAGATAATCAAGCAAATTATGGGCCTGATTGGTTCTGAAGATTATCCTGCCAGATTGTGGCGTGAGGTATGTTAAGACTCATTTTACCGTCCCCGATCTTCTTGGAAGAACATCGGGGCCGCTCTGATTTAAATATTAAACATGTTCGATATTTACAATCCGATATCCTGTTATGTGGGGGGAACCCCGAGGACAGCTGAGCAGGCAGTCTGTGGATTTTCACGTGGAACGAAACTCGAAGCATAACATATACAGCCCATGTTCACGCCATCTCCATGACTTCATCAATAGTTTTTCTTTTTTCTTTGTGAATTTTATGTTAAAAGTCCAAAAACTATCATCGCCAATTCATCTGCCCGTCGTCCGCCATGTTTGTTTACTCTCAAGTTTAAGAGAGATTTTGAGAGATTTCCAGTTTTTAGAGTAGAGACTGGAATCTGTTAGTGTGTGCTTCTTCATTTCAATAGTATCGTTTTTGTAAGTTAATGCTTTAGTTGAGATGACATAAACACCAAATATTGAGTTAGCACAACATTTACAATAACTTCTAGTTAAACTGACAATTCATTACTAGTTACCATGACTAATTGTTTGTAATGAGGCACTTATAAAAGCTGCACTACACTTTAAAACACACTCACTAAAAGACAGTATGTCAGGTCATTTTAGTTCCTAGCAAAAACTCAACTCATTTCAACTCAACTTTATTTATATAGCACCTCTCATACACGCATACAACCCAAAGTGCTTGACAAAGGAACAAACAGACAGAAAATAGATACAATTTTAAAACTAAAAAGTTAAATATGACAAAATAAATACCAGAGATATAGCTTAGTATAAAACAATAATAAGAACTTCGACCAGGCTGTAAAATTGCTGCACAATAAAAGCCAGATTAAAAAGAAAGGTCTTTCATTTCCTTTTCAAAATAGCGAGGGAGCCTGCCGTTTTGATATCGAGACGCAGTGAGTTCAATAGTCCCAAAACGTCTCAAAACACCTCTCAGTTCAATGCTTTAGCAGTGTGCTGGATCTTTTCATAATGCAACACCTGTCAAAGCTCATCTGAACAGCACTTATCTAACTTGAGTGTAGTGTAAACAGTCAAAGCCTAAAGAAAAGTCTTGTATTGAAATCACAGGTGCACCCGAGAATGCTTCTCTCTTCAGACACTCTGTCCAGGCTCTGTTTATTGGTGTAGCCTCTCCAGCTGGGAAAATACTTTATAAAACGTATGAATAAAAATAAATGTAGAGTGACTTAAAATCTGAGCCAAACTTTATCAGTCATTATCATGCGTTTGCCAGCTACTCAGAACTGTCATACTGTGTATTGCAAGAGGCAGACATTGACCGGTACCGGTTGTCGGTACTGGAAGTAATGATAAGCTCATGGACAAATGGTTCTCCTATCGGTATTTAACGTTAGCATTTCATCTTATTTAATATTGTTTTCAATCTGTTCATTCTAACGTAGCTGGCATCAGTCCCCTAGTGATGACGAAGCAGTCGGCGTCAGGTAACGACGTTGCCTTGTTTTGGTCTTATGCTTGAGAAAGACTAGTCGGTCTATATGGCGTACAGAGCAAAGCGTTCGATAGTTGCATCTAAAGGGGGTAGCACCAGCAACCTCAGGAAACATCTATTTCTGAAGCAGCGCAGCGTGTTTGACTGCTTTAGCAAAGCGCCGTTGAATTGGTGGCTCTGATAGCAATACTGCAGATGAGATTAACCCAAATAAAAATGCACTTAAAACACGTATTTCTTATAAATAAGTCTGTAGTTATTCAGTCACTGTTGTTAGCTAGCTTCGGTTATTAGTGCTTCTAAGTCATGTTCCAATTGAATCCATAGACAGCGTCAGTCAAGCAGCAGCCCAAGCTTCATCCGCAGTGGGTACCGTTAGCAGAAGTCACACGCCCAAATTAAACCCATTCTCCGTCGCTAAACGAGAGACAATGACACGGGAACAAACCGCAGAATGTCACACAGCTGTCGCCAAGTTTACTGTAATAGTTTACTTCACTACAGTGGAATCCAGTTGGTTTAGGTACGCTAGTAACTGATAGCTCTCCAAGTGTGAATTTTAAGTTGCCATGACATCAATCAATCAATCAATCAAATTTTATTTGTATAGCGCCAAATCATAACCAGGGTTATCTCGAGACACATCCAGAAAACTATTTTTACGACTGTTACTACATTTACTGTAAATGTTAAATGTTGTTACCGAGGAAGATGATCACAGACCTTAACCTTACTTACAACCCCCCTTCCAGAGGCAAATTACCAGACACCCTAATAAAGACATGTTTTTATTTTTTCCACCAAATAATGGAGAGTAGTATCGATTAGCATAGTATTGATATCGGTATCAATAAAATCCTAACATTACCCATCCCTTTCCCTGATGGGATCCTGCTGAGAATTTTGGTGTTATTACAATGTTCAAGTTGGATATCAAACCTCAATTATGCATAACTGCTACCTGAATAAGAAATGTAGCATTATATATTGAAATTGTCTTGGCAGTGACTTTACCTGGTTGTTAGTGATGTTTTGATTCTTTGATCCGATATTTACTGATTCTGAACTGGTAGAAAATCATATTTAAATACAGCAGGGGAAGGTAGGCCATCAAAACAAGGTATCACGTTGATTCAGTTCAGTACAGTACATAAAACAATAGAACAGGAAAGCACTCAGAGAGCACATCTGCACAGTCCTCTCAAGGATTATTTTAATGACCAAAAATATTTTTCCTTCTAAATCAAAATGCAGACAGGCGAAGAAAAAGGGAAATAAAATCATGCAATCCATGTGGCAGATTTTGTTTTTCAAGTTTGTGTAATCGCTCAGACAAAAACAGTAAAAGTTTATAAATCATAAAAAACATTTCTGGAGTAGCAGCTCGATTCTGTGGCTTAAAACTTTTGAATGCAAAACTTGCCTCATGTTAAACAACCAAAGAACAAAAGTGTCAATAAACAGATAAAATGTGGTTGTCTGGAAGTAGATCATAAGGATTCCTGTGGGATCAGTGCTTCTTCACCTTTGCTCTCTGAGGGGTTTAGCTTAACCAAGTGTGTGTTTATGTGTGATGAGCCCATTGGGGAATGCTGTCTTACTTATGTCTGGGAAAAGTCTTATTTCTCCTGACAGAGGTGACGTCTTCCCATCACAGAGGCTGAGCTACAGTCTTGGAATCTAGACCCGTGCTGTATTTTCTTGTGGACAGGAAGTGCTTCTATTTGGCGGATTAACATCCAGAACACTGGGACACAAACACACTGCTTACTGGAAATACTCAAACACATAAACAGGTCAGACATTCCAAATACGGCTTTCTCACGAAGTGTTACAAATGGGATTAAATATTTCCCACTGCACCACTGTGCCTCCCTATATTATGGCTCTATTTCTATTGGTTCTATTCTACAGGTGCACTGTGGAGTGTCATCATCATCCCATACTGCATCACAGCATGGTTTGCCAGCTGCACCAAGAAGGACCAGAGAGCACTCCAAAGGACCATCAGGGCAGCCCAGAGTATCACTGGGACCCAGTTGCCGGCAATTCAGGACACCTCTCAGGCCTGCTGTCGGAGCAGAGCCTTAAACATTGTCCATAACCCAACTTACCCTGACTACCACCTCTTCCAACTACTCCCTTCTGGCAGGCGATACAGGACAATACACTCACGCACCACAAGACATAAAAACAGCTTTTTTCCCCAAGCTGTTAATCACCATGTCCTCACACCACCAGTATTGTTGTGTCATATTTGCACATAACATTGGATTTTGAGGCTTATGGATGTTTTTAACGTTTTTTGTTTAAATTGTTTTTTAATTTGGCTTTAATTATTATATTTACAATTTGTAATGATATTTATGGTTTTAACTTAGGGACTGCCATCACAATTGCTTTAGGGCGTGGCTACCTGTGTGAACCAGGATAGAGATGTAGCAACGTGTCGCCAATCTGTGGTTTTTATCATACCCCTTTCCAACTGAAATTAGCATGTTGACACGAGTTTTACAGACCCAGGAAATACCCGCGTATAGATGCTGATTGTCTCTTTTCCCATTGCCAGTGGAGTATCCTCCTGTCGGCCTCTTTTCTGCTGCGTCACCGTCTGACGTCACAAACGCACTGGAAACATTTAGTAAACAGTGAAGATGTTACGGTGGTTAGGTCTTTATTGTATCTATTACTCATTAAGTCTATTTATCAAACTCGCGCTGACAAATTTTGAACGATGTTCGAGCGCTGCTCGGACAGAGATAGGCGGAAATTGTAGCTGAGATGACAAGGAGTCGCAGAAGTTACCGACGGAGCATAGCATCGCGCTGAAAAGGGGACGGAGATCAGCTTGTCGAGGGGGGTTGTGTGTTCCCATCAATCAGAGCTGGGGCGATAATTACCCGGGTCTACTGCAGAGTCATTTGACCCGGGTCTGAATGCTGATTGTAACCTTTCCCAGTAAGCAAAAAAGCCGGGTGTTAGTGGTTTTTTGACCAGTGGGAAAGTGGCTTAATAGTCACTTCTGGCTCCACAAAACCGTGATGGTGACGGTATTGAAACTCAATAAAGGAAGTCAACAAATCAGTGGAAGATGTCACAGTGGCTTTATCCACTTCGTTTACTTAGAATGTGAGCCTCAGATGAACTGAGTCGTATTTTAAAAATAGATCATTTGTACGACCAGCACAGACTGGGCTCATATCAGGATTATTTTTGAACACAGTCGGTGTCACATCAGCATGTCTCTCAGACTATAAACCTCTGTTACCATATGGGATTTCGTTAAATTCATCATCGCTGTCGTAGGAATGTCTGTTTCTCTGTCTGCCGGCTTTTATTCTCACCGCTTTCCTTTCTTAGTAATAAACATGTAATTTGCTCTGTGATTGATGTGTTTTATCACTGTTATTACATTCCCTCTTTCCGTGTTGCTGTGTCCGATGGCTAAACCAGCCCGTCTCCTCAGCCCCGGGGTCCCTATAAAAGTGACGGTCTAACAGTAAAGGCCGCGTTATACCGAGCGAGTTCCTCTCTGCATCTCCGTCTGTGATTCCCATTACTGCCCGGGACTCCAGGAGCGCACGTCCCAAAAACCTGTTCACTCTTTTTGCTTCTCATCCACCCACACCTCCTGTTTTTTTCTCTACTTCGACACATGAAAACTCTTTTGTGCATCATTCAAAACAATTACAATAAAGTTTGTGACTAAGAAATAAGAGGGACATACTTGAGTCTAGACTGATGAGGTGATGTAACAGACAGATCTGGTCAGTCGGCTGCATACTTTCAGGCTGATGCAGGTTATAGCCATAACTATTTCACTTTTGCAAATCTGGTCATATCTTTCACCAAGCTTCATTCATATTTGATCCAGTCATTGTACTGAGCTAACAGCATACTTTTCCTTTTCATCTCTTTGGTCTACAGCAGTCAGCTCCTCACAAGTTTATTTTCCTTTATTTTTGCCAAAGTGAAACAAATATGTCTGCAGAGCCCACAAGCTTTGAACACACGCTTTTGATTTATGTTATAAATACATTTTTCTAATAAAGATATAATTACAGAGGCTCCTTCCTTTAGAGAAAGAGACTGAGTGAAATATTCTTTCACTTGAATGCTAGTTTATAAAAATGCACTCTGCCATGTGATCCCCTTTTTCTCTCCGACAGAATCCTAATGATTTCTTCATTCTTCTGGTAGCTCAGGTCACATCTCCCTCTAACTTCCATGCACCACACACACTTTAAACAAGTCCTATTTTTATACACTGTCATGTGACGTGATGACATCAGAATAATGTTACCTTTGGGGTCGTGTGACAGACAAAGAGGCTCCTCTGAGAAAGCCAGCGCTCTGAACATGAAATTCCAATTGAGATCTTCAATTCATTGCAGAAATGATGAACAGTCACTCATCTGATTTATGCTCGAGCTTAGTTGATTCAAGAACAAGTTAACCTGTGGTCACAATAGAGTAACAAGAAATTTTGCCCAGATACTTCCAGTACACCAACAGTAGTTGTCTCGATTAGGGTTGGGAATCGCAGGGTAACTCACGTTACGATACACAGCCCACGATAATATCACGATACAGCGATTCTGCGATAATTGATATATTGCAAGACAATCATACGATACATAACGAAATCTGTTTAACCAAAGAATACAAAATGAGCCTAAAAAGGTGAAGTGCAGAATAATGTATTAACTACTGCAATCGGGCGAAGTATCGATATTACGCCAGAGATACGATAATTCTATCTCACCAGTCGGGACGATGACGTATTGCGATATCGATATTTTGTCCCGTCCCTAGTCTCAATGTGTGTGTCATGGCTGTTCATTCTCACTTCTTCTGCACATTCCTATTGTCAACCTAGCTCAGATAAATGTTTACATTACATAAGGGGTATGTAAAACATATACTATCTTATACAATCCTAAATACTCAATAAATGTAACTTTTGTCATCCTCTGGAGGTGATACAAGCATCACGACTGTGGCTCAAAGCCACATCTTTTGCATAATGCAAATTAGCAAACCACTTCCTTCTCTCTCTGGTGCAAGCAAGCATGTGTGCCACAATTGTTCGGTAACTTGGACTGCAATCTCATCATGCATATTCACTGTAAACTAGTTAAAGCCTACTAATACTGCTCTATCACTCCTGCACTTTTATCTTTAATACTGTGAATGTTATTTTGTTTTGGCATTGTGTTCTTCTATTATTGTTCACCGACCCCCAGCTGCTCCCCTGCACCAGTGAAAGTAAGTGTTCTTCCTTAATATGTCTTGTGAGGATTTAAAGATGATTGAAACAAACTCATCTGTTTTCTTTTTAGCAATTTCTGTCAGATTTGTTTTTACTTAATATATTCAGTAGTTCACAATATCCGTGACAATAATGAAGCACAGATTGTATGTGGACTAATCATTCCCAAGACTACATTGCAAACTATTACACACACGGTATGCTTCTTAAGATAACAAAGTACTTGTAGTTATTAGCAAAAAATAGCTTTTTATTTATAATGATCGATGTTTACGTGTAAATATATTTCCCATTGCTCTCCTAAGTCAAGATAACAGCTCTCATCCAAAATCATGTACGGCCTCAAGCTGGGGAACAAGTGACAGAAACAACGAATATACTGTATGGCTCACGTACTCATGGGAGCGAATGTAACACTGACTTACAATAAGCAGTGTGATAAGCAGAACCTGTACTACTCTGAAGTAGAGCCTTGACCGTGCCATAGACAAACATTGTTCAATATATCCCTGTGGAGGCCTGACTGCATATGTGCTGTATGTATTTCCAGGGAGACTCTGGGGGCCTTTTGGTCTGTAAAGACGGGAAGGCATACCGGCTGGTGTCCTCCACCTTTAAAGCACTCTCTGGTCCATAAATGTATACTAAATCTATACAAAGATTCCTCACCTTAAAAGGTGCTTCAATATGACCATGAGAAATACATGAACAGGTTCTTACTAAAGTAAGCAAACTTAATTGAGATGCTAATGTCCATAATATTCCAAAGAAATGAGACCTGCTACATTTATGTAGAAATTCTTTGTTCTGATGTACTCAATTATACAAATGAAATTATTTTCAAAGTTGGGTCTGAAGATAAAATATATGAACATGATTTGCATATTTGCATTTAATTTTTTGTTGCTGCATGAACTAAGACCTTGACAATTACCAAGCCAGTCATGGCAGAGAAATGTAAGTTGACTAAAAATCTGAAGTGTAAGTGTAGACCTCACCCTGTTTAAAAGATGTTACATATGTTATGTCATTCTGCTAATACTGTATGCAACATTGTACCGACTGAATAATCACTGCTTTGCATCTTCTTGTTTCAGACTCAATGTAATGAGCACAAATGATGAGTTTTTACCAACTTTTTAAACAATAAGCTGTTGCTGTCACCATGTCCTCTCAGCAGCTCTGTACTGTTTGAACATTCGTCAAATCAACAGAAAGACAACACTGCCTCCCTGTGAAAGAAGAGTACTGATGCAGCCAGAAAAGGTTCACTAGTCTTTAAGAGCTGAAACTCTCTTCTGATTTAGCTCTGAACATTATCAAGTCTCTGCCACTTGTGTAACCGTGCTGTTTGTTTGTTTGTTTGTTTGTTTGCAATATCTCACAGCGTTTAATGCTCAGAGCAGACACTAACAGTGTCTTCTGTCACTTTCCTATCTCATAAGAGCATGTAGTTTCCAAACTGTAAAATGTTTATTTTAAGATTGTTCAGGCATTAAAAAAAGTTGTTTGCTTTATTACCACATGAAGACTTAATTCCTTCCAGGGAGCTCATTTATGTGAAAACACATTTAATAATCCCAATAACTCCTGAAACTATTAACTCCGGCACATTTTTCAGAGTTGTAATTACAAGAGAGACAAGTGATAAACTACATACCTTAGAATTATAGTACAGAAAAGATGGTACACTACACTACAATATTTTTTGTAAAGGGGGAAAAGTTGTGCTGAGGAAAGACGTTACCATGTGAATGTGAGTAAGTCTGTTATAACACACTGAGTAGTTATAGTATTTTATCTACCTCATTTAACTATTCAGTCATCTGTACCTGCAGTATGAGATGTCCTTTTGCGTGCTATACAGCTGCTCCCTGTACAGCTCAAATTTCATCAAAGGTAAACTGATTAAACACATTATCTAGTTCCACACAGTGACGCACTTAGATACTGCAAGACACATAGTTTAAAGAGCATTGGGCCTTTGGCATATAAATGCTGGCAAGTGGAAAAAAAAACCTTTCAAGGGTTTTTTTCTTTTTCTTTTTTTATTGATAAAAATGTTTAAATATATAGCCGCTAATCATTCACCCAGACTGTGTTAATGACACAATATTTCCCTTCTAGCATTTAGTAAATGAGAAATTGTTTTTTTTTTTTTTTTATAACATTAACGAATATTTGATATTTATGAACAGGACTGAAGCCGGTGAAAATATAGTATTCTGTTAAAGTGGAAATTAATGTTAATATATTTATATATATATCAATTTTATTGCAGTTTTTTAATGTGGACTTTTTTGTGATTTATTTTTAAATCGGACACTGTAAAAAAGAATGCATCAAAAATCAATTTTGCTGTAAATTACTGACATGTCCCGGGACTGTTAATAAAAAAAACTAGCATTTAGTAAATGAGAAATTGATTTTTTGTGTTTTGTCCATACAAAATATCAGTGGCATTATGTGCACACGTTGGCATTTTAAGGGTTAAAGATCTGAAAATGATTTGATATTTGGTATTTAGAAACAGGACTAAAGCTGGTGAAAAGACTTGAAAAGAAAAAATATGAATTCTACTTTTATGGCTTCAATTTTTTTGGACTTCTTGTTTACTAACAGTTTCAGAGGAACTTTGTTACCGTGGCATAAGGGTGAAAAATGTCTAGATTATTATACATAGGTATTGAATATGAAAAATGTGATTTGCATGGTCACATGCAACCTGCAGCAGGAACAAAATTCCAGATTATAACAGTAAATCTGCAGTGGGACTTTTGTTATCCCCCAGAGGTCAGGAGCCTCAGAGCAGTTTCCTGCTGTGTTAGTTGGTAGTTGTGCAGTAAGTTAAAAGTAGGGGTAACTTTCCTTAATATGACACATGAGTACATGAGAGCTCCTTAAATGTCGTTTTCACTCTAGAGTTCCTATCCCACTTTAAATGAAACAGGCTGGGTGAATCTCAGACATATAGGAGCATAATAGGGGCCTGTTACTTCCCTCAATTGGGCAGGACTTTCTTGCCCCTTAACCATGACAAAAAGAATAGCTAGTCAATCAGCAGTAAGTCCAGTGCTTCATAACCCCAAATTCATATCTTTTTTCCGACATCAGATGAAAGGTCACAGGAATGGTTTGTTCACATGGTCCCATTTTTATTGCACGTAAGAATCAAGAAACAGTGAGGAGTCCCCTTGTGTTCTGTATATTCATACATTTAACTTCAGATCTGGCAATTATAATAACTTGAACTCGCTGGTCCAGAGCTACCTGAGAGAAACAGCATTATATGATGGAAGGAGACAGACACAGCTGCAGATGAGAGGTGAACAGAGCTTATGCACAGTGAGTGAAGAAAAAAAAGTTTAATATTAAAATAAACTAATGGTATCTTGTGTTTGTGTAGTACTGCTTGTGGTTTGTCTAAGTGGTGTTGCTGTACCTGTGCCTTGTGCGTCACCATGGTTACATAAGTCATCAGATAAGTATACAGCATCAGGTAAAAGATAAGCATATGAATAGATAAGTCGTCACAGAGGCCCTTTACTTTTTATATGTTTTAGTATGTTGGGTGCTAATGCCGCTACAGAGAAGGGAGCTTTGGCAGCACCAGGAATACGAATATTCTGCACAATTGCATAGTTCAGGCCTTGCACCTACTGAAATGGCTGTTAAAAAAATAATAATGTTTTCTCACTGTGTAAAGCCTGGCTGTTTTCCCTGTTTCTAAATAAACATAACGTAGCAAAATGTACACCAGTGTATTCTTGACTGCACTCATGCCTTGTGAAAATACAACAACTTTGACTCAAGTAATGAAGGTGTGTACTTTGTCCACCACTGCCCATGAGGGGGAGGGGGCACCAAATCCTAAACTTGCCTAGGGTACCAAAATGTCCTGTTCCTGACCTTCCCATGACTCTGAGCTAGGAGTGTTAGGGTCACACTGACATTCTTAATAAGGTAAGGGCCACGGCTTCAGAGATTGTGCAATCTAATACTGAAAAAAGAAACTGAACGTAAGGCCCCTTAAAAATGTAGCAAGAAAAACCCACAAAGAATCAGATAAATCCAATTCATATTCTGCTGCTTCTCAGCTCGAGCAAAGGATGTGGTTCAAGATACAAATCTATACTGAGAAATGTAAACAGGACGAACGTGGTTAAAGGTGGGTTAACAGAATGATGAAACAAGAGCTGAAAGGGTAGTTTGGTCCCCAATAAAATATAACATTTACAATAGGACAAACATTTATACTATTAACAAGCAGAAATACACAAACATTGGTTTGCACTCTCTTCAAGTTGGCTCTACCTGTTTGCGGTGTGAGTCTCACAGCTACAAAGAGAAAGTACCATTTTATGTCAGCATGGAAGCATGGCCTACATACAGCTAACCAACACTGTCTGACTGAGCCTGAACAGACATACCTACCTGGGGGCTGAATCAGATGGAAGTCATTTGGTAGGAGCCAATTTTCTATGGAAAAGTCAGCACCCCCTAAAGTCAAAGATTATACACACAAGAGGATTTCAAGCAGATTTGACAAAGTACAGTTCAGATACAACCACTCGTTTTAGACATTTTAAAATCTTTGATCAGACGTTATGAACAAGGGGCTCTGAATAGCTCTTAACCTCTAGTTCAGCTAAGCTAAACTTCATGTATGCACATTCCAGGAAACTAAGAATTAGTTTTGCATTTATGGACATTAATCCAGTTTACCAAATGTATTCCCATTCATGGACCTTTATTTATTGCAAGCTTCTGTGCTATTCTTGGGGTACCTTTGATGCATTTGTTTTAATAACAGTGCTTCCACCACATTCAGGCATGGAGCTTGCCTAACTTACTGACAGTTCCCTAGCCATATTTTACTGCCACAGCCCACTCAATTTAGCCCTTCTCATCTCTTTGTGCTAAATCAAATGTTATACCATCTTGAACCCCTTTTTAAGGGTGTAAATAAGTGATAGGCATGGACTCTCTTCTGGCCACTAAACATAAATAGCCTCGCTGAACATACATGATTTAAAAAATGAGACCTCAAAAAATAAGAGTGAACCAGGTCATGACACACATGCTGTTTCACAACTCCGGAAGAGGAAATGGTTTATGGTATCTATCAATACTACCTCGTAATTACAAACTAGATCAACGGTGCAAGAGCATTTCAAACGGATGTGACCAAGCAACACTGAGATACACAAGACACAGAGTTCACTTAAATCCGAGACAATCAATAAACCAAGGATGAACATTTAATTTAAAATGAATTAAAATTAAAGAGACATGATCAGCCAAATAAAGAGGATGCATAAAAATATGATATGATAGACACACAGATGAATTAGTAACTAAAAGTGTTAGGACTATAGGGCCAGACAGGACCATTAGGGATGTTGGTATAGACAGATACAAAAGGTTTAACACACCATGCAATTGTCCATTCACTATACCTTTTGTTTTAACAGTAGTTGTCCAACCATAGCTTAGCAAACACAGCAGCCACATCAATATCTGGATATTTTTACACTGTAAAATGGTATACATGGAGATCAATGCTCTATCTAAAAAGATTAGAGCTTGCTGACATTTTTAATCTGCATTTATGTTAGCTGCGTATCCGAGTGTATCTGTCTAACTAGCTGACTAATAACCCAGCATAATGATCATTGTAGGGTATTCCAGGGGGTCTACACGAACAGGGCTTTTGTCTATACTGTGTCTTAACATCTTATATGTTTCATCAGCTGTTTGTTTTTTTAATTGACTTCTGAGTGTAACATGTATCTCCAACCTTAGTCTTTTTGTCTTCGCACATATATATGTTCATTATATGCATATTTCTGAGCCAATGACATAAAAAAAATGGAGTTCTCATTAGCATTAGCTTATGCTAATGACAAAACTTCATGCTAGCAGCCAGTATGACAACGCTTACCGTTATTGTCACTTTGAGGGCAACTTGGAATAAGATCATCCACATAGAGTGAAGTTTAACTGCTTCCAGTTACTGTCCTGCGTTATTTAATCTGTTAACACCTTACCTCGGCCTCTTTATGATAGTCAGTTCTGCAGAAATGCTTTCTTGATGTCATGCAGCTTAGATAATATCAAGATGCTGTTCACATGAGAATTATGGTTGGGTCTTGTTAAGAGCACCTGCAGTCTGTGTGACACAACATGTAGCTTGGTTGTCAGCTTGTTCCCTCTACAGAACAGAATGATGAAGGACAAAATATGTCTTGCTGCCTGATACTTATTTACAGTCTCTTGACACCAGTACTTCTCTATTATAACACTGTATTTTCTGTTGAGTGTATTTTGGACTGTAGCTTCCCAGTTTAAGTTTTAAACCATGTAGACTCTTCTTGGTAATATGATAATTATCTTGGAGCTTAAGATGAGGTGGTTGCCAGAGGAAGCTGCACTTGGTAACATCTATCATTGAAGAGTCACAGTTCTTCAAATCTCTGTATAGCCTCCACTTCCTTCTCTTTTTTAATGTTTCCAGCTGCTCATCATTCATCAATCAATGTCCTCTCTATCCTAGATATGCAACCTATGAATATGGCCACCAGTCTCTGCACAACCAAGCCTTCAGTAAGCAGCCTCACATGACCTGCAAATAGTAAAAGCCAATTAGCACCTATAGTTCAGGTGTGTTATCACCAGGTAAGTCAGTGAGGAGAAGAAGACCAACCTTCTTATCTTTTATTGGCAGGGCCCTTTCGACATTCTTATAAACAACCAATCGTGACAACTTTAATTAAAAAAGCAGCACAATATCTTTTCTATTTATGTCACCTGTGCCAATCTTTGGTGTATTTGCAGTACAAAATTATGTATAGACTAATTTCTTAATTGTGCTATTTGTATTTATGTTGGATGTAGAGGTCAAATGAGAATGAATGAATAGGATTGGTACGCCTACTCGTTGAGGAAATGTACATTCAGTGAGCATTTTTCCGACAATTATGGCCCCCGTTGAAAAGACATTCAAAACTGGTTCAAATGTTTTTTCGCCAACTATTTGAAGATGTTGATTCAACGTTTATGTTTAGGCTAGGGCTGTCGATACATGGGAATGAATTACGATATTAAATATTTCACTGGTCTTCAAAAATACGCTACATTTGTTTTTAGAAAAAAGTCGCAGAGAGAGAGAGAAAGTCGCTAAATTGGCAACACTCACATGAATCGCCACAGGAAGTAAACACAGCTGTGTTAATTGTGTTCTTTTCTTCAACACGTTAAATATTTCAAATTAATTAATACAAATTAATTTGAACAGAACTAGTTTGGACCAGATTTCACCTGCTTCTGTCACAAGATTCATCACACATTCACGGCAATTTTCAAGTCTCATAGCGGCTAAAATGATTGTATATGTGAGCAGTGCATCACAGTCACCAACACATTTTTTTTTTTGCAAAACGAATTGAGCTGAATTCGATTTCACTGCAGCTGCATTCCAGCTGAGCACTAAAACCGGCCATATACTGAATTCTCTTTTAAAACCTGCTTCCATCAGGTATTAATAATAATAACCTGCATGCGCTGTCTTCTCTTTTCTTCTTCTGTGGCGAATGTTTAAAACTGCTCCCTTTTCGATGTCTCTGAACCTTCTTAACATCACACAGCCCATGAAGTGCTGTGTTTATGAACAATAAAATGCCTTGAAATTACGTCTTTGCGTAGACCGGATTTCACACACAGCTGCAAAATGATTTTGGGGAAATCACTTTTGTCACCCTTTCATTGCTAAAATGAAGAAATTAACAAAATGATAAAACAAAAATGCGTTCCTGACACGTTGATGTCGTAACCGTATTTTAGCCGTTTGAAAAAAGGTCGAAATTAGGTCTTAACTGTTCAGACCTGATTTCACCCTGTTTTCAACCAAATTTCAATGTTGAAATCCCGTTTGGTGCTCACTGGGATATTCATTGATCTTTAGAATTATTCTTGCCTGCTCGTCTAGCCTATGAATAACTTCAATAGGAAACTGAAATCGAAGTGGGCCAAAATGAAGAGATCACATTGTTTAACATAAATTCCTTGGTTGTGGGAATGTCTTTACGAAGCAGTCAATGGCTTTCTACTAGGGATGCACGATATTATCGGCACGTTATCGGTATCGGCCGATATTGGCTTAAAAATGAACTATCGGATATCGGCCAACACGCAGAGTGATGACGTCACGTGTGTCTACCTGCAGCATGAGAGAGTTAGAAGCCAAAATGTCCGTGGTGTGGAAGTTTTTCAAAGTGTCCGAAATAGATAGCAAAACTGCTATTTGCAATGACTGCTCAGCTTCGGTGATGCGAGGAGGAGCCAAGGCAAAGTCTTTCAACACTACAAACTTGATTAACCATCTCAAGACCCGTCACCCCGACCGTTGTAACAAATGTGATAAGAGTATCACCATTATACTGCACGCTAATTCCAATACAGAAGAGAGTTGATGATCTCTGCAATTAGGTGTGCGGGAAAAAAATATCGGTATCGGTATCGGTAATTGGCTAAATTAGTTGTAAAATATCGGCATATCGGAAATCAGCAAAAAATCCAATATCGTGCATCCCTACTTTCTACGCTTCACTGACGCGCAGCAGCTGAGAAAAATAGACTTGACTCGCAAAACAAACGGAACAGCAAAAAATTACTTGCATATTACGCCCGCCTCACACACAGCATACACGGCTGGTGGAGACTGCAGCATTGAATAACATTGGAGCGGTTCTGTCCCGGCACAAAACCACACTTCAAATACGTTACCTTCATAGATTCCCCGTTAAGGAGCACCAACACACTGTGCAAAAATAGGCTGTGCTGTTTAACTCTCCCCACAACTATGGGAATGATTTCTCCCTCAACAAGTTGTCTTTCCACTGACATGATCTTTACATTGCAGAATCTTGCAATATGTTTGGGACCCAAGGATACATGCACGTTCATGATACGTTCTTTTGCATAGTAGTCTAGGAGTTCTGCACTACACTTTAAACACTGTATAATTTAAACTGCTTCAGAGCCTTGATTTCATATGATTTTATTACAGGGCTGAGCTTCAGCAGGCTTGATATACAAGATGCTCAAGTTGCATTACATCAATTGAGAGAACATGATATCACAAAATAGTTTCTTCATAAAGGTCTTCAAGGCTGTGTGTGTACCAACATAGGAATTTTAAAAGTCGCAATCTTTCAACTTGTTCCAAGAAAACAAACTCAAATTCTCAGAAGGAGGTAGGAGAAAATCATTCTTGTGTATTTGGTTGTAAGCCACATCATTTGCATACGCAAATGAGACATGCACGTCCTTCTCTCTGTGACACAAGGAAGCATTAAAAGACTGTAAGTGTCAGTGATGCGGGCCACTGCTCTTCAGTAGCTCAGCTGGCCTGTACTCTCAACATGATCAGAAACTGTGAGGTGGTGATACTGATACTTGCACTGACTTTTGATGGTCAAGGTAAGGTCATTTTTACAGCATTATACAGTATTGTTTCACACAGTGTATTATACCATACAGTTCAATCCATGAACATGAAAAAGTATATTCCAACTAATTTGATTAGTTTCTTTGGTCCGCTGAGTTTTCTGCATCTTCTCCCACAGTTCATACAGGCAAAATCTTTGGTGGTCGCGAGGTTGCGGCGCACAACCGGCCGTACATGGTGCTTCTGATGAACCACCTGCAGGATGGTAATACAACATATTGCGGTGGCTTCATTCTGAACGAGGATTTTGTCATGACTGCTGCCCATTGCCAAGCCAAGTAAATCTAACACACTTTATGATTACCAGAGGGAATTCTGGGGTCCCTGATCACATTTGTCATCCAAACAACAACTTAAGACTGGTTTATATGACTCATGATGAAGATGCTTTGACTCTCAGTTAACGTTATTTTTTCATTTTAGGTCCACGACAGTCTTACTAGGATTTCACCACATCAGTAACAATAGAATCAACATACCTGTGGAAAAGAAGTTTCCACGCAAAGACTTCAACGCAACTGATTGCAAGAATGACTTAATGCTACTCAAGGTAAAGGAAAAAAACAGCCTTTTTTTTTTATTTCAGTTCTTTTTCTCATAATGTTATTTACAAACGCTCTATTGAATGCATTTTATTCCTCTAAAAAACAACCTTTACATCTTTCTGATATATCTGTAAAATGTTCTTTGTCTCTTTCTCCAGTTGAACTCCAAGATCGAATTCAGCAAAAATGTGGGGTTCATTGCTCTCCCTCGCCAAGATGACGGCTCTCTGCCAGAATCATGTTCCGTCTCAGGCTGGGGACGAACAAACAGGGGTGAATCACATATGTCTAATGTGCTCATGGAAGCCAATGTCACACTGACTGACATGGAGAACTGTCCTAAGGAAAAGTCGTACTGCTCTGAGGGAGAGAGTGGACCGGGTGAAGTATGTATATTTTTCTAACATGACACAGACACACAAACATTAATGCTGATTAAGTCACTGTTAAAGCAATCATTACTTACTGTGTTTGTATTTCTAGGGAGACTCTGGGGGTCCACTGGTCTGCGAGGATGGAAAAGCATATGGGGTGGTGTCCGCCGGCAAAAAAACACCATCCGGTTCATACATCTATAGCTACGCTAAGATTCCTGACTACATAAGCTGGATCGATTCAATCATGAAGAATCCTGGACAGGCCTGATACTTCATCAAATCGCAATATTTGAATGTTTCTGTTCGTTTAGCATTGGAGAGATAAAAGGATCGATGTGAAATGTAATGATTAAGATCTTGTATGTCCTGCTCATAAATGTAGCATTGTATAGATCTGTACATTACTGCTTTATGAAACTTTTTCTTTTTTAATTTGATGAAATAAACAAACAGATTCCTCTGAGCTTTATTTTCATCCATCTTTACAACAATCACCTGTTGCTCTCTCGTCATTTGTTCTTTCAAGTTAAAATGAATTAAAGCAACATATAGGACAACACTGCCTCCTTGTGTACAAAATGTAGTAATGCAGTGAGAACAAATACCAAAATGTATTCCCATTCATGGACCTTTATTTATTGCAAGCTTCTGTGGTATTCTTGGGGTTCCTTCGATGCTCCAAATTGACAATGATTGCTTTCCCTTGTTCAAACTGTCACAGTTTGGAAGTATAGCCTACATCACCCTTCCAACTCCTAAACCCCTTCTTTTTAATATTAAGAAACAGACCAGTTTGGCATCTCTTACACCATATCTCTCTCCTGCTCAAACTTTGTTAACTCCTGACAGGCTTTTGGTTTGTTTTAATAACAGTGCTTCCACCACATTCCGGCATGGAGCCCTTCTCATCTCTTTGTGCTAAATCAAATGTAATACCATCTTTGACCCTTTTTTAAGGGTGTACATAAGTGATGGGCATGGACTCTGTTCTGGCCACTAAACATAAATAGCCGAGCTGAACATACATGATTTAAACCAGGTCATGACACACTGCTGTTTCACAACTCAGGAAGAGGAAATGGTTTATTTATGCATGAGGCTCTTTTATGACTAGTTGTGGCTCTTTTCAGTCCTACTTGAAAAAAAAAATCTCCCAAAAATATTTAAAAAGGGAAACATTGTCAGCAGAATACATTGCAAGTCACGTCAATCTATTACACCCCCCACCCTCAGCTGTACCAACCAACCAATCACAATTTCTCAAAGGTCTCGTGCTCTGTTTGCGGGTGCGCGAGGCGCAAACTCGCTGGGATAACTGACATAGCGTGAAGCGCAAATATGAGGAGGAATACAGAACATTTAGAGAGGACTGGGAGTTTTTTTTCGTGTCCAGCGGTTCAGGGAAATGTATCTCTGCTTTGTGTTAACGCCATTTACCGATTTAAAAGGTCTAATTTGCAGCGCCATCATGAAACAAAACACCTGAGTTTCAGCACTGACTTTTCGCAAGGTGGGGAGCTATGGGCTGACAAGCTAGCAAGGCTAAAACAGAGCCGAACTGCTCAGACAAACTTCTTCCACACAAATACTTCTGAAAGGGCGACAGAGGCATCCTACAAAAAAAAATGAACCGATTAAAAAAATGAAGCCATATACAGACAGAGAAATTGTGAAGGATGCATAATGCTCGCCTGTTCAACGTTGTTTCATGAGAAAAAAGACCTGGAACGACAGGTAAAAAAACTTCAACTGTTGGACTCTACCGTGGCTAGGAGGGCATCAGATATTTCAGAGAACATTGAAAATATTGTTTGCTGAGTTTGTCAGCATTGAAATGAATGAAAGCCTGGATATAAACGACACGCCACAGCTACTCATCTTTGTCCGAGCAATCAACAATCAGTTTGACATTATTGAAGAGCTGCTTGACATGGTTCCACTGGAAAATGGAACAATGGGCATGGAGATCAAGAACGCTGTGCTGACATCAATTGCAAAGTTTAACATTAGATGGCGCACCAGCAATGCTAGGTAAGAGAAACAGGGCAGTGGCTTTGCTGAAAGAGGCACTGAAAAACGAAGGGGCTGCTGAGGACATTTTCTCATACCATTCTATTGTGCATCAACAAGCCTTATTTGTGAAGTTCAAGTGTCTGAATGATGTGACGGCAAATGTAATCGAAGTGGTTAATTACATCAGAGCCCGTTCAAGAAACCACTCTAACTTTAAACTGCTGTGAAGAGTTTAACACTCACTTTGGAGATTTGGTGTTAAACACCGAGATTAGATGGCTATCTAAAGGATGTATGCTGGCACATTTTATGGACCTGCTTGAACCACTGAAAGCCTTTATTGTCGGTCAACGGGAGACAACCCGTTTTTTCTTTTTGGATGACAAGGAGTGGGTGCTTTCTGCTGCTTTCCTGTGTGACATAACACAGCACTTGAATGAACTTAACGTCAAGATGCAGGGAAGAAACAAGACTGTGTATGAGCTCTACACGGCTGTCAGATAATTTTCTGACAAATTGGATGTATTTGAACAAAGTGTCCGCGGTTCTGATTACCGCTTCTTCCCCACCGTGAAGAAAGTGATGCTGCAGCTGCATGTGGATGCTGCCCCTGCATGTAGATGGTTCCCCGTCCTGTCAGTCACAATTCTGTGATGTGCTAGCTGAGCTCAAGCAACACTACATGTCAAGATTCTGCGACTTCAAGGATCAAAGCAATGTTTTTCTACTTGTGAAAAACCCATTCCTGATTGAGGTTGATGAAATGGAGCAAACAAGCAATCAGCTTTCGGATTAAAGATGTTGTGGACTTAGGGAAATTGGTGGGGCATCTTCCAAACATCTCAAGACATTTGCAAGACATATCATCTCAATGTTTCCACCAACATACTGGTGTGAAGAATCATTAAAATAAAATGTCGCAACCGAAACAGATTGAGTCTGCAGCACACAAAAGGCCGATTCCAGCACAGAGCCTGACTACAAATCCCTTGTGCGGCAGAAGGAGTGTCAGAAATCGCACTGAGTGAAGGAAGTTGAATGGAATGTAAATGGACTGTACTTATATAGCGCTTTTCTAGTCTTTGCGACCACTCAACATATCACACATCACACACACATCCATACACTGATGGCAGAGGCTGCTACGTGAAGTGCCCAACTGTCAATCAGTTATCACATTCATACCCGTTGGCTATGCCACCGGGAGCAATTTGGGGTTCAGTGTCTTGCCCAAGGACACTTCAACATGTAGCCTGAGGGAGCTGGGGATCAAACCTCCGACCTTCCGACTGAAAGACGACTGACTCTACCACTGAGCCCTGTCAATGTTGCTCTTCTAACAACCCCCTCTAGTCTGAAAGACCAATGTAGCAACAGTTGAACTGAAATTCTGTTATCCTTTTTGGGGGTAGAGAAAAGAGGCAGGCTACCTGCCTTTATGGACTGTGCTCATCAGCAATGTGCTGTGTGTTATGCTGTTATGGACTGTGATCATCAGCAGTTTAATAATATTTGTGGTTACATGTAGATAATAAATTATAGTTATTGCACCATACATCATGCTTTTTATTCCTTAATAAACCTGTACCTATTCTCAAATGCACATTGTTTTCAGGGTAAAAAGGGATTTTTTTGGATATTGGCTCTCGCAAAAATATTTTTTGTCAACGTGGCTCCTGAATAGGACAAGGTTGAGTACCACTAGTGTAGACCAAGTAGCAACCTCTGGTGTTGAAAAATGAAGCCAATGCTGAAGTGCAAAAAAGTGCAGTTCCTCGAGTGGCCACTTGAGGCTGGCTCCAGAAAACAAGAAATAACATTACAGCAGGTGGGAAAATGCCAATTTTTACAGCAGAAAAAAGCACGTTTAGAGCTTGGTACAAAAAAGGTTTTGTTATAAATAGCTAATTCTATTTTTCAAGATGGAGGGGGGGTGATTTTTTTTATATCACACACATTTTAATTATATTAAGCCAGGGCCGGCTCACTTGATTGACAGGTGGATCCTGCTGGCTGTCTGCTAGACGTCAACACAGACACACAGTCCCTGAACTTAACTTCACCTGTTTGTGTTGTTGCAGTCTTTTGGGGATTTTTTCATTCAAGGTTTGGACAAATAATCTGTCTCTGTGGGATTTATGGAACTTTATGGCTGTGCAAGAAGTCTGAGCTCCAGCTTAAATGCGTTAAATGCGAGTATAATTGTATCAAAATATTTTTAGCACTAAGTAGCAGGTATACTGTGCTCGCTTGGCGAGCTGGATTCAAAAATCATTAATCTTCTGCCAGTATATAGGAGTCAGAAGTTGTTGGCTTTTCCCTGGAGAGATTACAGCGGACTGTAGTGATGACAAGACCGGTTATTTTACGTTTCCTGTTACGTGTCAGCTCGCCGCTATCTCACCGGGCAAGTCCACTACTTCTTTAGGGCCCGATCAGACAGAGCGCGTTTTGCAGGCTGTAAAATGCAAAGCGCACCGCACTGCCTTTTTCTGTTGAAGCCTACAGTTAAAAAAAGAGCAGCTTGCTGCGCCTTTTTTTTCTACTGTTGTTAAGGCACCACCGAATCATTAGCTGTCATTAACCTAACCGTTATATTGTAAACTGACAGAGGGCCTGCCTCTCCTTTCATCCAATTAGACAATGAGAAAAAACGCCAATGACATCGGGTACTTTTCTGCCTTGACTTTAAGTTTTTTCAACTCGAGGCGCTCAGAGCGTTTCCTCAAAAATGCGAGGCACACAGAGCGGAAAAAATATCTCAGAGGAAGTTAAACTTTTCTTGTTAAATTTTAATCTCCACAAGCAGTGGATTTTTTTATCATGCCGCGCGGGAGGAGACAGATGTTAGAAGAGGAGCAGATATGACTCAGACCTGTGAGTGTTTCTCGTGCTCAATAACGTCACGACCTGTCCGTATGTCCGCACACAGTTACTATAAAGTATCATTATAGTTTGTTGTGTTTTTTGTCTTATTACGATGCATAATGGAATCGACCAACTGGAATTTCATTTCAGAATCATGTTGGGCTACTTTTGAAGTGTTGTGGATCCTGTGAGAGGCCCTTTAGGGGCACGAGGCCTTGCACGTTTTCTTCTGGGAAATGAGCATGTGAGGTGTTTTGACTCTGCCCAACAAAGGAGCAGAATCGAAACCGGAAGCAGAATAATTAAAATTCCAATGATAAACAACCCTGTCAACCACTAAAATCTCACCTCATCTTGGCCTCTTTATAATAGTGAGCTATGCAGAAATGTTTTCTTGATGTCAGCTACATCAGCAGTTTCGTGCAGCTTGGATGTTATCGAGATGCTGTTCAGATAAGCATTACGGTCGGGTCTTGTTAAGAGAGTGTGACACAACATGTAGCTTGGTTGTCAGCTTGTTGCCTCTAAAGAACAGCATGGTGACGGACAAAGTATGTCTTGATGCCTGATAGTTATTTCCAGCCTCTTTACTTTTCTATTATAACACTGTATTTTCTGCTGAGCAGGGCCGTTTCTAGCTTTCTGAGGGCCCTATGCAAGATGCTGTTTGGGGGCCCCTACTTTGTCAAACTACAATGAGGGGATTCCAAACCCTTTAACCCTATGATCCGAGGAGATGCATCAATCTAGTACACTTTGAGAGAGAAGCAGATTCGTGAAAACCCTCTCAAATTCAAATGAAACATCTCAAGTTGACCCGAGCAATTTAAACCTTCAGAAAATGTTAATAAAAGGTAACCAATGACACTCCTCTATATCAATCAATACAACAGATGCAGCATTTTCCTCAAAAATGTTCGTTTTAAACTGTGAATGCAAAGTTCTGAAACATGAAACATAACTCAACAATGGGGTGAGGAATATGACCTCAAATTTATATCAGTTTCCTTTTGGCGGCATCAGTATTATATTGCAGTATTAAGGAATGAAAAGGGGTCCTCTAATCAAAACATGCATGATGTTGAAGGACATAATATGCCTTGCTGCCTGATAGTCATTTACAGTCTCTTGACACCAGTATTTTTCTATTATAACACTGTATTTTCTGTTGAGTGTATTTTGGACTGTCGCTTCCCAGTTTAAGTTTTAAACCGTGTAGAGCAGGGGTGTCAAACTCATATTAGGTAGGGTGCCGGATTTGTTCAGATGAGACCTCAAAGGGGCTGGACTATTTTTTGCATCATGATGTCTTAACATATATATATGTCGGCTACTACAGCTTTATTATTTGAAATCATGCAATTATAGCCAACAGATACTTGTAGAAATCAGTGAGCATTTCATGCAAAATGTAAGAAAGCATCTTGCAGTCCTTGCAACATATTAACAAAGATTCATTTCAAATTTGAATGTACAACAGTACAGCAGAAGGGAAGTGCTTTGTCCTATGTACACTACTCTAAACAACAATACATTTAGTGTTTAAATCTCATTGTGATTCATTAATTATTCATTTTCAATATTGCTGGTCAAGGCTATAAAACAGCCACCCATTGTCCAGAAAGTCTGACCTGATATCGGGGTTAAACCAGCTGCTCTGGGATCAGTGCATGTGGAATCCAGTGTGTAGCGACGAGAGAGAGGAAGAGAGAGGGAGGGATTTTTACCAGTCAGGTATGTGGCTGGCAGTATATGTGAAACTGAAACTGTGGAAAAGGAACACATTTGCACTTGCTGGTCGGCACCTGACACTTTTTGACTTCTACCAGCCTGTCGACATAAGGAACTAGTTTCTGAGCGGTGGCTTCATTATGTCCCTCAGATGACGGTGTGCCAGCCGACTGTGCAGTTTGGATTTCATCTCTCACGTTAATACCTGCTCACATAAATATGTTGTCCCGAACATGCAGACTATCTTTGATGCAAATGCTGTCTTTTATAAAGTAATGTCAAACGATCAGATGTCGATTCGTACTTTAACGGTGCGCTACACTGCAGTTTGATCAGCTCCATTCGGAGTTCCTCTCTCATGTGCATAATCCCTCTCCAGCTGAGTGAAGACAGTAAATTGACTTTTAAACTTGCCTATGAGCCCCAACAGTGTGTTCTTGTACGTGTCCTACTTTTGTAATCCACAGGTAGAGATTTTAGACACGGAAAGTGGACTGGGTTGTGCTGGGACAGCTGCGCCTGCCACAAAGCACATTTCATTTGGAAAGCACGAGCGCTGTCGTAGTACTCTGTGACGAGTTTGTTGCGGCCCTGCATGTTAACATTCATCACATTCAAATGTTCTGTAATGTACTGAAAAAGCAAGACCTGTACCCCTGTCTGGCTTATCTTACTCTGCCACTTGTTTTCCTCTCTGTGCCATAAATTGAGTGATCTCTGTGCGTAATTGAAAGAAGCGTTTGAGCACCGCTCCTCGGCTCGACCAGCGGATATCAGTGTGAGGGCAGCCCATGGGTAATATCGCGATCAGATAAAAGAGCATCAAATTGGCGGTCTCGCTCTCTCTCTCTCTCTCTCTCTCTCTATATATATATGTATATAAATCTCATATACATAGGTCTATATATATTTTTTGTTCTGTTTGTTTGTTTGTTTGTTTTTTTTCTCCTTTCTGTCCCCCAAAATGTCTCGCGGCCCTGATGAGACCTCCTGGCGGGCCGCATCTGGCCTGCGGGCCGTATCTTTGACACCCCTGATGTAGACTCTTCTTGGCAATATGATAATTATCTTGGAGCTTAAGATAAGGTGGTTGCCAGAAGAAGCTGCACTGGGTAACATCTATCATCGAAGAGAGTGATCAGTTCTTCAAATCTCTGTATAGCCTCCGCTTCCTTCTCTTTTTTTAATGTTTCCAGCTGCTCATCATTCATCAATCAGTGTCCTCTCTTTCCAAGATATACAACCTATGAATATGGCCACCAGTCTCTGCACAACCAAGCCTTCAGTAAGCAGCCTCACATGACCTGCAAATAGTTAAAACCAATTAGCACCTATAGTTCAGGTGTGTTATCACCAGGAGAAGAAGACCAACCTTCTTATCTTTTATTGGCAGGGCCCTTACGACATTCTTATAAACAACCAATCCTGACGACTTTAATTAAAAAAGCAGCACAATATCTTTTCTATTTATGTCACCTGTGCCAATCATTGGTGTATTTGCAGTACAAAATTATCTATAGACTAATTTCTAAATTGTGCAGATATTCCGTATTTATGTTGGATGTAGAAGTCAAATGAGAATGAATTAATTGGATTGGTTAACCCATATGTTGAGGAAATGTACATTCAGTGAGCATTTTTCTAACAACCATGGCCCCTGTTGAAAAGACGTTCAAAACTGGTTCAATCCACCAACTGGTGGTATAATCCTGGCCTACGTGTTGGCAAAACCCACTTTATTGAAGGAAATGGGTGAAGAGGGATATTGTAGTGCTTGGCGACCTTTTCATAGGACAGGAACTTTTCGTAACTTACAAACCGAATTTAAGCTGCACAAACAACAATGGCGGAATATGTAAATCTATAGTTTATTGAAATCAGTTTTTAAAACCTCATCGTCCCCTCAAAATGATACAGCTTCATTAATTATCTCAGGCTACGGCAACCCTAACCCAAGAAACAGGTGCATTTACTCATGTTCTAGAGACTTAGACTTAGACTCAACTTTATTGATCCCTTTGGGATGACTCCCTCTGGGAAATTCAGTCTCCAGCAGCTTATACAGTACAATACAATAGGAAAGAATCAGCACACAGAGGGTAAAAAATAAAGATCAAAATATATATATCTATCGATATATATATATATATAAAAAAGTACAAAATTAGATAACATGGATAACATTATGGCACTGCCCTAAAGTACAGGACTTCTGGAGCGCAGTTCGTGACTGCATCCAGAGAATCCCCTTCTGTATTAGACTGTTCTTGCTCCATTCTGAAAGGCACAGTTTGGTCAATCTATACTGAATGGGTTCAGGCCGCCATCGTGATAGGTAGAAGACTGCTTGTTCAACAATGGAAGTCAGCTCACACCCCATCAGTCACTGATTGGTTTAATCTACTTGTCAGGGTGGGCGCATATGAACGGGTCTCCTACTCACTGCTGGGTAAGATAGATCAGTACCACTCAAATTGGGAAAGATTTCTTCTGCAAATTAACAGCCCCTTAGCACAAACTCAGGGTGTAGCCTCCGCTTCTGTATGCCATCTTCTTTGTGTGTGTGTACTACGATTTAAAAAGAAAAGGGCGGGAAACGAGGGAGAGGAAAAAAAGGGCAAACAAGGAACAAAAAAAACAAAACAGCTTTTTTTAGTTTTTTCTTCTTTTCTTTAGTTGAAGGCTATATGTAAGACTTCACATATATTCATCAATCAAATATTTTTTATTGCCAATGTGTGAAGGGATAGTAGAGGAACTGATACATTGAGACCTTCCCCAACTTCCTCCATTGCCCTAACAACCTGTGGGCTGATTTTTATGTAAAGCACTCGGGCCGGTTTTTCTGGGAAACAAGAGGATGTGATGTATCTGTGCGTTCGCAAGTACCTCTGCCAAGAGCTCATTCTATGCCACTACAGTCAACAGTGTGCAACACGAGACAACGCAAGCTGTGAAATTGAGATGGATAATGCCAACAAAAGACCAGCACCCACAATAACACCAACACAAAGTACACACAACAATATGTTGAATATGTGAATAAAAAACAAATAAAAGTTTTATCTAGTGAAGGCCGTCTGACCAAACAGGAATGTGACCGACGTCAGGGGGAAAACTAGAGTCAGCATCGGCAGGGCATGCGATTCGTGGAGACCTCATATTGCTTTGGGGATCAAAACAGACCCACTACTTATTGTTGTCATAGCGTGCTGCATTCTCTCACCGGGTGCAGCGTTTTTTCTCTCACAGCACAAGTGCTTCATCCCAGCTCTCTCCAGGCGCCCTGCCTGGCTAATGTTAGCTAATGCCTGTGATGATCAGCTGGTTCGCCTGCGTAATTTGCTGTTTGGTTACGAAGCACAATGCCGGAGTCATGCAGTGTATTTATGTTAGAGCTAGTTGGCAAACCTTAGCATGCTCGCTAACGTTATGAGTACCAAAATACTATCCGAGTGTCAGTGTTCTAGCTTGACAAATAACTTCGCCAGCTAACATGACAAATGGTGTTGATTTTGTAAATAATGCAGCAGAACAAAGCAAATGTGTATTAGCCAATATCATTGCATTACCTGCCTAGGCTAAGGTTAGCCAGCCAGCTGTAAGCTGGCAACAAGCTACCATTACCTTGTCTGCCATCGCAGACGATTTGCCAGTTAGGCAACGTAGCAAAACACCGTCGAGTGGATAACATCAGCTAACTCACGCAGACTCCCAGGCTGATCTGGCTGGTAATTGAGTAATTTGCCACTTGGTTACGAAGCACAATGCCAGAGCCATGCAGTGTAGTTATGTTAGAACTAGTTGGCTAACCTTAGCACGCTCGCTAACGTTATGACAACCAAATTACTATCCGAGTGTGTATGTCAGTGTTGTCAGTCTAGCTTGACAAATGACTTCGCCACCTAACGTGATATTAACTTAGGTATTATGACAAAGTTTTGATTTTGGACAACATGATGCCGGTCAACATGATACCGGTCAATGAATATGTCTCGTCAGTGAAAAGTAAACAGAGCTGCTGAGTTCTGAGAATGAGCATGCTCAGTTTCTTGTGTCTTCAGCAAAAACCCCGGATGCTCTTTCATGCATGCGAGCATCCGCACAAGCGTGTACAAGAAGGTTGACTGCAATTCTGTCAACGGCAGACCGTGTCGCTAGGAATGAGGATTTTCTGAAAGTTATATATATAGCACCTTAAACTTGTGATTGTGATTTTCTGTTGTGAGTTTAGTATTTGTGTATTGTATTTTCCATTGTTTGTTTTATGTTTGTTTGCACTGGTTCAAAACTTTTTTCACCGACAATTTGAAGACATTGATTAAACGTTTATGTTTAGATCAGATTTCACCTGCTTCTGTCACAAGATTCATCACACATTCACACACATATTAACGGAAATGTTCAAGTCTCATAGCGGCTAAAATGATTGCATAAGTGAGCAGTGCATCACAGTCACCAACTGTTTGTTTTTTTTGCAAACTGAATTGAGCTGAATAAGCTGAAAAGGATACATGCACATTCTTTTGCTTCATCAATTATTATAAAGAGCAATATCATGTAGTCATCTTCAACAGCAGAACAGAAGTCTAGGAGTTCTGGACTACACTTTAAACGTATGATTAAAACTGCTTCAGAGCCTTTGTATCAAATTATTTTATTACAGGGCTCAGCTTCAGCAGGCTTGATATAAAAGATGCACAAGATGCAACACATCAGTTGAGAGAAAATGACATGAGATAATAGAGTTATGTTTAGGGGTCGTGTGATCTCCAAGAGAGATACATTATTGAGCACAAAACTCCTGTCAAGATCTTCAAGGCTGTTCCAAGAAAGGGTAGAAAAATAATTCTCGTAAATGTGGTTCAAAGCCACACCTCTCTCTCTTATAAAAGCAAGGATTAAAAGACTAAGTGTCAGTGATGCGGGCCACAGCTCTTCAGTAGCTCAGCTGGACTGTGCTCTCAACATGATCAGAAACTTTGAGGTGGTGATACTGATACTTGCACTGAGTTTTGATAGTCATGGTAAGTTTCATTTTTACAGCATTATGTAAAATATAGTTTCACACAGTGTATTATAGCATGCAGTTTAATCTGTGAACACAAAAAAAATGTATATTCCATTTTTATCTTGATACTAACTTGATCAGTTTCTTTGGTCCGCTGAGTTTTCTGCATCTTCTCCCACAGTTCATACAGGCAAAATCTTCGGTGGTCGCGAGGTTGCGGCGCACAGCCGGCCGTACATGGTGCTTCTGGAGATCGTCCTGTGGAATGGTACTACAACATTTTGCGGTGGCTTCATTCTGAACGAGGATTTTGTCATGACTGCTGCCCATTGCCAAGCCAAGTAAGTCTAACATTGGAAATTTTAGGGGCCCTAATCAGATTTCCAATCAAATAACAGCTTGGGTTTATGCACTGAAACTGGAATACAAACCTCATGATGAAGATGCATAAAAAAATCTGATATAAATATAAAAGACTAACTTTCACATAATGTTTTGCTCATGTTTGTTTATTTCAGGAACTACACAGTCTTACTGGGACTTCACAACATCAGTAACAGAAAAAGGAAAGTGTCTGTGAAAGAAGCTTTTCCACATAAAGACTTCAATAGAGCTAACTACACAAATGACTTAATGCTTCTCAAGGTAAAAGGAAAAAACTGCTATTAAAATACTTGTATTCATCAGAAACTATGGTCCTGCCTCTTTTTCCCCAGCAATTAAATATTTTCAAGTTATCTGCAATCGTTCTGTTGAATGCATTTATACTGAGGAGCAATCCGTATCTCTTCTCTTCTTTAACGGTTCTTCCAGTTGAGCTCCAAGATCAATTTCAGCTCAGCTTCAGATGTGGGGTTCATTGCTCTCCCGGGCCAAGATGACGGCTCTTTGCCAAAATCATGTTCCGTCTCAGGCTGGGGACGAGCAAACAGGAGTGAATCACATATGTCTAATGTGCTCATGGAAGCCAATGTCACACTGACTGACATGGAGAACTGTCCTAAGGAAAAGTCGTACTGCTCTGAGGGAGAGAGTGGACCGGCTGAAGTATGTATATTTTTCCAACATGACATTTACACACCAACATTAGTCATCATTGCTGATTAATTCACTGTTAAAGCAATCATTACTTACTGTGTTTGTATTTCTAGGGAGACTCTGGGGGTCCACTGGTCTGCGGGGTTGGAAAAGCATATGGGGTGGTGACCTCCCGCATAACATCATCATCCGGTTCGTACACCTATAACTACGCGAAGATTCCTGACTACATGAGCTGGATCGATTCAATCATGAAGAATCCTGGACAGGCCTGATACTTCATCAAATCATAATATTTGAATTTTTCTGTTCGTTTAACATTGGAGAGATAAAAATTGAGACTGATTCCTTTGCAATGAGAATTGCTGGTATGACTGTGGCTTGGCTGCTTTATGACAATTTAATCAAAATAAGCTTAATTTCATGTTTTAAATGCCTTCAGTGATAGAAATATAATTTAAAAAAATTATACTAAACACAATCAGAAATGTCAGTGTAGACTTCATGCTATGAAATAGATGTGAAATGTAATGATTAAGATCTTGTATGTCCTGCTCCTAAATGTATCATTGTATAGATCTGTACATTACTGCTTTATGAATCTTTTTCCTTTTTAATTTGATCAAATAAGCAAACAGATTCCTCTGAGCTTTGTTTTCATCCATCTTTACAACAATCACCTGTTGCTCTCTCGCCATTTGTTCTTTCAAGTTAAAATGAATTAAAGCAACATAAAGGACAACACTGCCTCCTTGTGTACAAAATGTAGTAATGCAGTGAGAACATGTTTCCTGTTTAGCCAAAACTCTTCCTTACCGTATAGACTCTCGACTGACAGTACAATATATTACAGAAGGCTCATTAGATGGGACAATTTCCATTATACACATTTTATTAACAATCAACCATTTAAAAATATAGATATTTTAAGATAGTTAGTTGCCAGAACACCCGAGACAATGAAAATGTAAAAAGAGAATAATCCTGCTGTTGGTCATTTAGGATTTAATGTTATCAAAAACTACACTCCAAAGGAAGAGACGGACTGTCTCATGTGGAAGAGACATTTGGGAAATAAAACAGATTACTCAGACTTGTATATGGATACATGTGAATTTCAAAAAGAGACCTGCTACACTTCTTGTATGTATAACTCCCTTCACCTATTTTGCTACCTGTGGATGAGTTATATATACACATTCACAGGTAAAATTCTATCTGAATAAACAATAACAGATCTTTCAGCTATTGTAGATGTGTTACATACTTACACCTACCAATGAAATCTCATATTTTATGTGCAGTATACCCACAGGGCTAGCCCCATTTAGATCAAACAATGACTAATCAAGCTAACTGGATTCACTGTTAACAGGGGACACTTTTGGTGGGATATACTTGACACTTAGCTTTGAGTAGCATAACTCAAATAATCCTGGTTTCAGATGCATTGTGTGTTGGAAGACATGAAGCTCATTGTTAGTTCAAGCAGTAAGATTTCTTTCATGCCTCATTCATTCATTTACACCCCTCTCTATCTTCCTGCTTCTATAATCAGCTGTTCGTGGGCATGTAAACTTTCAGTATAAACCGACAGATTGTGCCATGACCTTAAAGCTCCTGTGAGGAACTTTTGGTTTGTGTTTACTTTAGCGCCCCCTGTGGGCAAAGCCTTACCTCTTATTTCTTTGCTGATTTTGTCCTGTACATGCTTAAGTGGTGTTTTTCAACAAATAACCTCATCCTACCGTCTTTAAATGTGTCACTCACTTTACTTTTCTTTATATTTATTGAAGAATTTCACACTTGTAAAACTGCAACAAAGCACAGATTGTATGCCTTACTGTATACCTCCTTTGCGCAGTTTCCCGGCCACAATGTTAATGTTATAGAGATTGTGTCTGCCCCCCAACCCAGGCCTTTTATTATACAGTTAATTCAAACTTAAATAAAAAAATGGAATATACCCCATTCCAATGTATTTCTAAATTCAACAGGTTGCCACTTGTGCTCCAATACAGCCATCTAGTGGGCGTGTAGGCGAGCACACCACATTAAATTGATGAACACAAGCTACATTTTTCCTCGATAAGTAACCAGTACAAAAATGGCGATTTTAATGTCACTTCATATCATTTCTAAACCCCAATTTAATAAATATTGTATCCTGACCTCAATTCATACAAGGTTGATTGAGTGGGGAACTGTTTTCTGTCTTCCAATGACTGTATGTAGGGATTCCCCTCAGAAACGGATGAAGTGGTATCACCCAATATTATACGTCTTAACAAGGTAAAAACTCACTTGTTAACAGGTCATTTTTTAACGTCTTAAGACGTTTTTAGCATGTTACGACGCTATATTTTTTTGTGTTAAGACGTCCATATTTGACATATTAATGCGAACGTCGGACTACACGTTTTGATCCTTGTGGCTTTCCATAAAATGAAGACATTTTGTGAAGTCCCTTTCACATCTCATAAAGATGTTAAAGTTACAATGTTACGGTGCTACGGACAGACAGAGAGCAGAGCAGAGAGACAGCCATGTCATCGTGATGCTACGTTTTGATTGAGTCCCGACCTGCGGACTGTTGGCTGAGCTCCAGACCTCTGCCCCGCGATAGACAGTCCATAGATCGTCCAAAATGTCCTAAACAGAGCAAAATAATAAGAATAGAAACACAGATGAAGGGCAGATCCTCTGCAGATACTGACACCAGCTCCCATTTCTCCTGGATTATAATGTTGATTAATGGGGAATATTTAATATAGAAAATCCTGCTCATTAAGCCTTTTATTACTGTTAACAGTATCAGTCTGTCAGATGAGCTGGTCTGTGTTTTATCTTCAGCAGCACTGTGTGAAGGTGGGAAAAACAAGAAAATCTTTTTTGTTCCTACATTTATGTGTTTTTGTGTTATACTCACTTCTATTTAATTTGATATTTTATTTTAGTGCTATTTAAGCTGCTACAGAAATATTTTTATTTGAATTTTGTACGTCATGCAAAAGTGACAATAACTTTATAGATTTGGAATTTTAATATTTTAATTTCAGATACATTTTGAACATATGTGAATATATCTGCCGATATATCGATATTGGAATTTTTTTACTCCCGAATATCGGAATCGGCCCCAAAAATCCAATTTTGGTCGGGCTCTAATTGTTATGCAGATGATACTCAATTATACACTGCTCAAAAAAATTAAGGGAACACTTAATCGTTACATTATAACACCAAGTCAGTTAAACTTCAGGGATATCAATCTCACAAGGCACAAGTGATTGTGAATCAATTTCACCTGCTGTGTTGCAGATTAAAGAGACAACAGGTGCAATGGAGTGACAAAAGCAAGACAACCCCCAAAAAGGGAATGGTTTTGCATGTGGTGGCCACAGACAGCTGCTCTCTCCTGACACTTCCTGACTGATTCTTCTTTAGTTTTGTGTTCTGCTAGTGTCCTTGTCACTACTGGTAGCATGAGGCGGTACCTGCAGCCCAATCAGGTTGCACAGGTAGTCCAGCTCCTCCAGGATGGCACAATGGTTTGCTGTTTCCCCCAGCACAGTCTCAAGAGCATGGAGGAGGTACCAGGAGACCGGTTGTTACACAAGGAGAGCTGAACAGGGCCGTAGAAGGGCATCAACCCAGCAGCAGGACCGATATTTCCTACTTTGTGCGAGGAGGAACAGGAGGAGCACTGCCAGAGCCCAGATCCAGCAGGCTACTGGCTTGCATGTTTCTGACCAAACTGTTAGAAACAGACTCCATGAGGTTGGCATGAGGACCCGACGTCCTCTAATGGGACCTGTGCTCACAGCCCAGCACCGTGCAGCTCCATTAGCATTTGCCAGAGAATACCAGAATTAGCAGGTCCGCCATTTGCGCCCCGTTCTCTTCACAGATGAGAGCAGGTTCACAATGAGCACATGTGACAGACGTGAAAGAGTCTGGAGATGCCGTGCTGAACGTTATGCTGCCTGTAACATCATCCAGCATGACCGGTTTGGCGGTGGGTCAGTGTTGGTCTGGGGAGGCATTTCCTTGGAGGGCCATGAGTTGCCATGATGACATTCACGTAAGTTGGATCAGCCTGGGATTTCAATTTGTTACTCTGATTTTGGGTTTGATTTTGAATCCAACCCTCAATGGGCTGATGATTTTGGTTTCCATTGACCGTTGTTACATCAGTTTGTTCTCAACAAATTATACAATGTACATTAGTAAATGTAACCGGCTGATTGGTAGGGTGCGCCCCGGAGTGTGTCAGGTTAAGGGGGGAACCAATCACCTGTGGCTTTTCACCTAGTTTCTGGGGATAAAATACCCTGTCTTTGCTCCACTCACCCTCTGCAGTACTTCCGTTTCCAGGGCAGGTATGGGCCGCGCTGAGTTTCATGCTATCTGTATTTGTGTAGATTGTGATTTTAACTTTATTTCAGGCCGGCGGTTGACTGGTTGCTGTCGCTGCTGTGTCGGTGAGCGGGGGTGTTATGACATGTCGGGGTGGCGAGCTTAGGGAGCGATGCCGCTGTAGTGCTGCGGACAGCTGAGGTAACCCCTTTTTGTTTATTTTTGTTCATATTAATTGTGATTTTGGTGTAATGTTGGTCAGTCAAAGTATTAACATGTTCTATTTTTTTTTGGTTGCAGACAGCCACTGTAGTCTTGCCTTTTGTTGCCTATAGTTAAAGCTTTTGTTGCCTTTAGTTAAGGTTTTTGTTGCCTTTAATTGAACATTTTTGTTTCCATGAGTTAAAGCATTGCTTTGCCTTTAGTTATATTTTGCTCAGTATTATTCTTTAGATGTGTTGCTCGTGTGCTGCTCACTATTATCTTTCAGACGTGTCTGCTCGTGTTCTGCTCAGTATTATTCTGTAGACGCATTTGCTCGTGTGCTGTTCAGGTCTAACCTGCTCAGTAGCGTAGTCTTCACGTGGTGAGAAGAGGAAGTAGGGGTATCGGCGCCGGACCTGTTGTATCAGGGCTTTCTTCTTCTGTTGTATCTCATTAGTTGTGTGCCTTGGTTATTATTTCTTTTTTTAGTTTGCCCATTGTAGTGTTTCTTTTTTCCTTATTTAGATGAGTTAAACAAAGGGGCACTGGAAATGCAGTGGTTCCGGTGCTGGTACAGCTGCGCCCTCTTCTGGCAGCATTGCTTCCCCTGAATAGACTGTTTGCATTGCCTGATGTTATTTATTGGCTAAATTAAATATAATTGTGTTTTAAACTACTATTTTTGATGAAAGAAAATAAAGACTGTATTCTTTGTATTCGTTAGTCAAACGTGCCTGTGCATTTTTCTTTGGATTATTGTTCTTAACAAAGGGGAACCCTCATGTTGGGGGTGGGGGGGGTCAGGTGTTACCAGCCGAATATTCTTTGGGTGAGAGTCCCAAGGTGGCGTTGTTGGTCATCTCCATAAAAATCAGTCAGGCAGAGCTCCTCCTCTAGACCTAACTCGGTAACATAAAGATTATCAACTTGAATTATACGTTAATCAAGATCTGATGTTTGATTTAAGTGTTCCTTTCATTATTTTGAGCAGTGTACTATCAATGAAGCCAGACGAAACCAATCAGCTATCTAAACTAGAAGCATGCCTTAAGGATATAAAGATCTGGATGACTAGAAAATTAATTCAGACAAAACTGAAGTTATTGTGCTCGGCCCCACCTTATCGATTCTTTCTCTAATGATATAGCTGCCCTAGATGGCATCAGCCTGGCATCCTGCACTACTGTTAGGAATCTGGGAGTTCTATTTGATCAGGATGTGTAATTCATCTCTGCCTGCTTGTGGTGCCTAAAGTCTCTAAGAGTAGTGTGGGAGGTAGAGCCTTCAATTAGAGCCCCCCTCCTCTGGAACAATCTACCAGTCAAGGTCCGGGAGGCAGACACCCTCTCTTCTTTTAAGAGTAGACTCAAAACCTTCCTCTTTGATAAAACTTATAGTTAGGGCTGGCTCAGGCTTGGGCTAGCGTCCGTCCGTCCGACCACCTGCTGCTGTGGACCTGCTCGACTGCAACAACTACTAACATCAGTCTTCCCCATAGTATCATTATTGTTGCTGCTAATGCTAATAGTAGACCTGTTGACTTCAACTGTTACAATTACAATTACTGCAACCTTTTTCATACTATGCTGTTCTTGCTAACGCATTATCTTAAGCCTGTTATCATTACTATGCTTCTCTTGCTAATTTATTATTTGCTAATCTTCACACTAGTGTACCACTGTTATTGGCATTGTAACCATAAGTATGTATTACTTGTTGTTGTTCATGTAACAAGGACATATGTTGTTGTTGTAACAAGAACATATGTTGTTGCTCTCTTTGCCTGTCTCTATCCTGCATCTCCTTCTATCCCATTTTCGGCCCATCCAGTCGAGGCAGACGGCTGTTCAACATGAGTCTGGTTCTGCTCGAGGTTTCTGCCTGTTAAAAGAAAGTTTTTCCTTGCCAATGTGCCGAATGTTGCTAAGTGCTACTCATGGTGATTCATGTTGGGCCTCTCTTTAAATAACATAACAAAGATACGGTCTAGACCTGCTCTTTCTGTAAAGTGTCTCGAGATAACTTTGGTTATGATTTGGCACTATACAAATAAAATTTGATTTATTGAAAAATAATAATACAAACAATATGGCACACAATGTAAGGGCACGAAACTTCATAACGTAAAATGCTGAGTCATAGTGCTAGCTTACAGCTCTGCCAGCTACCAACTGAATACTTTCAAATGACAATAACAACCTCTAACATTAAAGCATTCAAAAACATGGTACTTGAGAACAAATACAATGTAGTAAGATAACTGCAGAAGGAGAAGCAGTATGAGTCTGTCCTGTACCACACTAAACTGGTTCTGAGGGAAATTCATATGGGAAGAAAACAGTCTCATAAGTATTCGTAACTCGTAAAACAGATATGTAACTTGTAAAGAACAATGCACAATAAAAGATGTGTGATTTGTATCTGTAACTCTATATCTGTACCTGTTAAAGGTGATTCATGTCACATAAAACAGAATTTGTATCTGTGCCTCTAATTTACAACTCGTACATCTTTTTTTTGTACTTCAAATTAGTATTTTTAAATTGAAATACATTTGCGATATTCTTTTGAGACTGTTCTACTGACTCAAAGTGTACAGTTGCAAGCGTCACACGACTCGTGTCTCGTATAACAGAATTATTATCTGTAAATCATGATTTGTGTGTGCACTTCTAATTTGCCACTTGTACATCACCATTTGTACGTCAACTTAACATGTGCATCATTTTTAAATGGAAATATAACTTGTAAATCTCAACCTTTTCCTGTGAATCCTTTTGAGACTGCTGTTGTCTCACAAAACAATGCACACACACACGGGGAAGATATAGGCTACAGTATGTATACGTTTTATATCGATGGCACAGCCTACAGATCGATATGCCTCAACCATGTAGCTAGATATTAATAGGTTACGTTGCTAATGAGTTCAATGAGTTATATCTATTATGTAGAGAATGTGCAAGATTCTTAACATTGATCACAACGTCCCGCTCCTCTCAAAGGAACCACAAACCAGTCCGAGGTTCTTATGAATATTGTGTCCATATTTCGTAAAATACAGGAAATATGCGTGCATGTCACCGAAAATTATATTATGGCCATACTGTATAGTGTATGCAGTGAGCACGAACGGGGATTCAAGGTTGAAATTTGGTTGAAAACAGGGTGAAATTGGGTCTGAAAGTCTACAACCACTTTCAAATGACTACAATACGGTTACAACATCAACAACTCAGAAAACACATTTTTGTTTTATAATTCTGATAACTGGTTCATTTTATGTTTGAAAGGGTGACAAAAGTTATGTTTGCAGCTGCTTTTCCCCAAACTCCTTTTGCAGTGGTGGGATAAATCAGGTCTACACAAAGACATTGTTTCAACGCATTTTATTTATCATACTAAAATCTAAATTACAGCGCTTTATGGGCTGTGTGATAACAAGAAGGTTCAGGGCCTGTAAATGTGTGAAGAGAAGAATACAAACAACAGACAAAAAACAACACAGAACAACTCTGTATTATGCTATAAAAAAAAACAAAAAACTTTTCTTCTCATTCTAAAAACATTCTGTCTTTATATTGTTTAACCCTCTACGGTACGCATTATGATGCCTGTTGGGAAAAAAATGAGTGTTTTTTTGTCATAAAATAGACCAAATAAACATAATCTAAAGACATTTTTGGGGGTACTTTTTGGGGTGCTTTGCCTTGAGGCAACACTGTACCATAATGCTAAGTAATGACAAAAATAGTTCACTGTAATAGTAGACTATAGCCTACAGTGTACAGTAATAGCCTGAACTTTACTTTATTACATCAAATTTATTTAGGTTAAATTGTAGAGATAAAAAGAAAATGATGATGACTGGTATGCTTTAGAACAGTATATATACCTAATTACACAATACCAAAATGCGGTGTTGCCTCAAGGCAACATTTGTATTTTAACAAGTTTCTATTACTTAATTAGCAAATATAGTACATTAAACTATTAAAAATTAAGCTTTACTCATCTATGATTGAGAATCAATTTTTTTCCAGACTGAAAAAGGCCAGGAAAAGATGTTTTCAGACCATTTTTGTGGAGAGAAATGGCTGAGCAGATCTTTGTGAGAAAGTCTGCAAAAAAGGGATTCAGGCTTGCCTCCAGAGAGCCATGTGACAAATTCAAACAGTGCTATTGGTTCCTTATAGTGCTAGCTCTTTTTCAAAGTATTGCATCGTAACTGGGAATGTATTGTGTGAGTGTAAAAGGCCAAAAATGGATATGTTGCCTAGAGGCAACATCGTAACATAGAGGGATATATTGGTGTGATATTATATGATGATACTCTGAGCCAACAGGCTGCTTTACAGAATACTGTCACATAATTTGATGAATGGTTTGGTATTAGCTCATTTAAATATATGCAGTCCTAGGAATAAGGTTCATGAAATTACCAGAATCTGCTCCTCAGACAATATTCGTGTTTGGTGTCATTCTGATGTTTATTACCAGAGATGTGACATGTGATAAGTTAGGTGGTGGTGTCCCTTTTAGAGAGGCCTTCATTTTCACTATTTTTGGTAAGATCCAAAAAAAAAAAACAACGTTTTTTTTGCAGTAAAATATTTTTATACAACCATCCATTTCATAAACTAAACATATTGAAGTTTTGCAAAAACATGTTTTTTAGGGGCCTTGGTTCCTCTACTTTTAAACTTCTTTAGGCTATATAGTGAAATTTGCCCCAGCCTGGATTAGCTATGAATGCATTAGTGGCTTTAAGTCTCTACACTGATAAAAATATTGAGCTTGATCTACTTAAAAAAGGTAAGGCAACTTTTTGCATCAGATTATTATGTAGATAAAGCAAGGCTAGTCTTTGTATAGGCTACTTAATTTCTTGTGTGTAAGAAATGAGTTTTGCAAGTAAAATCAATATTAATTTATCAAGTAAAGTCAACTTAATTTTTCAAGTAAAGTCAACTTAGTTTTGCAAATGAGTGAACTTAATTTTATAAGTTAAGTCTATTTAATTAAGCTAAGTTGACTTTACTTGCAAAATTAAAATTGACTTTACTTGCAAAGTTAAGTAGACTTTACTTACTAAATTAAATAGACTTTACTTACTAAATGAAGTAGATTTTACTTCCAAAACTCATTTCTTACATTCAAGAAATTAATTAGCCTATACAAAGACTAGCCTTGTATTATCTACATAATAATCTGATGCAAAAAGTTGCCTTACCTTTTTTAAGTAGATCAGGCACAATATTTTGTATCATGCTTGGTCTACTTAAAAAGTTAAGTATGTTTCATCTATGTGTTGGAAATGACAATCCTCTTATCACATGTTAAGATATGCTGCCGTGGAGCCAAGTGTTGACCATACTGGTAAATAGACAGGAGCTGCAACGATTAGTTGATTAATCAATTAGTTGCTAACAACTAAATTAATCGTCAACAATTTTGATAATTTTCTTTGAGTCATTTTTTCAAGAAGAAAAATCCCAGATTCTCTGATGTGAATGTTTTAAATTGTGGACTGTTGATCAGGACAAAACAAGACATATTAGGTTGCGGCTTTGGGAAACAGTGATTGATTTTTCACCATTTTCTTACATTGTATGGACCAAACTACAAATTGATTTATCACACTGTATACTATGAACAACACCCACATGAGTCAAACAATCTCGGGTATAATTATGCATCTTAACCCAAAACAAGACTTGGAAGTCGTTTAGCTCAAATAAACAAATTTATTTGACAATAAAATATGAACTCCATTCCACAGAGTCATAAACACTGAAGGGATAATTGCTGTCAGCACAAGACATGCTATCAGAACCCCACTGACAGTCTTTCTTAGAGGTCAGAACACCATAACGAAATGAAATCCTAGCTGTCAAAACAGCTACATTCAAATTCACAGCTACATTCAGATACATTGATAGGCAAAAAAACAACCCAAAATCCAGCAGCTCTCAAAATTTTAAAATGTAGTAAAGAAATTTCCAGTTCTTCATGGTTTCTCTGCCTCTTGTGGCAGTACATGAAAAGCTGCTTGAAAAATAGAGTTCAGGTTTCTTTAAATGCTTTACTTGAGCTGGAGCTGAATTATGTGTGCCATTTAAAGTGCAGAGAACAGATAGAATTCACAATACATAACAAAATAAAGCATGCGCCAGCATCATCAAATTCAATCAAATTAAATATTTTCCAGCATCATAGAATTAAAAAAAAACGAGTAGTGTAACCTGAGAGAGTGCATTGGGAGAACCTCAGAATGTGCAGTGTAAAACTAACTGTAAAACTTGATAAGAGTGAACTCACTCAAATCCTACACCTTCAACGCCATCTGTATGGCTTTTAAGCATGCAAACAGACCTTGAGATCATGGACTTTGGAGGACATTTTTTTGTTCGCATCCTCCAGTTCTAGAAAGATCTTCTGAAAGACCTCAAATGTGTATTTCAGTTTATTAGGGTACCTTAGTTCCAAGGCATAGATAAGGCCCATCAGATAGGTGCAAGCATGTGCCACATCTGGGATACCAAAAAGGACTTCTGCTCCCTCGATGGCTATTCCAGCTTGCTTGGGGAGACCATCCCTGGCTTTGCTGACCACAAAGATGCCAAGGACAAATGTAGTAATGGCTTCCTGGACAGTTGCAGCATCGTCGTCATCGAAAACCTGTGAAATACACCAGAGAGAATAAAACATATTTATTTCATAGTAATGTGAAGGATGCATAACTCTTTGTTCCCTCTCCAAACAGAGGATCAGATTGTTGTGGTAGTTTTGAGTAGTATTGTAGCTTAGCAAGGGTGTCTACAGGTATCACAGAGTTCAATTAAATGCCATTTAAGACCTATTGTTGGAGAAATCATCTTTCGCTCATTCAATAAAGCAATGCAGCTTTATATAAAAAGTATCATATATTTGGTTCTGTTAGCTTCATTACTTTCTTGTTCTTTCACCACAGCATTTTTAATAATCATATAGCAAAGCAAAATCATATTCCAATAGATTCCAATCTTCTAAATTCCATAAAATAATCAAATCCAATTGTTAGCAGCAGTTATCAGCAAACCCCAGGATATTCCTGTACATAGAGTACAAGTAGTCTCTAGATATCTGTGATGATTTTCCATGTTTCACTGCAGCATTTTTAATAATTAGACGCTAAAATATTATGAAGACCACAATGGAAATAAGTCCTGGACTTAGTGTTTTTTATCCTCGATTGTACTTTGTGTCCTTCATGTGTAAGGCATTTTGATACAATTAAATGAATCAAATCAAATCCCATTAATTTCTACATAGGCACATTATTAAAAATCTACTAAAAAATCTTGTCAAATTATCATCAGCAAACAGCTATTTTTGCACAAACTTGTCTCATATTGACAGGACTTTGAATCAGAGTTATATTTTCTTTACCTGGTAGTCCTTGATTAACTCTCCAGTGTTTTCACCAAGGTAGAGAGTGAGGCCTCTGATCACAACTTCTCTTCGGGACTCAATGTTGCTGTCCTACAAAAATATGAAATGAGATTACTCATTGGTATGAGATTAATATAAAATATGAGATTACAGACAACAGAAAGCAACTACATACAACTAACTACTACTACACTTTTGTAAATACATGCCTCATTTAACATGTCAAGGATCTCATCAAGTTTCTTCCCAACTGCTCCACCCTTCCTCCTGTACAGGCTCAACAGCTTGGGTGTGTATTGGTCCAACCTGCCCAGGAATGTGGACTGCAGTGGCTTTAGTGTGATCCTGCGGAATTCCTCCTCGATCTGAGAGAGACCAAGAGAGAAACATGGAGATGTAGAAACATAATGAGATAACGGGGAGAAAAGAATTACAGACACACATGGGCAAGAGAAACAGAATAAGACACAGAAAATGTAATCCAAAGACTACACTGAAATCGACATTTAAGTGATAAGGGATGCTGCACCGGAAGTGCAAGAATACTGCTAATTTTTTCCACAGGTAATCAGGTAAGAATAGCTTTCATTCTGGCAGCCTCATCAGGTAAATATATTGCTCATCCCCTGTTGAATCTTAAAAAACAGGAAGATGTGTGACTTTCACTTCAGAAAGTGTCACATGGGTTACAGGATAATGGCAGTGATACTGTCAAACAAGGAAATAATGATTAATTCAAAATAGCGATATTCACTTTGAAACTTTGCCACACAACACCCTGTATTGGAGAAGACATGATTAAAATGTTCAACATACCTGGGAAAACTCAAACAAGGCAGGCCATCGAGCTTTCAAGTCAATCACAGGTGGTTTGTTGAGGATTACATCATTTCGACGCAGTGAGAAGGTTTTTGCCATCTTCTCATTTATGAGTTTGTTATTGTCTCTCTTCTTGTACTCATAGAGAAGCTCCACTCGCTCCTTCTCAAGTGTTGCATCAGTTTCCCCTTGAGGATGAGGTGGGAGGTAGTTTACCTCAGATTTCTTCGCCTTTTTCAAGTTTCTACCTGGAGGGCTGGAGTCTGCAGCCGATTTTCTCTTTCGGGAGTTTACATTTAGCTCTGGTAGTCCAAGGTGTCTCACCTTTGCTCTGTAATTGCCAAGCTTATACTTCAAGCTGTTGTGCCAACTATATAAACCATTGAAGGATACTGGGTCCTTCAAACATGGGTGCCTCGCAACCAGGGCCTCAGCAACCTGCTCCCTTTGTGCTTGTGAAGGATAGGCAGTGTAGACAAAGATGCTATCTGCTAGTTTGTCCAGAATGTTGGATTTTACTGCAGGATTGTTGAGTAAGGTTCCGTCCTTTTTGTAAGCTTCATTTGCAGCTTGTAGAATGAGTTCAGTGTCAAAGGAGAAGGTAGGTATCTCAAACTGAGCTGGCCAGGACTCAGAACGAAGGGAGGAGGTGCTCTCTGGAGAAGACAGAATTATGGTGGATGCTGTGGAACAGGCATCTTCCGATGACTCTGCACAACTGCTATCAATGCTCTCTTGGAGTCCTTTAGCATTCAAATAATCCTCAAATGTTAGTGTGATCACTGGTTCAATAAGAACCACCTTGATAGTGTCTTTGTCCTTTATGTCCTTAGTTTCAAGGAGACTAAAAAACTGACCATCAAAATCTTGGTCCTGAAACTGAATATTAAAATCTTGTTCAATTGCAAATGTCTCTTGTAAAATATTCTTCAATTCCCCCACAGTCTCAGGGATTCCGGAGGGCAAGGAAAGCTCGAGAATTTCTTCTTGCAGTATGACTCGAAGTCTGACAGACAAAAAGCCCAAAAAGTTATGTTGAATTTAGGCATGCAAACAATGAATTTACATCTTATTACAAAGAGATAACTTAAAAACATTTTTTTAAAGATAGTAGTATTAAAACACATAAGAGGCATTCTCAGGTAAGTCAATCATTACATTAAACACTAAAACAACCCATTAGGCAGGTGATTTTAATGTTGTGGATCATCAGTGTATGCAATAGACCTCGACTTTGAAACCGTGATATTTTTGCTTAAGGTTATTATACCGTCAGGGTGAATTACACACATAAAATATATATAACCAACTTTTTGTCTGGCCCATGAGTGAACAGTGAATCTAATTTTTGCCCCACATTCCATACTACAATTAAACAAGTGTTCATACAAACCTTCATACGTAGTTGTAGAGTCACCTGGTAAGGATACCTTCATCCAGTGTAGTTGTAGAAACAGCTGGTAAAGATAAGTCATAGTTAGTTACTGACCATGGCAATTAACCAAAACTACACTATAATAAACGTCCAAAATAAAATGCACGAAAACTAGTAACTCAACTTTTCAGATTTGCTTTGACCTAAACATGTATCATTTATCTAATGTTCATTTTATCTCTTTGCAGATTATTTCTGTTTCTTGCATGCGTTCACATCTTTTCTGAAGCACATTGTATATTTATTCAGCTGTTACTTAATCAGCAGTTGTTAGAATGAATTTGCTCTTTAATAGGAGAAAAATGTCAGCAGTTACATAAAAACACACATTTAAAACAAAACACAAGATATATCTTCCTGTTTTAAAATAGTTACACTCTTCATGAAACTGAATGTGATGTCTGATACGACAGCAGTATTTCCACATTACTTTTTATGACTTTTGGCCACTGCTTGAACAAAATAACAGTTCTCCTGTGCATACATTAATAATTGCAAGTCGCTTTTTGAGCAAGTTTATTTTTTATTTCTGAAACATTATGAAAACTGGAAACTGGCGTCCCAACAGGCTGGCGCCGTCTAATTTCTGGCGATCCCGTCAAAGTAAAATATCCTGTGCAAACTGCCGAAAGCGAACCTTATTAACTACGTAGCATATTTATACATGTAGAAGCATGTTTAGAAGAAAATACACCGGGAAAATGGCCAAATCTGAGCAAGCAAACAATGTCTGGCGGGCTAAACGCTCGCTTCTGAAACGCTCCCGGTAGGTTTTGAATACGCGATGCTCACGCAATGCGCCGCGGACGGGCCGGGAATGTTAACTTCAAATTACACTAGAATCAACTATTTTTTTCCCACTTAACTTGCAAGTTAACGTCACACACGAGGCCTCGAATAAAGCCACTTGCTAACGTCATCTTCAAATTAAACGAAAAGACTCTACAAAGTTATGAAAATTAGAAACTAGCGTCCCAACAGGCTGGCGCCGTCTAATTTCTGGCAGTCCTGTTGGCTGGCGTTTCAAGCCAGAACAAGGAAAAACCACATACAACATTATGAAAACAGAAAAGACAGTAATATCTAATCTAACCAGCTACTTGGCAAACTTTATTCTTACCTTAAAGTTCAGTCGACTCAACCATAAGCTCAGCCTCTGGAAATGTGGCACTGCTGTTTTCATGCAGGAGGTAGGTTACCCAGAATGCAGGTGTCAATTGGCGGGATTAGGAACAACGTAAATGAAACAAGTTTATTGTTTGTTGAGTGCTTGTACTTGAGAAGATCGACTGGGATAACTAAATAACGCTTGTAGATGAAAAAACACACAATATATTGTATTTTGAACAAATGCATATTAATTTCAAACGATACATTTTCATGTAAAGATACAAACTGAGATTTTTATTGTTAATTTCACAGATTTCATTTATGTTATATTTACAAATGCTCAGAATCACTTTTTTCAGTGTAGGGAGAGCCTTTCCCATCTAAGCTTGTGTACAAGTACATAATTGTATCTACATATTTTATACACCTTCTTGAATAAACACAAATAAAAAATCAAAACTTTCTTGTTGCAAAAAAGTGCACACTGTCTCAATTTGAAATAACTGTGGTGGTAAATTTAAATATCTGTATGGACACCACTTAGGGCCCTATCGTCCACCCGGTGCAAAGCGCCAAAGCGCGCAGCGCAAGTGTCATCTTGCTCCACCGTTAGCGCCCGTGGGCATGTTGGTTTTGATACGAGGTGTGGTCAGGCAGACGGGTGGCACATTGCTATCCGCAGTAAGCGGCCGTGCCTCAGACCAACAAAAACCTGGTCTACAGTCTAAAGTCTATGGCGCAGTCAGTGTTTGCTATTTAGAGGGCACATTATGGTCATACATCGGAGAGTTTACAACACGAGTCTGCTTGTCAGTCACACCGACACCGCTTTTTCCTCACTGCAGCAGTGCTTCTACTCGTGAGGAAAAAGCGGTGTGTTTGCAGATGCAGTGAAAAAATGTTGTTTAAGGGACAGACTGCGAATTTTTGCTTCCCTCGTCTCCTTAAATCATGATACTGCTTTCAGTGTTTACTGATCTGCTGAGAAGTGCAGGAAGACGTGGACAACCTCTCCTCCACACACACCTGCTTCACCTCAGGAAGATTCCTGCTCCAGGCGCGCATGGGCCAAAAAGTACTGAGACCGACACAAAGCTCTCCATGCTGCGCACTCATTCAGACGCACACTCTCTATAACACAGCAGAAACTGAGACACACTCATACACACGCAACTAGGAGGTAAATTAATTACCATACACAAACATAACTACCTGTGGCACCGACAATTGTTGTCACAGATATTAATACACTGTCCAGTCTCCATTACGCACGAGAATACAGCCATGTGATCCAGCAGCAATAACAAGTAAATTGACATTTAAAGCCTACCTTTCTTTGATGGTCAGCATGCAGAACTTTAATAAACATAAGATTCTGTCCATCTGTAGACTTAAATCATTAATGCTGTGCCTCGTGCGTAAATGTACACAGCGTAACTCTTTTAATTTTAGTTTCTGGTGGGCAGTGAGATAGCTTCAGTGGCTTTTACATCAATCCGTGCAGCGACATATATCCCTGTGTTTTTTTTCTGCACGTTGAAGGACAGTGGAAAGAAAAAAGTTACGGGGTCCGGCTTATCTAAGAAGAACACGCAAGCAACACGCCTGCCTGCAGGCACTGGGCTCTTAAAGGGGATGAGAGCTGACACTCTGATTGGTTAGGGACTTAAACAAACCACTTTGCGCCTTGCACCTCGGTTTGCGCCCAGATTGTGCACCGTCAAACTAGCAAAAGTGCATCCGACACACCCTAAATCACTTACCGCGATGCGCTTAGACTGTGTGCCTTCTGCTGTCTAAATAGGGCCCTTAGAGTGTTTTATAACTGAGCTGTATCTTTCTCCACATTAACATAATATGCTGAAGGACAATCTGAACATGCTTCTGACTCAATTTAAATTTTGTACCACTAAGAGAAAATGAACACTGCTAAATCCTAACTGTGATGCTGTTGTAGGTAGATGGATGTTTTTAAGGAGATTTGAAGATGTATGAAACTAATAAATGAGGTTAAGTGCTTTTAGAGTTTTCAGGAGCAATTGTAACAAGGCCTGATGAGGACTTTAGCACAGCGGCACATTAACAGTGGAACACTATATTGGTTACATCACTGTGATACTCACCGACGCTGTGATACAGCAGGTAGCTGGCTCTGTAGTGAATCTTTATCATCAGTGAAAAAAATGTAGGAGAAACAAGGGGACAAAAGGTAGTGTACAACCAAATGCAACAGCATTTGCCAAAATCATACTAATCCCTTTTTTTGCCCTTATGTTAAAGACAGTGTCTGTTGCATTTGCGTTTGAATTCTGGATCCCAAGCAACTTCCTTAAAACAAATAATTTCATTTTCTGCTATGTTACCTGAACAATCCACCTCCATGTTTTTTACTGTGGTTGTGATACAGTGGTTATTTCCCCCATATTTCTACTGAATATTACTGAGCCTCTCTTTCAGAGAAGTGGCTGATAGCAGTCAGTGAAATTCTGTAAATCTTGTTAATAGTGTAAATGTATTCAAACACTGAAAAGCAGTCCTGGTCCTAGTATAGGTGAGATGCTTTTCTTTTCATCTGTTAATTTATTTTGCTTTTTTTTGTTTTAAGTTCAGCTTTATTCTCAATCATTGTTTACTAATCATAACCTAAGGTATCTGAAGACACTATACAAAAGAGGAGCAGACCGTTATATTTAGAGAGAGACCCCACATGAATATTTCATTATCATGCTGCTACTTGTGTATTCATTTATTTGTTCTATTGGTTTTGAGGGATGAGAGGGCGCCAGGGCAACATTTATTTCATTGCATTGACTGTAAGTAGTGGATATAATTTCTGTGCTCTTTTTACTTGTGGATTTAGAATTGGCCAAATATCAACTAATCCTATTTCTATCTTTGCCTTTCTTAATGCTGCTACAGTTTGTTTTTCTGGTTGTTGTTTTTTTGATGTTTCCCTTTGCTTTGTGTCTTTTGCTCAGATAATATATTAAAGTCTCCTCCCATGACAATCATTCCCCAGGATGTTAACCATGAAATCAGGAACTTGTGTCACTGCTTTATTCTCTATATTTCCTATTACTAAAACGCATCTCTATTCTTTGTTATATTTTTTCAACCTTATACAGGATATTATTTTGAAAAAGGATAGCTACGCCTCTCTGTCAGTATCATAGGATGAGCCAAACACCTGTGCTTATGTTCATTTTTAAAATTAGCTAAATTTTAAAGGACAAAAGTGATGCTGTATTTACCGATACATATTTTGGATTTAGGATTATATAACCAAAAAAAGTGGTACTACGCTGGGTTTATGAACAAAAATGTAAAAAGATTTTATTCAGAACACCAGAGTTAAAGCATGAGTAAACAATACAGACCTAAAATAATGTCATAATACAACAAAACACTTTTGTCCAGTAAGAAAAGTTGTGCTGAGAAAAAATGTAACCAAGGGATTGTGGGGCTAAATGAAGTTTGACCTGTTCAAACAGAACTATGGTTCAGTAACTACAGTAATGATACATGTAGCATTGTGCTATGTGCATATTAATGCTGGTAAATGAAAGAAACCTTTTGAATTAGGTGAAAGTATTAGCTTGCCTTTAGACCCACAATCCTGTGGTTTCCAGCATGATCATATTAGTGACTGAATTATTCAATACACATGCACATTGCATAGTTACATAAATTATAACTTATGCGGATATTTCCTCTTTTTATTACACAGAAAGCTCAAGAAGAATTGTAGTTTCTCTTTTTCTTCTTTTACCAAGTCTGGCCCAGCTTAAGACACCTCTTATCTTCTATGTATTAATACATTAACTTCAGATCTGGCAGTCATAATAACTTGAAGTTGCTGGTCAAGAGTTACCTGATCAAAATAAGTTGTTTATTGCAAAGGAATCCTCCATGTCTTCTTGACCTCTCTTTGAGTCTGAGTTTGGGGCATTAGAATCACACTGAACACTTAAAGAGTGACTGCACACTGACGCTTTACTGTGATGAAACACATCAATGCTGGACTTATCGATAATTCTTACCAAATTCATATAAATCGGATTTTCATGGGTTGGAAATGGCATGGAGCCCATAGTTCACTGACCATATTTTACTGCTTAGTTTAACCCTACTCATCTCCTCATGCTCTATCTAGAGGAAATTATGTTATGGCTGCTGTTTCTCAACTCCGGAAGAGGAAATGGATTTTGTATATTTATCTACACTTCTTCATCATAAACAGTCTGATAGCATTATCAAATGGATGTGACCAAGCACCACCCGGAGATCATGACAATCAGATAATTTTTTTTTGCTAAAGACACACAGATGAATCAGTAACTAAAGACATAAGGACCATACAGGTTGTTGGTGTAAAGTGATGCAAAAATAAAAAGGTATAGTGAATTGACTATTCACTATACCTTTTGTTTAAAGAGTAGTTGTCCAACCATAGCTTAGAAAACACAGCATCGCTGTCAGTATTTGGATGTAAAATGGCATGGAGGTCTAAGAGCAATACTCAATCTAAAGAGTTTGGTTTGTTGCTGACATTTTCAATCTTCATCTGTTAGCCGGCAAATATTTATGCCGATTTGATAATCATTATTAAGCAGGAAAAATGGGCAAGCGTAAGGATGTGAGCGACTTTGACAAGGGCAAAATTGTGATGGCTAGACGACTGGGTCAGAGCATCTCCAAAACTGCAGCTCTTGTGGGGTGTTTCCCGTCTGCAGTGGTTAGTACCTACGAAAGGTGGTCCAAGGAAGGCAAACCAGTGAACAGGCGACAGGGTCATGGGCGGCCAAGGCTCACTGATGTGCCTGGGGAGTGAAGGCTGGCCCGTGTTTTGTTGGGAAATCTTGGATCCTGCCATTCATGTGCATGTTACTGACATATACCACCTACCTAAGCAATGTTGCTGACCAAGTACACCCCTTCATGGAAACGGTATTCCCTAATGGTAAATTTCCCTAAGGATCAATCATGTGCCCTGCCACAGTGCAAAAATGGTTTAGAAATGGTTTGAAGAACACAACAAGTTGTGTGGACTTGGCCTTCAAATTCCCCGGATCTCAAACCAATCTTGCATCTGTGGGATGGGCTGGACAAACAAGTCAAAGTGTTTCCCACAGGATTTTGTGAGACTGCGCTGGATGGACTATTCTTGCGGGGGCATGCTCCCCCGGTAGAAAACTTTGTACGTTTAAATTAAAAGTAACAATCTGGTGCACTCTGAGACCAAAATTAAGAGGCTAGAAATGTGTGCTTAGCTGTATAGATGGTCATGACATGGCAAACAAGAGAGTTTAACGCAGTTCACAACTGGTTAAAAAACAAAATTACAACTAATTATAATAATTATTATCAATCATAACTTCTGCAGTAATGTTATCAGTTTGCTGTCGTACATTGATAATGATTAAATTATGTTTCGACTAGTAAATAACTAACTTAGTTTGTTAGTTTAACATAGCTGCACAATATTGGGAAAAAAAGTGACATTGCGATAACTTTTTGTTTTGTTACATAATTCAGGAAGATTCATGTCCATACAATTAAGGGTCATGCTTTTCAAGTCTTTTTTTCTCTTACAAAACACCCCCCCGTACTTCTATCACATTTGGTTCAGCTACTCCGACTCCCCCATGAAAAAGTAGAGAGAGTTCAGTTGGAGGGACATGTTTCTTAATAAAATAGAAACCAGCCCGCATCAGCAGCCACAGCGTTAACGAGCACCTGGATGAGGTGCCGCTGATAACAGCACGTACTCAGAAGTTGCCATGCGTAAATAAAAGTTTGTTTACAGTGTACAGGCAGGTAACACACAGCTCCGCAGCCCAAAGTCAGTTCACTCCATGTTATGCAATAATGTTATGTCAGACGGACTTATGTTGTTTAATGATGGAAAACAAGAAATTAGCGAGTACTCCATTTGCACCATTTGCAACAATAAAGTAGCAGCTCTACTTCTTTAAGTTAATTTGCCTCACAATCGCACGTCCTGCGATGTGACTATTGCACATGCGCACTATGGCGGGCCGCCTCAGTCTCTGTAATAATTGGAAACACTGAAGTCCGATCCATGGAGGCCCCCCCTCGCAACTTACAGGACTTAAAGGATCTGCTCCTAATGTCTTTGTGCCAGCTATCTCAGAACACCTTCAGAGGTCCAGTGGAGTCCATGCCTCGACGGGTCAGGGCTGTTTTGGCGGCAAAAGGAGCCCCTACATAATATTAGGCAGATGGTCATAATGTAATGGCAGAATAACATAACATAATCAAATGTTCTAATAATAATTATAATTAATAATAATTACATCTTTAATATTGTCCTATAATGTGATGACTAACTACCTCTACCTTGACATACACAAACAGGGCTTTTTCCATATTGTGTCTGAACATCTTAAATGTTTCATCAGCTGTTCAATTTATTGACCTTTGAGTGTATCCCCAACTCTTTACCCTCACACTGTGTGGTCATCATATGCATATTTATGACCCATTTACAGTCATTTTGTTTTAAACTAAAATTAATCCTAGAAAGTAAGTTCACCTTAGCATTAGCTTATAGTAGTGACAAAACGTCATGCTAGCAACTAGTATGACAACACTAATTGTTACTTGAAGTGGACAACTTGGAATAAGATCATTTAAATACAGCTGAGAGACGTCTTAAACACCATCTTAATCCTTCTCTATGAACATGACTTCCTGTTATTGTCCTGAGTTAGTTGATCTTGAACAACTAAAATCTCACCTCATCTCGGTATCTGTATGATGAATTGGTGATATGGTGAATTCTGCAGAAACACTTTCTTCATATCAGCCACATCAGCAGTTTCATGCAGCTTAGATGTAATCGAGATGTTGTTTACGTAAGCATTAAGGTTGAGTCTTGTTAAGAGAGCACATGCAGACAGCATGTAGCTTGTTTGTCAGCTTGTTCCCTCTTAAGAACAGAATGATGGACATAATATGCCTTGCTGCCTGATATTTACAGTCTCTAGACACCAGTACTGTTCTATTATAACACTTCCTGGTTCAATTTTTAAACCATTTTGACTCTTCTTGGTGTTACAAGAATAATCTTAAATAAAATCTCAAGATGATGTGGTTGCCAGAGGATGCTCCACTGGGTGTTTGGCAGTATTGGCACTACAAATAGCGGCATTAGTAGTGTAACTTCATATCTCTGTAGCTTGGTATGTCTGAGTCAAATAGCTTTTCGGTATCTCTGCTCTTCTATTTATTAAGTAGCACGATAGCATCCACACAAGTTACATTCTCCTACTACAGAGTTGCAGCACACTGATCTTTCTGCTGCGGTAAATGACTACACCGCATATGTAGATGTGTATTTGTAGTGGACTGTGGTACATGTCTGATGGTGACATCACTGTCTAACCCTTCAGCAGATGCCGGTGATGTCTCTGCTGCTGGGGATGGCTCGCAAGTTTATTTAAAAGGAGGAACACAATTCCTGTAAATAAGCTAACACAACCAACCCCTAAGTTAACCATCATCAGCGTAGTCTGCAAGCACCAGTTAGAAACTTGTCAACAGCCAACTTCAAAACATATAGAGGAGAATAAGAGTACAAAAAATGAGTAGAAAAGTTAGTGAGCCATTGAGTAAGTTGAACCTTACTTTTTGTCATTTAAGCTACTTTCCGGAAGCACCCATCACTTCTCTCTAGCAGTGAAGAAGAGAAACGCATGGGAGAAGGGCTTAGTATTATTTAGGCCTACACACATTTCTTTGGTTGAAAGAAACATTTAGTATATCAGATGCATGACAAGTATGTAAAAACAAACTGGGTCAAAAATGTTGTTGATGATTTGCCAACATTTAAAACTAGGGATGTCCCAATCTCAACTATTGGATCGGAGCCGATATGGGCATTTTTAACTGTTCTGCGATCGGCGGTTTGAACCAATAGTCTCACCCAGATCATTTACGTCAGCTAAACTGAGCACAATTTGCAGCAGAACGCAAATGCGCCAGTGATTTAGTATTAGCAACCATGTGGCTAAAATGTCAGCAGAGTGGACATATTTTAAACTAGAGAGCAAAAACAGTCCAACAGCCACATGCAATATATACAATACAATAGTTTCGCGACTCGGTAGAAATAGAGCTGCGTTCAATACGACCAATTTGATACATCTAAAAACTAAACATGCAACAGAACACGGTGAGTTCACTAAAGTGACAGAGGAAAAGGCTGCTGCACCGAAGCAACAAACTCTGAACTTTAAAAAGAGAGGATTAATATTTTCGAAAGAGTGAAAGGCCGAAAGATTACAAAGAAGGGGTCATTTGCATTCACACATGCAGCTCACCCAAACAATGGAGAAATGTTCAGGAGTGCAGCATGTGTGAAAAGGGCTCAAGAGACTTGATGTTCCTGATCTGAACTTTTATCAAAAAACAGTTTCGGAGCCTTGATATCAGATGATTTTACTACAGGGCTGAGCTTCAGCAGGCTTCATATATATGCACCAGATGCCATAAAATCAATTGAGAGAAATTAAGTGAAACCTTTAATATAAAGCTTAGAGAGCACATATCTGACCCCATGTTAATAGTGTGTTATGATGAGACACAATAGAGTTGTGTGGTCACACTCTTCAATTGTGTGTGTGTGTGTGTGTGTGTGTGTGTGTGTGTGTGCGTGCGTGCGTGTTTGTGCATCACCACACAGGAAATTAACTTAGGTTTTTCGACTTGTTCCAAGAAATCTAACTTTCCAAATTCTCTGAAGGAGGTAGAAAAATAATTCTTGTAAATGTGATTCAAAGCCACGCCTTTTGCATATACAAATGAGACAATCACTTCCTTCTCTCTCTGTCATAAAAGCAAGGATTAAAAGACTGTAAGTGTCAGTGATGTGGGCCACTGCTCTTCAGTAGCTCAGCTGGACTGTGCTCTCAACATGATCAGAAGCTGTGAGGTGCTGATACTGATACTTGCACTGACTTTTGATAGTCATGGTAAGTTTTTTACTGTAGATAGCATGCTTTTTAACCCAAGGTTAAAAAATAATATTCCACTTGTATCTCCATACCAACATTGTGTTAGGATAGACCTTTGATCAGCTGAGTTTTATGCATCTTTCTTCAGTTCAGACAGGAGAAATCTACCGTGGTCACGAGGCTGTGCCGCACAGCCGGCCGTACATGGTGCTTCTGGCGAGCCACAAGGAGGACGGTGGAAAGTCTATCTGCGGTGGCTTCATTCTGAACGAGGATTTTGTCATGACTGCTGCCCATTGCCAAGCCAAGTAAGTCTAACATTGGGAATTTTAGGGGCCCTAATCAGATTTCCAATCCAACAGCTTGGGTTTATGCATTGAAACTGGAATACAAACCTCATGATGAAGATGCATAAAAAGATCTGATATAAATATAAAAGACTAACTTTCACATAATGTTTTGCTCATGTTTGTTTATTTCAGGAACCAAACAGTCTTACTGGGATTTCACAACACCAGAAACAGAAAAATTAAGATACATGTGGAAAAAGCTTTTCCACATAAAGACTTCAATGCAACTTATTACGGGAATGACTTAATGCTACTCAAGGTAAAAAAAACAACAACAAAAAAACTGTATTGAAATACTTGTATTCAACAGCAACTATGGTTTTGCCTTTGTTTCCAGCCTTCACATTTTTTCATGTTAACTGCAAACGCTCTATTGAATTTATATAGAGGAGCAATCCGTCTCTCTACAGATTAATTTTTTCCATCTTCTTAATACATTTCCTTCTCTCGCTGTTCTTCCAGTTGAGCTCCAAGATCAAATTCAGCAAAGATGTGGGGTCCATTGCTCTCCCGGGCCAAGATGACGGCTCTTTGCCAAAATCATGTTCTGTCTCAGGCTGGGGACAACCAGACAGGACCAGCACCAAAAAGTTCTCTGAAATGCTCATGGAAGCCAATGTCACACTGATTGGCATGAAGAATTGTCCTCAGAGAAAGTCCTACTGCTCTGAGGGAGAGACCGGACCGGGTGAAGTATGTATATTTTGACATCGACAAACAAACATTAGTCATCAATGCTGATTAACTTGCTGTTAAAGCAATCATTACACACTGTGTTTGTATTTCCAGTTTGACGCTGGGGGTCCACTCGTCTGCGAGGATCGAAAAGCATACGGGGTGGTGACCTTCAGCATGAACAAAAAATCTGGTCGGCACATCTATAGCTACGCTAAGATTACTGACTACAAACGCTGGATCGATCGGATCATTAAGAATCATGGAAAGTTGTAATAATCAAATCACAATATTTGAAACTTTTATCAGTGGAAAGCTAAAAAAAAATAGACAGATTCCAAAGCAATAAGATCTCGCTTGTTTGTTTATAAAGATGTTATAAAAATGTGCTTAACTTTAATGATTTAAATGCTTTCAAATAAAATTAATTAAACACATGCAGGAATGTTAGTGTAAACTTTCTGCTGTTTAGAAGACGGCATATTGAATGATATTAGATTTTGAATGTCCAACATTCTATAATTAATTAATAGTCAATGCTTCGATCAATTTCTTCTTTTTAATAGTGTTTAAATCAGCAAACAGATTCCTCATTGCATTTTTTGTACCATATCTTTAAAAAATAAACTGTTGCTCTCTCGTCGTGTTCTCTCAAATTGAATGAAAAAATATTGTCCAAATAAGACAACACTTCCTCCTAGTGAATAAAAGTGTGTTAATGCAGCAGCAGGACATTCACTATTCAGTCCATGGGCTGAAACTCTGTTCTCTGAGGCTGATCCATGGTAACCGACTGCAGGAGCTGAGTGCACCAGCTGGGCGTACGCTTGGTCGTAGCCTTACGGGTCGACAATGAGCACAATTTTCCACTGGCACTCCGGGCCAGTAACTTCACAAATTCACTGGCCCTGCCATTAAAACCACTGGCCCTGAAATATTTTTTTATTTCGGTATTATTTTAACGTCAAATTTTGTTTCTCTGTAAGGGTTCTTATTAATGAATATGTGTTCAATTGTGGAACTATTATAAACTCATAAAAATAGACCAAAATAATCATATGGGTATAAAGAGGCTTCTTTTACCACTCTTGGTTCAGCAACTCTGACACCTGCATGAGTATGTTACCTTCCATTCCATAAAGGTAAACAGTCCGTGGCACGTCCGCTCTGTGAACGGTCTGTTTATGTAGCCGTAGCGCTAACTTGCACCGGGACGAGTCGCCGCTGGTAACGGGAATACACACACTTATTGCCGCCTCACGTAACTGCCCGTCTGCCTCGAGCATCCAGCAGGCGACTCTGTGATGGCCGGAACGTTGCATGCATGTTTCCAGTTTACAGGCAGGTGACTGACATACAGACTGCGTGGCGTAGAAAGTAATTTGTCCCGTTCATCAGAACTGTGAATCTCGGGAGGGCTACTGTATTGTTTACATTGTGGGCTTGTAGATCCTACTGGCACACCGGGACAGTTAAATAGTTAATCTACTGGCCACAAACATACCGTCGGGCCACCGGGCCAGTGCTTATGTCGAGCCCTGTGTTTTCCATTTCATTAGTGTCCAGGTTGAGCTCTTAAGATGTCCACGTCAACACTGTCCTGCAATAAGTTGCTGATATTCAAAGCAAGACAGTTAGCTAACAGTTGTAATCCTCCAATAAGCACGAGGCATTACTTTTCTTTATATTTATTGAAGAATTTTACACTTGTAAAACTGCAACATAGCACAAATTGTATACCTAATTAAAAAACAAATACAAACAATATGGCACACAATGTAAGGCCACAAAACTACATAACTGAAAACGCTGAGTCATAGTGCTAGCTTACAGCTCTGCCAGCTACCAATTGACAACTTTCAAATATTCTTAAAATAATAAAATCCAAGGAATCATATGCCTACCTCTAACATCAAAGAATTCAAAAACATGGTCCTTCAGAACAAATCGTGTCCACAGCAACAATGTACTAAGATAACTGTGCAGTAGGAGAAGCAGTAAGAGCCTGTTTTTCTACCATACTTAACTGGTTCTGAGGGAAATTCACTCCTCAAAAGCTTGTGCTTATAAATAACCAGAAGGGGGCACTATCATAAACCAAACTTAACTGAACAGTTCAAATGTACTTTACAAAAGGACAGAACAATGTCTCATCACATCCTGCATCCTTCCTTCACCACCACCACCAGTGTCTTGACTCCCCCGTTGGGTATCCTTTCCTGCTCTCAGCCTCCCTACCCTTCAAATCACATGGAACTCTAATCACTGAAGACTTTGCACATTTTTCATCCTTTTCTAAACTTGTAAAATAAGTAATTGGTCACTCATAATGAAGTGTCTCCTAATGGAAAAGTCTTTCATCTTGCGTTTTTTAATTCGATTTCCAATTTGTATGACCATATGTGACTGCATTAATTTAATTTAAAGCTGTTTAAAGCTGTTGTTAATGGCCCTTACATTTCTGATGATGCTTAATATCCATAAAATACTTATGTGTCAGTCATCAAATGTCCTGTCTTAATCTTTTAACTCACGGGCTCCCTCTGTGTAACCGTAATACAATGAACTTTTTTATACAGTGAAATTTGTCCCAACCTGGATGAGCTGTAAATGCATTAGTGGCTTTAAGGTAATTTTGAAGTCTCGAGGGAGAGCCATTCCCATTTAAGCTTGTGCACAAGAACATAATAATTGTATCTAAATATTTTATGCACCTTCTTGAATGTTGTTTATTGCAAAGGAATTCTTTACATCTTCTTACCTCTCTTTGAGTTCGAGTTTGGGGCATTAGAATCACTTTACAATAAGGTGAAGGTCTCAGATTCAGAGATTGTGTAATGTAATACTGCCAGAATGAGATAGTGTGCCGCTTCTAAACTCAGGCAAAGGATGTGGTTAAAGATAATTCTAACCACGTGTAAGTTAAGCTGGGTTAACAGAATGGTGATAAAAGGTTAAAAGGGTAGTCCAATGAAATACAACATTTAAACATAAAACAAGTGTATACTAATAAAAGTACACATAATGATTCAGCACAAAGTGCATTAAGGAATGCAATTTGGGGGTAAGACAACAGCATAGACAATCCTTAGCTTGTACATTCTTAGTACCATAGCAAATTGCACTGATGATATTCAGTGTTCAGTTGTGTATCTGCACCTCCACTCTCAGCTGTGCGGTGCTGTGCTCTCAGGCATCGCTTGAGCATACACTGACAGATCTCAACTCCATGCACAGATCGATGATAAGCACGGATAGAAGGGGGACAGCTCTTTTAACAGTTTATTGTAAAGTCCAGACTCGACAGGTGTTTACTAGTTTAACTTTCTGTAACTCAGCTTAATTTTTTTTAAACAATCACGCAATAGCAGCTCATCCATATAATAATCCCTGTCATGCGAAATGGCTCAAGACCGTATCCACACGTTGACAAAGTGTGCCTGTGTGCCGGGGTTGAGCCTCGTTGAGCCCCCGACTGATTGGTCTCCCGATTATAATAGTAACAACAATATGTTACATACAAAAGGTGGAATTGTCGCCATGATCACTGTAAACTCTGGTGTAGTATTATAAGGGCCGTAACGCTCACAGTATCATCAACTCTCTGCAGGCGGTAATATTTTTACTCTAACTGCGCAGTGCTGTTTGCTCGCGCTTGTCAATTAGGTGCCATTTGCCATGAGACTCATTTGCATAGAAAGGGGCCAAATTTGCCCCAAATATCTGCATAATGCACAAACGGCCCGGGACCACAGAGACACCGTTTGCTCTGCAGTGCACTTTGGGGTGCATTCAACCCTCTGCATGTGCTTCCAGAATGAGGCGGAGTCTTTGTGTCTTTTGCACAAGTTTAGCAGGCGCAAAAGCCACGCAATTCTGGTGAATTCCAATTTTTTTTTAAAGCATTTTAATCTTTTGTTATACCTCATTCAGTCATCTATCTGCAACACAATGAGACCCCACCGTAGTCACATTACACAGACATGCTAGGAGGGTGGCAGGGTAAAGTAAAGTCTATGAGGTTATACTGACTCCGACATTTGCAGTCTCCCCCTCCTGGTATTGCAAGACAGGTTCAGGAGTCCTGTGTTTGATGGCTCTTAACCTTCCAACATCCAACCCAACACATGCACTTAATACGTCCACATTCCAGGGCACTCATTCCAGGAGAATACGACACTGGAAAACCTTGTGGTATTCTTTGGGTGAAATGCATCAAAAGCAAAGCTGCTTCCCCCATAACATCTCAAAGCTCACAAGTGTGGCCGACATCACCGTTCAAGCTCCTAACAGACCAGCTTGGCATCTCTCCTGATCAAATTTGTCCTAATTTTGCGAACTCCTGACAGGCTTTTGGTTTATTTCATGAACAATGCTTCCACCACATCTAGGCATAGAGCTTACCTGGCTGTCCCATAGTTCCCTGACCATATTTTACTGCCAGCGGCCACTCGGTTTAGCCCTACTCATCTCCTCATACCCTATCAAATGTCCTCCCATCTTTTGACCGCAATGAACCCCCTTTTTCACTCTTCCCCATCTTACTCACCATTCCCATAAACAGAATCTTCTTTGTAAGTGAAGTTAGGGAGGGAGATCGAGGATTTTTCTGACCACTGAACAAATATAACTGAAGAATTGAGACATCAAAGAATGAGAGGAAATTATGTTATGATACACTGCTGTTTCTCAACTCCAGAAGAGGAAATGGTTTTTGAATATTTATCTACACTTCTTCAATAGAAACAAGATAAACAGTGTGAGAGCATTATCAAATGGACGTGACAAAGCACCACCCAGAGATCATGAGAGACTTTTTTTTTTACTAAAGACACACAGATGAATCAGTAACTGAAGACGTTAGGACTATAGGGCCAAACAGGACCATACAGGTTGTTTATGTAAAGTGATACAAAAACTGTAACAACTGTGATCCAATTGACCATTCACTATACCTTTAGTTTTAACAGTAGTTGTCCAACCACAGCTTAGCAAACGCAGCAGCCCTGTCAGTATTCGGGTTTCTCAACAATGTAAAATTGTATACATGGAGGTCTTATAAGAGCAATGCTCTATCTAAAGACTTTGGAGCTTGCTGACATTTTCAGTGTTCATTTATGTTAGCCATATATTAAATTCGATTTGATTATTATTATTAAGCAGGAAATATGGGCAAGCGTAAGGACGTGAGTGACTTTGACAAGCTCCAAATTGTGATTGCTAGATTGCCGTGGGGTGTTCCCAGTCTGCAGTGGTCAGTACCTACCAAAAGTGGTTCAAGGAAGGTAAACCATTGAAAAGGCTACAGGGTCATGGACGGCCAAGGCTCACTGATGCGCGTGGGGAGCTGGCCCGTGTTCTGATGGGAAATCTTGGGTCCTGCCATTCATGTGGATGTTACTTTGACAGGTACGACCTACCTAAGCATTATTGCTGACCAAGTACACCCCTTCATGGAAACAGTGTTCCTTCATGGAAACATTATTCCCTAAAGGCAGGGGCCTCTTTCAGTAGGATAATGTGCCCTGTTACACTGCAAAAATGGTTCAGGAATTGTTTGAGCAACACAAGTTTGTGTTGACTTGGCCTTCAAATTCCAGATCTTAATCCAATTGAGCATCTGTGGGATGTGCTGGACAAACATGGAGGCCCCACCTCGCTTACACGACTTAAAGGATCTGCTCCTAACGTCTTCGTGCCAGATATCTCAGCACACCTTCAGAGGTCTAGTGGAGTCCATGCCTCGACGGGTCAGGGCTGTTTTGGCGGCAAAAGGAGGCCCTACTTAATATTAGGCAGGTGGTAATAATGTTATGGCTGACCGGTGTATATATATAAACTCTATTGGTTTCCCAATATAGTGAACACCCAAACTATCCATGTCACAACCAATAACGTAACATAATTAAATGTTTATCTTTAATATTGTACTATAATATGAGGACTACCTACCTCTACCTTAAAATTAACAAACAGGGCTTTTTCCATATTCTGTCTGAATATCTCAAATGTTTCATCATGTTCATTTATGACTTTTGAGTATAATATGAATCCCCAACCTTAGTCTTTTTGTCCCCACACTATGTGGTCATTATATGCATATAAATGACCCACGAACAGTAATTTAGTTTTAAGAGAAAATGAATCAGCAAGAAAACCTAGAAAGTTTAATGTGTTCTGGCTCAGTGGCTCAGTGGTCAGTGAGTCGGTCGTCTTTCAATCAGAAGGTCGGAGGTTCGATCCCCAGCTCCCTCAGGCTACATGCCGAAGTGTCCTTGGGCAAGACACTGAACCCCAAATTGCTCCCGGTGAATGTGATATCTGATTGACAGCAGCCTCTGCCATCAGTGTATGAATGTGTGTGTGAATGGGTGAATGTGACATGTAGTGTAAAAGCAGCTTTGAGTGGTCGCAAAGACTAGAAAAACGCTATATAAGTACAGTCCTTTACCATTTACCATTCTCTTTAGCATCCGCTTATCCGTGACAAAACGTCATGCTAGCAGCTAGTATGACAACACTTTTATTGTTACTCGGAAGGCAACTCAGGGGACAACTTGGAATGAGATCATCTAAATACAGCATGGGGACATCTCAACACCATCTTTATCATCTCTTATGAACACAGCTTCCTGTTACTGTCATGACTTAGTCGTTCTGTAAACAACTAAAATCTCACCTCATCTCGGCCTCTTTATGATAGTGAGTTCTGCAGAAACACTTTCTTGACACATCAGCAGTTTCATGCAGCTTAGATGTTATCAAAATGCTGGTCACAGAAGCATTATGGTTGGGTCTTGTTTCGAGAGCACTTGCAGTTTGTGTGACACAGCATGAAGCTTGGTTGTCAACTTGTTGCCTCTAAAGAACAGCATGATGAAGGAAATACTTTGCCATGCTGCCTGAGTTGCATGAGTTATTTACAGTCTCTAGACACCAGTACTTTGCTATGATAACACTGTATTTGTAGAATCTTCTTGGTGATCCGAGAATTATCTTAAAGCTCAAGATGATGTGGTTGCCAAAGGAAGCTCAACTGGGTAACGGGGCTACAACTAGCAGCATTAGTAGTTTAACTTCGTTTCTCCGCAGCTTGGTATTCCTGAATTTTTCAGTAGCTTCCCTCTTTTATCTATTTAGTAGTGCAGTAGCAATTATTGAAACTATTGGTCGACTAGTGGGATAATTAATTGCACAATTAATTAAAGGCTCTTATTTCACTATATGCATATTCATTTAGTTGAAGGTTCTTTTGAGCCTGTGCCAACTACCAATAAAGACAATAAATATGAGTTATTTTAATAAACTTTGTGGCTGATTTGGCTCCTACTCATACAAAAGTAAAAAAAGGCAAAATGACAATGAAAAGTGACTCCAGTTGACTCTAACTGCATGATATGACAAGGCATTACAGTATACTGTAGTAATGTTTCCTTACCTCCACATATTGGCATCTGGCCTCCTTCACAACGTCAGAGTTCCTTTGAAATGGAACTGTATAGAGCTGCTTCATGGCCATATGGTTCCTTCTTAGGATGCGGTCAATGGTGGTCACGCTCACGTTGTCGATGTTCCTAAACATGCCCCAATCTGCGATCACTGCTGCCCTGATTTCATGCAGCCTTATGGCATTGTTTGCCACAACCATGTTCACAACGGCTGCCTCCTGCTCAGCACTAAAAATTCTCCCTCTACCACCAGAGAATGGTAGCCTTTGGATTCTATAAAGAACACATGTAATAGGAATGAGGAAACAATTACATAAAGTATATCACTGAAGATATTTCTGTATATACTGTACAGCAACATTACCTGTTTTCCTGTCGAAAAATTCTGACAATGGATGCGACAGTGTTTCTGTTTAGAACAGGTTGGACTCTTTGTCCAGCCTCTCTAAGTGAAAGGCCATGATTGATAACGTGATCAATAACAGTTGCCCGAATTTCATTTATTCAAGAGCAGTTCACAATAAAATACCATAATAATAGCATTGTTAATGAAAATAGCTTTAATGTAGCAAAGTACTTTTATAGCTTAGCTTGCTACAATTCTCTGATGGGCAGCTTCAGTGCAGTGAAGCTAAATTTTATGTAGAGTAACTGGTAGCTTAGCTTACTACTAGGGACGGGGACGAATACTTGAGTACTCATTATTGATGTAATTATTTGCGTAACGTTAGACTACACGCACACTGTTAAAGTAGTTTAACTCAGTTACATGCACCATGTCAGCCATGACCAGGAAAAGTGATGTCTGGAAGTATTTTTTTTAAAAAGACAACGATGATAACGTGCTGTGCAAGATATGTGGTGTTAAATGTATGTATTATAGAAACACTAGTTCGATGCTTAACCACATGCGCTCAAAGCACAAGGAGAAGCCAGCGGAGACAGACAACAGGCAGTCTCGCATCACATCATTTTCTAGCCCTGTTAGCACACGTTGTTGTGACCATACCAGAGCGGAGAAGATTAGCCTGCTATTAACAAAAATGGTGACTGGAGATATGCTCCCATAAGTGTTGTGGAAGGAGAAGGCTTCTGTGAGCTGAGATATGTTGAACTGCAGTACAAGCCACCATCGTGCCAGACAACAGCTACGAGAGAGGAAAAAAATGTGAGTTACGTGTTAAGCAGCACAGAACAGAAGTCCATGCAGTCTGCTACCGCTGTGACGTTTGACAACGTAATTTTTCAACAATGTTATTTGAAGGGCCTGTTCAGGTTCTTGAATAAATGCATTTGAAAGTGCACTTTTTTTCTATTGTTGGCTATTTATTAACATTAATGTAAAAGTATTAGTTAATGTTCATTTACAGGCATACAGCCTACTATTTCCGGGCCTGGAGGTCCGTGCCTGGCGTATGTTTTTCTACCGGTGAAAATATATAATTTGTGAGTACTTGATTACTCTTTCATAAGGTAATTAGATTACTTGAATATTGAAATTACTCGAAATGCCCATCCCTACTCATTACATTTCATAAGTAGCTTGCCCACCTCTGCATCTATCCTTGAAGACAGTAGATTCTTCAGATCTCCGTAGGGCCTCCACTTCCTTCTCTTTTTTCACTTGCCTAATGTTTCAAGCTCACAGACATGATTAAAGGAGCAATTCGCCCCTGGAAAAACCCACTGTCAGTCAAAGCTGGTGTTCTCTGTAATTGATTGGAGCAATAATATTTGAAATTGGTGCCATAGCTGTGGAGAAAGCTCCCCATAATAGCATGATAGGACTGAGGCAGAAAATCAGCAAACTGGCCCTTTAAGCTGCTAGTCAATCTGCATGTCCTCGGTATGCAAAGTTGCGTTTTCTGAAACACTGAATTCTGCCACCAGTCTCAGCACAGATCAGCAAAATATACTCTGTAGTACAACCAAGCCTTCAGTTAGCAGCCTGACACTACCTGCAAATAGTCATATTAGCCAAGAGCAACTATAGTTCAGGCGTGTTATCACAAGGTAAGCCTGGGAAGAGAAAAAGACAAATCTTGCAGAAATCTTTGCTATTGTCGTCTTGTAAATGATCCTTCTTCTTCAACCTCAGATGTTTTCAATTATCCTGTTATGCATCGGCTCATCCTGACTTCTTACTGGCAATTTACTAGGAGGCTGGCAAGAAAAAGTCTGCATAAAGTCGGGGTGAAAAATTTGGCCATTTGCATTCACACATGCAGCTCACCCAGACAATATCGGTAAATTTTCAGGAGGGCAGCGCATGTGTGAAAAGAGCTCAAGAGACTTGACGTTCCTGATCTTAACTTCACATTGATCAAAAAACTGTTTCGGAGCCTTTATATCAGATAGTATACAGGGCTGAGCTTCAGCAGGCTTCATATACACTGCTCAAAAAAATTAAGGAAAAGCCTAAATCAAACATCAGATCTTGATGAACGTATAATTGAAGTTCAAAATGTTTACTGATGTACATTGTATAATTTGTTGAGAACAAAATGATGTAACAACGGTCAATGGAAACCAAAATCATCAGCCCATTGAGGGTTAGATTCAAAATCACTCCCAAAATCAGAGTAAAAAATTGAAATCACAGGCTGATCCAACTTGCATGAATGTCATCATGGCAACCCGTGATGTGACTCAGTAGTGTGTATGGCTCCCGCGTGCCCGTATGCACTCCCGACAACGTCTGGGCATGCTCCTGATGAGTCGGCGGATGGTGTCCTGGGGGATCTCCTCCCAGACCTGGATCATGGCATCAGTGAGCTCCTGGACAGTCTGTGGCAGTACTTGGCGGCGTCTGATGCACCGATACATAATGTCCCATAGGTGCTCAATTGGATTTAGGTCAGGAGAACGAGAGGGCCAGTCAATATCATCAATGCCTTCGTCATCCAGGAACTGCCTACACACTCTGGCCACATGAGGCCATGTCCTGCACCAGGAGGAACCCAGGGCCCACTGCACCACCATAAGGTCTAACAATTGCTTGGAGGATTTAATCCCGGTACCTAACAGCAGTCAGGGTACCATTGGCTATGACATGGAGGTCTGTGCAGCCCTCCAAGGAAATTCTTCTCCAGACCATCACCGACCCACCACCGAACCGGTCATGCTGGATGATGTTACAGGCAGCATAACGTTCACCACGGCGTTTCCAGACTCTTGCACGTATGTCACTTGTGCTCAATGTGAACCTGCTCTCATCTGTGAAGAGAACGGGGCGCCAATGGAGGACCTGCCAATTCTGGTGTTCCCTGGCGAATGCTAATGGAGCTGCACGGTGCTGGGCTGTGAGCACAGGTCCCATTAGAGGACATCGGGCCCTCATGCCAACCTCATGGATATCGCTCCTGCTGCTGGGTTGATGCCCTTCTACGGCCCTGTTCAGCTCTCCTTGTGTAACAACCGGTCTCCCAATACCTCCTCCATGCTCTTGAGACTGTGCTGGGAGACACAGCAAACCTTCTTGCGACCACACGTATGGATGTGCCATCCTGGAGGAGCTGGACTACCTGTGCAACCTGATTGGGCTGCAGGTACCGCCTCATGCTACCAGTAGTGACAAGGACACCAGCAGAACACAAAACTAAAGAAGAATCCGTCAGAAAGTATCAGGAGAGAGCAGCTGTCTGTGGCCACCACATGCAAAACCATTCCCTTTTTGGGGGTTGTCTTGCTTTTGCCTCTCCATTGCACCTTGTCTCTTTCATTTGCACCACAGCAGGTGAAATTGATTCACAATCACTTGTGCTTCCTAAATGGACAGATTGATATCCCTGAAGTTTAACTGACTTGGTGTTATAATGTGATGATTAAGTGTTGCCTTAATTTTTTTGAGCAGTGTATATGCAATTAATCAATTGAGAGAAATTAAGTGAATACAAAGCTTAGAGCGCACATATCTGGTCCCACGTTAATAGTGTCTTATGATTAGACAATATAGTTGTGTGGTCATGTGACCTCCAATACAGTTATCTTCAAGTGTGGTTTTCGATTCGTTCCAAGAAACCAAATTCTCTGGAGGTAGAAAAATAATTCTTGTAAATGTGATTCTAAGCCACACCTTTTGCAAATGCAAATGTGACAATCACTTCCTTCTCTCTCTGTCATAAAAGCAAGGATTAAAAGACTGTAAGTGTCAGTGATGTGGGCTACTGCTCTTCAGTAGCTCAGCTGGACTGTGCTCTCAACATGATCAGAAGCTGTGAGTTGCTGATACTGATACTTGCACTGACTTTTGATAGTCATGGTAAGTTTTTTACTGTAGATAGCATGCTTTTTAACCCAAGGTTAAAAAATAATATTCCACTTGTATCTCAATACCAACAGTGTGTTAGGATAGACCTTTGATCAGCTGAGTTTTATGCATCTTTCTTCAGTTCAGACAGGAGAAATCTACCATGGTCACGAGGTTGTGCCGCACAGCCGGCCGTACATGGTGCTTCTGGTGCGGTACAAGGAGGACGGTAGAAAGTCTTACTGCGGTGGCTTCATTCTGAACGAGGATTTTGTCATGACTGCTGCCCATTGCCAAGCCAAGTAAGTCTAACATTGGGAATTTTAGGGGCCCTAATCAGATTTCCAATCCAACAGCTTGGGTTTATGCATTGAAACTGGAATACAAACCTCACGATGAAGATGCATAAAAAAATCTGATATAAATAATTTTGGTATTATTTTGAGAATCCGATAACGTTTTGCTCATGTTTGTTTATTTAAGGTCCTACACAGTCTCTCTGGGTTTTCACAACATCAGTAACAGTAAAATGAAGATGCATGTGGAAAAAGCTTTTCCACGTAAAGACTTCAATGCAGCTAATAACAGGAATGACTTAATGCTACTCAAGGTAAAACAAAAAAAAAAAGTATTCACTTTTTTTCCAGCATTCACATTTTTTCAAGTTATCTTCAAACACTCTATTGAATGCATTTCTATGGAAGAGCAATCCGTATCTCTACAGATTAATTTTTTCCATCTTCCTAATACATTTCCTTCTCTCGCTGTTCTTCCAGTTGAGCTCAAAGATCAAATTCAGCAAAGATGTGGGGTTCATTGCTCTCCCGGGCCAAGATGACGGCTCTCTGCCAAAATCATGTTCCGTCTCAGGCTGGGGACGAACAAACAGGAGTGAATCACATATGTCTGGCATGCTCATGGAAGCCAATGTCACACTGACTGCCATGAAGAATTGTCCTCAGAAAAGGTCCTACTGCTCTGAGGGAGAGACCGGACCGGGTGAAGTATGTATATTTTGACATCGACAAACAAACATTAGTCATCAATGCTGATTAACTCGCTGTTAAAGCAATCATTACACACTGCGTTTGTATTTCCAGGGAGACTCTGGGGGTCCACTGGTCTGCGAGCATGGAAAAGCATACGGGGTGGTGTCCGCCAGCATGAAAACACAATCCGGTCGGTACATCTATAGCTACACTAAGATTACTGACTACAGACGCTGGATCGATCGGATCATGCAGAACACTGGACAGGCCTAATACTTCATCAAATCACAATATTTGATTTTTTTAACAGTGGAAAGCTAAAAAAAGAGACTTTAAGAGATTTCAAAGCAATAAGATTCAAGTCTTGCTCGTTTGCTTTATAAAGATGTAATCAAAATAAGAAAAATAATATACATGCTAGTGTAGACTTCCTGCTATTCAGTAGAGGTCATATTGAATGATATTAGATTCTGAATGTTTTGCTTCCAAATCCAACATTTTATGATTAAATAAATCACTGCTTTGGACCTTTTCTTCTTTTGAATTGCTTTTGAATCAGCAAACAGCTTCCTCATTATATTTTTTGTACCATCTCTATAAAAAATAAACTGTTACTCTCTTGTCATGTTCTCTAGAATTGAATGAATAAAATCAACAAAGAGGACAACACTGCCTCCTAGTGAATAAAAGTGTATTAATGCAGCAGCAGGACATTCATTATTCAGTCCATAGGCTGAAACTCTGTACTCTGAGGCTGATCCATTAGCTCGTGAATGAGCTAGTTTAACTCGGCACAGAGGTGATTCTTTTTGTGGTGGTGACTGATTGCAGTGGTTCATTTATCAGACTAAGGAAGTAGTGGACTCACCGCTCGTTCGCCCGGTGGGAGAATGGCTGGTGAACAACTCGTAACGGGAAATGTAACATAACCGGTCTTCTCACCACTACGGTCCGCCATAATCTCTCCGTGGAAAAGCCAACAACTCCTGGCTCATTTGCACTGGCTGATGAATAAATAAATGTATGAATAGCAGTCTCAATTTTAATTTTGTTACCCGATTAGATTGGCATGACCCTTTCCTTTAATAATCACTTGTATGTGAGGTGAATAGGTGAGGCTACCGAAATATAGAAATTAGGATGTTTTAACAGGAAGTATTGAACTTCAGACATGACTGAGAGGCCTGCTTAGCTTATTGTACAGCTACACTGTTATTATGAGCTTTAAACTCGCATGCATAATATTTAAGCAAGCTGTACCACATGAATCACATTGACACAATATCAAAACACAAGGATTAAATGAAATAAAGATTACAATGTTTTATTTCAATACCAAGTAATTTAAACCCTTTAAGATGTTTTTGTGACCCAAAAATAATGAACAAAATAATAACACCAAGGGTTTTTGTAAGTAAGTCTATGATACCATGTGCGTGTCTACCACCACGCTTGCTGTTACTCATTTGAAAATAAAAATAATAAAAAACTGAAAGCAACAGTCTCTCCGGAAATAAAATACCTCTCTGAAGCCTGGAGTGAAGCGGTGAAGAAAACCTATCATGGTGGTCCTACAGGGACGAACACGGGCTTCTCTGGGCATGAGCGGAGAGTCCTGAGCACCTCTACTGCAGTATCACGTGGCAGCCTCTGAAGCACATTACCCAAAATATTCAAACACTAATGAATTTTCTGTGCTGCTGAATTGATGTCCACATTTATAATTTTCAGTGTGCATACTCACTCAGCAACTCGATGCACAGTTCCAACACTTCGTTGCTTCTCCTCCCGACTAGCAATGCCGCTAGCTAGCTAACAGCAGTCCTCTCTTGATTTTAACATGTGCGCTCTTACTAGAACTCCACACTGAAAACATTTACACCTCACGGCTCTCTACCGCATTTTACAAGGTTCTTATACACTGATATATAACCCCACGGATAATAACTTTGAACAATAGCAATTTCAATGTGTTTTACTGAAAAAACAACCAGCTTCAGGTAACACTTTTTCCACTCACGTCTCTCACTTTGTCTTTCCCGATAGTCCCTCCCCTCCAATTATCCAGTAGGTTTCCTCAGAGTGGCACTAAATTGTGATTGACACCTGTCTTATCCAATACACAATGCAGATAGAGAAAAAAAAGGTCTGACAGGTTCAAGGGCTGTGATTGACTTTATCGATCAAATAGCTTCCTGGAAAAGCTACAATAGTAAGTTAAAAAACAACAACAACAACAACGGCCCGGAAAACACTTCAAAATAAAAACATTGTGTACAAATAAGGGGAGTCAGACTTCCAGATCGGGCTTTTACTTAGAAGAATACCAGGGGTCCATTTCACAAAGAAGGTTCAACAAACTCTGAGTCTAACCCTGGACTCTGAGTTGATCTACTCTGAGATAGGAAACTCGGAGTTTTCGGTTCCAGAACAGCTGATCAGAGTTAGTTCAATCAACTCTGAGTAGGTTCACCCGGAGTTAAGTGTGTGCACGCTGACTGTAAAAAGCCAGCATTAATGGAGCCCCGACACCACGATTCACCATGGCAACGGTACACAAAAAGAGGTCCTCCTACGTCACACCAGCGGAGCTCGAAATCCTCATGCGGACGTTCAGCGAATACGAGCATGTTTTTAGAAAAATAAAGTAACACGGCTGCAGCTGCAAAAGAGAGAGAAGCGGCGTGGGAAGAAACTGCTGCTCGAGTAAATTTGCAAGTTTGAACTGGTCTATTTATTTAATACTTAATCACGACTGGAAGCTAAAATTTATATTAATTTAGGAGCAATCCAGCGGGAGAAAAACGTAAATGGAAGCACTTCAATCATATTTTCAATATTAAACAGATTAAATATCATTCAGTGGCTGTTTTAATGTGCATCAGCTTTATCCCTAACATGATGCTGACTTCACATACATTATAATTCATGTTGATTAAACTGAATGTGTTAGTTTAAAAAAAAAAAAATCCAATAACTAACGGCGTCTTATTTGAGCGCTCTCGGCAGTGGTGGTGGAAAATCTATACATGATGACTTTGACACAGATTTGTCTTTTGATTTTTTTTTATCATAAATATAAAAGACTTTTGCAAAGCGGTCAGAGCAGCACAGAGACGCAACGTTTCTTCTTTTAATTCGGTAACCGCTCAAACACACGCGTGAGATGGGCTGAATGAATGAGGAAGTCGAATGAGGGTTTTATATTCTAGAGGGAGGAGACAGAGCGAAACTCTGAGTTTCCTGAAGAAAACCTGCTCACGACCAGGTTAGGTTCATAGAGTCTGTTACTACAGTAACTGACCGAGAGCTTAAGTTAAACGGACCCCAGAAGTGTTGACCTACTTTACTCTCCATGCCTGTGACTTTTACTACAGGAAGAGTTCATAGTCTTGTTTTAAGGTTTGTAAGAGTCAGATACAGGGAATGTAGGTCATAATACGTTTATCTAAATGTTTTATACCTTCTTGAATAAACAGAAATAAAAAAAACAACTATTGTTTTTATTTTAAATAGTCCTGTGTTGGTCCATGGTTAAGATAGATTTAAATATCTGTATGGACACTTACATGACACACACACATATGAAACTCTGTTTCATAACAGAGCTGTACCCAGTCCTGCTCCGCATTAAAGTCATGAGTTGAAAGACAATAAGAACATGTTTCTGACACTATTGAGAGTAATTTTAGACATTTTTATCACTAAGTGAAAATGAACCTAACTGCACTCTGTTGTTGTAATGGGTAGATGGACGTTTTTAAGTGGATGTTGAAAATGTATCCGACTAATAACTGAGGGTAAGTGCTCTTACAGTTTCCAGGAGCAATTGTAACCAGGCATGATGAGGACTTAAACATAGCTGCACATTAACAGTGGAAACACGACATAACAACCTACTTTGGTTACATCACTGTGATACTCACCGAAGCTGTGCTACAGCAGGTAGCTGGCTCTGTACTGAATCTTTGTCATCTCTGAAGAAAATGTAGGAGAAACAAGGGACCAAAAGGCAGTGAAAAACAAAACGTATGGCTGCTTTTGTTCATCTTATTTAAAACACTACGTCGTCATCATAAGCACTATGTGTGGAAAGATTGTAGATTTTATTGTTATGTTCTATCCTTTTACTGATCTTCTCAAGAAGCTCTTCTACCGACAAAAATGTTAATCTATCAGTTATCTATACCACTTATCCTGTTCAGGGTCGAGGGGGGCTGGAGCTTATCCTTGGTGTCATTGGGAAAGGCACATAGAGACAGACCAACTTTCCCGCTCACATTCACACTTAAGGGAAATTTCAGGGTCACCAAGTAACCAATTAACCAGGAACCTTCTAACGGTAAGATACTTTTAAGAGTAGGCTTAAAACTTTCCTTTTTGATATATTTGGATAAGATGTCTTTCCTCTTCAGCAAAGCAGCATCCACTCAAACAAAGCCATGGACAGCTTAAAGCTAATAATGACTTAACAAACTTGCAAGCATCATCATTATATAAGTAAGTAACATTATTACTTGTGTTAGACAGTGTGAAACGGTGATGGTCTGGCGCCTTAGCTGACTGTTTCGGCAAGTTTGCAATAAATGTTGGTTAGCAAGCTATAGTGTTACACCATGCATTCTGTGTATTATACAGTGAAGTCATCTGTGCCGTTTACTAACACTATCACTTCTTACCGGGGTAGATCACCATGGTAACTTATGTTGAACACCTTACCTGCTCTGGATCAGGTTATGATCGAGACAAGAGAACAACCTGAACCCTCGGTTGACTTATCGAGTTGATAACCGGCGTCGTGTGACCACCCTGGGTATGTTGAACTCGCTTCGTAGTATAGGCCCCAGGTGAAGAAAGCTTTGAAGTCCTAAAACCGTGGCAACGTGCACGGTACTGCCTATCAAAAAGAACCAACAGAGCTTTAGCACTCACTGATCTATGGTAGTAGTACACACATAGTACAACTCTTAAACTGTAACAATGATACACATGACTTCAGTAGTAGACAGGAACTACAGTTAGGTCGGATACTTTCATTCAAAAAAAGGGTGGAAATAACTTTACTATTTGGCCAAATAGAATCCAAATGAATTGTATTGATTTGATTTAATCTGTAATTAAAAACCTGCAGACTCATCAATTGTATCATCTGCTTTTTAGCTGCAAAACGAACTTGGCAGAAGTAGGACCACGAATAAAAACGAGATCCAGTGTCCTTAGATGCTGTGTCCTCATCGCTCTTTTACTCTATGGATGATCTGCGGAAATTCAAAGCGAACAGGTAAAAATGAGAAGCGGGAGACTGGAGGGGGGTGTCATATTATATTCATCACTAACTGAATGCATGGGCTCTGTGATGCAATGCATACAGTACGTGCTACTGTAACTGCACGGCTTCGTTCTGTGTCTTTAAATGCATAACATTACTACGCTTCACCCCCCAGCAAGATATACAGTAGCTAGTTTATTCTTGCTGGTTTTGCTTCCCTTTTAGTACTGTGTTTTTTAGAGGTCTAGATGAAGGCCCAGTTTGGGTGGCTGCACATCTTTCCTGCCTCCCTGAGGTGTTTCTGTTCCTGCTCCTTTCCGTCTGTCCTCGTAGGTAGATTCTGTCCTTGGGGTGTATGTTCCTGATAACACCTAGCTTGTGTTGTAGTGGAGGGTGGTGAGAGTAAGTATTGGTCTGTGTGTGTGGGTTTTCTGTAAACTTCTATGTTGAGGCTTCTGTCCTCTTCAATGCGTCCCACACAGTCCAAGACAGCCAGGCTGTTTCCTGTAGCACAAAATGTTTCTGCCCACTGTGTTGAGGTGTACAGTGAAAGCTTCCACTTCTTTAGTTTGGATTTTGACCCAGGTGTCATCCACTAAACCAGTAGCTGGGGGCTGTTCCTGCTAAAGAAGTTAGGGCTCTGCTCTCTACTTCCTCTATATATAGATCAGCCATTATGGGGGAGACCGGTGAGCACAGTGGTGTTTTTAATGCATATCAGGGAGCAGTCATCTCCATGGCTGGGCCTGTCTGCTTTGTACCGAGGACAGGCTGAACAACACGTTTTCAGGTTGGCAGGTTTGAGATGTCACAAACCTAAGGAGCCAATCCCGTTAATGGACGGAGTGACAGCATGCATATCATTATGTGTAACCTATGGCAACCAATTTGGCGATGCTCGAGCCAGCTGTAACCGTCGTCGTAATTTTTACAAACTCACTACTGACAACTAACGTTAACGTTACTGCTACGAATCACTACATTTAAATCGAGATAAGTTTTAACAAGTTGCAACTAAAAGATGGCAGAGACGTGTTGTGTTTTCAGCTGTAATTTGTACGAAAGGAGCACGTAGCACATTGTGGGCGGGGACTATGCAGATTCAGGAATTTTTAATGAGGGAGATGGAGGAGATGCCAAATTTCCTACAACATGACCTGCTGGTAGGGGCTACAAGAAAATCAAGGCCACAAAAAGAGTTTCCACAGCCTGACAGATTACAGGGAACCTGCAAAGATACAACAGAGAACTGTGTGAATGAACACTTTTTGTCATTGTTTTTAGTTCTGTTTCAACTGTTTATTTCCTTCCTGTCTATTATCTAAGTAGATATATAATTGAGGTTGGCACAAGAATGCTGCCAAAAAGTCCTCTGCCAAAGATTTGTATCTTCAAGGCCATTATGTGACTGTATATTACAGTAAGAGTACAGTACTGTACTTGATGCTATTCTACATCAGTCCACTAGATGGCAGCCTTGAATCTTAATAGAACTGTTCCGTGCTATTTGCTGCATACTGTAGTTTGTATAACTTCTGGGTTGAGGGACACTTATACATATTTATTGGTGTAGGTGCAGAACAGGTGCAGCAAAGATAGTTATTTCAATAACCTTCAGTGTGGAATGTGGCAGGGCAAGAAAATGTGTGCATAAATAGGATGAGGTAGAGCTATCATAATTATTAACCAAGTTGGAAAGGCAGACTGTCAAGAGGTTAAAGCTACTTTGCAGGAAAAAATATAAAGTAGGAGGATGGTGATTTATTATTTACTACATTCAAAACCTCCGAGGAGAGATCCACTCAGATGAACTGTATTAAACAACAACAATAATCATTTGTAAAACTGTGACCCCGGACTGCGTCTAAACCCAAATGCACTCGCTGCAAGCAACTGAGATTAGAAAGTTGCGACCACAGTCGGGTTAAAAATAGAAGTAGATACTGCTGCAGTAAGCACTCTAACTTCTGAACTACCCTCTTTCTACCTCAGCAACTCCTACACACAAGCGCACCTCATGGCTTCCTGTGCAACACCACAGTTTTCCATTGTGGTAAACTGAGACCTATCAAGCTTCACTGTCAGGTTCAGTCAGGTGAGAACTTGCAAAACAGGCCTGCTGAGATATTTAAAGAGAACTTGCATATAATAGAGCTGTTTGCATGCAAACTGCAGAAAAATGGTGCCTTAATTGTAACTTAGGAGAACACTTGATGATTTAATGTGTTTGATTTTTCCCTTAAAGCAATCAGCAAAGAAGAAGAAAACAGGTCATCATTGAAGCACTCAGACAATTATTTAAGTAAGAAAGTTGTAAACGGCACGGTTTCCTTTTTAGGGTCCAAAAATATGAATGTCTTTCTATTTTTGCAATGTCATTTATGCAATCTGTATTGATATAACAGAAGGGGGCACTGTAAGCAAACCTATTTCAGGCTTCCTCATGTAAGTTGGAGTCTGGACCAGCACCTCCTCCTGAGAGGTTCATTGACTGCAGCCTACAAGCGCTGTGTCCTGCACTTGACTCTGTGTTTCATGTTGATTGCTATTCTGGAGCCGCAGCTTTGCAGAGGCGATTCAATGCCTCAGGGGTCGACTGTGATGCCTTCTTTCTTAATCTTAAATGATTATTTAGTTATCATAATTAATTCCTCTGCATACAAAAATCAATGTGCATTTGAATTGGAAAAGTAGGAACATATAACAATCATATCAAGATGCGGTGAATGTTAAGGGGGCTGTTTTTATTCACTCTATTCAGCAACAGTATCATTAGGATGACATAAATGTAATAACACAGTCTTGAACTGGGAGATAATGATGCAAAAAGCAGCCTGTGTGCCTTTAAGAGGCAAGATCACATTGTTATTCTGGGTTTGTCCACAGGCCGACTGTGGAGGTGGACAGATAGTGGTTCTGAGGGTGGTGTGTGTGTGTGGGGGGGAGAGAGAAGGTGTGGGAGGGGCGTGTGTAGGAGTCTCCTAATATGAGTCTCCAGGGACCAGTATGGATTAGAGAGAGAGAGGTAGAGAGAGAGGCACTGCAATGTGGATAAGATGTCCTTTGGATGCATCCCGTGTTTTACAGCTCGTCCAAGGAGGCCGGGATTGATCCTGTGTGCCCCTGTTCTTCCAGAATGGTGTTGCAGGCTGAACACTCAAGGCTAAGCCGCCCATTAACAAGCCAATAATTCGTGTCATTATGTGAATGCTGCAGCTGGTGCCACTGATGCACTGCTTCTCACATGTCAGGTCTGAAAGATTTGAAAGAAGCCTTAGCGCTGCTCATTATAAAGCCGGCCTCTCATCCCCGCTTCCATCCTTTGTCTGGTGAAACACGCGTGGCAGAGAAGGCTTGGCCTGGATAGCTTATTTATTTCCTCCCCAGCTCCTTTTTTTTTTTCAAACCCAGCATGCTCAATATAAAATCAATGTATTAAGTGTTCTCGAGTATGCAGAGTGACGTGCTGCCATTCCCACTCCATGCCTTTGGCTGTGATTACAGCTAATTTGAATGATTGAAATGCTTCCATAGTGGAGCTGGAGTGAGTGAAGTGAAGGGCTCACACAGATGAAGGGGGAGGAGGCGAGAAAGGCTTGGCTCTACTCCAGGTGGAGGAGGTGAGTCATTCCCCGCACAGATAGACAGTCTATTGGTGTGTCTGCGTGCGTATATGTGCACGTGTATGTTGCCCAAATTGTTGTTGAGGGAATAGAATAGCGCTGTGAGCAATAGAGGGATACAGGATGAATACCACTGTGTGCTTTGTGCTTCAGTGTGTTTGTTTTTGGAGATTGTGTGTGCAGATTACAGTGTTACATCTCTGCTTAATCTGGGTATTCTGCAGATGAATTGTGGCTGTTACTGTGATCTTTGGGACAGCTGATTCATTTCCCAAGGTGGGCGTTAGATTCATGTGGCTCAAAATAAAAATAAAAATAAGGGCAAACTGTATTTTCAGTAGACTTAAAAATGATTTAATGCTCTCTGTTAAGGGCGTGCGTGTTCCATCTTAAGTTAGCTTTTTTTTTTACTGAACCTATATTTAAAAAATATACACTATGTCAATACTGAAGGTGCCTAGACAAAAACAGCAACACATTCATCTTTTAAACATGCATATTTTTTTTTCGTACATTTATATCTTGGACAAAAACAACTGTGTTTCAGCCATAAGCTTTACTCAGTGAAATTAAAGAGAGGGTATTATGTGGTTTTACATTTTAAGACATAATGTTACAATGTTGGATGTCCAAACTAAACGTGGGTGAAGTTTCAAATCTGTAGGTAGAAGTATGTTGGAGTAATCCCCAGGCTTCTCGGCTCAGTCTGCAGGCTGCTGTGAACGGCAGGTTTCAGATTGTTTTTTCTAAACGCTGATGTCACAAAGCTTGCCAATCAGAAGAAGGCGGGCCTGTAGGGACGGGGTTTCTTAAAGGTACAGAGCTGACTGAGTCGTTTCAGGCAGAGGCTGTACGAGGGCCTGCACAGCACCAGTGTGAGAAAAATTAGTGTGTTTTTTAACTGTAAATTATGCTAAGCTAACTCCACAGGTATCACAGAGTGACATATGAAGCTTGAACTTAGCATAAGTACCCCCCCTTTAAGCTTTTTTATTCTCCATGGGTTGCATACCACAGCTTTAACAAAATGTTTACCTTGCTGGTTAGTCCAGTTACAGTTTTATTTCACTTTGCTGAGCTACATCAATTAAACGCCCTACACTGGCCTTATTTCACATTAAAAGCAGTTCCTTTTTTTACAAATTACTGTTAATTCAGGGAATTTAGGACAAAATAGTCCCCCAAACACCACTGCTCTACTTTGGTGAGGATGTTTTCGTATATATTTATCCACACACATTTTGTGCGTGTACTTATTTGTGTGGCTGCATGCATCACCGGTTGCTCTTGTTTATGTTGCACATGCATGGTGACTGTACTTTTTCAGGCCACCTGCCTCCGCCACGTTAGGTGGGTGTCAGAATCATGTGGTCGCAGCATCAAAATAACTGTCATCGAAGTTTCGGTCACAGGTTTTTAAACATTCTGCACGATCACTTGGACAGACACCACTTTATGCTCTTACTTGTACTGCTGTGTCTTTAGGATGAGGATCTCTGTCTGAGATTTGCGGACAAAGTGGCAGATCGGAAGCATGCAAACAAGCACAGCATACAAAGAAACACACAAACAACCGCCCACAGTAAATGTTTACACACTCAGAAGTTTCTCACTGTTCCATTTGCTTTTGAGATGGTAGCTCACTTCCTCTCGGCTATTACAGACACAGGCCTTGCTCTATTCATAAGGTATTTCTGTGTGACTGCAACCAAGTTGTTGCCTAATTGTCATCCGTCAATGGAGGGTGTACACATAGAAGACATTCTGTTCTAGACAAAGCAAGCAAGCAGGCACACAACTCTGCTGCCTTCTTCCACCCCCGCCTGCCCGAGCACCCCAGCCCACCAGCCTGTCTCTTCCTGATAACTCTGCCAGACTCTCACTGTCTGTCCATCCGTCCATCTGTCTGTCTGTCTGCTTATCTATCTATCTATCTATCTATCTATCTATCTATCTATCTCCGTTTCCTCCACCAACGCCATTGAGGAAGCGCAAATAAAAAGTTGTTGTCATGGAAACCAGCCGTGCCTATCCTCCTCTCCCCTCATCACCCCCTTAGCACACTCAAAACTTGTAGACTCACACTCGTGCGCACACTAACGCACGCACACACACACACACACACACCCTAGATATCTTGCATTTATTCAAACACTCCAGAGACATGGACGACTTTAAGAGGCAGTGCAGGGAACGTCCAACTCTGAGCGCTGAGCGAGGATGCAAGAATAAAATTGTTTAAGCTTCAAGATATTTTTTTAACCAGTGCAAAGCATCCTATTCTGATATATTATGGGATACCACTCAAATCAGGAAATCAGATCTGACGGTCTCATAGGATCATGTGGCATCATCTTGAAAAACCATGATACAATTTTTTATATTTTGTGTTTTTTTCTGCTGAATATCCGCCAGAGAACGCAGGATTTCCAGTTTAAATAAAGAAGAGATTTGTCTAAATTCCATCTTGCTTGTTTTTTTTTGACAGGCCCCAAAAGAGGAAACATGATTGCTGTCACTGCATAGTAACACTTCCACAGAAAAATGACTCTTTTGCAACCAGATACTGACATTGATATGTTTCTCCTGTTTTCAATGAAGATACATGTTTGCAACATATCTTATGTTGGCCGCAGATACATGCTACCCACATGCAGGAAAAATATACGGAAAAACTCCTTTGTTCCGACTGTCATTAGCCTTTTTAATAGCTCAAGGTGATATTTTATTACATTTATTTTATAATGGCCATTGTCCTTAAACCAAATGTGTGTTTTCTGATAGAGTGAATCCTTGATTAAGAACACCTCCCAATATGTTTTATTCAGATGTATAATACCAAGAATTGCCAATACCAGTATTGCCACTGGCTATAATGTGGTATCAGGTATTGGTGAGTGTGCACGTCTAGGAATCGATCCCATACCATCCCGAAGTAGCCCAAAAAAATGCGAATTATATCTGGGGTGCTGGAGCCAATCCCAGCTGTCATTGGGCGTGACGCGGGGTACACCCTGGACTGATCGGCAGTCGATCGCAGGGCTGACACACAGACAACCTTTCACCCTCCCTTTCACAACTTCAGGCAATTTACAGTCACCAATGAACCTGACTAGCATGTCTTTGGACTGTGGGAGGAAGCAGGGGGGGAACCCACACGTGCACGGGGAAAACATGCAAACTCCACACAGAAAGGCCCCCTACGTCTGAACCGGGATTCGAACCAGGAGCCTTCATGCTGTGGGGCGACAGTGCCAGTCATCACACTACCTAGCCACCCCAAAATGTACCTTAGTGAGGTAAGTCATAATGTGATATAATATTGTTTAGTTAATAATAGTAAAAGCAAGATGTCAGTGTTTTTCCACCTATAATTTGTATATTATCAGAGGGGTACCTGGCATCGGCCTAAAGAAAAGTCTAGGTATCTGAGTTTGTATCAGGGAAAAAAAATGGTATTGAAACATCTCTAATACTCTTTCTCATTCCTAATACTGTGTGTCTTTATGTAACCAAACTTTATTTAACCAAACGCTCAAATGTCTCTTTGATAAGAGGTGAAAACAGTTAAGGTGAAACCTTCCTCGGCAGGCCTCCAGGTTAAGTGCAGTTTTCACGTAGAGCAGCAGCTGGCCGACTGCTCCTGCTGCTGCTGTTGTTTGCCGTTGTTGTTGTCCCCACGGTGACAACGTGGTCCTGAGGAGGCCAGCTTGGCTTGTCATCTCCCAGGGAAGCAGACACAAACGCACTAACACGCACACGAGCGGTAACACAGGTTGCCGTGGGTGTGTCCCCAGCTGCTCCTATGGGCTGACGCACTTCCACTAACGCCCCCCGCGCAAGCACCCAGGGGAGGGCACGTGTCCCGCCGGTCTCCATTCATTCAAGGTGAGACGCAGATGACATGACAAGTTGCTGCCATGACAACGGCTGGTTGGGTAAAGGCGTGCGGCATGAGCCTACATGTTGGCTGATAATAAAATCGCCCCTCCTTTCGCCTCCTCTCCCTCTTTCACTGGAACAGGAGAAAAACAGGGCAACTGTCATGGACACGGTGTTCTTGTGTGATCCGCCATCAGACTGTGGCCTTTATTCGTTTTCTAATCAGGTGTCTGGCAATCAATATGTAATCAATTCACTACAGCTAATTCTCAAAGCTGTTTCACCTGTAACGTGCCCTCTACCTGGCTAGATTATGAGGTTGTGTTTGGTGTTGCTTTCAGGATCGGTGTAACTTGAACGTTAGCCTGCCAAAGATTGATGAGGCTGCACTTGTCCTGATGCGATGCATGAATGGAGCGTGATTGGCATGTGGTGAGAGAAAAGAAGCCAAAAGAAAACAGAAGAACAAAGTGTTTGTCAAATTAGTCTATCATCCCCCGAGCAGCTAATGTATTTGATATGATAATTATGTTTTTTTGTTTTCCAGCTACTTGTTACACTAATTAGACTTTAACAAGCTTATTAGGCAGCAGAGGTCTGCATGGGGGAGACTCTTTGTTGTCATGTTTATGTTAGAAGTTTTTTCTTATTCAGATCCAATCACCAATGATAAGGATGTCTAAATGTACTTATAAACCATCTATAGTCTATCTGCAGCCCGTGTTTGAATCTGTATAGCTTGATCCTGCCGCTAAGCAGGTGAGGCCTTTACTTCAGCACTGACTAAATCTGTCAATCATTCAAATGTTATTTATATACCCCAAAATCATAACAAAAGTTTCTCACTTTAAAGAGCAGACTAGACTGTACTCTATTATATTATTTAGCACCTCAGTCCTGTAATGAAATCATCTAATATCAGGCCCTGAGACATATTATGATCATGGCCGCCCATAACGAGGGGAAAAACCTAAATACTCACCATTACACACATGCATTGATATTATTAAATCCGATTTGGGGAAGCGGCCCCTCTCAGGGGCCTAACCATTCCTGTGGGCGGGCCTGATTATGATGCTATATGACAATGGTAAAGTTCACATTAGGAACCTGAAATCACTGGGTGGAGTACAAACACTTTCAAACTACTATACCCAGTACTTCTGCAATAACTCTAGATTATATGGTAAATGGACTGTGCTTATGTAGTGCTTCTCTAGTCTTCTGACCCCTCAGAGAGCTTTGTCACATGCACCCATTCACACACTGAATGCAAAGGCCTAAGAACATCAGATCGTACACTGAAAGCTGTGCCTTCGGGAGCAATTTGGGGGTTCAACGTCTAGCCCCAGGACACTTCGACACGTGACTGTAGCAGTCCGGGAATCGAACCCCCAACCTTCCGATAGAGCTGTGACCGACTCAACCACTGAGCCACAGCCAAATTGTTTAAGTTCTTAGAGGAAGTGCTTTAGAGCAGCGGTTCTCAACTGGTCTTGCCTCAGGACCCACCACCACCTCCTTAATGACAAATCGCGACCCACATTTTTCAAACACTCAAATTTAGTTGATGAAAAATGGTGATGGAACGAAACATCACAGTATAATAGCCAACCAAAATTACCAGCAAGTGGCAGTTCATAAGAGGAAAATATTTCCTCTAAATTAGCAGCCTTTTTTAACAGAAATAAACTAAAGAAAAGCAACATAAATGCAACTACTGCATCATCATCATCAAGTTTCAAGAATGTAACTGCAGCTGGGATTACCCGATCAGTGCATACATGGAGTGTGAATAAACTACACAACTACTGCACGCAAGTCATAGGAAACCCATCTCCTTCAAAATAAAAGCGCAGTATAGACCTTTTTTTAGCACACATCCGCAACCCGCAGAAAACATCTCCACAACCCACTTTTGGGTCCCGACCCACCAGTTGAGAACCACTGTGTGAAACACATAAGAAAGTGATGTCAAACTTGACAGGTGTTTGAAATGCCTGCAACCCAAACATATGCAAGTTTCTGCAACAGTTATCTCAGGACACTTAACAAATAGAGCAGGTCTAGGCCGAAACCTCACACTCATCTGCCTCGACTGGATGGGCCGAGAAAGTGGGTTAAAAGGAGATGCAGAGAGGGAGAGATGGATAGAGACAAACAGGGAGACAGTCAGGGAGATAATACAGAGTTACAAGCCAATAATAATAGTAGAAATATGTCTAATATTAGCAATAACAACTATAATCTGAATAAAAGCTATATTTTTAGGTGGTGTTTACGAGCAATTAATTGCCTCTTATAGATCTTTTCTCCTCCTCCACTCGCTCGTTCACCCTGCTGTAAATATTGTCTGCAGATGTGACGACACACTGCTGGTGACATTTAGAAGAAGTCACTACCCCCTCATCTGCCCGTCCATTGTCAGCGTCCTCTGTGGCCTATAATGAGAACGTGCACACCCAGGCCATTATAAATAGTACGTGTCCTGGTTAAATGCAACACCTCACTTTGGGTGCTATTCGGGCTGCGTGATTCACCGTGATTCATGCCAGTGTGTGTTCGCTCTGTTCTCACAGATGAGTTGGATGACCGGGGAAGAGGGAGGAGATAAGGACTGCAATGGAACATGCATCACTGTTGTGTGTGTGCGTGTAGGCTGTGCCACGTGTGTAAGTGGTAAATTGGACAAAGAGAGAGAAGGAAAAAAAAAAAAGATGGAGAGATTGAAAGTGCCCAGCTGAAGTGCTAAATTTGTCAGCCCACTTTTGAGCCCACTTTGAGAAAAATCAGGCCTGCTCGAAGGAGGGAGGGGAGAATTTCCTGCACAGTGAGCTATAATGGTACATGTGTAATGCGTGTGTGTGTTGTACACGTGCCTGTTTGTGCGCAGGGACAGGTGCAGCTGCATGAAGAACAGGGGATCCTTGTTATCACGCTTGTGGTATTTTCCTACTGTGCGTGCGTACTGTACTGTAGCTCCTCATTGGCTGTGACAGACGTCGTGATTGAGTGACGGACACCTATTTAATTGCTCCCTGCTGTCTGTTGTTTATGACCCAGCAAGGTAGGAGGGAGAGGCAGGAGCTATTAGCCTGATATTAAAAAGGACACATACTGTACTGAACACTTAGCGCGGCCCTTTGTGCAACTTAATGTGCCGCATGCTTGTTTGGTTACTAATTGTTTACACTGATATCACTTGGAATCAGCTGTGTGCATGCATGTGTCTCCATGCGTGTGTGTGCACGTCTGTGATTTCTAGTGCACACCAGCTCCCAGTGGCCATGTGGGTGTGTGGTGGGTAGCTCAGAGTTACATTAATAGCCAAAGGGCAGGCAGGCAGGCAGGCAGGGAGAGAGGACATAGACAGGAAGGGGAAATACAGTTTGCTGGTCGCCCACCACTTCCTGTGTGTCTCCTACACTCGCAGCCCACGGACCAGAGCTGCTTCTAAAAACCAGTTTATGCGCTCGCAGTGCAACAGAGATAAGGCAGAAGCAAAGGTAAACACGGTGACAAAAGGGTGAGGAATGCTACTTGCAAAATACTGATGGGTTTGTCACTATTGGAAGGTGATGCAAGTTACTGGAAATGGCCTACCCACGCCGCCCTACCCTTTTAGTTTGTGCTTGCCAAGTGTGCTGAGTTAGGCAACTGGCAAGTCTTACAATGACAAAGCAAGAGCAGATAACAGCTCTTTGTTAAAATGATGAGCTGTCAGGCCAACTTCATCCTATCAAAGCCCAATACCAGTGCTCACAGGAAGCATAATTCAGCTGAACGTACTCTCAACCTAAACGTGAAATCAACAAAGCATTCCTCCTTAGAGATAACAAGGAGGGCTGCAGTATCGAGGCACGTCCAGCAGAGGTCCTTCTCTCATTAAGTGTTAGTGTCTGCCCTATCTGGAAGTGGGGATCAGCTTGGAATAGAAGCACAACAACTCAGCGTGTCCAGAATTTCAGCTGCATCACTGTAACAAGGAACAGATGCATTCATTAATACGGTTTGCGTCTTAAATGTTAAGAATCTTAAAATATGACTTTTCATGACATACTCTGTACCCTTCACCCGTCTCGATGGGCTCCAAACCGCCAAGCAGGCCCCCTCCTCTGCTGATTGGCCGATAAGAAACCCCCGGTTTGCACACATACTGCGCTCTGGTATGAGGCAACCCCCTCCTCCCCCCCCCTGCCCTTCTGGGATCCCACATCCCCATTGAACTTTCCACCCACTCACCGAGGAATGTGGAGAGCAGGGAGAGGGGGTGAGGGCTCTGTGAGAGAGGCAGAGATGGGGGGGATATGAGGAGAGGGCGGAGAGACGTGGGGAGGCAAATAGAGAGGAGAAGAAATGAAAAAGATGAGGGCAGACTAGAAGTTAGAAAGAAAAGGCCCCTCGTGGTAATAGTCGTACTCATCAGTGGTCATTAGATAATGTGGGAACAGAGACAGGAATGCGATGGCGAAGCTAAGGGTGACGCATCATGCGGGTCCAAAATGCAGTTAATGAGGACGGCATGGTTGACGGTTGAAATGGGCGAACACGGCCCAAACAGCAGCAACCACACATGGACACACACGTGCACACAAATTGTTACGCACAAATACATGTAATTATCTAAAGACATAGCGTGACGTAAGCATCTCTGTCATCACATCAAGATTATATATTGAGTGTAGGCGTCTGTATCGGCGTGCGTGTGTGTGCTATCTTGTTATTGTCCCAACACTAAAAGCCTGTTTGTGCCACATGACACCACAACACCCTCAGGAGCTTGTTTCACTTTGTTTTTGCCACCCGAGTCTTGTCAACAAGTTGCTAATGCCTCTCGCTCTCTCTCTCCCTCCATCCCATCTTCTCCCTCTTTTTTTCTGCAGACTTTCTCAGAGGACCCCGGCGCCGATGAAAGCAGGTGCCTCGGTCCGCCTCTCATTGAATTAGGAATTCCGCAGCGTAAAGTGGCGGCATTGTTGATGAAAGGTTAGAGCTGTTTCAAATTCTCCCACTAAATGAAAAGGCCCTCTCTCCAGCGGTTGTACAAAAAGAGGGATGACATTTTGGTTGCATCAGCTGTATATCTAAAGTGTCTGCAGCAAAATGCCAAAACGATCAAAGCCAAACAGGGAGGATAATACTCACAGAGAGCACCCAGGCACTCTTTGTTAGGTTATCTACCCACAAACCTTAGTCAGAGCTCATACAAAGTCATTACGCCCCGTAGTGATAATTCTGTGAATACCCCTCATCTAATGATAAACATTTACATGGTGGCAGTGAATGGAATTTATCAGCATTAGGGATTAAGGTTCACCGCTAGAATTAGTGTCTGTTCAGGGGCAGAATGGAGGATTGGAAACTCAGTGGGTGGAACATGAAGAGATTTCATAAGAGGAGGCAGGTGGTGGTGACACAAGACATTAACGCTCCCTCGCTTTCTCAGGCTCAATCTCAGCATTCGGTTTTCTCCCGTCACACACACCTTTGTGATGCACCGCAGATGTGAGCGGACAACTGAAGTGTAGGCTGGAGGAAATAGATTTTCAAAGATGACGCAAAAAGCGCAGGATCAATCAATCCATCATCCGTCCATTCATCCTATTCCAGCTGTCACTGGGCGAGAGGGTACACCCTGGACTGGACGCATAGAGACAATCAACAACTCGAGTCACCAATTAACTTAACAAGCATGTCTTTGGACTGTGGGAGGAAGCCGGAATACCTGGAGAGAACCCACGCATGCACGGTGAAATGCACACAGAAGGGCCGACGTCTACATCGGGGTAGACAGTAGCTCAGTCTGTAGGGACTTGGGAACCAGAGGGTGGCAGGTACAAGTCCCAGGACGGACCAATCATGGAATTTGGGCAGGTAGCTGGAGAGGTGCCAGTTCCTTTCCTAGGCACTGTCGAGGTTTCCTTGAGCAAGACACCGAATCCCCAACTGCTCGGGGCGCATGTCCATGTGTAGCCCCCTCACTTTGACATCTGACAGCAACAGTAATGGTTGAAATATGACTAATATTAACAATAATAACTTTAATAGTGATTAAATATGAATGACTAATAATAATAATTGTAGCAGTTGGAGTAAAGCGGGTCCACGGCAGCAGGCGATTATGTCAGGATGTGAAAGGCTGATTCACTGTCATTGCCCTCTATTCATGTTGCTACCTCACTATCTGCTTACCTCATTAACTCAAAGCAGATAGCAGTGTCTAACACTGACTCAAGCACTTAATATTTGCACCTTTTTCAGCCAGTGACGCCCCGCACAATGGAGCCATCAGGCTAGAGGTCCAGTCATATATAAGGATTATCAGTGGAACATGATGTCGAAAGGTAAACTTCACCTCTGCGCCCGCCCAGCAGGCAGACAGGGCCGGGAGGCAGCGCAAACACAACCCATGTATTTGCTTTTCATGTGAAAATCAATGGGGCCCAGACAGATGGCGGTTTGTTTCCTCACTATTTACTCCCCGGCTCCTTGACAAATGTCCTCGCCGCGCCTCCTGAGCTGACGCTGCACAGGTAAGCGGAGAGCCATCCTTTCCTTTCCCGCCCCAAATGGATGACAGATGTTTCAGCTGCCGCCCTGCTCTCCATCTAAAACCCTTCTACCCCTCGCTCATGACCCAGCTACGGCAAACGGCCTTCAACTTTGGGTTTACTTCTTAAATAAGTTACTGCATCAGATTAAGATTTTATCTTCATATTTATCAGAAACATTGGCAACCAAAGAGCTCGTTGGAAATGTTCCGCCGTGAAGAAACACAAGGCCTGCATTCATACAGTATGTTTGATGAGTCATAGAAGACAGACAGACAGCGCCTGTGGTCCGTTTCCACAAAAGATATATAATGACAAATACATGATGAGTACTTCATGCCAGCTATGTCTGAACTCAGACAGACAGTTAGCTTGACCTGGCTCATGTTTAAGGTGGAGGTACTAAAAGGAGGAGACAGATGAAAAATGTATTATCATTCTTTCCCGAGGATGACTCCTGTATGACTCACACATTACAACAAATCGATTATGTATTCATACAAGAGAGAGATTTTTCAGATCAGCGCGCCCACTCTGAAGCCATGTTCCCTGGACACAAATTTACTCAATTTGCTTTTACTGGAATCAGCTTCGACTGGGACCGTGTGTGAACATTTCCCCGCTCTCAATCAGACAAACTCGGGCTCTAGAGGCTGGAGCGATCCTCGCTGGAATCAGACCGAGGTCCGCACTGCTGAATCTGTGGGTTTTTAATAGAGCCTCATGTGGAAACAGACTTTGCTTCTGCTGCTTGGGGAGATATTTTTAGTCAGACAGTGGCACTTCTGCTCAAGTACACCGAGACATCTCAGAAGGTACATTTCTCTAATTTAAAGACTTTTAATACCAACATAACAGACACTGCTTTCCTTTTATCCCTCCCTGTTCTGCAGGAGAAGGAGGGGTGAGAAATGTAGAGGCGGTGGGTGCAGGGTGAAAGTCAGCATTCCAGCTAGACCAGAGTGGAGCAGAGGTCGTGCGGGGAAGAGAGCATGGGTGGAGGTGTGGGTGTTGCGGTGGCGGTAGTGCAGGGGCGTAGCAGAGTAAAGAGCAAAGAGCAGTTCCTGATTCCACAGCCCTGAGCTCACCACCTTTGCGCTTGTGCCGCCAGCCACTCCTTTTTCTCCTTCACACCATCCTCTCCCCTTCTCCTCCCACCCCCTCCTACACCATGTCTCTCCATCTGAGGTGTTAACTCTTTGTTGGGCACTTCCAGAGCGGTTGGCATCCATGTCGGTTTTCATAGAAGCTTGGGGAAGAGGCGGGTGGGCGGGCGGGCGTGCTGCTATGGATCCTTACTGGAAGTGAAGGCGTGAGTGGCGGTAAAGTGGAAATGATTCACCGCACAAATGTTTAACACTTTGCAACACCAAATAAGCCACCTGGTGATGAACCGCGATGACCTGGCACGACGGACGTGTCAGCACTCACACACAGATGCGGGAGAGGATCAATGAGAGAAGACGAAGCGGCGCAGACTAAGGAGGAGCCGTGGATTGGTCACGCCTGTGTTTAACCCATAAACACTGGGTTTAGTCAAGCTCTGCTAAATCATGAATGTCGGCTATATGAGCTTTAAAAACAATAGCAGATTAGTGATAAAGCCATCTGCTACTGTGTCATCCCATTTTGTGTCTGAGGTTCGTCCACAATGGGGCATTATTTCAGCACATAATAACATTTATTAAGCCGGACTGACAGGTGAATACAAGAAAATATGTCATGGAGGAAGAATAACATCCTAATATGGTTCATCTTGCAAAACACAGTACCTGGAATGGACTGGGTAGGGCTCATATGGCACCTGCAATCACACCACACATCTGTTTTTACACAACCAAGAAGTGTGTGTGTGTGAGTGTGAGCGTGGCATTGCACAATACACGCCGCAGACAGTGACATTTGAATGTGCTGACTGTCCTTTGGTATACGGGGAACGCACAGGTGACGTGTACGCGGTGGAAAAAGATGACCTTATGATAGATCACCTGTTAATGCTCCCTCCTGCTCTCTCTCTCTTTACTTTTCCTTCTCTCTCCAGCCCTGTCGCTGTCCTTTGTCTCGTCCCCCCGCCCACACTACCTTGTTCTCTCTCTCTGCCTCTGTTTAATAAAATAAACATAGCTCACATGGCTACATATTGTCCTCTGGCTGCTGGGAGCTATAAAAAGATCCACTTGGCTGCATTTATTTTTCAATGAATCTGGGCCGCGCCCCCTCCTCCTCCTCCTCCTCCTCCCGTGCCTTCGCTCTGCAGGATCAGGTGGTATATGATTAAGGGCGCTATTACACTTAGGCAGCTCTTGACTTTACTCCGTAACCTCTGCTGGCATAATGTACTCTAATGTGTTTGAGTTCCATTTGAACTTCCAACTATCCTGCCATCCCGAGCACGTCGATGAAAAATGTGCACCTTTAGAGAGCGCATGGCAGTGTAATTAGTGGAGGAGAAGTCAAAGGGGGCGAGAATGTAAAGACATAATCTACGGCACATTTGTGTTGCATGCTAGTGAAGCATTACTTTCTATTTCTTTATCTCATTATGTAGGGATGCACAATATTATCGGCACGTTATCGGTATCTGCAGATAATGGCTTGAAAACACATGTCGGCATCGCCAGATTTCATTTTTCTGCCGATATTTTCTGCCGATAAAACAATTTTTTAAAACAACTTTAACTAATTTCCGCCTAAATGCTCAATGACTTCCTAAAATAGCTTGACGTAATTCTACAACACAAACCCGGCACGAGTGTGGGTGCACTGCCTGCGCAAAAGTTATTAACAATATACAAATAAAGACTAAAAAGTCACAGAAACTCCAGCAAATGAATAGAAGTCAAACAACTTTCACAACTGTTAACTAGCTAACAGTTAGCTCACATTCTCGTCATTTTACCGGACTTAACAAGATCAAACATGTCGAAATTACACTCGCTGCCAAAGCCGACGCTAACAGAGTGTGCAAAACCAACTTACGTATTCATGGACGCACAAACGATAAAAAGAGTCCGTCAGCGATCACTGGTGTCTCCGTAGTATGTGCGGTAAACAAGTCCGGGCATGTCTCCCTCACTACCCTGTTTCAGGGGGATGCTGCATTCAGGTGCGCCCAGAAACGTGAGTGATCAGACGAGTGACCTTTTGTACAACACCTCTTCCGTCAAGCTTGAAGAGGGGTGCAAGATGTCTGCGGTATGAAAGTTTTTGGCCACTACAATAAGAGTAGGCATGATATCAATTCCACTACAGGGGAGACTTGGTGTTCTCTGCAATGAGGTGGAAAATAACATGTGCCTAATATATCGGTATCGAAATCAGCAAAAAGGGTTGTAAAATATCGCCATATTGGATATTGGCATAAAAATCCAATATCGTGCATCCCTATCATTATGTTATTTATGCTTACTTTCATTTGTTTTCTACACAGAGAGCGAGAGAAGATGCTTAATGAACTTGTGTTTTGTGCATCTGTGTGAGCTTCTGTGCTGTCGGCTCGTTGCGGCGCTGCGGTCCACACACAGTAAAGAGGATGTCAATGTAAACACAGTCAGTCAGCGCAAAGGAATGTGTGAGGCACGCAAAAAGCCCTGGGGAAGAAGTCCAAAGGAAGAAAGGAGGGGTGAAGAAAAAAAGGAAAAAAGGAAGGGGGAGGAAAATGGAACAGAGGACAAGAGAGAGTGGGTAAAGAGAAAATTAGGTGAAAAAGAGGAGAAGAAAGAAACACAAGATGGTGTGAGAAGTTGAGAAAAAGAGTGGGAGAGGAAACAGATTTTGAGGAGAAAAGAGGAGGATGTGAAAATGTTACAGGAGAAAAAGATGGAGATGGAGAAGAGGAGGAGGAGACGAAAGGAAAGGGCCCTTTAGGGGGGTGGACCAAAGTAAGGAGGAGAGGGAAAGAGGCCAGAGGAGTGGGAGGAATACGAGGGAGGGAAGAGGAGGAGGAGAGTGGTGAGATAGAAGAAAAAGGGGGTGAGAGTACGCGTGAGGGTCAGTGAAGGGCAGGCCGGTGTAGATCATCCATTCAGTGTCGGTTGGCGTGAGGAAGGAAAAGCCATGAGCAACTTCAAAGGCCTAGGGGGGCCTTGACAGAGAGCGGGGTTAGAGTTCTGTAATCCAAAGAGAGGTTAAAGGCCTGCAACGCCGGTTCCTGGTGCTGCTGAAACTAATTTAACCAGAGGGCCCCAGAGGCCCAGTGGAGGGGCCAGGTCGTAACCGGAGGAGCTGTTAGTGACAAAGTGCAGCGGGATGGAGGCTCGAACACACACAGAACAGGGCAGAATACTTGAAAAGGCCCTCAACTAGAACAAGCACACACAGGTTTGTCATATACATTAAATGTGCAGGATCATACATATTAATATAAACAGATGTTCTCCTTCTCAAAGGGGAATCTGTTGGAGTCCGTCGTTAATAATGCAGAGCAATGTGTATGTTTTCAGCTCTTCCTTGATCTTCATCAGTAGCTACAAGAACTACATATCAATACCTTTCACATATGTGCCTCTGAGACACCGTACTAAATGATCAAAACAGATGCGTCTACGTCCTAACGAGGTCTAATTGACGTGCAGGCGAGAAGGGAGGGGCACGTCACACTGCACATCATCCACTAACACACCATTCACATTCAGGGAAAAGTTGAGGTTTTATGTTCAAGCAATTATGTTTTACAGTCACCCACACTGAATTCCTTCTGTGCTGACACATATGGAATTACTGTACTGGCTCCCGACCAGCCGAAATGACAGAAAAGCGTTAAATCCGAGCAGGCGCTGTGAAAGCAGACGCTCTTGTGATGAAGCTGCGGCGCCCGATCTTCGCCTTTGAATGGACTGAATGTCAACTGCAGAGTCCAAGTGTAGACGCATTGAATAAAAACATCAGCAGCCACAGCCTACATACTGAATGCACAAAAAGGATTTGACATCTGGCGAGAAGTGTATGAGGACTGAAATGTGCGTGGGTGTGGAGAATGAATACATACATATATTCCTTTTATGTATTTAATGATGTGCGTGTTCTGAGCTTGTACACCTATATGCCTGAGAGTGTGTGTGTGTTTGTGTGTGTATGATGGGAGGCTGTGGCAAATGAGTCATCCAGCATTAATGATAAAGAAATGCTTGGATCTCATTCACATCCTCGCCTGACCGCCCATATGTAGCTGACCGTATACCATGTGTGTAAACAGGCTGGATATTCGGTACACTGTGCTGAGATGTGAAACCAAGACAAAAGGGGATGTAATGAGTTGCCTCACAGGCGTAGTCATATAGGAAGAATCTGCAGCATGAAGTCTTAAAGGAGTAAAAAGGGATTGTGAACAAGGTGGGCAGCAGAGAGGCTGTGGGTGTCTGGATTTTTGAACAATAAGAACACAGGAAGTACAATTAAAAGCTGCAGGTAAGTAAGTGCTCGGAGCTATGTGAGAGTGTAGGTGTGCCTGCATGAAAGAGGGAGAACAAGTGTGTGAAGATGTGTGAAATCGCGTGTGTGCGTGTGTGGGCTGCTGGCCCCTCTGCTCTGTGTGGACTGTGGGTGTTGGTTTGATTATAGTGTCTCTGAGCCAGGAACTTTAAGCACTTGTGTCTGTCACAGCCATGAACCAGAGCCCAGCAGATGTGTACACACAGATATGTAAAGTATAGCTGCACATACGCGTTTTATTGCATACTTGTTTGGTCATATCTTTCATCGCTCAGCTGTGAGAGAAGTTGCATTTCACAGGTGCAATATGTAACCTCGCTCACGTTCAAACATGTTCAGTTAGCAACGCTGATAACACTGATGCTAAGACTGGATCTGTGGTGTGCTTTAAACATTCTCTTAAATAAGGAATCATCCATACTTTATGGTGAAGAAAACTTAAAGGTCAACCATGAGTTGACCTTTAAGTTGGACTTCTATGTTTCAACCACAGAGCAGTTAGCTTATGTGTCATCTCAAGACCCACATCCTAAATTGTACCTGAAAGTTGACCTTAGATTCTCATTAAAACAGTGTATTTGTTTCCCATAATAAAGGATGCCCTGCCCCTGAGCTTGTTCAGTGAGTGACCAAACAAACAACTGTATGACACAACTCTGTATGACTACAAAGATGTCAACACAAAAACAACAAACTTGGTGGAGGGTTATAATGTTGCTCACCTCTCACCAAAAAGCCGTTCAAAAGAATCGGATCGTTCCCAAACGTCACAACACTTCTTCCGTCGGGTCAGATGCTACTTGCTTCTGTGGTCCTGACTCTTCAATGCCAATAACAGCACACTGCTGGCCCAAAACAGGCTTAAGCACAAGTTTAACATACTTTGTCCCTTGCTCTGCAGCCAACACTCAGCTGCCATTCAAACAAGACACCAACAAGCTCCTTTACCTGTCAAAAAGGAGCTTGTCTGATATTTCCCCCATTTTGTCTTCTTTAATAAATAACTACAATACATTTGAAACACATTGACATTGGCTTATAAAAGGATGACTTTATGTTTCATGTGTTGGGGTTCAAAGTTCAACTGTACCTCGTGAAAGGCTGCATTGTCCATGCATAAATGGTCCATCCCAATCCAATTATATGTTACATCACCCAGAAGCAGGACCATCCAACAGCAGACCTGCACAGCAGACCACAGCAAGTATCAAGCATCCAAAAAGTGTAAAGGTTTTGTTCAATTATTGTTGAAGGAGGGCACTGTCGCCTCAAAGCAAGATGGTTACTGGATTGAACCCCGGTTTGGCCAGTGGGGGCCTTTCTACGTGGAGTTTGCATGTTCTCCCCGTGCATGCGTGGGTTCTCTCCAGGTACTCCGGTTTCCTCCCACAGTCTAAAGACATGCTCGTTAGGTTAATTGGTGACTCTAAATTGCCTGTAGGTGTGAAACTGAGCGTGAAAGGTTGTCTCTATGTGTCAGCCCTGTGATTGACTGGTGACCTGTCCAGGATGTACCCTGCCTCCACTTAAGCCCCCCCGCAACCCTGAACAGGATAAGCGGGATAGATAATGGGTGAATGGATGGATATTGTTGGAGATATAGCAGAAACCATAGAGGAGCCCTTCGAGAAAGAAAATAAGGTAGATACAGCTAACTGTATATGAAGGTAAGTCATCTGCATAAACTTTTTTTCATAAAAAAATTTTCAAATACAATGAAATCAAATACCATTCAAATTTCTAATATTTTTCCATATATATATATTGTTTACAGGATGATTATTATCTTGTTGAGCTGCAAGTTGTTGTACTCATAAAGCTTTCTAAAATGTATAGTACTGACAATTAAAGGATTTATAAAGTTATTACCCTAATGTTCCTAGGTTTTGGCGACCCCCTTTATGAAGGGGATGACAGCAGCGCGATCCTTTGTGAGACATGAAATACAATAATATTCTGAATAAGCTTCCAGTCTCAACATTGAATAACATGTATTATATAACATAATGTTATGTAAGGACATATCTCAACATAAACAGCCCTTGTTGCATTGTTGCATGAGCAGGTATTCTTACCGTGTGATTGATGGCTTAATATTTCCACCACAGGTTGCCTCAGCTCAACGCACTTCGGGAGAAACCATCTAATGAATTTTACAAAGAAGCACTCCTCTGAAAGGAATCAATAGGGAGACGTCGACCTCATTTTAGTGATGCACACGCAGCACAAAACACTTGCCTGAGGTGAAAATAAGTGTTTACCTAGGGAAATGGAAATGCTAAAAAAAATGATCATGGTGTTAGATAGGGCATAATGAGCATTCCCCCGGTGGAGATTAAGGTGGACATGATAGATCCCACACTCCTCTATTCTACGCTAATGGAGAGAAGTTGGCCTCTCTTTGAAAAGTGCAGCGCTCACCGAGACACCCAAAGGTCCTGGGTGACCTAGTTAGCAAGTCCCTGTGGTGGGTTTTAGTAGTTCTTCTCACAGGCGGGCCTCGCATGTGAGCTCTGTTTTTAGCTATTTCACTTCCTATCTGACTCTCACACTGCTGCTCACTTTCTCATCTCTGGCCTCCACCTCCTACTTACTCCTGCTTTATCTGTCCTGTCTCTCTGTGCAGGTGACAGCAGCTGCATATGCAATGATGATACATGTGTGTGTGTTTGTATTTATGTGTGGGCTCCTCATGCATACCAGGTTTCTGCTTAAGCTGAGCATATTTCTAAGAACTGTCTGTGCAGGGAGAGTTGAGGTCATGACTGGGCAGGTGAGTGTATTTGTGGCCGTGCGTGTGTGTCACCAATGAGATCATTGGATGACGGCTGCGGGGGCCTGAATGTCACCGCAGGGAGAACTGTCACGAAGAGGGAACACCATCTCTTGTAATAAAACGTGACAAGTTTGTTATCTGTCTCTTCTCTCTGCTCTGTAGCTTGTTGTGTTGCTGCATGGTCATGAAGACACACACTGATGTCACAGGAGTCACAAATACATCTTCTCAACAAGACAGCAAATATGAGTCTCTTTCCCTCCTTCTTTCTATCAGTCTTTCATTCTTTACACATAAAGAAGATATTTGCTATCCTCCTGTCTCCCCTGTTGCTAACTATGGACTTTACTATATGTGAAATGACGGTAAGCAGTGTTGGATAACTTTACTTTTAAAAGTAACTTGTTAGGTTTTGAGATTTCTGCCATTAAAAAGTATTACTGTGTTAGCTACTGAGAAAAGTAATGCATTACATTACTTCTGCATGACCAAAACTTAAAACCTCTTTGCAACACACGTCGGTTATATTGTAAGGACGGCATGTAGCCTACTGTACGTCCACCTTTGAATGTATTGACTCTACCGTCACTGTCATTGCATAGCCTCTTTTACGGCCCACAGTCTGTAACTCTGCAGCCTAATAACAGGAATGACAAGAGCAATCTAACCTTTACAGCTCTTTATTTTGCTAACAATCTGACAGTGAACTGGGCAGAGGCATACAGTATCAGGCACAGCTGTTTCAATGAGAATAATACAACACAGGCCCTTAGTCCCACCAGTGTTGCGGAGCTGTGTTTAGCTGCAGATGCTTCTTCAAATTTGAAGTCGAGCTCCTTACAGCTGACGAGCACTTATCCTCCAGACACAACTTACATTTCACCGTCATGTTGTTCTTCTCCCTTTCACCCAAAAAATCCTAATAATGGGAATATTTCCTCAAAGTAAATGCTTGTCCTCTCTGCGATCTCGCTAGCTGAATTAGCTAGCTACCTAGTTACCCAGCTACCTTCCACTGGTACGCAGCTACCTGCAAAGAAGCAGGAGAGAAACTGAAGCAGTGCATCAGGGATTTGTTGTTGTTTTTTTGTGGCGACAAAAGGAAAAGGGAAATATGGCATTTTTTCCAGTAACAGATTTCTTTTTATGAAAAAGTAACTAAATAATAGATTACTTGACTTGCAGAACTAACACGTTACGTTACTCATTACAACAAAAAAGTAATCCGAGAACAGATTGTTTTGTAACGCATTACTCCGGACACTGATGGTGAGGGTTTTTGACTTACTTGCGTTACACACACACTTGGACACACTTTGTTGTGTGCCACTAATCAGTTGTATGAGAGGATAGTTCTCCTTTAATGTGCAATCCTTTTAAAAACAAGGAAGTGATATGTCAATGAAAGGGAAAAGGGAAGAAGGAGGAAAGTAGGCAAAGAGGGAACTGTACATGGCTGTACAATGGAAACAAGGGGATCAACAAACACCTGTTCCACTAGCCATTCAATACAAACAAATAGCCGATAAATGAGCAGTGAAAACATGATATACAATCTTATTTAAGCCTTTTTATTAGTGCCATTGTTCAAGTGCATTTTATTTACATTCGGGCTTGACGATGAATCACAAGCTGCGTAGTATCACTGCGCTTCTTTCCTGTATGGTAGAATCTATGCACAAACACAACGGTGAATGTAGCGAGGAGTTGCATAGTCTGTAACACATAGGCGGACTGATGTATCACACTACATGCAACACATTGTCTTCCATGTGAAATGCAGAGGTGAAAGTGTGAGTGGGTAGAGGCAGCTGTCATTTGTGGGATGTGATGAATGACAGATAGGGGGGGTGGGGGGGGGACTCCTATCGTGACTCCTATCCTGACCCGTGCAATGACCAGGAGAGTGGGAGGAAGAGAGAGAAAGGAAGACAGATAAACAGAGAGAGACGGCCTGATGTGGAGGAAGGAAAAAGGGACGAGAAAGAGAAAGAAAAAAAAAACGTGGGTCGACTTGTTTTAATTTTGCTCGGCGGTGAAACGAAGGACACGGCAGGAGGGGTAGGTGGGTGTCAGAGTGGGAATGGAGCATCATCTATTTGTCATCTATCTTTCTCACTCTCATCCCGCTATCTTTTTCTCCCTCCATTCCCCTCTTTCCACGCCTCTGTCCTGCTGTTTCTAGCTTCTCGTGGGAGTGTAGCGAAGGCAAATAAACAGCGGAGATTGTTTATTTCTGCCAGTGGGGAATAACAGTGCATTATTAACCTTGTATTACCTTGCCTTGGGTTACCTCAACCCACTAATTTATTACGGAGAACATAGTGTAATGATTTCTTCTACTCTGAATGTGTCTGCGTGACACAGTGGCTGTGTCAGAGGAGCAGAACCTCCTCCATCCTTCACAACACGCCAAACAAACACTCGGAACGAATGTACGCGCAAACTTTCAGGGTTGTGCATGCGTAGGAACATTCAGACATACATCAGAGAGAGCTAATATACATAGACACAAATACATGCAAATACACACACTTAGATGCACAGAAGTAGATACATGTGCCTGAGGGCACTCGGGAAAAGGCAGAAACTGACACACACGCACGCAGTTACACACATAGATTATTAGCTTCCAGTGCCAGATGTGCCACCCACACACAAACACACGAGGCCTCATCGTTTGTCCTCAACAATCACAGGAAGTTAGCCTGTGCTGTTTCTAATCTCTCCATAGAGGATGCGTTCTAATAAACAGGGGACACTCACCACCTTATTGAGCATATGAATAAAAATAACATTCATTTGTCGTTAAGTTAGCATCAAGCGTCTTTTTTCTTCATGTCTCTTTATTTATAGAAACATTTTATTTGAAGAACAGAGTAGTGAGGGAGCAAAAGTGTTTCTCTGCCTCCTGTTTTTTTTGTGAGTGACACCCCCGCTGTTACCTAACATGGAAAAACAGGGCCGACGGAGCATAGCATCACGCCAGAAAGGGGGCGGAGATTAGCGTGTCGACACTGGTTTTGTGTTCCCATCAACGCCGATCGGAGCCGAGGCGATAACTACCTGGGTCTACTGCAGAGTCATTAGACCCCGGGTCTGAATGCCGATTGTAACCTTTCCCATTAAGCAAAAAAGCCGGTAGTTAGCGGGTGTTTTTCTGACCAGTGGGAAAGAAGCAGATGTGTAGGCAGTTTGTAAAATGAACAAGTGAATATACAATATGTCCACAAATAGCATTAATTTACAGACAAAAAAAAAAAAAAATTTAATGCATGTATATACTTTAAGAGGAATATTAGGAACTATATCCACCACCTCATTGTACACTGTCAGCTACTGTACCATTATCATCCCTTGATAAATATTGAATTGCATGCTCTTTACAATGGATGAATGCATTATATTTAACAGGCCGTGGTGTCCTGCATATCTGTATTTCTTTAGAAACAAATTATTTCGGAGGCTTTTTGACAAACCGTCCTCCTCCACTTTCTGCTTCTGATTTACATTCCCTCCTCCTCATCACGTCAGAGCCAAAACTGTCCCAACCAACTAACCTTGCAAGTCAAGTGTTTCTAAAAACATTTGTAAACTACCCGGCCCACGCAAGCTCTTTGCAACTTCCCGGTGTAAAATTACTGTGGAGGAGATTCTGACAAGCCATCCGTGCGACCACTGAGCAAGGACGAAGACAGAATGACAGATTATTTTTTACATGCGGGGCTCTCTGAGAGGCTGCATAGTAAGAAAGGTTGGTGTTCTGGAGAAGGTAAAAAAAGACGACACCATGCAGAGACACAGCGGTGCGTCTGACATCCTGACACACACACACATGACTGTGTTTGGTGTGTACCTGCTCCTCCTGCGCAGACAGCTTCATAGAGAGGTGATAATTAGCTCACGCTGTATGCAGGTTGACCCAACACATCCATGTTCAAAAGCATGAGCCGCCTGTTTGTCTCACAGCGAGGGCTTTTGTTACGTGTGTGTGCGCTCAGATGGGTGCGTGCATGCATGTGCCTGCTCATGTGCTCCTGTTGTGTTTTTCCCTCAAGCCCCTGTGAGATTTGCACCTCCCTCCGCGTGGTGTCTCCTCTCCTCTGACCCAGTCTGGAGGTGGCGCGGCTGAAGCGGCGCTCCTGCCTCCGGGGGGATTCACTGAGTAACAGCACAGGCTGCCGGGCACGAAGCTGATGTCCACCCTGCTAGAACACAGACAGAAGCGGAGGATCCCACACACATGGGGCGCAAACAAAGAGGCACATGCGCTGATCCTCTCCACCCCCTCTTTCCCTTTCTCCTCCACGCATGCATGGAAGGATGGGGAGCGAAAGCATTGATTTTTGCTTTATCGTTTCAGAAAACCTGTTTTCTTGGAGAAATCTGATGCTGAATTATTAATATCTTCATTCAATTTTGATGCCTTTCTCTTGTAGGAAAACTACAAGTTCCTGAGTGAGGAGGCCCTGCATAACCTCCTGAGCACATACTGGTAGTGCTGCAGCTCTACCACCTCCGCCCGCATCCTCACACACACACACACACACACACACACACACACACACACACACACACACATGTCTGTCTGTCTTTCACCTCCTGGCACTCCCTCCTTCCTCTCTGGCTTGTGTGGGAGTGTGTGTGTGTGTGTGCCGGAGAAATCGGAGGAAAAGAGAGATAGAGAAGGAGAATTAGATCATGTAATGAGAGCTGCTGGCAGTGTGACTAAATTGGCTAACTATAGCTAACAACATTACACAGTGTCCATCTGGGGCCTAGCCTGTCCTCCCTCTGCTCTTCTTTGTATAGCAGCAAAATCAGGCATGTAAAGGACTCCCTATCTCCCGTCCAGGGCCTTCCTCCTGAGAATAAAATGGAGAGCGAGCAGAAAATGCTGGACAGTAAGGAGAAGTTTTGTGTGCTGGATGGAAATTTGGCGAGCCGGGGTAGAAAAGGAATACTAAATGCTTTGGAGATTTGCAGCTTCAGTGCCTCCGTCAATATTTCCACGCTTGCTAAAATGTCAAATTTAAATTTTAATGTTAATCGAATGATTCCAATCCGGCAATCCGATACTCATTTGGCAATTACCATCCATGTATGGATTAATTTCCAGCCATTTATCCCCACATGCTTTTGTGATCAGTAATGGAAGGAGTCAGCACACGCTGCTGTGTAAAGTCTGCTGAATCTTCTCCCCTCCGCAGCACCTCCCTGCTGTCTCTGTGTCCACAACTGGCAGCAAGCCTGGGTAGGAGGCCAGCGCCAGGCAATCTGTGCACCAGCACCTATGCTGACCTGGCAGCTGCTGGACACCATGTGTGCCCAAGAATGTGGGCACTGGGCAGATGCTATGAAGGAGGCGGATGGAGGGATGTTGCAGGGAAAGAAAGAGAGAAGCTGAAACAGGAGGGCAGCAGGTGCTCTCGAGCTGAGGTGAAAGTCATGGCAGCGTTCGGCCCCCAAAAGTTGCTCAGAAACTTCGACGGAGGCGCAGGATGGGAGGCTTAAAGTGAGTCCAGCTTTGGAGTGAAGTTATTTTTTGACTGTACGGACGGAAAAGTGAATGTTTGAATGCTGCATTGTGGGAGGATGTTTTTCTATTAGATGTGTGATTTGAAGATGATAGACTGAGGTACGGAGGGGTCAGCGCGAGCATATGTGGATGTAACGGAGGTGAGTAGGTATGAGAGCAAAGAAAAGAAGGAAAGTAAGCGAAGAGAAAGAATGAAAGAGAGGGGATAATGGCCGAGCAGTAATAGCACGAGGCTCCCAGGCAAAGATGAAATATTTGCAATTCCACCGGGTCCCTGGGCTGCAGGCTCTCACTCCATTTGTATGGAAATGAGTTTGTCTTTCTTTTTCTGAACGCCGAGGAGACCAAAGGGAGGGTGAGAGCGATGGAGACGGGATGGAGGGAAGGTGGGCAAACCAACTGACTGTCAGGGATATTGTGATTCCTGCCAATGCTTTTGGAAGGCTGGGGCCTTGGTTGTTTCTCCGCGGCACATATGGATAAAATAAATCTATGTGTTTATGACAGACTGATCTATGCGCCGGGTCTCAATGGGAGCCAGTTTGCTTGTTGTAAAACCCTTTGTCTGTTATTGACCATTTTTCTACCACGCTCTCTCTCCCTCCTCTCACTTTTTATTTCTATCAGTGCCATCCTCCAGTCCAGGCCCACAGCTGGGACTGCTCTGATCCTGGACCCAGGCCTGCTTTCTGCCAGATAATTGGCAGATGTTGTGGAAGGCCTCTGTTTTGCTATTTTCAGCTGCTCCTGTGCGTCTGCATGTGTGTATCAGCGTTTGTGTGTGTGCGCGCTAGCAGTGCTGCCTCACACGTATTCATGGACAGCTGCTCATCCCTGCGACCCAGGGTGAGTAGGGAGACGACATCCCATCTATGACACCCTCCTCATCTCCCTGTTTCTACTCCCCCCCCACTCCCCCTTAACTCCCTTCACTCCTCTCCCCTCCCCTCCCTTTCCCTTCCTCTCTGAGTCACAGCCGCCAGCCACAAGTCTGCGTAGGTCTGAGTCATGCCTCAGCTCTCGTGAGATGGGCCCTGCTGTCTGTGAAACCACAGACATGAGATATGAGAAATGGGAAATGAGAGAACAAACAGACACACAGGCTCACACACACACACACACACACACACACACTGAGGGTTATATTCTTGCACCAGGAGCGCTCTTGGATGAATAAGCTTGGAGCCAGACTGGAGCACCTGTCTCTTACAATGAATATTAGCGGATGAAATGAAGTGTCGGACTTTTGATGAAGTTATGGTGAAGTTTTCTTTCCACAGTGACTGACCTAGAAACACATTTTTTTACATTTTGTTCAAGCAAAGCAGTGTAACGTCTCCTTTAAAGCAGCCAATGTGGCTACTTTTGTCTCTACAGGGAGATGTGGTGATCAAAGGGTGTCGGCCCTGAGCAGCAGCAAGATCTATCCCCCCGTGGAGTCCGTGGAGGTGTTGGCCGATGATGTCATCTGAGGCTGATGAGATGATGAAGCTGATGATGAAGGACGGCGAAAGGGTCGCACAAAACGACGACATGAATGAACCGGACGCAGAGAAAAGCCATATTTAAAGAGACAGTGCTATCGGACAGATGTGACCAGGTGATGGGAACAGCTGATGACTGCAGGAAAGGAGAGTGTGCATGCGTGAGGGTGAGAAGAATGGTATGAGATATGAACAGTCTTCATGACTCCCACATGCCAGAGCTTTATTTCAAGGAGAAAAAGCGATGCTCATGTCAACCGCTCCTGTTGCAGGACCTAACTAGCTCGTTCGAATAGAATACAAAATGAGACAATGTTTCAGTCGTAGTTTTATATTCACTGTATTAACCAAACCCTGTAGGGAAAGCACGCACTTTGGCGTTTCAACTCTCCATCTCTTAGCCCAGAGCCCGACATCTGAGCTCAGCTGATGGTCGCTCTGACTCGGGCTGCACGATTCGCTCAGTGAGTGAGTCATGCCCGCCCCCCTGCCCTGAACTGAATGTCCAAACTCAGCTGCCGTGCCACAGACAGTTACTGTCAAAAGCTGAGCTTAATTTTAATTTCTCCTTTTTTTAGTCGTTTACTACAACTCCACTGTCGTAGATCAGCCATGAAATTCAGCATTTTGTGATTTCTGTCTCTGATAATGATCGTGACAGCTGTTCTTCCCTTTTGGGCAAAACAGTCGACTTCTTCTGAAACTGTAACAATTAAATCAGTTCAAACCAACACAACAATTTCACCCTTTGTCCCATTTTTATACAAGAGCTGTTTCCTTCACCTCTGAGTTTGTTAACGTTGTGCAATACTGCTGTGTGGTTTGTCTGGCCGGTCTGCTGTAGACCGTCCAGGTGCTGCACTCTCACGCAGATAAGTTCTGCCTGTACGTATGTGTTTGTTCATGTGTACGTATGGTTGTGTGAGAGAGAGAGGGATATTTAAATTACATTTGCCTCTGAGAGCTTTGAGAACTCACAATGACATGGGATCATGTTCTTGCATATCAGTGGCCTTAGCGTGTGAATTGGTTGGGACTGGGAGTGGGTGGGACATTTTGGTCCAGGTGGTTCGAGTGAGTGACTGGATGACTTGATACTCAGCTGTCAACTCAAGCTGCATGAGGCCAACTCATGAGAGTGAGTATCTCTGAAACAAGTTGCATGTTTCAACTGAACAACAGCGTCACTGGGCTTTAAAGTCTGTTTGAAATATTGGTCACACCTGTTTTTCTTCTAAATTCGACATAAGAGGTGTCAAAGTGATTAAGATATAGAGTAACAACCATAGTTCAATACATTACTTTCTATCATTACCAACCCCCATAATCCAATGGTCACTCTTGTAAGGGTTTGGCAGCAAAATCCTTGAGTGTACTGATTTCATGCAGAGTATTTTTTTTGCTTGTAAATTAAACTATTCAGAGATTTATTAAAGTTACAGTCACAATATCATCCAGCTCCTCGTCTCACATTCTCACAGTCTTATTTTTTCCCCGCATGTATTAACTTGTCTGTCAGTTCCACTCCCACGTGCCCATCCGGCCATTCTCCATCACCTGACCTTCCCAGCCCACCCGCACACCTGTTCCCCACGTTCCCTGTTCCATCAGCTCAGGAGCAAACTGGTCCAAAACAATCAATTCCCAACCAGATTTATATTCTGCATCTGCCTTAGCATTACAGCCTGCCTGTTTTGACCACCTGCCTATTGGACAAGTTCGCCTGAGTTACACTTTCTCCCATTAATGCTGCATGGTGCTTTTACTGAGTCTTACACACAGTCTCACTTAAAGTGAACAGTGTGTCACCTCCAGTATGTTTGATGACTCCATCTGCTCTGTTTTTTTTCAAATTGTCTGGCACAATGATCTCGCCACAATGTACTCACAGACGAGAATGCATTCAGTGTTCTGCTGTGTTATGTTGCCGATGACTCACTGCTGTTATAACACCCTCAGCATATCTCTTTGACTCCCACTGAGACCCACTATGTAATTGTCAGTCTGTGAGTTTTGTTTGCATGATCCTATGTGTGCCGAAATCCAGACGCTAATGTAAGAATGAGGCTGGACATTGTCATATGGGAATGAGGATGGTTGTTTTTGTAAGTGTGGCCTCTCTGTGCAGCAAAGGCGTTTAAACCACAAAGCTGCAGCTTCTGCACACGATCGTCTCGAAAGTATAAACTGAGGAAGCTTCTCCAACTCGAGATCAAAGAACTTTACCTCGCTGATTAGAATGCAGGGCAGCTCAACTTTCAGATGCCGCGCTGCTGCACCATTCTGCCATAAGAGGATTAGTGATCTGACTTATTAAACTGCACAACAAAACCACAATAACTAAGGATCAGAATGTGCAAACCTAGTTTGAAGTGTGGAGAGAGGTATCCATGTATGACATGAATAGATTGGGGGAGCTTGAAAAGATTCCTCTCACTGAGTTTCATGTTTTTAGTGAGGAGCTTTGAAGTCTGCAGGCTGCATTTTAACGTGAGCATTTGTCTAGAAAAGGATGAAATTGCAACAGTGATGTATGCCATATTTTCAGACCCATATACATCCACATGTCCCTCTCCCTGGCAGAGTCCATTTCTGGATAAATCTCCCACACAGGGTGCAAAATTAGCACACGCCATTTGCCAAATGTAAGAAATCATCTGCAAAAACATTAAATGACACAAACCATGATTTATTTACCATGTGTTGTTTTGCATAAAATCTGCAGACTTGGAGTGGCATGCAACATACAACGACAAATGATCTTAGAGCATATCTGTAACGGACCCTTGATGTCCACTGCCCGTGTTTATCTAATAGTATTTGGCCCTTCCAAAGTCCTGCGCCTTCGTTAGCTACATATGCTACATGCTTGGCTCTTTTATGTTTAAAAGAACATTTGAAGATGGTTAGAAGAAGCTGCATTGGGAAACCTCTTAAAGCGACACTCAATACCCTGACTATATGTAGTGTCAGGCAATACAGCTTTAAGAAGACATACTTTATTAATCCCCAAGGGGAAATTCAGTTTTTCAACTCTGTTTATACAAACATGCTACACACACAAAGGCCCCAAATACACACATGCACAAACAGAACCCTATGGACATGCATTAATGGAGAGATGTCAGAATGAGGGGGCTGCACTTGGACATGCACCCCGAGCGGTCCGGGGATTTGGTGCCTCGCTTAAGGCCGCCTCGACAGAGCCCAGGAAAGGAACTAAACCCTTTTAAGCTACCAGTCCCAATTCCATGTTTGGTCCGTACCAGGACTTAAACCGACCTCCTCCGGTTCCCAAGCCAAGTCCCTACAGACTGAGCTACCGTCTAGAAGCTAGGAGTAAGGACTCCTTGAAGTGGGAAAAGTGGATCCATACCTGCAGCTGAGGCAATGTTGACTGGAAGTCTTGTACTCCTCTGTGTCTAAGCAAAGAAAGTGTTGCTTTAAATGGTTTAGGGCTGAACCGAAAAGGAAAAATGAAGCACGTGTTGGAAGTCCAATTATAGAAAAATGTACAGAGAGGAGGTGTTGTAACATTTGGTAAAACAGGGAAGCAGGAACACAGGAGGGAGGACCCCAAACCAGACTATGATGGCCAAGCTATAGGGCCATAAAAAGCATTATTTTAAATAAATGGTAGTAACCAAAGCTTATGGAAAATAAGGTAGCCCAACAGGAGCAGGATAGAATTTAAATCCCAAACCAGACAAGGTAAGTGAGAATCAGACTATCATGCTTGAAAGCTTGATCAGAGAACAAAGAAGAACAGGCAGTGAGACAGGGGAAGACAGAGTCTAAATACACTGAAAAGGTGAGGCGATAAAATCTGAATTGTACCTCAGTAAATGTGTCTATCAACCATTAGCATGTAAAAAGTAATTGTGTCCCTGCTCCACATCAGCATTGGTCAGTCACATGGCCCCTTTCAGGTCTACCAGCCTGAACCCCACTGCCACCATCCCCTGCATTCCCTCAATCCCCCTCAACGCTGTGACCAAAGACTTGAGGCGATGGTCAAGAGCTTTTGATCCCTCGAGGTGAGAGTTCACACGGGGGCAGCATTTCCAGGGGTCAAAGGTCAAAGCTGAGTTGGTCAAGTGAGATTGAATGTGCCCGCCTTGTTGCCAGGAGCCATGAAGGTCAGCCTGGCCCAGTTCATTCTGTGACCCCGGCTGGTCAATAGAGCCCAGCCTTCATCAATAGGAGCCTGATTCGTCATTAAATTTTTTAATTCGTGGCCTGCGCTTATTATTCCCCTGAAGATAGAGGAATGGCCGTGCAGATGCACACTCTACTCTGTGGGATTGATTTTGGATGGCAATCATCTTGACCTGCTGGCAGGGTGCTAGCTGGGGATTGGTGCCTGTCAATAGTGAACAATGGTTGCTGATTTGCTGTTGTTTTCAGTGTATACTCCTTCCAGTTAAACTACATAGCTCATCAGCTGGGTCAGGAGGCCAATTGCAGATTTGCATGGATAGACATTTTCCATCAAATGCTTTTTCCTTTTCAAACTGCATCATGAATACTTATTTCACAGCATGGCTTTTTCTTTGATCTTGGTCAAATAAATGTTATCAGCAAGTCTATTTCCAGAATTTAAACTTGGATAGAGGCTCGGAGTTTCTATAATTCAGCTAATCTCTAGTTGGCATCCATTAGCCAGGTCGTCAAAAGCAGTCCAAACTCCCTCAGGAAAGCTTGGATGTTTTTTGTATTCCATGGGAATTCTCAGGCCGTCCTGCAGACACACCTGCACCCAACCAAACACACATCTACTGACACACATACACTGTCTCTCACACACACAACAGTCAGGGATGCTCACACGAGGCTGTTAGCTTTGGCACGGACCAGGGAAGGGAAGAGAGGCCGGAAGAGCGAGGAGAGAATGTGGGAGGGTATATTTGTGAACAGCGGAAAAATAAAGACAGATCTACAGAAAGGAGGCTACAACACTGGATAAAAACGAGGTGTGCAGCTGATTTGAGAGAAGAGAAAGCAGAGAGCTTTTATGGCAATAGTTTTTGTCATTTCTGAGTCACTGCAGAAAAACAAGCTTCCACCATCTTTATTTTTCTACGAATAATAAAAACATGTTGTACTTTTTGCTTGTACCTTCACTCTGCGTGCTGAGGACGTTCCCCTCCTTCCCCTCTTTCACTATTCCCTTTTTAAAATCCTCCTTCGTTTATACTCGTGGCCCCCCTTTTTTCTCTCCCTCCCGCTCTGCCTGTCACTGCGTGGTGTGTGTAGGCAGCATTGTGATAGGAATACATGTTCCCCCTAAGCGAGACCTGCAAGAGCCATTTGAAAAAATCAGCTTAATGGAGAACAGTAGGTAAGGAGTGGGCAGCTTGTACTTTCTTTCCCAGCCTTTTTCTTCTATTATTTCTCGGCTGCTCCCACTGTCTGTCATTTTCTCCAGATCTCTGTCTCCTGCGCTCTGCCTCCCTTCCTCCGTTTTGTTCCCCTCTCTCATTGCCCTCGTTTTCACCCCCGTCTTCGACTCGAGCTTGTCTTCCTCCACTCCAAATGTTTCGCTCTCAGGTGGCACGTCCCCCCTCCTATCTTCCCACCACCTCTTCCTCACCTGCCACACTCTCCCAGCCTGCCCTCTCCCTGTCTATATCTGTGTCTATCTCTCGCACTCTCCACCCCCTCTCTTTGCTATATTTTTCTTTCACTTTTCTTTCTTTTATCTGGGCGCACATTCCTCTCCTCCCACACTTGAAATTCTCACTAAATGATTCCAAGTGTCTGGGCCCCGTGCCTCCCTGAGCAGGCAGCACAGCCACCACACACACACACACACACACACGTCTGTACAGTTACACCCACAGAAAGATGTACGTAAGCACACACAAGCGTCAATCTGGGAGCTGCATAAGGGGGATAACAAAGTTAACAAAAGACAGAGAGGAATAAGGGGCCCTCTTTGTTCCGTTTTCTCTGTAATAAGAAACACTGAATTTACTGTTATCAACCCATTCATCCCGTTAGCCAGCAGAGATACTCTTTATTTCCTGTTGTTGTGTCCCAGATCTCTGCTACATAATCATTCTAAACAGGTTTTGAGTATGTCGGCACAGTGTGTTCATGCTTGAGTGTCTCAATTAGTTTTGCTCAAAAGAGGGAACAAGCACACTAAATCTAATTTGAAGCTACTGATACTGCCCACAGTGTCATTCACAAACACATGAGTGTTAAAATATCAGAAAATATCAACTATTTAATTATTACAAAACATTTTTCTTTCAAGTCTCTTTTTGTTTCTTCCTCTTTATGAAGGCACACTGATGCTGTAGGGCCTGTGTCCACTTGCGGGGGCAGCGCCTATTTTCTATACAAAACCAATGCAGTTCAGTGTTTTCAGCATAAAAATGCCCGTGGCGTCAGCTGTGTTTTGTCGCTGCGCTCTCAGTTGAAAATAGCTCAACTTTTGGAACACCGCCGCGCTAGTCTCTTCTCTCTCGCGACCAATCAAAATCAAGAATGTGTGGAACTACTGATACCACCTTTGGTAACAACAATGGGGGTGGTGAAGCTAATCTTCTCGTTTTTTTCAAGGGTACAATTTTCCAGGTGTAGAGCTGCTGCTAAGTCCAGGACACGATTCCTTTCCAATGTTTTCTTTGTAAAATTTCTGTGAATAAAAGCAAATATTAAGCACAGAGAGCAATTTAACTATCACTACCGAGGGAAGCGGAATTGCCAGACAACTTCCGTTACCTAGAAACAGTAAGCGCCGGTGAGAAGTGCTCTGAAATTGAGGTCATAGGCGCTGCCAGTTCAAAAAGCAGCGCTAGTAGACACAGGCCCTTAAGCAAACATGCTGATTTTGGTAGCTAACTTGTTGATGATCAGTAGGTAAATGTTTGTCTTGTTCTTTTCTTAGTTTAGCATGTTAGCATGCTAGCATTAGCTACTTAGCTCTCAACACTAAGTACACGTGAGGCTCAATGTCTGTTCCAAAACAAATCCTTCAACTAGTTGTTGTAATTATTTGACTCTGCTAAGGTTTAGGCTCATAATGGCAGAAAAATAACCACTAACGTTATTGGGATTTACCAGTGTTGTGACAAAGTCATCTTTGCTCAAGTCCCAAGTAAGTCTCAAGTCATTTTTTCTTGGGCAAGTCAAGTCAGTCCTTAGTTAAGGCAAGTCAAGTCACTTCTTTTCCACTCAAGATCCAGCACTCTTACCTGTAGTATCCGGTCTTTATAAAGAGAAAAGACAAGGTGTTAGCAGCCCATCTAATAATGATATTATTGGCCAATTTATATAACCAGTTCATAAAGTATGACAATGACTGTATCTGTATTATCTTGGCACAGACGCAGCCATGATGATGGTCTGGTCTGAGACTGTATTGAGTGGTAACGAGTACGACTGATGAGGCTTCTCTTTTTGACTGACAGCCAGTCATTAAATGACAATCATGACAATCACACACCAGGGAGCTTTTTGAGTTGTCCAATCATGACTCCCAGTTTGCGCTGCACACATACTTGATACAGAAACTTGACAACATTGAATTTCATCATTAACAGCTAACAATCAAAATTATGAACACACGCAAGTCATCCGAGTCATCGTGCCTCAAGTCCAAGTCGAGTCTCAAGTCATTTATTTTTTGTCAAGTCGCAAGTCATCAAAACAGTAACTCGAGTCGACTCGAGTCCAAGTCACCAAGTCTCAAGTCCACATTTTAACATTCACCAGACTGATACACTGGCATATCATCTGTAGAGCTATGCTGAATATGACTTAAACAGTACACTTCATGCTAATTTTATGGAATACAGCATCATGGAAACTACATCATTCTGCTTTCTCAGACACAAAAGCATCTCCATTGTGCGCCACGTTTGTTTTTATTGTCCAAAATCTCAATGTTTTGTAAATCATAGCCAGTAACAACAAAATATACAACCACAAGAACCCATTTTTTATCAGATGAAATGTCACATTTTTCATTGTGCAAATTACTCACATTGAAATGAAACTGTAAATAATGATGAAATCATAATTCTTTTCTCTATCTTGCATCACGCTCCCTCCCTCCAGTCTGCTGTTTTCTGCTGCCTGTTTCTGTATTCTTTAAGACATCAATAATTCAGGCATGAAGTTGAGGATGAATTATTCACATGCTGATGTCAGACATAAATGCACTGTGCTTATGTTATGCGCCTGTACCCCACTTTTAAACGCAGCAAAGAAAAAAAAGGGAGCTACCTGGGTGCTCAAAGTCAGCTCACATTTAAACCTCACTCCCACCCTCTCTCTTCCTCCTGACTCTCTTCCTCCTCTCACCTCTCTGCATTCTTCCCCCTGTCAGCCATCCCATTTTCACTCCCTTCATACACATTCAATTCTCCTTTCATTCCTCCTTGTCACCTAGATTACATGCATGTAGAGCGAGGCGCTTCTGTTTGAAAGAGACAACACAGGGACAAGGATAAGTAGTGGTGGCTGAAAAAGGGATTTCGCTGCCTATCCTCTCAGCACACAAAGCAAGCCAACAATCCTACAAACTAATCCCATCGCTGCTTAAAACTCGAGGTGTAAAAACATCGGGGGGAGCCAAGCAGGAAGGCAGGCAGACAACAGAACGGATACAAAACGCTGTCATTTCGCTCACTTTCGCTCATTTTCCTTATTTTCCGTCTTTCTCTCTTCCTTTCTGTCTCAGTCCTTTCTGTCTATTTCTCATTAAAACAGTGCTAGTGTGAGTCACAGGCTGTTACTGTATTATCTAGCCTCTGGGTCTATTTAGACACACACTGCCTCCTTAACAACTGTTCACATTAATCATTTGATTCAGCATGACGCTAATTAGGATTTGTCAATACTATTAATCTGCTCATCCTGCCCTCATGTGGATTTGAATATCTCAGTGATTATGTAGACCGACAGTTGATAAAGTATTACCTGTTTCCCGGCCAACACGACTAAATTATGAGCAGCGAGGAGGGAAAGCAGCATTCAGACAGAAAATCCTGTTCAGGCTCTCGTGTTGGCAAGCATTCGCCATGAAGCAGTATTTCAGAGCGCTACACTGAGTGTGTTTACATGTAGAAGAAATAGTAGAACCATTGACTCTTATTCAAACAATCAAACAACTTAATATTTAAGATTAAGAGTTAAATAAATGGAAGTTAAGTCACCATTTTTTGCCGAACTAATGATGGTGATGGAGTCAATGGCCAACTGATGTAAGCCCTCGAATTTGCAGAATTATTTGGGGTTACGGACTGTGTGTCGAGTACGATCAACAGCTGCACCTACAGGTGACGGAACTTCAAAATAAAATCCAAAGACAAAGCACACATTTGCTGTCAGATGAAGACAGACTCTCAAAACCCTAAGTCCTCATGTTGTTCAAAGTGGTCCAAAATCACACCTGAAATTATCGCTTACTGTTCAAGTTGCCTTCAAAGAGAATACAATGGAGATCTTTAAATTCCAACGTAAAGGATCCTATTGACTAGCTGCTGTGAAACCACGAGCATCAAAGAAACTGCTTTCATGTTATAGCAACAAAAGTAAATGTAAAGTAAACTTCACTTTCTATAAGCCATCTGGACATTCATTCTGCCAAAACACAACTCAAACAGCAGTTGTTGGGTAATATGGGAAACGTGCACTTGCCAGTCTGAAATGTCCAGCTGCCTTCCTCTAAAGTTTTGTTCTTGTAAGATGTAAGATGTTGTTAGCCACTTTGCTAGCCCGCTAGCTCAATTTAGCTTGTTATTTAACATTGATTAAACTCATGATTAAAAAAGCACTGAATCAGAGACGGGTCTCTTGTTTCATTTTTATTTTAAAAAATAACGTTTATACATGTACAAGCTTTATGCAACATGGATTTTAACTGTGGCAGAGCAGCTCGATGGTGCAGGCGAGGTCAGCGAGGTAACAGGTCAGCGGTGGCTGCAGCGTTGCGTCGGCCTCGGCATCATCGACTGCAGACAAGTAAACAACACAATGAGAACAATGAACAAAACTCTTCCATTGCACTTTATACAATGCTTGCCTAGAAGTTAAGAATGTTAAGTGAAGTTAGTTTATGAGCCAGTGTCAAAATGTAACATGCTTATGCTAGCTATTGTTACTATGGTTACGCTAGCAAGCTAGTTAGCTGCAAGCAGCAACCTCCAGTGTTGAAAAATGAAGCAGACTGCAGTTATTAAGTTTCCTGTTACATGTCAGCTCGCCATTCTCTCGCTGCTTATTTAGTCTATAACTAAACACCTGCAGTCAGTCACCGACAGAATCTCCTCCTGGCAAAGTCAAACTAGCTCATTCATTATTTATACAGTCTATGGCTAATAACCGCTAGCTAGGCTAAGGAGCATAAAGCCTAGCAGCCGTAGCTGGCTGATTCATGCGGCCCGCCCGTAGTCCTCAGCCGTAGGCTTTAGCTCGGTCGTGCTTCGCCTCTTTGCCCGTCTCTGGATTAGCCGGCTCTGGTATTTCCAATATGGCGACCCCCGGTGGCAGCGCAATTCGGGCTTCAAAACTCTTCTTCAGAAACCAATGGGTGACGTCACTGAGACTACGTCCATTTATTATACAGTCTATGGTTAGCTGTGGGTGAGTTAACATTAGTGGCTAATATAACTACAGGGTTTAACGTAACATCGATTTGAAAATGAGTAGCATGCCAAACACAGTTTAGTAATGCATGTCTGGTAACAAGGCAAACAAAAACAAAACATACCATTATCAGTAGGGCTCTGAGTGTAACAAGTCCTCCACCATCGACTACAGAACGACTGTCACCGAGTTTAAAGCCCTGGTCTGTCACCGAGCACCAAACTGCAAAGAGGCTTGTCTCCTCGGCCGACCACTGCTCGTCCTTGTAACCTTCCTTGTTTTGTGTAGCTGAATGTAGAAAAAACGGACCCTCTCGGGTCTCTTGGTCTCTTTGGTCATAGCAACTCCGCCCCTTGCCCCTGACGTAAGCAGTTTGTGGTTCTAGACCAGCAAAGAGTTGGGGCCGCTCTGGAATCTGTTTTCCTGGCCAAGAGCCGGTTCATTCTCAGTCGCACTAGCCCCAAACCAGCCCTGAAACTGCCTTGGTGGAAAAGCGGACCACGTGGAGACAGTGAGAACTATTTAAAGTTTCTGGTGCCTGTAGGGAAAGTTGGAAATAAATACAAAATTAGGTAAATTGAAGAAAAGCTCATAATCTGCTGCTTTTCACTATCACACACCCAGGAAAGCTATTTGCACTACAAACATTTTCTTACAGCAAATCCAGCTCTCAGTGACAGTGATTAAAAGAACATGAATACAGTGACAGCGAATAGGCTCATATATGGTTATGAAACCCACCGCTGTAAATATAACTTTGCATTTATTTACATTAATTCAGGTCACTTAAGGTCGATTCAAAGAATGCTTGAATATGAATATTTTGATGGAACATGGTAGAGATAGATTGATTATTAAATCTGAGCAGCAATGATGTTACCAAAAGTCCTGAAGAAGTAAGATCAAAAAAGGAGTTTTAAAGCAACAAGAGAAAAAGCCAAAAACGGTGGCAAGCAGATACTTGCTGAATAATAGGCCCAAAACTATGCCAAAGGCTTTTCCAGTGTCTCTCTACTTTGGAGGACTAGTTTGAAATGTTCTTTACTCCACAGACGTGCAGTTCTCCAGGGAGTGGGCTGAGGTGTGACAGAGCCAGACATTAAACAGAAGCTAGGCCAGGTTAGAGGGGCCAGGCGTGGGAGACAGGAGAGAGCCTGTGGGATAGAGCCCTGTGTAGGCACCAACTTAACCTGCCCCCCCCTCCCCCTCATCTCCAGTCCTATCTGCTCACCCACGCACTCTCCTCCATCCCCACTCCCCCTCGCTCCTCTCCTCTATTTTCTCTCCATTGTATTCATCACCCTCTGCCCACACTGCAAACTCCACGCTGAGACAGAGAATAAGAGCTTCGCTTGTATGTTTGGCTAAAAAGTGACATGTAAGAATGTGTTCCAGCACTCCCCCTGACTGCCTGTGTCTCCATTCCACGCTGAGGACAATTTGAAGTGGTCTGTGCTGCTCTAAACAACATCAGCAGACGTATACAGAGACAGGCAGAGAGGAGGCGAGGGGTAATCAGTCCCAGGTTAGTGTTTAGCAATGCTCATAGTCGGTGTTGAGAAGAGGCAGCCCTGTCACAGACATTGGTATGCTAAAGGTAGACAGAAAAACACGGTGCAGCGCTGAAGAGGAGACAGAGTGAAACATTTTAATGTGGTTTTTATTTTTAGTACAGGTAGCAGCCATATTGCTAACACTTAGCTAAACTGGTAACTGAGCAACAGTTAGCCTGGCTCTTCAACGGTAACAAATCCACCAAAGTGTAAGCACACACATTTTACATTGCGTTAGATTATTTCTTGGCAGTTTTGCACTCCGCTCTCAGTTACTGTCTCCAGCCTCTGCTCACTTCTCTCAGGACTTTGAAACCAAAAGGTAACCGGACTTTGAAGATCTTGAAGACATTTAACCTCTCATCTCTAAGGCTTCTTTAGATCTGAAGAACTGACTTCTGAAGTTTATCGGACTGAAGAAGCCTTCATCTTCAACCAAATCCTGTTCCCTTTTGGATATAAGCTTGGAATTACCATGACCTAGATGACTGGGAACCTTCACAGACTTCTCCTCGGACATGTAATCTTCCTTTTAGATGCCCTTTAGAATTTCCTTCCTCTCCCGATCTGCATACCTGTTTCCTGTTGTAATCAGCCCTACAGTTTGCTGACCAATCCCACCCACCTTTGCACCTGTCTCCACCTTACACATACTGAAACATTTCCTTTGTTTAGTCGCCAGTTTTTCCCATGTCCACTAGCCAGTGTGGTAGCCTCGAACAAGCTAGCCATCAGCTTGCACCTATTCCAGCTAACTTACAGCCCGCTAGCTTCAAGTCTGCACCTCGGCTGACTAGCATACAGACTGCTAGCTTCCTGTTGAGTTTGATTCTCAGTCTATCAACCTTCATCCAACTTCTCAGCCAGCTTGACAATCGTTTAGTGTTGGCTTCTGCAACATGCAGCCTTTTGTTCTAAGCTAGCTAGTCAGCTACCTTGCTGTATTGAGATATCTATGGACAGCTTGAGGAGCCATGCTGACTTTTAGCTATCTTCAGGAGTGTACGCCTCTCCATGGCTTCCGATGTCGGCAATCTCTGCTGTCTAGTGTCCCAGAGCTTATGCGGCCCAGGGCCCCAGGGTCTGTGCTTTCCATCACTCAAGAGCCTTCACAAAAGCTATTTTCTATATCAACAGTTCTGTAGAGTTCCAAGTCAGCAGCTCAGCCAACATATATTCCAGTCAGTGGCCCAGCAAACACCTGTCCCTAGGTCCCAGTTGGCAGCCCGACCTACTGTTCCTTTTAAGACACAAAAGTTCCTTGCTCCTCTTAGCAGCATGATATGCTAAGCTAACCAGCTGCACTATGCACTATACATGTGTTAGACTAGTATTAGCATTTTCATCTGACCTATCTTTGTCTATGACAAAAAAGCTAGATTGTTCTGTTTGATTCCCTTGCTGCAGTGGTTGGCCTCTACCTCAAGTCAGGGTTGGTGAGTTTGAAGCCAGAGCGTGGTCAAATTCTAGTTACAACATAACAACATCAGCCTAAACCCTCTTCCTTTTTCTGTTGTTGCTTGTGTCAGTGCTTAAACATACATTTTAGCAACTTGAGGTAAGGTAAAAAAAAGCAACAAAAGGGTGCTGAATTGCACTTTAATAGGGTGCTGCCCCAGTGTCAGGCTTTTATACTCCGAAAGGTACAAAACTAGGCTTCCTTTTTCTTCTGTTTTTTTTTCACTGAACTCTAGACATCAGTTTAAAGCGGCTCTTATGTGAAGGTCATGCAGAAAGTGCTAGCGCCGTGAGTTAAAGGCCTGTGGTTGATGTGGTCAGCAGTTACTCCCCCTCTTCTAAAGCGAACACAAAGGGCAGTGAGCGCTCTTTACAAACGGGGACAGTACCTCTCTTTTCTTTCGGCTTCACAGCTTTTACAACACAACTGTTACCTGAAAAGAGCACGTTTTTTTAAGCTCTACTCTCTCCTTTTGTCTTTGTTTTGTTTTAACTTTTAATCTGATATTACCTTGATTTTTAATTCATTCATGAGGACTCATTGATCAGTGATTAATTATATCATATTCTCTCTGTATTGCTTTCTCGGGGTATGTGTCAGCATAATGGCTGCTCTTTGTCATATCTATTAAAGATTGAGGAAAGAGAGAAAGGGCAGAAGAAAAGGTCAGAGCCAATAGGAAAATGCCTTGAGCCACAGGTTGATCAGGGTGGGTTGTCACCAAGTCCAAATTTAGCACAAGGCTCAGGAAATAACCTGAAGAGCAAATGTTTATCTTTATTATCCGTGGCCAGCTCCTCTGCCGTATGTGACTACGTACTGGATTCCCAACAGTACGTCACATCTGCTCCCAGCGACCTTTGCCTCGCCAGGCAGCCGCTCATGTGTGGCATAATCCCCAGCCTACTGGCCCAAGGCTGTTCAGGTTGTCTACAGGTTGCCTGTACTTTGTCTAAATAGCTTATGTGTGTGAGAGAGTGTGTTCATGTGAGTGTTGTAACCAGTGTCCAGCATCCTCCTGCATATCAAATGGCACTACACATCGCCTGTTCACTCACAGAGCTTTCCCACATCGTCCCAGGAGGACGAGGGGGGAACATACACATGATTCACATTTGTTACCAGGCACATTTTCTCTACTCTGTTTGTGTGTGTCCACTGGTGTTGGTATGTGTGTGTGCCCCAGTGTGAGTGCTGCTATGCCACTCTGATCCCTGTCAGGGCCTTGAGCCAAGCCCGCGGCAGGTCCGGCAGCAAAACTCGTAAAACTCCAGAAGTCCTTCCCAGCAAACAGACATGGACTGACACTGAGAAAAAGAGAGGTCTGGCACTGCTCCTGCTCACTGGTACATTAATATTTTTCTACAGTCAGGAGGCAGCAGGTTGGCTGTCAGCACAGGATCCCCCCAACCCCCCTACAATCTGTGTCAGTATAGATGAAAGCTGATAAAATACACTGTGATGTAACGCATGCAAGACGCAAATTTGCAGGACTGCATCAGCAGAGATGTGTCACTGACGCCACAAAGCTTGTTCACACCTCTCCTGACATACAAACTGAAGCATGTCCTGTCTCAAACCCTCACACATGTACACCCACACATCACACAGAGTAGAACCGCAGGCCTTGTCCCATCCTTGCTCTGTCCGAGGGGATACGAATGATGGAGTGGAAACATAAACACCGAAATCAACCCTAAGGAGAGACGATGAGAAAACTGTTGGACGAGGGAATATAACTCACTTTGTTATGACACAAAACAACAGGCGGGGAGAAGAGAAAACACACAAAACGTAGGAATGAGAGACAGGAAAATGTTCAAATGAAAGGTAAACAAAGCCTGACAGCTAGAATAACATCCACAGCAGTTCCTTGACCGTACATGCGTTCCTCCAGCAAGAGCCTGTGATATCAATTTATGTTAGCAATCAAAAGCTCATGCTGAAAAGGAAAGGGAGCTTCCTGAAAAATGGCTAAAGTAATGATTAAAGGAATTCATCAGTCGATTCAATATGGAGCAGCCAGATAGTAAGCTTAGCGTAGCAAAACAACTGGAACGAGCTAGCTTGTCTCTGTCAAAAACTAACAAAGCCTACGCAGCAATTTCCTTGTTACACTTATTGTATGACGTTAAAAGCACATTACTGTGGTACTTTGAGTTTGTTAACTTTGTTCTGAGCCGGACTATCTGTTCCAGTTTTTAGGCTAAACCCTGCTAACTTAACTCAGCTTTTAGCGTTGTCACTTTAAGGCAGGTATAAGAGTGATATCAATCGTTTTAGCTTATTCACAGTTTTCACAGTAAGATTTGTATTTCACCAACAGACACTAAAGTAAACTAAAAGAAAACAGTTAATGCTTCACAGCATTATTGACTAAATTAAGTAAGAATGTAAGTATTGTTGATGTTTCATACTGAATTACAGAAAGAGGAGTGTTTGGAATAATGATGAAGGCATTTTTGTTGGACGGGGATCAAGTTTGTCCAGTCGGAGTTGAGATATGGGCGACAGCTGGGCCTCCCACGGCGCTCCAGACGACACACTGATGTTTCCCACTGTCGTAACACTCGTGGGACCAACCACACCATTTGGCCGGCTGAGTCTGCCCAGCAACAATTAATGCTGAAATGTATGCTATGTCGCACAGCTTGTGTCATTTACCATGCGTTGCAATCTCTCTGGATTGATTGCAACAAAATCAATGTTGTTCTGGGACTGACTGCCAGCATTCATAGAGTTGTCATTGCAGCCTTCCCATGACTCCACGAGGGGAGTGGCATGGTGTACAATGGCTGTGTGGATAGTTTGTTTAAGGCTAGAGGCCTGTGGTTGTTGACACAGCTGCCAAAGGAGCAGAGATGAGATGAGGGAGACGGAGAAATTTGGGTAAAACTTTGAGCGTCCGGGGTCAGGAGTAATGACAGCAAGATGGAATGACGATGAGGGAAGAGGGGGAGTTAACATGTGTGTCCAAGTTTTAAACACATTTGACTCTTAGAACAATGTTCTCACGTGCTATGCAGATGACGCCTTTGTTTACATGTGAGGCGTCCATGTGTTGTGTTTGTGCACAGCAGTGAGGAAGGACTGTTTTTATCATTATCAGCATTTATCCTTCAGGGTGACCCCTGGCTCTCTCATCAGCAAACTCTGTGTTTGTGTGTGTGGGTGTGTTACTGCATGTGTGTGTCAGGGAGTTGTTTGTCCTCATCAGGATTAAAGAGCTTTCCAGTGAGAGGAAGCTTTAACGCGACTTAACCCGTGTTGCCTTAACCCTGCAGCCAATAACCTTTGTCTGTTCTCTGATCCTTGTACTTCCTGTTTCACACAACACAACTCTTCCCAGAAGATATGACAATGTACCAGAACATTTAGGTGACAATGACCTAAAAGTAAGAACACACTGGGACTACTTTTTTAATAGGAAACACACTGAGCCTAACACGAATGCTGAGGCACAGCAGAGCAGTCCAATGGAGCCTTGTTTTGACTGGAAGGCTGCAGGCAAAAGAGAAAAAAAGCCTGTTTCTTGGATGATGTAACTGCTCTTTATTATGCAGTTAGATCATCTCCACACACACACACACACACACACACAGACTCACACACATACAATACAGAGAATGCACTCTTGTAGTCATAGGAGTCAGACGTTTGCTGTTCCAAATACCAGGGGGCAGAAACTCCCCCTGCAGCAATGGAAAGACCAGTCAGACCCAACGCACTTACATAACATCAGTCACAAACAGCAGCACGTCTTCCACCAAAACACAGAAGCCAATGTCAGGAAGCGGCAGACAAACAGCCCTGTTGCACGTAGCCTGCAAACATGCAAAGGTCAAAGCAACAATAAACACAGACGATTACAAAGCAAGTCAATACTGTGTTATTTTTGTTATTGCACTGTCATTAAACAGACATAAAGGTGTGTTTGAGTCATAATCTGAAATGTAATAGCAGCTATACGGGTAACAGGTTTTAAAGAGTACACAGTGACTATTACAGGCTCTTAATGTGTCATTAAACAGGCATAAAAGCTGTTTAAGACACGCTGTCTTGATGAATGGCTCTATCAGACATCTGTAAGAGTCAGTTAAGACATTACATAATGTTCAGTTAGCTTTTATTATGTCTGATGTGCACTGAGGCTATGTTGTTATTGGGATATTCTGATTGTTGAATATTCATTTTCTGTTCCTTTGTGAAATGTATTTCTCACGGGGCGCTGGTTTAGCTCAGCGGTTAAATCGTCATGATTTAGTTGTAGTTTAGTTATGATTTTGATCTGTATTTCGAGGTACAAATATAATTTCCTGTTTACTTTGTCACCTCTCGTGTTGATCCACTTCCTGCCTTTGTTTCCTGCTTGTGTGCCCTGCCCTTATTGTTTTCACCTGCTCCCTTGATTGTCTCACCTGTGTCTGATTAGTCTCACCTCCCAAGTTTATTTAGGCCATGTCTACACGTACACGGGTATTTTTCCATCCTCCGTTTCCAAGAAAACGCTGTCCATACAAGCAGGGTTATAAAAAAATCCCCGTCCAAATGAAAACACAAAAACAGAAACGCTGTCATGAGAATGCCACACCAACAGGCGGCGATATAACCCAGTCATACAAAGAAGAAAAAGAAAATCGCGGCTAATCAAAAGTCTGAAAAAATTTAGAAGTGCATCCCGACGCCTCTGTTCCTCAATAGAGTGGATGAGTAACTGTACATATATGTGTAAACATGTTAAAAAAAAGTCCTGTTAACAAGGTTAGAAGCATCACTGTTTTTGTCATGTCCGTCATTTTACAGGCAAAGGCGATAACGGCGCACAGCCTGATGTTGCGAGCCAAAAACGCGGTTTACCCTGTCGACACGTCTCTGTGGAAACAGGGTATCTTAAAGTCTTCACCCTGGCCAGAGTTTTACAAAAGATCCGTTTTCAGTTACCTACAACAGCGAAAAAGCTACGTTTTGAAAAATACCAACGTACGTGTAGACATGGCCTTAGTCTTTGTGTTCCCTCTTGTCCAACCCACTCCTCGTGGATATGTTACCTGTGGGATTTGTTGTGATTCTCTGAGATTTGGACTTTACCTCTTTTTTGGTTTATGGATTCTGCTTTTCCCCCATGAACGTTGTAAGTATTTTTGTTCTGCCTGTTAGTTTGTTAATAAAGCTTAAAGTCTGCACCTGGGTCCTCTACCTTTTGGTTTGAATTGAAAACCTGACAGCTCTGGGTTCAACTCCCGCCCTCGGCCCTTTGCTGCATGTCATCCCCCGTTCTCTCTTCCCCTGTTTCCAACACAATCCAATGTCCTCCATCAATAAAGGCATAAAAAGCAAAAAATACATTACATTACATTTTTTACACATTTTATTTGGCATCTTGTCACAGAAACTGACAAGAAGTGATGTCAGAAGACAAACAGCTTGCTCAGCCAATAGATGGCTTTATAAGATACACAAACAGAAAGCCTTCCTTTGCAACTGTTTAAAGAAGCTGCCACTAAATCAGGCAAAAAGCTGGAGGGACTAGTTTATTGTCTAATTTTTGCATTGCAAAGGTCTTTACTTGCTTGTGGGCTTATATTTATATTGAGGTGTTTATTTTGAATCATTAGTATGGTCGCCATGACAGCTCTTACAGTAAAACACAAAGGTGCCTAGATAATTACCTATCGTAATTTCAGCTGATGATAGACACCACCTGCAGCTACACCACAGACCAAAGCTTTGATTATCACCCCACAACATACACATGAGGATATAGTCTTTCATTTACCACTACCTATATTAAAGCAGCTATGTCGGTACGGGAGCGGAATTATTGCTCTCAGTCAAATTAGCCTCTGGAAACTAATGTAATTATTTAGCACTTCAGTGGGCCACGGAGGTGTGGGGGGGCCGGGAGGGGACCGCATGCTCGAGCTGACATGATTTCATGCAGAAAATTTATTCAACTGTCAATATCATTTAGATCTATCCGGGTGAGCACTGGAGGCTGTGAGGAGGGGGTCACAGACTGCAGCTCAATCATAATGACTTTGTATTCAATCTTCACGTCTTTGATGCGCAGGACATGTCCGTGTCCACTGTGCATGTTTGGATTTATGTACGTTTATGTGCGCTATGTTTTTAGAAGGCGAGCAGGCAGACGGAAAGTATAGACTGAAAAATTAATTTGTATGAATTTAAAACAAGACACAGCTATTTCTTTTACTGACAAAGGTTGAAAGATATTGCACCACACTTCTGTTTTTCTAGACTCTAAAAAGCTTTGTCGTCATGTAAGGAACAGTCAAATCAATCCTACACTCCTCGTCTTACAGTCTCAGCACCGATTGGTCAGTGCCACTCCTCACATCCCAGTAGATCTTTTTCCATTCCAACCGTGAACTCTATTTGAACTCACGCCTTTGCAGAAACAAAGATATGACGTGTGAGAGAAGAACAATAAAAGGGAAGAAGATCTTCATTCAGATAGGCCGGAACAACAACAGTATTTATCTTCCTGGTGTTTGAGTTCAAGGCTGCTCAGAAATAAAAGGGAGAGACAGGGAAAATGGAGACTCTTAAAAACACTGTAGTGCTGATGCTGGGCAGAGAGAGAGAGAGAGAGAGAAGGAGCTGCTGTACAGACAGTGACTGGATTCATCAACAACAGCAATCCTCTGCAAGAGAATGGATTCTATCTATCATTTGCATGTTTAAGCTTGGAGCGTTAAAACCCACAAAGAGATATTTGCATTCTCTTTACAGTCATTTGCAAAGGCAATTCAGGAATGACAAGAGTGTCTGCTGTGAGAGAAGGATGCCTTCTGCCCATTGTTGAAACAGAAAAGTTCTCTCGGGGGGCCTTCACATCGTGAGACTGCTGGATTTGCATGTCGTGTCAGTCACTTGATTATGCATTCCACTGTGTCTAACTTAAAGTACATGTAAGAGAGAGAGTTATGTAAGGTAGTAATGGATGTGCCTGTGTGTGTGTGCGCTACTTTGTTCCCCTCAGGCTCTGTGAGTGTCCTGACAATTATATTCAATTATCAGTGTGTCCTGCAGAGAACGAGGAGGGACGGAGGGGAGTCTCAGACGTGAACAGAGATAGAAACAAGCAAATAGGGGTGAAGATGAGACACTGTTGACACAGCGATGAGTATAAGCCTGCAGGCTGTCCCATAAACAGACAGGACCCTGCATGTTACACGACCGTGAGAGTGCACGGTGTGATACCACCCCAGATACACACAACCAGTTTGACAATTAAACGTATACCTGCCCTCAAGTTCCTCCTTCATGTTGATACCTACTCTAGAGTCTGGGTGTTAAACTATAGTATGCAGTAATAATTGTAACACAACAGAAGTCAAAAACACTGCAACGAATTATTGTTTAAATGTTGGCGGTGGATATATAAAGGTGATGACTTCATGTCTCAACAAGTATACAGCCTATACTCTGACTAAGAATATTATTGGTGTTTATGTGCTGTTAAGGCACACCGTCTGCATGTCAGCACGCTCCTGCTGCCCATGTGTTAAAGTTCATAGCTACCGTGGAATGTCTTACACGCCCATGTCACATAATGTCATGAATGTGTTTATAAAAGCAGAACATGCGTGACACATACTTCAGGTATTTTGATGTCACAGTGCCTATAGTAAATATTAAACTGATAATATTTTAATACATGTCCAATTTATTCAAGTTTAAATTCACTCTTTGTTAATATTAACCATACCGACCATAGTGAGGACACTATACAAGGAATTACCAGAAATTGACAAGCCGCCATTACAGTGGTGGCGTCTCCCTACAACATCTGCGCATTTGAATGCAAGCTGTCCTAAGAATGTTCTACTTTTACCATTACTTTCTATGTAACTTTACTTTGACAAGGATGTAAAGTAAGAACAGTAAGAACCTGTGGTGTTAATCAGCTGTTCACAGTCGTGAAAAAGTGAGTGCACAATACACAAGCCTTCACGTCATGAAGTGTCACCCTGTGTGAGATTGGACACCTTACATAGATTCACTGGCTGCTCAGAGGACTAAGATATTCTTCAGAAGTGGATCGAGAATATATATCATTATTACCGATCTGTTACATAAATTACATTTTGTCTCTCTCTGAGTGACCTGTAGATGCATTTTGTTGTTCATCGCCAGGCGATTAATGAAATGATCGCGTATATAATGCTCCTCTACTAGCTAGCTTTCATAATCAAGTAAGAGCTGCATGTAGTCTTTACAGAGCATTAGAAAATAAGTGCTGAATGGATATACATAAAAAACATATTTGCCAATGTTACTAGTCTGATGATTAAATGCAGCTTTTCATTGATTAAGCTAACTAGCTAGCAGAATAATGTTATATTACACAGCATTTCATCACAACTATGTGGCGTATGGTCAAGTTTTTTCTCTATTTCTATGGAGGCAGCTGTCTAACATCTTTACTATCTATGCTGTCAGCAGGCAGCAGCAGACACTGAGTTGCTGATGGCTGCACTAGATGGCGCTACACATTGGTCGCCAGTTTCGTCTATCAAGGGAATCAGAAGCAAATACTGCACAGAACGATCGCACAAACGTAGTTGGTTAAGGTAGAGAGTGAGTGTAGACCATTAAGGTAACATGTTGCCATAACCGTGGTGGCAAAACACACACATACTGTAGAATAAGACTGCAATTAATCACATTTTTCAGCAATTTTACCAAGAAGGTCCCTTTAAACTGATGACATGCTAAAATGTAGTAATTACATACCATTAAAATAGCCATTGTAGTCTATAAAACTTAATATCCAAAGATCAATCTTATGACATTTACACATCTCTTCTGGGTTCCTGTTGCATTCTGCGCAGCATGCCTGCAAAGGACCGACCTCTTGTGAGCTCACTATAATATTCCTGGCGAAAGTTCTACCATAACATTATAATTTGTTTCAGGTTATGATTAAATGGTGCTTTTCTTCTGATTATAATGACAGGAGAGGCTGATTATTAAAATTATAAGCTAGCAGGTAATTCCAGCCCTGTTTAATCAGTTACTGCACAGCGCCTTTGCATCCATAGGTCAGACAGAAGCAGCGTGACATCTTAGATTATTACTTTAAATCTTAGAAACCAAAAAATACATTATACTCATGATTTCATAGAGACATTATTGTCAATCATTTTTTCGTCTTTACATTTTTCGCATCCTTGTTTGTGTGTGCTCCTAACACCTGTATTTTCATTCCTTCACTGTCATTTACCATGTGCTAATCTATTATCACAGTGCCCACGGCACACAAGGCCAACTGCACACATTGGTAATTGCTGTTAATGGTTTGCATAGTGTTTGTTTGGTAACACATGCATTTATATTTTGTTTCAGCAACCCTGACGTTAGCAGCGCGTTTGTGCTGCAGAAACAAAAGCAGCTCGTGATTTAAAGCAAACAAAAATTGGGTACCGAGCTACAAGTGGTTACGGAAGTGTATAGTTGCGCCTGCAGAACTCTTACTGCTATAATAACAGTGAAATAATGAATAATCCTCTTTTGTTTTCAATACCATTCCTTTTATGCAAAATGTTTGAGCTCTTTAATAGCAAATGTTGCACTGCAGCGTGAAGGTTCATAGCAAGGGATTATGGGATGTACACTGATGCCAGCTAAGGTGAAGCCAAACAGCAGAAAAGTTGCAGCAGAACTTTTTTTAAAGTTTTATATATTGTTTCGAGAATTCATAAAATCCGCTCTTTAAAAGCCCGAGTGAATACCTTGGCATGAACACTGAAATTTTTTAAACTCCATGCACTATCAACTTCCCATTTTCTCCTTCCCTCTCCTCTTCCTCTCTTTCAGTTCTTTTTCTCAGAACTGTTTTCTCTTCTTATTCTTCCACCCACACTAATCCTGTTTTATTCAAGACATACTGTATAATATAACACAATATGCAGGACCTTGGCTCCGAGAGCATTTCAACGGGCTTCCTTATTTGTTAGACCCTCAGTTGGGGGTTGCATCGTCTGCACCATCCAGCGTCTCTCATCCACCTGAGGCCATTGTGGGAGCCAACAGTGGCTGCGGCCAGGCTCGCGTCACTGAAGGGCCGAGAAAGTAGCATAAATGAGAGGAATTAGTTGCCTTGCCGGCGCCCACGGAGGCCAGCATGACAATGGGTGGGAGCGTGAAGAGGACAGTGGGTACAGTAGCATCCATAAGCTGCAGGAATCCACACTTCTCACCTCTTATTCTCCCGTCCTTCCTTGTTTTCCTCTCCATCTTTATTTTTCTCTCTTGCCAACTCATTTCTTCCTCACTCGCACCCCCCTCCTGCTCCTTCCCTTGCTCTCTTTCTGTATCACTGTCTCGCCCACCTCGGCTCTGCCCGCAAGCAGTTTGAAGCAGATTATAGCCCTGCCACCCCCACTCGCCCATATACACAAACATTCACTCGGCAGCTGACGCACACACAAACAAACACACACATAAACGCACGCAAGCACACTTTGAGACTTTGTGTATCTCCGCCACCTACGGTGCCACTACATCATCATCATCATCATCCTCTCCCAGCGGCGCTCCAGCATGGACTTGTTTAGAACATCCTGTCCGGTCCAAATGTGGTCAGACGTGTGACAAAATGCCCCTGCGAGCCAAATAACCAAACATGCCCATTATCAAAGTCAAACAGACACCTACTCGGACAGTTAAGGTTAAGGAAAGTGATATGAGGGTGAACCGCAGTATAACCAGTGATTAGATGTCCAATAGGATCAAGCTGTTTTTGTAATCACATGTTTGCTGTGTGTAGTGGTAAAAGCAAACCCTCAATTAAGACCCAGGGACTCTTATGTAATTGTGGCTGGACATTCAGCCAGAGAAAATGGAAAGTTTTTAGAGCAAAAGAGTGACTTTTTATACAGTTCATAACTTGATAACTCTACTTTACCTTGTGCAAACTGTTGTATTGTGTTGTAAAATCTGTCTGAAATATGTTTTGTGTTTCCACAGATTTCCAGGCCGATCAAGACGACTTTATGAAGCTATAACCATCATGTCTTTTACTGAACGGGGGCAGCAATGCAAAGGCAAAGCAGGCACCAGGGCAGATTTTTGGCAACAGGAGGAGCCTCGATGTGTATTTGGGTCTGTGTGTGTGCGTGCATGTGTAAATGTGTGTGCGTGTTCCTGTTTTTATTTTTGCATGCATGCATGAGCTCCTCTTTGTTCCGTCTGCCATCCTGGCCCCTGTGTAGCCGTTGAGTGTTGCTGCACGCTGTACGGCTGAATGGGGACTGCGTGGGCCTGACCTGCGATCTCACCGCCCACCACTCGCATAGCCACACAGCCCGGGCAACCGCCTCTGTTTTCGCCTGCAAGAAAGTGTGTGTGTGTGTGTGTGTGTGTGTGTTTGTGTGTGTGTATTTGCAGGGTAAAAACAAATCATCCCTTCCTTCTTCTCCATCTCTCTCTCTCTCTTTCCCTCTCTGTCTCTCCCTTATCATTAGGGTTTCCACATCCTCCTCGGGGGACATTGTGGTCTGCAGCTGTCCCTATGACAACCTCAGTGCTGCTGTCAATCACCGAGGCTGCCTTATCCTCCTCGGTTCATATTCTATGTGTGCAGCTTCCTCGTCTTTGACAGGTGTGCAGATGGCACGTCACACAGCTGTATAGCTCGCATCAACTAATGCATGCTGCATTACTGCCGCACTGATATTAACCTATTCATGTTGTGCTTTTGTAACTGCTCTTGTCGTGCGGTTGCCACTTTTGATCGTATTTTTGTTGTCATAAGCGTTTGTTCGTATTGTACGGCATTAAATGGGTAATGATGGATGCAGTGGGATGAATGGAAGCATAAAACAAAAGAAGAAAAATAAGTTTGTCAGGTGTAACTCTGTGAGTAACGCTTGTTGTGGATGCGTCTGCAGATGCACATGTGAGAAAGTGTGTGCGTGCGTGTGAGAAAGTGTTTGTGTGTGCGTGTGCGCATCCCGAACTCTACAGTCTGTTGGTAATGAGTGCCCTGAGCGCTCCCTACTACACCTAACTGATCCAGTAATTGCTTTTCCTCCTCTGCATTTATCATCATCTGCCCGGCCTGTCATGTTAGCTGAGCCGCGCTGAGTTGAGGTGGACAGAGAGAGAGAGAGAGAGGGGTGTAGGACTGCGAGGTGGAGGTGGTGTCTGTGTCTGTCTGGATGTAGGAAAAGGTGTCGGTCCGCTGCCTGGGGAGGGTCGGACGGGGAGGCGGGGGGGAAGAGGGAGAGAGGACAGGGGAGCAGGGCAGAGAGGGCAGTGATGTAGCGGCTAATATAAACTCTGACCTCTAGCCAGTCATCATCATAAGCTAAATAACCAACGTTACATTTTACTATCAAGTTTTTCTTCATATTCTGCTTTTAAGGCTTCATTCTTTAAATTACATCAGCTTGAAAGTACCTGCTTTTATGCATGCTAGACATTTACATAATAAAGGTTTATGTTCGGTAGTTTTGGAAATGAAGGCATTATTTCAGCTCAGATTGTCGGTTGGAGCTTGAAGATAATGTGCTGCAAAAAAAGTGAGGTGACAGTCTGAATGGCTGCTGTTATTTGTAGGTTGGTATCAGGGACAAGAGTCTACATGCACACTAAAATGCATACACAGTGTATACACTCCCACAAACACACAGAGAGACAGCCGGGAAGATTCAAACAAATAGCCTCCTTTTTGCAAGGCCTGCAAATGAGGTGTGTGTGTTTGCGCGTGTGTGTGAGCATACTGTATGTGGGGGAGGGCGTGTTGCTGCTGCTAGTGGGGATTTGATGCTGATGAGGTCTGTAATGGGAGTGAACAGGGAGCGTGAGGGGAATAGATTGGGACTTCATTGGCAGGCCCGCTCTCCCTACGCGCTGCAGTCTGCTCGCCTATTTATTCCCCCATTTCAATGCGCCTTTGCTTTGACCTTTCTCCAGCCAATGACAGTAAAATCACACCGCCACTAGAGAGCTACACATCAGCTACTGAGCACCCCTGTATGATTTCCTCATTTATTTGGTCCCTATCGTTCCCCACAGACACGCAAACCGGGGCTCCGACTGAAATGAATCGTACCTCAGCCATGATGTAAATGATCACAGCTTTGACTATGCAAATTTCAGAGGCAGGGAGACGGAGACGGAGACGGAGCACGCAGAGGAAGGTGATTAAGAGGAGACATCAATTCACATTCAGGCTCAAGGATCATCCACGTATGTGCTCATGCTTTATACACATCAGAGGGGAACACGGGACAATTAATTATTCCAATACAAGCAGATATATCCCTGCTGTCAAGTAAAAACCATGTATAATAACCTTGTATCTACAATTCTGATTTTCAGGTGTTGATCAATTGAAAGGTCCTGGCATGGTTAAGGCATTTCTTTGATAGTTGGATTTGGAAACAGCAAAAATAATGTCTGACATCTAATATTAAAGGATTCTGATAAAAGGATGGTGTTACTATATGTTAGGGATGCGAAGCTATAACAACCTGCTTACTATACATTATCTCACTTCTTACATGGCTTTTTACTTATGAAATCAATAACTTCAAACAACATATTGATTTGGAAATGATTTTACTACTTTAAAAATGATTATATTTTCCATTTAAAAATAGTGTGTTACACTCACAGTGAGAGCTGCATCCATAGCAACAGTAGCCTTCTCAAAATGAGCTAACATAGCTGTTATTACTCAAATTAAAAGGAGCTTTGCTAGCTGTTTTTACTCATATTAAAGGGGGCTAACCAAGCTGTTACTACTTATATTAAAATAACTTACCTGTTATTACTCACATTAAAAGGAGCTAACTTAGCTGTTACTACTCACATTAAAATTAGCTAACTGAGCTGTTATTACTCACATTAAAAGGACCTAAGTTAGCTGTTATTACTCACATTAAAATGAGCTAACCGAGCTGTAACTACTCACATTAAAAGGAGCTAACTTAGCTGTTACTACTCACATTAAAATTAGCTAACTGAGCTGTTATTACTCACATTAAAAGGAGCTAACTTAGCTGTTACTACTCACATTAAAATTAGCTAACTGAGCTGTTATTACTCACATTAAAAGGAGCTAAGTTAGCTGTTATTACTCACATTAAAATTAGCTAACTGAGCTGTTATTACTCACATTAAAATTAGCTAACTGAGCTGTTATTACTCACATTAAAAGGAGCTAAGCTAGCTGTTATTACTCACATTAAAATTAGCTAACTGAGCTGTTATTACTCACATTAAAAGGAGCTAAGCTAGCTGTTATTACTCACATTAAAATGAGCTAACCGAGCTGTAACTACTCACATTAAAAGGAGCTAACTTAGCTGTTACTACTTATATTAAAATAAGCTAACTGAGCTGTTATTACTCACATTAAAAGGAGCTAAGCTAGCTGTTATTACTCACATTAAAAGGAGCTAAGCTAGCTGTTATTACTCACATTAAAATGAGCTAACTGAGCTGTTATTACTCACATTAAAAGGAGCTAAGCTAGCTGTTATTACTCACATTAAAAGGAGCTAAGCTAGCTGTTATTACTCACATTAAAATGAGCTAACTGAGCTGTTATTACTCACATTAAAAGGAGCTAAGCTAGCTGTTATTACTCGCATTAAAATGAGCTATGCTAGCTGTTATTACTTGTCATGTCTCGTCATTTTCCTTCAGTTAAGTTACCATTTTTGTCTTGTTCTTTCATGTTTTGTCATTTCCTGTTTTATTTTGAAAGTAACCCTGTCTCCCTCTTGTTTCAGAGCACTTTACTTCCTGCCCCTGTGTTCCCCACGTCTGGTGATTGTCTGGCCCCTCCCTAATCGATTTCACCTATCATTCCCTTCCTCATGTTCAAATAGTAGCGTCTCCCTTTGTCCTGTGCCAGTTCGTACTTGTCTCAATGTCAGTTGACCCAGCATTTCCCTTAATCCATGTTCCATGTTACATGTTCCTGTTCCTGTTCCTGTTCCAAGCAAGGTCTGTGAGAGTTCTAGCCAAGATAGACTATTTTGTTCTTGCTATTTTTGTCAGTTTAGAGATTTTCTTTGTTGGAATATTTCAGTCAGGTTTTCCTCTGTTTAGAGTGATTTTTAGTTCTTTATTTGATATAGGTATTTTCTTTTCTTGAACAGAGTTTTTCTTCTTTTTATGAGAGATTTTCGGTTTAATAGTAGTCAGGTTTGATGTCAGGGTAAGTTCAGTTTATCATTATATATTCATTGTCTTTGGTTTCTGTGATTTAATTGTAAATAAATATTTTATATTTACGTTGATATCTAGTCTGGTGTCGTGCATTTGGGTTCTCATCTGTCTAGGAGGATCGTTCCATTACTCACATTAAATTGAGCTAAGTTAGCTGTTATTACTCACATCAAAATTAGCTAAGCTAGCTGTTATTACTCACATTAAAATGAGCTAAGTTAGCTGTTATTACTCACATCAAAATTAGCTAAGCTAGCTGTTTTCACCCACATTAAATGGAAACATTTCCACTGATGGTGAAGATAGAGGAGGTTAACAGGACCACAAGAATCAGCGCAGCACCTGATTGAGGTTTTCTGTCTCATAACTGTCAGAGTCTGTTGACATTTTCTCATTCGCCATCTTTAACCACTGAAATATCCCGTACTGTGTCGTGTTTAATGTTTACTTCATGTGCCGTCTTCAGTTTTGAAGATCTTTCTGTCTTTCCTGTGTCTTTTAACCTTTATTGATTTCTCTCCACTGTTTTTTGTCTCTTTACGTTATTTCCCTCTCTAAACAGACTGACTTCAGATTCACGGGACTTCTTTGGATGGATTGATTTGATTAGGCTACAGTTAGTCCTCCGGATTGTGTGATTAGAGTAAAGTGACCATATTTTCAAACCTCCAAATAGGGCAGATTTTACTGCAAACCCTATGATGGTACAATTGGATTTTTCATCAGTGCACCTTTCAACGCTGACCAAGATCAACCGAAACCTTAGGCCTATTTGAAAAATTTAATTATTTCACACCAGTAAACACAAAACACAAGGATTGCATTGGTGTAATAGAACATATTAATTTATTTATTACCACATCGTTGATCTATTTTTACAGATTCTAGAAATGTTGAATCTGTAGGCAGGGACGTGGATTTTAGGGACGGCAAGTGTTCTGGTTTCAGTTTGTAGTACGCTTGTAGTCAGAGTAATATTGACCAATCACGTATCAGCAGGCTGCAACATATGCAGGAACAGTCTGTGTGGAGAGCAAAAGCAGGCGGATCCCATCATCTGACCACGATTAACCTTCTTATTAATCTCTATAAACAGACATCTGCATGTAAGTTCAGTTAACAATCTGTTCTAGATCTAAATTCAACTTGAGACAAATTTCCTTGACACAACGCCGTTCAGCGTTCAAACACTCCAACTTCGTCAAATGCATCTAAAATTATTGATCCGACCTCCGTTCAACAAACGAGCATTTTAAAAGTAGTTTTCTTCTCCTCTTGAGGACAGACCTGACAAAGCTTCATTTTGAATTTTTAGGATGTGAAATTTCTGCAAAGGTAAGACCCATGAATTGCAGTAAATCACAAGAAATACGCTTTCTTTTTCTGTAAACAATGCAACACGTGGAAAAGGAAGTCTTGACTGGAAGTCGTTTTAACCTAAACAAAGTAGCGTGACAGATAGCCTACCTGACATTACGCTGCAGGTCCTGTCAGTATGACAAGCAGGGCAAGCTAAGCAACAGCCGAACACCCAGATTGATAGACGCATGTACAAACAAATCACTATTGAACTTCGACCAGCAGTGCATTAGTGATGTTTTTCTATTGTTAAAATAGCAACAGCCTTGGCAACAACATTGTTTGACATACAGACAAATCAGTGTTGCAAGCATGGTGCATTGTTTTACTATTTCAGTTGGTCGAAACCGGGACAGGGCCTGTTCAAAACCAGGACATATATTAGGACATATATTTGTTTCTATAGATATTTGTCGGGACTCGGGACACAGAGCTTGAAAACGGGACGGTCCCGGTCAAATCGGGATGTATGGTCATCATAAATTAGAGCCACATCCCCATTTCGTATATCGCCATCCTGGAAATGTAACTGACAACATTAGTTTTATAAGGTCTTGAGGAGTGCTACATGCACTTTTAAAAAAAAAGTTGTATAAAGCTCCAGGGGAATTGCATAAAATCAGTTATATTCCCATAAGTGATCTCACTTTGCTCAGCGTGAAAAGGGGCTGAAGACTATGCATGAAAAAATCTGGGGGCGTCAACTTCAAAAGAACTGGATCCACCAGACCGGTCCGCTCCACATCTCTGCTTGAGGCCAGAGGTTTGAGGCTACATAAGCCACAACAGGAACTCTGACAGCAGCCCCACATATCGAATGAGTTGCATCGTGGGTAATGTAGGCGCTAGGTTTTTTTTTTAAAAGGACAAAGTGTTGAATTAAAAGAACTCTTACTGTGCTTACTGAAGGAGTGTCAATCATGCATCCATGCAGCAATGTTACAGGTACGGAACACCAGAGAGCAATCCGTGCTCTGTGTAAATACTGTAAATACCACCAAACCATCTGCCTCCTATATAGCAGCTTTGCAATGTCTATTATTGACTCTCTATATGTGTTGTTGTTGTTGTGTTTTTAAATATACCAGACTCCCTGTATGTGTACACGGACTTGGCCAATAAAACTGATCCTAAATCTGATTGTCATATCTTTGCAAGGAACAAACAGGTTTGGGAATAAGCGCCTAAGACGGACTAATGCGTTGTTTGTTTTGGTATTTAACTGGTTTTTGGTTAACAATGAAAACGGAAGAGAATAAATGAAATGCAAAAGTGTTTTCATCGCATTGATAGAAAATCACACAAGACCAGCCTGTGCTTTCTGCAGCATTTTCATGAACAACACAGGACTTCACATATAAGAGCATTGTTAAGCCCAACATAAATGTGTGCACACAGCTTGCACAAATGTAGTGTAAACAAGGACAAAGACAATGTTCTGTAATAGTCCAGATGGTGAAACAACCAAATTCAAACACAAATATGTTGCCCAGCATGACAGCCTCGAACAAAAAGAATATATTCAGCCAAAAAGCAGATGGAAAACACTCCCTCTGCCCCTTCTCCTCCCTTATCCTGTTTCGTCCTGTCTCGCCTCCCCTCTTCCTGAGCCCTCACACACACACACGCGTGCGCACGCACACACACACACACACAGCATTCTCCCTTTTCCCCTATTTCCCCACAAATCCATTCCCCATGCGGTTCTGTGGAACAGATGCAGGCAGCACAGCAGAAATAGGAAACAGAGAAGCAGTGTTCATGAAGAAAGGGGACGCTAAAAATAAAAGTATCCTTGGGTGAGAGAGAAACACTCCAAGGTCCTAAAATAGCCGGTCAAACAAAGGCATGAATAAACTAGAATGAATGTGAGAGGGTTTTTTTTTTTCAAGAGGAAGCCCCTCTCTCTCTCCCTCACTCTCTCTTCCTCTCTCTCTCTCTCTCACAGCGACTCCCTGGTTGCTAGGTTACGACACTTGTGGCCGCCATCCACTATCTGAAGGTGCTTTTTTTGCATCTGCGAATGGCAGCCGCCTTTTTCATCCTTCATTGAAATTAAAAAAAAAAACAGGAATTGAAACACATGCATTGTCAATTAGGGAGGACGCCACGCACAGTACGAGGGGCATCCTACAGATCAATTTGTACAAAGACGGCTCGTATTTCAGACACACCATGGAAACAGACATGACTCTTAATTACCTCGACGAAGAGCCACAGCGGGAAGGAGAGAGGGGAAGTGAAAAATATCATATCCTGCTTGTTTGTTTATGTGTTTCTGTTATTTAAAATGAGTATCAATGCCAATTACTGAAGCAACACCGAATATTCTGTGACATAAAGTAATTCTAGACGTAAAAATACGGAGGCCAAAAAGGGCAATGGCACTGCAACGGCCCCAACGATAGACAACAGAGGCTACAAATTCAGAAACAATGCAAATTCACTAGCTACACGGCTAACTTAGATCTGTAGCTAATGGAGTCAACCCTTAGCGCTTGCTCTAAAGTGTTACATTGAGCGCACATACAGGCTGGGAGCACTTTCGTTGTGTTGACTCGATTTGCAGCATTTTCTTTTGCGTGGGTTTGTCTGTTTATGACTTTGAGTATTTGCAGCTCGTTTAATGTTACTGCATTTGTTTCAGCTTTTTACGGCACTTTTTAAAAAACTTGCAGCATGTGTCCGTCGTTGCATTTGTTTTGGACTTTGCATGTGTTTTTGAATTGGCATCGTTTCTGAATTTGCAGCCTGTTTCTTCTAATGGAAACTGTTTGGACCATTGCAGTGCGACTGCCCTTCTAGGCCACCATATGAAAAGTATCAAAAAGCAGCTTCCATATCAATGTCAAGCTTTGTCATGTCTTTGTTAACAGTGATGGAAATTTAATAAAGAAGTGGGCACATTTCTCCATGTTCAATGGAACTGACCCATGGTACGACCTTTCTGGAAGGTGGTACTAAGGCCGTCCTTAACAGCCTCTTCCAGCATCCCCACAATTATGTTGGTAGGAGACATATCTCCTGGGCCACCAGGCATTACAAAAGCGGAGTCTGGACTTACTTGGCTTATTTTGCGCAATTGGAAGAGCCCACATGAATTCACAAAGAGGCTGAAACTCATGACTTAATGCAACTTCATGCAGAGTCGCAGCCCCCTAGTAATATGTCTGCAAGAAGTCACAGTGAGCCGGTGTGTGAAGGCAGCAGGTAATACTTCACCACATGCGAGTGGGCAGGGGGATGATGTTTATATCATGCGACTGATGCAAAACCAAAAGAGTGACACATAACAGGATGATTAAAAACATTGCAGGACAACAATAGCAAAGATGAAGAGATGAAGACAATCGGGAGCTTTTGGCTGTGAGGGCCGAAGCTTAAATTGTTCACCAGTTGTTGGGACCGGCACGGGACCTGATCGTGTATGAGAAAATGACTAAAGGGGCAATGTCAGGTGCAGACTCTCAGAGATTTTCAGGAGTGCACGTGTGAAAAGGGCTTTAGTATGGGGCCTATGAAAACAGGTAAATAAGGTCCAGAACTAGCCAAACGTGGAAGGCCTGTTCGGCCTATATTAGGGGTGTAACACCTTAAAGGTGATAGAGTACTGGTGGACAGGATGGGTATGTTTGTATGTGTACATACTGTAACTGTAAGCACAGGTGTGTGCAGATGCATATGTTATTGAACTCGGGGTGCGCTGAGGTGCCTTTTTTCTTTTTCTTTTTTGCTGCCTTTTAAATTTGGGAGCAATTTATTTATGGGGGTTTGTGCAGCTTCTCTTCTATATCTTCTGTATCATTTGAACTTTTGTATGTAGTTATTATGATTAAATTAAAAAAAACCTTAAATGACAAAAAAAATTGAGGACCAATTTAACGGAAGCAAACTAGGAAATAGATGAAATGACGTAAAATAAGGACGGACTTACACACCTGACTTTTGTGAAAGCCCTTAAATCATCACCAAATGTCAGAGTTCCGGTCCACGCAGGCCTACAGCGCTCTCCGACAGTATAAATACTCCCTCCTCTGAAACCCAGAGTGAGAAGCTGCTCATATGGTAAAGGTCATTGTGCTTTGCTGATGGATCATGTGCCAAGTTTCAAATCGAATATGAATGAACAGGAGCAACTGGTATTACACATAGGTCACTTACTCGCACATTTATTAAAGCATCAGCTCGGCCTGTGCAAACACTGCTTGTTACTCCTCACACTCTCACTCACTCCCTTCTTCTGCAGAAACAGAAGGCTGGGAAGATTACAGAGAAAGAACAAAAGATAATACAACATACTCATAGTTGCAAATACTCATAATTAACTCAACAAATAAGATTATTAACAGGAGTTTGTAGCCTGTACCACGCGAAGGCATCAGTTTAAACGTCGGGAACGAGATAAAACTTGAGCTGTTCTTCCCGAACACGCGACTCAGTAAACGAGTGGATCATTAATTTGATCAATGACATGACAGTTTTCTGTAACTCCCCAATCTTGCAAACGCCAAACTCTTAAAGTAGCACACAAACATAAAGGGCGGTGAAAAACATACACCCCTGCCCATTAAGACCGTGAGTTCAAACAAGTCTACACCACAGGGAGGAGGGAGGGGGGTGGGGTCAAAGTTGAAGCCCCAAGGACATGCCGTTTCCTCTCCCAGACGGGGCTCCAGAGGGCGAGGCGGACATTGTTTACTGGACATGGCGACTCCCCTGCTCTCCCTCTGGACAGGAGGGAGTTGGCGTGCTTTTAGAGCTCGGCCAGTCAAGGTGATTTAAACCACGTAAAGCCCAGGCGCTACACACCCGGCCCGCCTCCCCATTCCTCCGGTTCCTGCCTTTCATTCGTCCCCCTGTAAAAAAAGATCACAGTGCCTGCGTTTCAGGAGGTTGTTATTGTGTCCTTGGCAGCTGATTTACAGGGCAACCCTGTGCGCTGGGGGCTACTTTCATTGGCTTGTTCCTCTGTCTTTAATTGTCAGATGTGGTACGGTGGCCCTGAGTGCAAAACAACAAGTATTTTAACACTAAAGAAAATAAAACAAGTTTCTGGAAGACATGGCAGAAAAACAGATACAATGTCAAAAAACGAGGTTAGGTAAGTCATGGTTATGATTAAGTACAAGTGGATTTATTCATCAAATCTATTCATACACTAGTTTGTCACAGTTTATCTTGCAGTCTAGTCTCTTAAAGGGCCAGTTCGCCAATTTTCAACCTCAGTCCTATCACGCTATTATGGGGAGCTAATGCTGTTATGGTAGAAAAAAAATGCAATTTGGCTGTGCCTTTGGAGGACGCTATCCGCTTCTCCAAACGCGCAATGCACGCTGGGTGTTGTAGGAATGTAGAATGGGCGAAACCACGAGCTGTTTGTACAACTTTCTCCACAGTTATGGCGCCAATTTCAAATATCATTGCTTCCATCGATTATAGAGAACACCAGCTTTTTTCCAATGGCGAATAACTCTTTTAAGAAGCTCTACAACAACCCCAAGTTTAGTTATATGTTTTTGAGCTTTGTGTGCTTGGTTTGTCAAAGTTGGCTGTTTTTGCATCTCAAGGCCACCATATAGGTGACACCAGAATGACTCAGTGCTTTCAAAGAGAGCTTTAGCCGCTGGCGAGCAGTACGAGGCAGGAGATGAAATGTCTTATTAGGGAGCGAATGGGAACCAGGCTCGCCTGAGCCGGGCCAGGTCCTCTATTAACCTGTCCTTCCAGGGGAGAGGCTCGTAAACAAGGCCGCAATGGCAGGAAGGGCTGGGGGATCCGGGCAGGAGGCGGAGGGGAGACGGAGAGGTATAAGTGGAGGCCTTCATGAGGGCCGGTATGGAGAGCGGCAAGGCGACCTCGGGGAGAGCACTTGTCCCTTCAAAAGGAAAGAGGAGAGAGCAGTGATCTGTGTGATCCCTCTGATGTCGAAGACAAAAAGAAGCTAACGCATAGAGACGCTGAAGATGACAAGCTGTAATACTCTTTTAAGTCGGCACACGGGGAGATGTATTGTTGGTGGGAGTGAAGATGAATCTGCCCCATTAGCCTGTGGCTAGGACTTTTTAGAGCCGATAACAATCACTCCAACAAACCTGTGATTGATTTCGAGCGAGTAGAGATGGCAGCACGGAGGTTCTGCTCGTCTATTGCTCAGTGTACAGCTTCCTTTTTCGCTTCCTTCTCCTCTAATATGGCAGCACACACACATACACACACGTTGGTGTCTCTAAAATGCTCTGTAGCTGCAGGGGATGGGTTAATACGGGCCGCAGACAAAGAAAGGGGACATTTCAGACTAGATATCTGACTTGACTGACAACGCAGAAACAAACACACGTTAAACAAACAGACATGTAAATATTGTCGAGGCTGATGAACGCTAGCAGGGGCCTTTGTTTCCTTTGTGGTACTTTTTGCTGATGAATAGAACAAACATGGCAGAGCAAAGGAAACGTAGAAGGAATGAATAAACGAAGCGCGCCTGGAGAAAAAATGAGGACATTGATGGAGATGAGGAGCAAAATGGAAAAAAACAAAGGTCCCTTCCTCTCTCTCCTCTCCTCTCCTCTCGCCCCCGCAGCCTCCTGAGCACAGCTGTCTACATGGCTGGGCTGTTTTTCGCTGACAGGCTGTGAGAGCCATGAAACAGGAGGGCACCAGGGACCTGGGCCACCTCGACAACATGCGCCCCCACAATCTGCTGCTCACAGTGTACCCCAACCCGCTCTCTCTCTCTCTCTCTCTCTCTCTACACTAACAATCTCCTTCACTATTTCAAATATTCCATCCCTCAGGCTCTCTGTCTTTCCCTCCCGCACATTTTTCCCCCCCGCAATGTCTCGTCTCAGTTCTATCAGATTTTCTGTTTGTGCCTGTCATTTTCTCTCCCTAATACTCCCTCCTTCTTTCCTGCCCTCCAGTGGCTCTCTCCTACTGTCACATCTGCATGTTTTTGCTGCTTGGCTGTCATGTCCCATGTTTTCGCCTCAGCCACACATCATTTCTCACAAACAGAGAGATGAGATGAGGAGCGAGGGAGGGAGAATGGAAGCAGAGAAAACAGAAAGTCCGGGGCTGTTTCGGGGGAGGTTAAGAAAGCATGTGGAAGAAGAGGGAGGCAGGCTGAATAAACCAACAACAAACAATTTCTTATTTTGACTGGCTGCGCGGCGCAATTGCACGGCTGTCTGGGATTTAATAAGCACTTCTTTGGCATAAGAAGTCGGCTTGTTTTCCTTGGTGTCGATGCAGAGGCGCCGCGTGGTTCCCCCCTTTTTTTTCAACTTCAGACGGGGGAAGGAGAGAACGCGGCTGAGGGCTACAGGAGGAGAGGAAAGTCTCCCTCTTTCTTTCACTCTCTCTTTCCCGTCTTCCCCGGCTGGGTGGGGCTTAACTTTCAGCCGCAGGGCAGGTGCAGAAGCAGAGGTAGTGATGGGGACAAGCTCCCCTAGAAAGCCCTGGAGGGAGACAGCTTCTTAGCAGTAAATAAACAGCCCACTCTCCCTGCATGGAGCATATCCTCCCTTTATGCGTCTCAAACCCTCAAGGACAGTTTCACATCACTGTCCCCCCCCCCTCCCACTCCTCCGTCGAGTTTTTTCACTCTCCCTTTCTCTCATACACTTTATCTTTCTTCCCCCCCTCCCCCCCCACTCATTGTCATGACACACTCGTGCAAACATTGTCATCCCCCCCTACACGCACACACCAACTCACCCTCTCCGAACACATCAGATCAAAGAGGAGGAAAATGTGATCTTTGTAATTCCAAGTTCTTTTTTTTTTTTGCTGCCTTTTTGTTCAAGGAGAGACAAACAACACGGAACAATGTGGGATCTGTCGCATTCTTCCCGTGGGAGAAGACTTCTAACAGCATCTTCTATTAGGGATGGAGAGGAGAGAAGAGAAGAAAAGAGGAACACCCCCGCTGTGCAAACAAAAATCAAAGTGGGAATCTTAACTCAGAACTTAACAGCACTGATTTGTTTATGTGTTAAAAAAGTGTCTTCATGTGATTGCAAAATGTTCTTCATGTGATTGCAGGGTTAAAAAGCTAAAGAATCATCTTTGAATGCTTAAATAAGACATTCAGTGTCTTATTTTGAAGGATCCACTCCCCGTCGCCCCCTCCACTTGACCTTCAACACGTGTCTGAATCTGACCACACGCAAGAAGCCGTCACATGCAGCAGCGTGAGCGTGAGATTCAAGGTCAAAAACAGATTTCTCACATATTCCGCGAGCAGCCTTGCTTTCACCCCGAACAAATAACACATCTGATTAGCTCGCTGCTTTATCCTCCCACATATAGGCAGCATGCGGCATGTTTACTGCGCACAGGCTATACGTGCCTCTGATTCACAGAGGCCTTTCGCTCCTCCTCCGTCTCGCTCTGCTTCTCACAGACCTGTCACCGCCTCACTCTCAGCACTCTGCACGGTGGCTCTGACCCACTTCTGACACCGGTGGGGCCAAAGCGAAGGACCCCAGGAGAGTGAGAGCACGTACACACACATATGCTAACAAAAACATTACATTATACATGACTGGATACATATGATCGCAGGCACTGATGAATAAAACATGTTGTGATTGGTACCTAACAATGCCATCAATGAGGAGCATCTGCAGCTGTTACAAACGCTACAATCACTGCACTTGACATTTAAACCCAGTGTTGTGCTTTTAAAGTAATAAACTCAAAGATTTTTATTTAAATAAATGTCTGTTAGGTCACAATCTATCGCTGAATGAGGTAACACAATGGTGACTGAGCCTATGGCCCACTGATGAAAGTCTTACAGTATTACAGACTGGGTGTCAGTGGCGACATTTGCAGAAAAAAATCACAAGCAGCGCCCAGTTAGTGACGCATTTTCCATCACCCAGCAGTGGTTGGTCTGCCAGAGAGGGTAGGCGAAGCTAAGCGACTGCTTTTTTCCAGTCTTTGCAAGTGTTGCGAGTACAGTAATCTACTATGGCTGAACAAACAAAGAAAAGATGGATGACTACAGATACAACTTCAACAAGAAGTGAAAATCCAAAGAAAAAGAAACAAATTCGACGCTCAGATGAAGCAAACAGTCTAAAAAGGAAAGCGACCGTCAGCGAGGAAAATCAAGAGTTACAACCGGAGCCGACCGTGGACGTCACACATGCGACACTGTCTGGATATCTAGGGAGTGTGCTCCTGCAATTACCATTTATCACCATAGGTGCCGCCAAAGAGAACAAAACTGAGAAGGTTATAACTTCAAGTACACAAAATGTACTTTTACTTTCAATACTTACATACAATTGATATCAGAAAAAATACTTTAGATACTTTAGATATTTTCTGGTACGATATCTGTAACTTCTTTTACTTAAGTATGGTTTTCAGGTACTTCATCCACCACTGGTTAACGTTAACAGACATATAAAGAAAGTCAGGAGTCAGGTTAAAGGGTAATTCCCTTTGTCATCAGTTGTGCAGTTATAAAACAAAATGGTGTGAGTTGAAGATAAAATTGCTAAAATTGCTTTAGACAGTTAAGGACAGGACAACAGAAATAGTCCTGCAAAGCCACAACTCACTCAATTTACTGAAACCACCATCACCCTCTTCCTAACCAACCTGTGTGTTTAAATTACTAAAGTCGTCCATTTGCTTAATGGGACAGAAGTCTGTCTGCAAGAGATCAGAACAGGACAGCTTACAGCATCACACTGCAGGATTCATCTTGTCTATCACGTGATCAAATCCTCAGACCAAAGAGGTGTCAGCCCACCATACAGACGCACACACATGCACACACATGCACACGCATGCGTGTACCATGACCTGCAGGCATGCGAGGAAACCCCGAGGTTACCTCCGGCTACCAATCCGTGTGAAGACACTGGTATCTGGACAGCATCTTTGAAGTCCAAATGATGCGAGCGCTCTGAGAGCATAGAAGAACACAAAGGGAGCGGTGCAGGTCAGATCTACACAGGAGGACGTGTGAGCCGCGCGGTCCCCTCTGGTTTCACTTATTCATCAGACGCCTGCTTCAGGAGAGGAGACAAAGACATGGATGTGTGATTCAAAAAAAAGGAATGGTGTTGTGAGGGGGTGTGATTCAGTGCGCTGTAGACATTTGGATCAAAAGGAATATACATATGGCGTACACATGGCGGTTTCTCACATAAGTCATTGTATCTCAGGGGTATAAAGACAGCATGAAATCTCTCTTTGTGCTGCTTTTGTGTCTTTACCCAACTTCAGAAGTGTCTTTAAAAAATGACATTGCTTGAATGTTACATTATGGTTAAAATGTTACATAATAATAATGCGTTTTTTGGAGGATTTGGAGGAACAGACTTAATTTCCACATGCGCTAAAGCGGATAGTTGAAGCATCTTCTTGTCTGTCTTGGACGACAGAGATGTAATCTATAGACATGCCTCTGCCTCCACTCTGAAAGCACTCTTTTATCATTGTGCCCTGAGATTTATCACCGCTGACAGCTCCTCCACTCATCACTGCATCCTATATGATAAAGTTGGTTGGCCATCATTAACAGATAGACGTGACAGGCACTGGCTACTATTTATTTGCAAAGCTCTGTCTGAAAATCATACATCACGTCTTTATTAAACTGGTCTAATAGTCATCATCAAACTCGCTCGAGTGATTGGCTGATGCTCCAAGTTCCACACAAGAACTAGGGAAACACGCTTCACTACACACATTAAAATACAAATGTTACCTTAGGTCGATTTAGAAACATGATTACAAACTACTCCACCCATGAATGTCTGCTTTTGCTACTCATTTAATTTTCATGTTACTTATAATTATTTAATTCTTTGTTTGTTGTTGTGTTTTCGTTTATTCTGTTTTAATTGGACTCTCGGTGTCACTGAAAATGAGGCCATGCCCTCAATGATTTCTCCAGATTAAAGCTCCTGTGAGGAGTTTTAAGTGGGTTATGAAATGGACTGAAATTAATACTCGTGCCTCTATATGAGCTAAAAAAGCAAACAAGACCATCACCACAAGATTGATTTTACATTTATAGTTATTGTTAATGACTGTTGGTGTCAGACGAGGCGATTAACTTTGCGCTTCAAAATTGGCCTTTTTTAATATATTTTCCACGGCAAATATTCACAGCGAGTGAAAGAAAGCAGGATGAGAACACTTCTTTCACATGTACAGGACATGATCAGCAAAGAGGGAAGACTTCGTCTACAGGGATCTCCAAGATCAACACAAACCGAAAGTTCCTCAGAGGAGCTTTAAGTAAAGATCGAAAGAATGAATGAACCCATTCTAACTCCTTATTGGTCAAATACGGCAGCTTGGTCTGTGACCCTGAGCATAAGTGCACAGCTCTGCATTTAATTAAGATATTATAAATATCCAAGGTTCGGCTAGACTTTCAAAATAAAGCAGTCAAGTAAGGGATTATAGTTAAGTAACATCTGGTCATATTTTCAAAATAAAACTTTAAAACTTTAAAAGTTATTTTAGGCCCCAAAACGTGTTTGTTAGAAATAGAAACAAAGAAAAAAAAGGTGGTTTGGGTTTAACTAAGTTCTTACATAAGTGCACTTGTCAGCTGACTTTAATGCCATATCAGCACAATAAGCTAGAAGGCAACACCCAGAAAGAGTACATGGGGTGCACACAACGTCATATTTTGACGCACTTGGCCAATGCCCAAGCTGCTGTATTTGACGACTTAGTAGTGAGAGCCCGGCTGAAATATGAAATAAAACCAACTGTCATGCAAGAACCAGTTTGTGTGTTGCAACCTGTTGAACAGAACTAACTGACACATTAGTCATTAGCTTGCTAATCCATGTCCATTTAAAATAAAGACATTCAGCTTAAGAAGGAAGTTCACGTCTGATACTAATTCCAAGAATTCAACAAAAACTACTTTTTAAATTATCAAGATGTAACAATAATATAAGCTGCTTTTGGAGGAAACGCTGCATGCTGTGTGCATGCATTACTGCAGGAAGGGTAGCAGGCTGATGCAGGGAGAAAAGGAGCTGCTCGGGGAGAGGTCACGATACAAACACACAGCCCGGATCACCGGCAGCACACCATGCCTGTCAAAATAGAACTCCCTGCAGTTTTCCTGCAGCGTGACATCATTAGTATGTGGAAGTGAAACCTCTCCGCCGTCCCTGAGTCCTGTGAGTGAAGGCAACGTCTTCGGCTCAGCCTGCTGGCCCGAGCACCGGCTTTACGTCAGACACGAACACTCTGAGTATATGACTAACTCCATCCTACATGGCTCCTATTTGAGCTTTGCAATTCAAGCAGGCGGCGGAGCTTGCAAGGCCCAAACAACACAGACACGAGTGAGGGAGTAGAGGGAGGAGCGGAGGAGTAGAGGGCACAGGAAATGGAGTGAGAAACACAAGGCATTACTAAAACAATAATGACTTCCACTAATTGTGTTTCCTATGGCCAATGTGAGTGTGGTGACATTTCGGTTCTGTGTTTGTCGGTCAAAGGATGGGCTAATTAATATGGTAATTTAGCCCCGACGCCTCCAGTGACAGCCACACCCCCTCGTTAGCAGCCACAAGGACAAGGGTCGGATGCACCAGGAGCAAGAGGGAGAGAGACAGAAGGAGGGAGAGAGAGAGAGAGAGAGAGTTTTTCTGGCATTGCCTTCTCAGCAGCCCCGGAGTCACACGACTCTGTCTCTGTAACGGGAACAAGTGATTATTTCTGAAAAATGGGGAACTTTGTCAAAATGTATCCCACCCACACACTGTCTCTCTTTCTCTCTCCCTGTGGCTTTCTCACACACTCACACGCACAAGCCCTCTAACACACACACCATTTCAACTTTTATGTAGAGCATGTGGGCACACATGAGCTGTGCATGGGTATAAACATACACTATGAGTCTGTGTGTCAGTGTTTGGTGCACACACACACACACACACACTGACGCAGGACTTAAACTCTGAGGCATGCTGTCTGATTGATCCCATCAAGCCAAGGGCATCTCTGCCTGCGAGGAGTCATGTGGAATTCAAAATCATCCTGACAGCAAAACAGGCATCAGTGATGAAGGATAAGAGGGGACACACTCCAGCTAAGGTTTGTGCGAGTTTCAGACACAGAAGAGAAGCTTTACTGCACCTACTAGAGGACATGATGCAAAAGTGTAACAAGTACTTATATATCCTGAAAGTAAAAGTATTAATACTACTAAATAAAATGCCTCCACAGGAAGTGACAGTCAATTTAAAATCCTGCCTAGTTACATTATAAGCAAGTTATAAGTTATAAGCAAAATGTAGGCCTACTTTATATTTATAAGTTACTACATTATAATGTGAAGCATCAATGCATAAGTTGGGCCGAGCTTTCTGTGGTTGTGGGGGTAGCTTGAATGTTACATTATGGGTACATTAGAGTACTCGGATTACTTTTTTGTTGTGACAAGTAACACAGTAACATTCTGCAATTTAACAAATCCGTTATGTATTTACATTTTCAGAAAAAGTAATCTTTTACTTTACAAAAAAATTTTGAATTTCCCTTTTTCCTTTGTTTCCACAAAAGCAAAGAAAATCCCAGAAGCTCTGTTTCTTTTTAGCTGTGTCAGTGAGCATAGCAAGCTCATTCAACTAGCGAGATGGCAGAGAGGAAAACGTTTACTTTGTGGAAATATTCATATTATTTTCAATTTTTGGGCGAAAGGGACAAGAACATGACGGTGAAATGTAAGTTGTGTCTGGAGGATAAGTGCTCGTCAGCTCTGAAGAGCTCTACTTTAAATTTGAAGCATCTGCAGCTAAACACAGCACCACAACACTGGTGGGACTAAGAGCCTGTGTTGTATTGTTGTCATTGAAACAGCTGTGCCCGATACTGTGTGCCTCTGCCCAGTTCACTGTCAGATTGTTATTATAATAAAGAGCTGTAAAGGTTAGATTGCGTCTGTCATTCCTGTTATTAGGCTGCAGAGTTACAGATTATGGGCCGTATACGAGGCTATGCAATGACGGTAGAGTCAATTTATTTAAAGGAAGATGTACTGTCATGAGTCATTCTAGTTTAGTTATGTTTTTGTCTTGTATTTCGGTGTTCAGTTATTATTTCTTGTTTACCTTGTGACTTTGTCTCCCTGTCATGGGTTCAAATTGTTTAGTTTTGTGTTTAGTGTATTCCATGTTCGGTTCACTTGTGTCTTTTTGATTAGATCATTTCCTGTTTTACTTTGTCACCTTGTCTCTCGTGTTGTTCCACTTCCTGCCTTTGTGTTTCCCGCTTGTTTGATTATGTGCCCTGCCCTGATTGTTTTCACCTGCCCCTTGATTGTCTCACCTGTGTCTGTTTAGCCTCACCTCCTAAGTTTAGTATTTGTGCTCCCCTGTCTCGTTGGCTGTTCATTGTCGTCCATCGTGTGTGAGTCTATGTCCCTGACCTTTTTTTGGATATTCTTCGTGCTTCCCCTGATTTCCTTGTGTCCCTTGGATTACCTGTTCCTGGTTTTGTTTGTAAGTTTTTTGCTCTGTCTTTTGATTTTCCCTTTTGTCTTTTGTTGGAGTTAGATTTTGTTTGTGCATTTTTGCCTTTTATTTAATTAAATCCGTATCTAAGTCTGCTTCTGGGTCCTCACCTTTTTGTTTAAATTGAAACCTTGACATGTACAGTACTACACGTCGTCCTGATAATATAACCGACATGCGTAACGAGTCACAAAAGGTTTTACATTTTTGGTAATGCAAAAGTAATCTTATGTTACTTTTCTCAGTAGGTAATGCAGTAACGTAAGGAGTTACTTTTAAAAGTAACGTTATCCGACACTGCTCATAGACATGTTAAAAATGACAAGGTGCCCATAAAGGTAGAAGTCACAAAGGTTCCAACAACATCTTCCTTTAATATCCAACAAATGCAATTTGAATGATCTTTGATTGATGAATTATTTTGTTATTCTGAAAAGTAGCTTTAGCTGTCAGTGAATGAAGTGCGGTTAAAAGTATTATACTTCTCTCCTTTATGAAATGATTGACAAGAAACAATCTCAAATTGTGCCTTAAAGTCTATTTAAGAACTCTACACCAATGTACTTCAGATACATGTAGGCTATTACTCACTACAGTTTGGAATAAAACATTCAATTGTTCCAGTGTATTTTCTGAGCTGATTGAGCTGTAACATGCTATCAAACTGAATTTGTTGACGTGCTGTTTGCCCCCTTGCCTCAGTCCATTTTTGTAAGCTTCAAAAAAAAGAGGAGCTGAAGTTTGTATGCTGCCAAAAAACACTCAAGTCTTCACTTATGCAAACAAAAGGAGACGGCCCAGTGTAGAAATCTGAGGAGGCACATAAATGTTTGTGTGTTCCTAATAAACCTAACTGTAATGCGGGCTGTCAATTTAGAAATGTTGTCTAAATGTTACATGGGGACAAAGTTTGTTTTGGAAACTTGTCAGACTTGACAGTCCAAAATCAATGTTTCATATTCAGATAGTTTTCCACTGTGACTCCTTTATAACACGAGTGTTTATATTTCTGATTCCTTCCATAATAGTTTCTCTCTTGTGTCTCTATCTCTCAGTGGAGTGTGGAGTTATTTTGTGGCTGCGGGAGTTGGAAAACTAACAATAACTCTTTCCTTAATGTTCTCATCGACTCTAAGTGCCAGAAAATATACTTATATATTAACTGTGTATCACATGACAGGTGGTAGTAAAGAACTTGACTCCACAGTTCCCCACAGAAGAGCGTTGTAGAAACCTTGAGCTTGTTGTTCTTGATTTACAGACCACAATGCTACTGTTATGGTTCAGTCTCCCCCAACTTATAATAATTTGTTTTCAGATGTACAAGCTAGCTTTGAGAAAGTTCCAAAAACCAACTGTACACTACCAGCCGAGCACCAAAAAACAAGCTAGCAACTAACTGCTGAATATAATATTAAGCACATGAAAAGGGAAATATTTTTGTTTTATATACTTGTTTTCGACAACAAATTGTTGTATCTGGATGATTTTAAAAGTATCAGGATGCTCATAATATACTAATTTATAGCAGTGAATTTTAAACGGGGGCAGCTAGAAGGTTCCTGGTTCAAATCCAGGTTCAGATATAGAGGGGCTTTCTGTGTGGGTTCCCTCCAGGTACTCCGGCTTCCACCCACAGTCAAAAGACATGCTTAATTGGTGACTCTAAATTGACTGTAGGTGTGAACGTGAAAGGTTGTCTGCCTCTAAGTGTCAGCCCTGTGATTGACTGGCGATCAGTCCAGGGTGTACCAAGCCTCTTGCCCAATGACAGCAGGGATTGGCTCCAGCCCCCCTCACGACCCTGAACAGGATAAGCAGAATAGATAATGGAGGGATGGATGGAGACAAAAACAAAGCTAAAAGGAGAGTGAATATTGGACTTCATTAGGTGGCTATAAAACACAATGCAAATGTGGCACTTACTCAGGGAACATGAGTGAACTTTGAAAGCTGCCCCCCCTTTTTTTTAAATCATCAATTCATTGATCAAAAGAGGAAACACCTTATCTGCTATCTCCGCCTCACAAGCCATTTTAATAAGCCAACTCTCTGTTCCACCACCCACCACATCATTCCTCTTTACCTCGCCTTAGAAGTCTCGCCCCACCCTAACACTCCTAACACACAACTATGCACACACTCACAGACACACACACACACACAAACATTTGCCTGGCTCATTAATTAAAAGCACAAACAGTTTACGGAAGCCCGGCTCCTCCAGCATCCAGGGTTGGGGGCCTTTTTAGGGGCTTTTTCCCCTCCATTTGTGGAGGAATGTTTGGCCGCGCTGAGCCTTCTTGTTAATGTAAATAATTTACCTTTACCTTTATCCTGATGGAATCTTAATTGTGCCTCTCCGGCTCGCCTCGCAGCAATTCATCAAAGTCCTCCTTGAGCAGAAAAAGATGCGCTGCCAGCCGTTGGGAGGGGAAGAAATAAAATCGAGCACTTGGAAACCTAGAAAGTGAGCACAGACAATGGGAAGCACACACACACTGGTCTAGATTAATGACAACTCTCCACCAATTAAATGAGTGCTTGCTGTTTTCATCTGATGCTGCTGGTCATCTATTGTCTCTGGATATTGATCTTTATTTCAATGGAACAAATACAACCGAGAACAATAAGAGCATTATGGGCCAGGGCCGTGTTAGCCCCAGAACATTTGGTAGGTTATTGGCGGATCCATTCATTCCAGCGCAAGGTATTCATTATACCGCGAGACTGATAAATGCTAAGATGAGCTGCATGCACATATGGGGGCTGGAAGCCGTTCAGAGGCAAGATAGCGCCCGTGTGCATGTGTGTGTGTGTCTGTTTATTTGTGTGCAAGGGGAGGGTCAGAGCGTTGGAGGGGGTTGAGGAGGAGGGGTCGACTCTTTATTTTTCATTCTTGGCATATCAGCCTTGGAGGGGCTCGCTGGTGCAATAAAAAGCCATGCATCTCACTCACGTGACCCGCAGAGTGTAATTGCTAGCCTCTCGGCTTGAAATGAAAGCAGCGTTCGGCCATTTCTCAACACGCCGGGCTAAAACGAGACCACAAAAACCCACCACTTCCCTTAGCGAGAAATGTCCCTGCACTCCCACACCCTGCGCTCTTTACCAGAAACAGCAGCAGCTGACACAGCAACAGTGGCTGTGTGTGTGTGAGCGCAGGCAGGGCCTACGCTGCTCTCTGCTGATTTATCTATGCTTAATTATGTTGCACTATGCAGTCACAAGCCAATTATTTGCCCTTTCAGAGCTTCAGAACACAGTCAGAAAGAGAAGTATAACATCGGAATATTTCATAAAACAAGCAAAGCACACAGACGAGTTGTCAGGTTCATATTTGACCTTCATGCGAACAAAAGTGAACCTTTTCATTAATAGCTGTGATTTCAGAAGTAAAACCGAGGTTATATAAAAGTACAAAGCCCACGTTAATACCACAAGATGTACAAGTCTGCTTTAAAATAGATCTAAAATACCTACTTCCCCTTTACAAGCGCAGTATTTATCTTTCCCAACGCTTGTTTGCACATCAGTGTGGCCGAACTGACGGAGAGAAACATTAAAAAAAGGAAGGAAAAAAGTGACCTGGCGTGACAATAAACCGATGAGGTCAAAGGTCAATTGTGTGCGAATATGTGTATCTGTGCAGGAGAGAGAGAGAGCGCGGGAAGGTGTGCATCTGGGGGACAGGTGACAAAGTGTGTGTGTCCTGGTGATGAAGGGTCAGCTGAGGGTCACAGTGATCCAGTTACACTCCGCTCTCCTCTCCATTGATCCCTCTGATTCCTCTGATACACTGCTGTTTCTATATTGACATCTAACCATACAGACGAATGCTGGAAGGCACACAGTCTTCCAGTGTCTGAGCTCTTTATTGAGCCATGCGAGAGACGCTAATGACCAGGATAGCTTCCAGCAAGTCTTCGTGCATTTCTCCTCCACCTATTTTGACCTCGGTTCTCATCTCGCACACGATCGCTCGCGGCTACGATGTCATCAAGACCTCATGTCTGTCTTTTTTCCCTTTTTATCAATACTCACCTCTGTCTTTCTCCAATTTGTCTTTTCTTGTCTTTCTCACTCCTACTTTAGTTTCCATTTTCCTTGCTCTCTCTCCGCCCCTCCCCCCCTTCCTTTCCTATGTTTCCCCACCCTGCACACCTGCTCGGGGACCCAGCCCTGTGCCTCCCAGGCCGGGCAGGGCGGAAAACAGACGGCCCCTGTGTTTTCTGATAATCATCACATAGCTCACATGCCTGCTCCTCTTCTGTCTCTCTGTGTTCTTTCTCCACTCCTCTGTGCCCCGCCTGCCAGCTTACCTCAGCCAAGCCTATAACCGCCCCCACCCTCCCCGCTCTCCCCCCTCAGCTCCCCCTCCCCGCTGCATCTGCTCTGCCATACATCAGCCTTCTGACAGGCTCACTCAGCACCCACAATGCCTCGGTCTCATTCTTTTCACCTTTCGTCATCAGTTTCATCAATTGCAGCTGTCAATGGCAAAACAGACATCTAGGATGAGTGCTCTTTCCAGGAAGTGGGAACAAAGTGATACACAGTTAAAGGAGTCGTTCAAGAGGTGAATGAGTTCAGACACTAAAACACGTCAGTTGGTAATTTTAGAGTTTAGAGTAGAAACAAAAAGTCAGGCACATCACCAAAATAGCCGCACAATGTCTTGTTTAAACATTAAACTGATTAGACAGAGGCCTGCGAGATACGAAGTGTTAATTAGTAAGCTTTAAAGGGCCAGTTCGCCTTTGATACCATGTCTCGTTCAAAATCGTCAGGTTTGAAATGTAGACTGCAGACCTGAAGATTTTTTAGACGATCCACCAGTATATTCTCGTTGTGTTTCGGATTCAGTACCACTGTGAGTCATTGCCTGCAACGAAAACAGTAGTATTACACTCCAATGTCTCTCGCCAGGCCGTTCCTTTCAGAGGGAGGGGCGCAATGCACGCTGCGTGTTGTAGGAATGTAGAATGGGCGAAACCACGAGCTGTTTGTACAACTTTCTCCACAATTTCAAATATTATTGCTTCTATCAATTACAGAGAACTCCAGCTTGTCTTTTTCCAGGGACAAATTGCTGTGAAGGAAGTCACATATTTTAACCCTTAAACAGCAGGCTAGTTGTTTTCCCCTATTATACAGTCTGATACCCAATGCTAAGCTAAGCTAATGATGACTGTAATCTTATATTCTAACCACAAATTTGAAACTAACCTTCACCATATTCACAGGGCGGCCATTTTCCTCTGACGTCACGTTCTGGATCGAAAGCTCAAATGCTAATTATGCACTGTTTTGTTCCAGGTTAACAAAAACACTACAAAAGAAGGGAACCAGACAAAACACTATAATTTCACAGCTTCCTGATTGAGCAGCAAATGAAAAGGCAAGAGTTACTGAAAATCAGTAGGGACATTAGGCCGTTTCTCAAAGTAAAACAACATATTTCAGAACCTAGCTAGCTATCGTTAAACAAAAGCTAAATAGCATCCAACCACATACTAGCTAGTGTCCACAGAGAGTGATGTTAGCTATCTAAAAGTTTTAAGTAATGTTATAGTACTGTTAGGAGTTGTTTGAATGCCATTGTTAGCTATTGTGACTTAGCTGTCCAAACTTGAAATATTGCCTGATGTACTACCGGAAAATTCGGTGTATAAGACGTACTTTTAATTGATTTTTTTTTATCTAAAAAGTGGACTGCGTTTTACATTCGGTGCGACTTAAATTGCGGATTTTACGGTACCTCCGTAACTTCCCTGTCCACTGTCTTTTTGAGTAGTTAATCTAGAAGCTGCATGGTGTGCTTGGAAAATGAATGCTGTGTGAATATAGTGAATTTGGCTTATCTAACTCTTGACAAGAAAGAAAAAAAGAAACTTTCTTTCTTCCTTTCTTCTCCTCTGCCCCACCTTTCTCCTAAAGTAGGCCTTTCCACCTCTTACGCTGACACTCTTTTTTTCCCCTGCCCCTCCACCCCTCCCACGCCGTGCCTGTGTCTCGGTGCAGGTGTTCCCATTGCCGGGGGTGAAAAGCAAAGAAGCAAGAGCCTGAGCTTCACTTCATTCAGCTATTGAGCTAATGGTTCCTCATTCACCACCCACACTGCTTATTAGGCCTGCTCTAAATAACCGAAAAAAGAAACAGAGAAGCGGCAGTCAGTTCCCTTCCAAATGCTATTCACAGATCCCTCACTGCATATTACTCCGACGGCTACATGAGCGGGGATATCAGCTATTGGTGTCATTATTTGATCAAGTGGTTCTCAGTCATGCAGTGGTCTGTGTAGTTAGCACTTGAGGGAATGAACACCCCTGTGGGCCCCTCTCAGCGTCTATTGTGTCTGTGTAAAGAAGCCCCGGTGGAACAGGGGGCCCCTGTAGTAGAAGAAAATTGTTCATTTATTAATTCATGCTATCAGGTTGCCGGGTTTCATGTTTTACAAAAAGCGCCAGCAATGGGCAGATTAGTTATCAACACCAGCTGTCCAGACTAGACTGGCGAGACTCTCCTCCTACTCCGCCTACACTTCCCGATGCACGGTCCTATCTGTGCTCTTATCTGTTTATGTTAGCTTTGCTATCCTTTTCCAGCACCCGTCCCCACCTCTTCGTCCTGTGTACTCTGTGGCATTAAGGTCTGGATCAGGCAGATGGACAGAGCCTTGGATCAATCAGAGGGATCAATACTCCCAGACTGGCGGAGACTATCTGTGTAGACTGAGCTGACGGCTCTGATCCGGTCCAGTCTGGGCTAGTTTCCTCTGGTCATGGATTGGCTCAGTTTAGCTCGGCTCTGTCTGGTCTTATTCAGGTCTGACATGTTAGAATTTCAACTTGAAATGTTATACAGTTTGTGGACTAATGCATTTTCCAATTCGTCAATCAAAGCTCTAAAAAGAACTGACTATTGGATCAACAAATGAATCTATGCTACATGTGACTGCATAGAAAACAGCAGCAAAATAACAGATGGCTGCATGAGGTTGAATGCAACAACAATCACACGTTACCTCTTCTCTCTCTTCATTCACATTTCATTAAGTCAAAAGACAGCTCTGCTAAATGTCAAAAAGCTGCAGGGGGAAACCACAGAGAGAACCTGGTTTCATTGTTATGCTGCTTTGATTATACACAGGTCGAGTGGAAAGTCTTCCTCATCCTCTGAAAATAACCTTTTCCTTCAGTAAAATTGGCATGTACTGTGTTTTATAATTGCCCTGCACCAAGAAAAACTCTGATATTCTCATTTTCTCTCCCCCTGAACACAGAGTTCAGACAGGGCTGAGCAGAAGAACACACTGACAGAAAGCAGTCTGCTTTTTGGCTTACGTCCCTCCCCACCTGCCTGACACCCCCATCTATGCAGCACCGCTCGTTCTAGGTCAGTTTCTTGATGATAGACAGTGACAGAGCCGAGCAGAGCTTCACGGTTCCTGCCTGTCTTCCGGCTGCAGCGTCTGGTGTGTGTTTGATGTAGTCCAGGCCTACCGCCGGCCCCCGTCTCTGACTGTTGGCCCATGACACCAAACTCAGACAGAGCTGAAATCTGGAGGGCAGGAAGGAAGGAAGCACACTTCCAAGACAGTCAACTCTGAAACAAAAACAACAGCCAGTCATCACTCAGTCAGTGCTAATGCTTTGTGACATAGTTCAGGGGTTTGGCCGGGTTGTTTTCAGTCAGAAGAAGTAGAGGAGTAAAGATAAAATAGAAATAATATCGATGCCTTAGCCATTTACTGAAATTGCTGGCTGCACGTGGAGGGTCATAGAGGTCTGTTCAAAGGATTAACTATTAGTTGGATATCTATGAAACTTGGTCAAAATATTCACAGATGATAATTGTTTCTGACTTGGATGATCCCTAAACATCTACTACATGGATTGGCTGAACATTTAGTTACGTTAACAGACGTTCATGGTGCCCGGAGGATGAATCTTAAAGACTTTTGTGATTCTCTGACTTTACCTCTTGTGCCACTATGCAGACGATGTGCGTGTTTCTGATTGAAATCCCACAACAATCACAGAACTCAATTATCTTTGCCTTTTTGCTTTAATCATCTATTATAATGAAGATCATTGCTTCCATTTCGCTGCACTGTCCAGACCGCAGACACCACTGTATTATCACAGTTTTTAATGAAGGCTAAATGAACATTAAATTGCACGATCTGGGGGCACTATGGAAAAGTAATATTACAAGAAGTGTAACACATTAGTACTCCCCAGGAGTAATAATATTTTGAAGTGAATAACAAGGAATGAGTATTACATTTGGTTTTAATGCTTTCCAGAGGCTTGATAATCTTCATATGCAGATATTGGATGGAGACTTTGAGAAGTTTTTCATTAGGTCCTGTGTGTCTCTGATCTGCCTGTAGCAGCAGCCTTCAAAAGGAAGTCGCTGCTCTCGCTCGGTGTGTTTCCAGTTTGGTTTTAGTCAACTTTCTTCTCAATTTACTGAAATTCTACCAGTTTTTTGGCTCTTGTTTGCAATCAATTAAACATTACCTCATTTGTGTTGTGACAAACAACTGTGACTATAAGGGGATTATGTTTGGAGTGAATCCAAATATGGCAATTGATTTCTTCCAAATTAAAGTAATAGTAAGCGTTGTTAGTGAGCAGATTATGTTACCTTCATACAGTTGTGGACAGGAACTTTGTACATTTTCTCAGGTACTATACTTAAGTACAATGTTGAGGCATTTTCTATATCTTACTATATCCAACAACATTTTATCTGACAGCTATGGTTACTAGTTACATTTCCAGATTGAAGATTTAACTTCAGAATGAAATATAATACAATATACCTATGAAATACAATGCAATTAAAAACATAAGTCTGGTGGTTCCCAACATTTTAGCTCCTCACAGTTTTCACAGATTTGTGTAAAAGTATAGTTTTTTCTTCTTTTCTGTCCCATTAATTATCTCACAACCCTTCACACCAAAAAGTGACTGGGTTAAAGATTGACCCATGGGTCCCTATAGCACCGACACATAACATGACCCAGTACCAATGTGGTGTTTTGACCCAGTGTTGGTCTCATGTTTTACTTTACTGCTGGGTTACTGGATCGAACATCCCTCATGGATACTGGTCAAGATGAACACTGGGTCAAAACACCCCATTGCTGCTGGGTCAGGTTAAAAGAGTATAGCGTCAAAGCTATATTGACCCATGCAGGGTCACTTTTTAACCCAGTATTTTTTTAGCATGATGTCAGATTGATCTTGTGACCCTTTGAAGGGTCCAATTGAAGCTGAGAACAGCTGTATTAGACTTGGTAACAGTAAATGAGGTTATAACAGCTAGCTTCACCAGCTACAACAATAAAATTCTGCTAACACTTTGATTTAGCGGTATTAACAAGCTAACAGTTTCATAAAATGCCATCAGGAGGAGTATTTCTAGATTGTTGTATTTGTGCATTTACCTATAACAGGATCTGATTACTTCTTCTAAAACTGCCTTGAAACAAAGTCAGGCTAGCTGCTTGCTAGCTCCAGGCTTTCCTTCAGTCTTTGTGTTAAGCTAGGCTAACTGGCTGCTGTAGCCTTTTAGTTTCTATAAATGTTCAGAACCCATTTTATCCTCCTTCTCAATACCAGTTCCAATACCTAGACTAAGGTATTGTCTGACACACAATGCCCCTACAATAACATGGCGGTAAAATAATATACATATCATTGGTAAAAAAATATCACTGATGCTAATATTTTGCTAGCTTTGACTAACGTTACACTATTTGCTAGCACCACCCTGTTATTTGTTATTGTCACGAGATCATTTACCAGGCTGCTGGGCTAATACAGTTTGATGAGTATATAAATGGACATCACTGACCAGATACCAATTTCAGGCAGTAACTGATACCGTTATTGGAACAACTCTGCTGTACAGATATAAGAATAGTGTCAATGTTGTCATATCTCTCTGCCAGAAAGTGAAAAAGTGAAGCAAAAACCCCAAAATAATGCGATACTGTCTCTATGTGGAAATTCTTCCAACTATTTTGCAAGGTTGTTTTTACCCACATTTCCTCCACATTAGGATTTTTGCAGAACTCTGTCATTTAAAAATAAAAGTGAGGTTTTTTTTTACCCAAGAGTAATGTGTTATTAAAGATTTTAAAAAATACACTGTCAGCATGCACGTACTCCCTGATCATTTGAATATCCCCCTGGGCACATCTAAAACCATCATGTGACGTGTGTTTTGGCTGAAGGTCACGATGTGAGTCACAAAGCAAAACGTGCTCGTGTTTCCTGGTGGGGGAGAGTCGGAGAGTGTTTCATGCTTCCTTGCTGGGACAGGAAGTGGAGGGGTAAACAGAGGGAATCCCACATGCTGACGAGGAAACTCCACAGTGCCGTCCTACGCTTACCCCGCAGGGACTCTTGAGACTATGTCCTGCGTCCTTTCTCTCCACCCTATACGCACACACACACACACATGCATGTATTACTTCTAGCTTAAGTACATACATGCGTGCCCAGAGTCCCTCATGTCCTCAGTTTTAGACAATGGATTCTGTGTGGTGTCTGGCACAGATAAGAATTTAAAAGGCATTTGTTCTTTAAAGATTTTCTCTTTGTTCCGTTCAGTAGCTTCTCTGATATCCACTTATCAAGCTTTGTTTTAGAATGCACAGCATGAAGCGTGCTAATTTATGTATGGGCTAGTTGTGATGGCTTATGTCTCTGTGACAAAGAACATTACTGTGCACAGAAAAAAAAGAGCTGCAAAGTGGAGGAAAGCGTGACTCCAATATGCTTTGAAGATGATCACCATCGTGATGCAATAATGTGCAACGTGCCCTTTCTATATTTTCAGGGGAATTAGCCTAGTTTGTGAAATGTCATAGCCATTGCTCACCTTGGCGTAGCGCTTTCTCCCCTGTTAGCATGTGACCTTATTTCTCTTATCTGTGGCAGCCATGCAGGACCTCCGCTCGTCTGTTAATGTGTCAGTCATTTGTGGATGTAGAGTACAGGTCTGAGGCTTAGCTGACACGCTGCGCTGAACGTGTGGTCACCATTTTGTTTTGAAAACACACGATCTGCCTAATGGGAAAATGATCTAGAGCCTCCTGAATATTTGATGTTAATGTAATAGGAAAGTCATAAAAGCTTTTCAGATCTCAATTTATCCAGTCAAAGCGGTCATTGATTTAACCTGCAAATTTATAGACGACCCCTTCCTGTTCCCCCCCAGTTCACCACAGTGGATATATGCCCGTAAATCGCATGTCCAAACCACAACGAGGATTTTTTTCCTCCACAATTTATATTCCGAGGGGCTTAACTATCTCATTTGAATTATTTACTTGTGGGTTTGATGGAGAGACTGGGGAACAACTATTGATCTGAGAGATTTAGAGCCTGTTGGCTAAGCTAAATGGCAGAATGTGATGGTTAGTGGAAGCGTTGGGGGGTCTGGTTATCAAGTCTTTATAAAAATATGCAAAGAGAAGGGATAAAAATGGGTCGAACAACGCCAAAATCTGGCTTCCATTGAGGTATTTCTCAACATACACTTTACCAAAGCCCAAGAAAAGTGGACTAATTCAAGCACACATTTTATGCTGACAAGTTTTACGCCCCTTGAGGATGATATATCCGTCACAACATAATTTAGGTTGTATAGTCTTATAAGCTGCACCTTCATCAGAAGCTCAGGCATACATTATCGTTTGTTGTTGTGTGGAAGATCTCAGGCAGCAGATGTGTCAGAGGGTCGCCACTGAAGGCCCAAGGCCGCAAACCCTAATACTGGCTCAGACTGCCACACTTCTGTGATGATGACGATGATCCAAGAAATCGTGCATGTGGGTCAATGAGTGCCTGCCAGGGCTGCAAAGAGATGGGGGGGAGAACGGAGCACAGGGATCAATACATAATATCTTACAAATTGAATTCGACCTGGATCGACCCAGAGGGCGTGTGTGACCGGCTGAGAACTGTGGACGAGTGCATAGTAAATCCTCCTGATCAGTATGGAGGGGAGGGAGGACGGGGGAGGGAAGATTGCGGCGGGTGGGGCGTCCTCTCACAGGGGTGTCTGCTCAGGGGAAGGAGGCGTGAAGAGTTGGGTTTAGAGAGGTGATGGAGAGAGAGGAGTGAATATGCAGCGGGGTGGGGGGTGATAGAGTGAGGCGAAAAGATGGAGGAAGTGCAGCTTTATCACCTCCAGTCAGGAGGTCACTCACTTCTCCCTGTCATTACCTACAAGAGGCTTCACCTCCAATCTGTCTCTATAACGATGGGCTTGTTTGGACACAGGCAATTTTATAGTCTCATCGGGGCTCTTCAAATATCTATCTGTTTCTATGTGTGTCCATGTATGTGCGTTCAGATGCAATGGAGCAATTACCTGACATTTCAATCTAGCTTTAATGTAACAATTCTGATTATGAAACATGCCACATCACTTTCTGGTGGAGAGCAGGATGAGAAGATTGATATGTCTCTTGTGTATGTTAAATATAAAGCAGCGAGGGGCGGTTAGCTTAGCTTAGCTTAGCTTAGCACAAAGACCAGGGGGAAACAGCTAGACTGGCTCTGTCCAAAGGCAACAAATTCTGTCAACCAGCCCCTCTAAAGCTCTCTCATTGACACGTTATAACTTATAATTTAGTCCATACAAAAAGAAAGTGTTAAGAGAAATGTACCGTTTTGTACTGGCTAGGTAACTATAAGGTGTAGGTATCAGGATAGGAATCCATGACTTGCTGTGAAGAACCAAATTGTCATCTTCTCACTTCCAGGAATATGTACTGATGGAACAAAAAATGTACAAGTTGTTAGTTGGTATGTTGAGGTGCTGGTTGGCCGAGTTTGTTACTTTCAAACAGAGCAAGGGTAGCTGCTCTTGTGCTAAGCTAAGCTAACTGACTGCAGGCTCCAGCTACACATTAAGGCCGTAGATATACTTGCTTTTTAACCTTGTGTTCCGCTCATAACCCGCTGCGTCATGAACGTAATTTTTCACATCCTTGTCAATGCACTACGCGTGCTAGAGGACACCTCTAGAGGGCACACCAGAGAGCTCAGGCCGTATGCAACTACCGTATGTGCAATATGTAAATAACAGACATGGCGACAGTCCAGGAGGTTACATTATGTTATCTTATTATGCATCTTCACTGTCACTTTCTCCAACATGTTCCTCCGTGAACGTACGTAGCGGTCCCGGACTTGTTTCCATCTAGTTTTGCAAGTTTCGACTTCTAAAATGAAATTTATCTGTCACCAGCTATTATGACATGCATGTTTGCCGCTGTGCAGTGACAATGAGGCATCGTACAGATGTGGAGATTGTGGACTTGGTCTATTAGCTTGTCTTCATAACGTTCTGCCATTGTTGTCCGTGCTGCTGCGTTGACCCAGACACATGCCCTCAGCCATCATGCGAACATGTAGTCAAAAGCAAGTATACCTCCGGCCTTAGTCTGCAGACATGAGTTGCATCATTCTTGTAACTTAAATTTTCACTAAAAAGGGGCTAAAGGGTAAGTCCAAAAACAATGCAACTTCTAAGTGCATGTGCAATAGTAATACATTATTATTGTGTTAAATCAGCTTAAACTCTGCTACATGTTTAATCTAAAAACCTTTTAATGAACGTGCAGCTGAAACACCTCGGTGGACTATAAATAGCACTGGAAGTTATTTCACAAGAGCAAACAACTTGGTTCTCATGATGTTATTCAGTCAGCTATCATTTCTTCTGAAAAACAAAAACAAGCTTGGGGCAAACTGCTCCCCTGCTTTCATTTTTGTAAACAGCAGTTGGTTTTCAGAGAAACCAAAAGGAAAGGCAGAGCCATAAAAGGTAATTCACCTACATGATGTCTGTACTTTCACACACATTGTCTGGCTGCTCGCGAGCAAAGGCCAGGGTCAAAGTGAAAAACAATCTGTGCGGCGGAAAAGCTCTCGGTCAATTCTAACCCAGAAGGCCCTTTGGTATCGGCCCGGCTCCGGTGACACGGGGGCCGATGTGTGGGTGTCGCTTACATGGGAGGCTCTGCGTACGGCCAGCCTGCAGAGGTTGAGGGCACATTTATTTGAATCTGTCTAATTGACATGTTGGGATCGATGGGGGAACAGAAAGCCTCTCTACAGAGTCCGCCAATACAGAGCCGCTCCCCTGGGCCCCCACACGCTGGGGCCCGCCACCCTATCAGTCACAACCATAGCACTGAACTAAAAGACCCCCCCCCCCTCCCTTTCACAATACTTAAACACACACACAGATGGAACACACATACACACACTGACTGGGAAACAGACACCAAACGAGCACAGCAGACACACACATACACACAGACAATCAAACACACAAAATCCCTATTGATCATGGCCCCCCTGTTGTACCAGCGGCCCCACACTGTTCTGGGGGAGGGGGGAGGAAGGGCAGCATAGCAGGGGGGTCCCGGATGATCCACTGATCCCACCATGGACAATTGGATCACACTCAGTGGTATCTACTGGAGGGCCGGTGATGTGTCACTCACAGCTGCTTTGTTACTGGACAGCCCTGACACATAAAATACATCAGTCATGGAGACGTAAAAAGGCAAATGACTATATTTTACCCAAACTTCTATTTTTAAAAACTCCAATAGTCCTAAAACCCCAGACTTCCTGAAAATAATGAGATTCATTTTGTGGTAATTCTGTTTATATCAGCATTACAGACGCCTACCACCTACTGATCACTACAAGTGCGATGTATTTCATTTGTTCTATTTTTTTTCTTTGCTTTTATGGTTACATTTAAGCAACTCAAACTCCACGTAAGGTCAGGAAAATATCATAGTTAAATACTAAAAAACCTAGTTGTCAAGTGTAAACTGTTACAATGCAAAGTTTTGAAAGAAGAGACTGGCTTGTGCGTTGTGTTTTAATGTGTTGCTCGGTTTAATCTATAAAAACACACATTTTAAAAGCCATTAAAAACTGTTAAAGTAAGGTTTTGTATGCCCAACCTTCGCAATAACCGATTCCCTACGACCTCAGTGTAAGGCTTGGTTCCTGGATGGGAAAAGCATTGCCACTGAATGTAGTCCTGGCAGCACTTACATGTCCTCCAAAATATATTACGTTAAAGGAAATTAGCCTCACATCATCATTATTTGAAGGAGATATTGTGGTTGATACACTGAATAAGGACACTGAATAATGGCAACAACATTTCCTCTGGTATTCAGCTGTTCAGGAGGCCTCTAAATCCTTCTATCTTTTGTTGTTATATTTACTTTACTGTTTGTTTCCACTTCTATCTCTTTACATTGTGATAAATGAACTGCTTTTCTTGTCACTTTTACACTATGTCAAATTAACCCATTCACAAACACATTAATACAGTGATGGTGCTGAGGCTGCTATGTTAAATGCCCAACAGTCACATTCACGAACCGTTGGCTAAAGTTAGACAAAGACTAACTTAATACTTCCGTTTTTGGTCAACAGAAAAATTCCCCAAATGACAAAAAACAACCTCTGTGTCCTTTGTACATATACATTATAAATACACATAGACACACATTATACAAATAGCACAGCTTTGTGACTATAACTTTGACCTAACAGATTCAGTCAAATGGCTCCAACAAAAGCAGGATTTGGCAACGCAGCTGCTGACACCCCACAATCCACAGACACAGATGTTTCAACGTATAGCTCCTCTGAGAGATTTACTACCATAAATCATAACCACTGACAGACGTGGAATCACTATTCTGAGTTTCCATGACTGTGAATGTGTGTGTGTGTGTGTGTGTGTGTGTGGGCACGTTTGTCTTTGTGGGGTGTGCAGGGGGGCTAATGAGTGGAAGACAATGTCTGAGGAGCCATGAGGCAGCAGCACCTGTCCCCCGTCTATTGTAGGAGAAGAGGTGGTGATGGGGGGGTTGAGAAGGCGGGGGGGGGAGATCTGATGTTTGTCTGTAGGTAGGTGTGTGTAAATAAGTGCAAATTAAGAAAGCCCTGAATCATACAAACTACACACAGACTCAGTGTGGGTGTTGGTGGGCCCAGGGTTTACCCCAAACCCTCCCCTATCTGCATGCATACACACCTCCTCTTAAGCCCTCTTAAGCACGCTTGTATCCCCCCTTCCTGCCCCCTTTTAAAGGAGGTTTGTTGTCTATGGATTTAGCCTTGAGGCCCAAAAGAAATCTGACCCCCTTTTACCTTTTTAAACCTCAACGCTAACATACAGCAGCAGCATTAAGAAGCAACAGCTAATTACAAAGGATAAGGCTGCGGCTAATGAGCGGGGGACTGTTGTAGAGACAGAGCGGGATAAATGTGTACGGATGCAGAGTTTTTAATTAGGCGGCAAGGGGGGAAAAGCAAGGGAGGGCCATGAGGGAGTAGTTTTCTTGGCCCAAGATACTTTGTTATTTGACTGACAACAAATCACCTGCTTTGATAGTAAGCAACCATTTTTGTCGGCTTAAAATGTGTCAACATTTGACAACAATGACTGTTCAACCTAAATGGGTCAGTAGAGTCCCTAAAAGAAGCAAAACATTTTTAGTCAGGGTAAAAAGAAGATACTTTCCTGGTAGTTCCTGCTGTAAATAATTTCAACAAAGCTTCCCTGCAGAGATATTTAAATGAATAAGTTAACTGCTTCACCCCTGCAGGCATCACAGGCTATGACATTCTCTATTTGAGCCATGACCTAAAAAATTGACAGCATGACATGTGCGCTTCTGGCTCTGCTTTTTCCCCTCCGTTCCTAATGCATGCATGCTCGCTCGCAGTCCTCCTCCATTTCCCAGTTTGCACCATCTTCTACACCCTTCCAGCTGGTGGTGATAATTGCTTTGTTCCGTCGTATTTCGTCCTCTGAAGCCACACAACACAATTTCACAAAATGATCTGATCGCTCCCACATTCTCTCTGTCATTTTTGGTAAAGTCCTGCTGGCTGCATACTGGTTCGCATCCTTTGCCAAATCTGAGAAGCACAGATTTTACTAAAGCAGAGGTTGTGTAAACAATAAAGCTGCACTCGTTTCACACAGCGCATAGCTGTAAAAGCGCTAGCGCTAGAGTTTAAAAATGTGTTGCAACCATATTGCCAATTTGGCATAAACACAGCGAGCATTTGCATATTCATCAGTCACACTTTTGATAATATGCTATTATTATTGTTAGTACTGTCAGTGCTGCTTTTAAATCACTGTCCTTGATAGTGGTGAGCATATGGGGATTTTCCAGCACAATCAGCCTCTTAAGAGGACAAAAAAAATCTTATTGAGTATCTTGTAATTTTTATCTACGCATTTGAAACTTCCCTTAATCTCTGTGTGCGCTGCAGCTGCTGCCTTTAACTCACAGCGTATACTAGAAGTGACGTCAAGACATTGAGAAAGGCGAGTCCCTCCCCCCCCCCACCCCTGCTGCTTCGGGTTTCCGTTTGTTACCATGGCAGCAGCTGCCACTTCCTGCCAGAGCGGGTCTTCCTGTGTTCATTCATTTTTGCGTGCACCCTCAGGAGGAGTTACGAAGCGCTGTGTTTACATTACCATATATGGGGTTTTAAGAACAATGGGCACAGGGCTTCCCCCAAAGTCAAATAAACATCATTAATGGCATCCACACACACAGAGGCACACACTAGCCTCTGCGTGGACACACACTCAGCCTTGTGCTATGCTGGGAATCAGCTATTAAATCTTCAATCATTTGCACACAATTACCTCCACTTACTGTAAATGGAATCTAAATATGTGAATGCACTACTATATGTGGGACTTTGAGTCTGTTGTATTACCTTAATGTTTATTATTCTGGGGCTTTTATACACTACACAACATGAGAGGGGCTTATTTTGCTGTTGCTAACAAGATAACATCCATTATCACAGCCTTTTCTACTTATCCTGCCTTATTTGGGTCCCTCTTGCAGTTGAGTGTTTGTCTCTCTTTTGGAGACGGTTTAGCTGAAATTCACCTTTTCTCAGTGGAAACTATGTCAAACCCACGCACACAACCGGTGTTTCCTCGCCTCATGTTCTGCAAGGCGGCGAAGAAAGAGGGGGAAAGACTGAGAAGACGAGGGGGAGCGAGAGAGAGAGAGGGACGGCTGTCAAAAAGAGTTCTTCTTTTGTGTGAAACCCTGACTACTGTCCCACATTTTTTCGGCCTGATTAGCAGGATCCCCGTCCCCGCCTGGCGTCTCCTTGGAAGGAGGAGCAGACAAGATCTCGCACGGCTCAGGCTCGGCTTGCGGCTGGAGAAAGGCCAACTCATTTACATTCAGCGCACGAGGCTGCATGCGCTCTTTCTGTATCCATGACCTCAGCTGTTTCAGCGCACCGTAAAGCCCTTCCATAACTCATAGCCCCACATTCCCTTATGAGGGCCAAGGGTGAACGGATGGGAGAGGAAGTGGATAAGTGGGGCGAGAGGGATTGAGGGAGGAAGATGCAAAAATGTGCATTAATCTGCCATGTGCTCCTTCTTTCATTCTACCTCTCCCTTCCTCCTGCCCTGCCTTTAATACCTGTTGGAGGGCATCCAAACTGCTGGCCTGCCTTTTTCATAGAGTTTTTAGAATAAGAAATCCCATCGTTTGCACAGGAAGCATTGTCAGCAAGGAGCACCTTTAACAATTAACTCAGAATGGAGGTGTTAATTAGGCAACAAGCCTGAGAACCTACAGCTCTGCGACTCCACACTGTGCCATGTAATAGTTAAGAACAGGTTTGTTAACGTTGGGGTGTCCGCGCGGATCAGGATTACGAGCCCTGGGGTGCTGTTTGCGGCCATGCCAGGCTCTTTAATTATATTCCGGACAGCGTTGATGTTTGTGTTGTCAGAAATGGGGGGGTCTAATGCTATTGTCTCATGCTGCTACAAAGGAGATTAACTGAATGTAACATGTGCATTTGCCTTATGGTACACAGGTCACGTCTTAGGCTGCTATCATTTTCATGCAAAGCTCCAAAGGTCGTAAAACACACCTCATGCCAACTGGCAAAGATTTGCGATATTGCAGCTCAGTAATTCAGGGTAGTGCATTCATATAGACATGGAAAAAGATACAGAAAGAGTGAGATAACCAGGATGAGGTGAAGGAAGCTCAGCCAATTTCACCCCCACAGCTGCTAAAGGTCACTGGAGCAACTGCACAGCCGTGCCTCGTCTACTTCTCAGAAGGCAGAGTGAAAGAGAGGTGGAGGACGCTGACGAAAAGAGCGTTTGACAGATGACAGTTTCCAGAAACCTCCCAAGTGCTGAATCTGTAAGTAACAGCAAAACACTGAAAGTGCAGAGGCCTGTGTGTGGACAGCAAGTCAGTCAAGAGTGAGCCACAGATACAACTGTTGGTAAAAAGACAGATGACCTGCTTTTTTAAAACCAAAAATATCATTTCAAATAGTCCAAAAGTTTCATTTAGTAACTGTCTGTAAAAGTAAAGGTCTGAAGATCACAGCTTTCATGTCGACTGATAACATCAACAGAAAGTACACGGCACACCACAATATCTGTGTGACCAACAGGAAAAAAATCATCATAAGCCCTATGTAAAGATGCAGGAAGGAAACGAACCACACTGGCCTTTCGGTCTGATTATCAAGCTAACCTTTACTCACCATTTAAGATGTGTTGAATCGAATGGTGATACACTTCTTCAATCTGATAGCTTCTAGTTGTAGAAACAAATACTATAAGACTTGCACACATTTGAAGCGGAATACCTCTGAGGTGTTAATTATAATCTGGCAAATATACAGACATACAAGTCAGTGATTATCAGTGCATCATGGCTGTCTGTGATTGGTTACAGGGAACCCCGCTCGCTGTCTGTAATACCTTAGGATTTAAAACTCCTTCTCAGAGGTATTTGTCTTTAAATAAATTACAGTACATTTGATGAGAGGAGTCTCTCTGAGCTCCAGAAGCTGGTTTTGTTGCTAAGCAGCTTCATCCATTTGTATTACACTACAGTAGGTTTGTACTAAAGCTATGATGATTTGCTCCTCTTCTTCTTCTCCCAGCTCAGCAGCATTTGATTACTGAGTGCCATATGTCCGGGTGGGTGTACACATCCTGTTTACCCAGTTTCCAAGGTTTATTTTAACCATGACCTCTGTGCCATTTCCCCCCAGGTCACATGGTCAAGCTCCGAGGTCGGCTCCTCACTGATGGGGGGGGGGGACAGCTGAGCACCTTTGAGGGTTAATGAGTGCATGTGTGTGTTCACTTGTCCTCCTATGGGCCAATGATGGCTCGTTCAGGGGTTCACAGAGGAACTGTGTGTGTGTGTGTGTTTGTGTGTGTGTGTGTGTGTGTGTGTGTGTGTGTGGAGCCTGAAAAAGATATCAAAGGTTCTCTTCACAGCCTCACAGCTGCATAAATATCCATCAGGTAATGTTTCAAACAGAAAGCCATTCTTCTCTTTCAACTGTGCAGGGAACAAACAAAAATAGACAAAAGACAACAAGGTCCCTGCTGACCGAGCGAACAGCCCCGAGTCTTATTGAGAGAGGGGGAGGCTGGAAGGCCGGGCTCTGATGTGTATACCCTGCTCTGAAGAAAATGCATCTTCAGTGTGTTCGCTTCATTACTCTCCAGTGCAGATGGGCCTTTCATTAGAGCAAAGAGGGTGTTTGTTGTCCTTATGTAAAATGATAAAAGCATGTACTTACACAAGAAACCAAAAAAAGTGTCCACATAATTATTCAAAACAGTAAAAAAGGAACAGTTGAATATTTTGGGAAAAACACATTCTCACTTTCTTGCTCTGCATTAGATAAGAAGTTAGCCTTAGCATACAACCAGCAGCTTTGGAGCTTAGCATAGATATATGCGAGGTGTGTCAATGTTTTCATGTTGCTCTCGTCACAAAAGGAAAAGAGTTGTTCCCAACAATTTTAGTCTTAGTTTTTACCTTTGGCTACGTGCTGTTGTCTCTATTGTTTACTGATTTCTTTAGTCTAAATCTGTCTTAAAAAATGTAAGGCAAACACTCGTAGCATAAAGTAGCTACAGCATAAACTATGTGTCCTCATGAAAATTTAGACCAGCGAGGTTTAAAGATTTTCTAAAGTAACAGTCAAACATTTTGGGAAACACGCACACTGACGTTCCTGCTCTGGGTTTGATAAGATTGCCAGATGCTAGCATAACCATAAAGCTAGCACACAGCCAGCTTTTTGTACTTTTTTATACTTTACTTACAGTTGAAAAATAAAGTGCTCATTGGTTAACTTTAGAACTACTGGAAGGCAGATTTAGAGTCAGGCTAGCTGTTTGCCCCTGTTTCAGTCTTTGTGCTAAGCTAGGCTTAGCTAAAAGTAGACTGTAGCTTTGCATTCAGCATAGATATATGAGAGATGTGTCAAAGTTTTCATGTTACTCTCATCAGGAAATGGAAAAGAGTTGTCCCCAAAAATTTTGTTCTCACCTTTTTTAACTTTTGGTATTTACTGATTCGATAGTCTAAACGTGACTTAACATGAGAGGCTAAATCACTTTAGCATAAAGCAGCAAGAGCACAAACAATGTGTCTTCATAAAGGATAATTTATTACGGTCAAGTTAAAAGATTTTCTTAAAGGAACAGTCAAACATTTTGGGAAACACTCATGCTGACTTTCCTGCTCCGGGCTTGATAAGATCAACAGATACTAGCAAAACTATAAAGCTAGCACACAGCCAGCAGCTGGTTAGATTCTACTTTTTTGTATGGTATAAATGAAAAATAACTGTTAATAACTGCATAAATAAGTGCTCATTTGTGAACTTCAGAGCTATTGGGAGCCATCTTTTGGAGAGAGTCAGGCTAGCTGTTTGTCCTGTTTCAGTCTTTTTGCTAAGCTGGGCTAAGCTAACGGACTCCTGACTGTAGCTTCACATTTAGCATAGATAAATGAGGTGTGTCAATGTTTTCATGTTACTTTCATCAAGACATGGATAAGTGTTGTTCCCAAAATGGTAAACTATTTCTTTAACAGTGCGTTTATTGATTAGCAACTGGCAGAATCACACAAATCAAAGGGTTTCCTTTGAAATGTAATGTGTCATTGCAATCTGCGGTTAGACTGTAAGTTTGACTGTGATGTGCCGGGAAAGCACATTTTTACATTAAATACATCCATCGACTTCTCTCAAAAAATACCTTGGTTATTTCTCAGGTTTTTTTAAAAATGTATGCAAATATATGCACTCAACACTCAACACACACAAATGCAGATAACTACAGTGTATGCTATGAACTTTCGTTTTGACAACAGGGTATATGATACTCGCTTTCGTGCAGCGTAACATCCTGGAATATTTTCCGTTATGATCGTGTGTGTATCTGTGTGTGTGTGTGTGTGTGTGTGTGTGTGCGTGTGCGTGTTTTCTTTTTAGGTGAAGATAGGATACAGCTGAGTGTGTCTTATCTTAGATCACACAACAACGTGTGAAACCCAAACTCTGCGGAACTCCTCTCGATCCCAGAGCCACAGGGTTTCAGTTTGCGGTGGCAGCTGAGCCTCTCTCTCTCTCTCTCTCTGTCTGCCTTGCTCTCTCTATCTCTCTCTCGCTCTCTCTGTTCTTTTTTTTTTACTCTAAAGGCAGTTACATCCACAGGCGGCAGGCTTGCAGACAGCAGCAGTAAAGTGTGGAGGCAGCGACTGACAGTCAGATGCAGTCAGAAATAGGCAGCGACTTCTCAGAAGAGGTTCATGATAGTTGCAGAATGACTGGAAGCCCTGAGAATTTGTGTTTTCTGCTTCTTGGTCATGTCCGTAATAAGTCATAAAGATCACAAACACAGTCAGTTTAAAAGGATAGTGTTAGGTACACCTGCAGCATATTGTGTAAAAATGTGTCAGCATGTTCACGTGTGGTTGTTTTGTTGAAGTTTCTTCAAACTGACAAAAACCTTCCCAAAAACACATACTGGCACTGTGTAGTTTGGTTCTTTTAACTTGTAAGCCCCTATTTTGTTTCACTATTCAAATTGTATTGGTAATCCGGAGCTATAATTAAAAAATAACGTCACAATAATGTAGAACTGCAACAAACATGCATGGTCTATGTTACGTAAGTTAGTGCACACCGTTCAGCCAATCAGATCGAGGGGTCATGGTATAAGTGGAGTCAATCCCATATACTTCATCTTGCAGCTGTAAATAGTGTGCATGTATGTATTTATCCGCTGGTGAAAGTAGTGCTGAAAATTATACTGCCGACTTGTTTTAGGAGGCAACTTTTTTTTTTTTCTTTTTTTTTTTACATAAAACTTTAGATTTGAAACTTTGTTTTAGAGATTTATGTCGTCAGTAGAAACAAATGCGCTTTAGGCGAAGAGCAACAAACAGTTCAGTCAGAGTAGGAACGTCATGAAAATGTATATGAAAGAAATAAAGAGGAACACCCATCCTCTCCTTTTTCAATGCAGGCATGTAGTGGAGGGAAAGATCGGCAACATAAGCAAATTAGGGATGAAAAGAATCACATATTATCAACATATTATCAGGCAATATATATTAAAGGAAAATCCCCAGAACATCCAGAACATGTTTCTGTGTTTCATAATTAAAAGGTTTCATTTGTGTGATAAAGATGATTTTTAAGCCTGGCTTTCTTAATCCTAATCTGTCTCTGAAGATTATTTACATTTTAACTTCACATTTCAGTCAGTATCTGTGCTAAGGATCCATTAAAGATTTGCTTGTGTGAACCTAAACTCCAAAAAAATGTGTATGGACTGGACAATTATTCCGAGAGAGTTTGGGTTTACCTTACTTGAATGCAAACTTGATAACTGGCTATTGGTGAACTGATCAATAAATAAGCAGTTGTCCAAATTCTTCTTTCACCTGCGTCACTTTCGAAACTCTGAGGCCCTGCGTTCACCACAGGCCTCGGACTGAGAGGTGTGTTTGCTTATGTGCAGAAGGCCACTGTGTGGGAGGCTTTCATTGCAGCATATTTCTGCAGAAATAGGAAGAGAGAAGGGCAAAGTGACATTTCTTAACCTTGGCTATTATCAGAATAAATGTGTAAACAGTCATCTGGCTTGTTTTAGAGTTCCAGTAGTCTGACATTACAAAAATAAATTGTTTTGAGCTGATGAGTTTGATGATTTTAGCCTTGTTAAGAAATGTTTTATCTGTCAGTCTATCTTTATAGTCAATAAAATGCAGCAGCAATCTGTCATCGTGCTATGATGCAGCTTCTCACAGTATGCACGCCGTGTTATTGGCCCCCTGCCTGAGCCTCGCTCTGACATACAGTAGGTTTGCCCTTTCATGTTCAATCCTCTCTCTGCTATTTCTTGATGCTCAGAGCCGAGCTCCCCTCTCTGCCTCGCTGGTTACAGAAGCGGGGCACTACAAGTGCTGCTTCAAAACACCTTTTGCTGTGAGAACATGTGTCAGGAAGCGGGCTTCACACGAGGCACGGCTCTTTCTGCTTCTCCAATCTGTCACTCCACTTCCATATTCTGTCTCATCTCGAGCCGGGCTGCACTCACAGATGTGGAGAACATCTCTGTTGGCTCTCACTGAACCTCCTCCCCCCTTAAACCCCCTTCCATCCCCACATGCACACAAAGCCCTCGTCCCAGGGATCTACTTTCTATCATTTTGCTTTTGTGGGTTAAAAACTGCATCTGATCCTCAGTATTGTGTGTAAACATATTATGTAGGCAAAAATGTACAAGAATATCATGAAAATATGTATAGGGTACTCAGTTCAGAAATAAATCAGTTTAATACAACAGATAGTTCTGACCAAGTAATCTGATTGGACAAGAGGCATTCTATGAGTGCTGATATAGAGAACAACATTACTGGGACTTTTCACTCTGTGTATCACTCCGCCTTAGCCATAAATGTACATAATGCAAAGTAGCTGCTCTGTGATAACTTTTAGTCACAAAGTAGCAGAGTGCAGGAGAATGTTTGGGTTGCTTGGCAACAAAAGTCCAGTTTCAGATACGCTTTAGAACTAGTTGACTGCTAGATCGTTACTTTACACTAGGCTACTAATTTGCTGCTTGTATAACTGTTGTATAAAAGCAATATCACACTCGAGGTTGTGATGTTCTTAATATCAGCATGGCGGTGATTATCTGCGGCACGAGGCTACGACCGAATCATAGCCGTTCTGATATTCAGTCCAACATCACTCCCTCTCATGTGATATTGCTTCATTAAGACCTCAAAAATTAGAATAAGAAATTAACAATATTTTATAAATAAATAATAAATAATAGTACATTCCTACTGGGACTCTGACTTAACGACCCCAACACACCTCGGGCCCCTGGGCCTCTCACATACAGTTTATGGCTGCCACTACAGGCCTACATGAATCCATTCATAGCCCCCCTCCACCTCTCTCTGAGTTGGTACAGTCCAAACATCAATTACATTAGCTTCTGATATAGTGCAAGGCAATATTTTATCAATGCCTTTCCAAGCTTCTCTAGGTTTTCATATGCCACTCATATCGTATAACCTCATGGAATAGATTCTCACATGAAATATGAGAGTGAATAGCACCTTTCACTCAATGTTATTGAATGGATCAGTAATGAATACTCACAGAGACGACCTGACGTACTCATTTTGTTTTTTATTTATTTATTACCTAAAAAAAGAAAATGTTCTATCACAAGTCACACTGAAATGTATTGCTTAAGAAAAAAAATATATTCATATATTTTTTCTTTTTTTTTAAACTTTTTTTTCACCTTTTTTTTTCTTTTTCGGAAACAAGTTTCGTTCCCATTATATTCCACCAAAAAACAAAAGAGTTTTTTTCGGACACGAGCAGCCAGCTGCTGCCGTGTCCCAGCAACCTTCTCCCCCAGCTTTTTAAAAAAATGCACAAAGAAATACATAATTCACAGTTACCATTTTGGTTTCATAAATTAATACAGTCACACATGTGCTACACCGGTCTAGAGCTAGAACATTGTAAATTGTATTCTTGAATCCTGTTATTTTCAATAGTTGGCTACAAGAAAGAACAGGCAACTTAAATGACGCGATCGGATTTCCACCAACGTACTGTTTTTTATCCTCTCTGTAATGCTTTTGTCATCTTTTTTGTTTTGTTTCATCTTTTTGAGTTTCACACAGAAGTGAGGCACACACAGAGTATAGTTCATACATATAGAAAAAGAAATTAAATTAAATTTGGGAGGGGCCGGGGATAAATTGTCCTTTAATTATCTTAGTTTTTATCTAAGGAAAGAAGAAGTGCATGAAGTCTGGAGTCCTCAGAGGACCTTTGTTATTCTGAATCAGGGCTGCTTCTTGCCATCTAAGTACTGTGGTGTAAACTTCAATTATCGTAAGTCACACAGATTTGTAGCTGTTTGCAGCTTGTTGGTGGGAGAACTGAGTTAAAAGGGATGTTTCGGACAACGGAGACCAACAAGCATGGCAACACAATGAAGAAACGGGACGAAGACAGTGTTTGAGGAACTAATGAATGATTCACTCAAACAAGCTTCCCCCCTAAAATCTACGACTCTCATGGCCGAACACTTTAGTCTGTGTATCAACCATTGAAAAAAAAGCTTAAATCTGACACTGACACAGCAAGGGCAACATTTTTAAGGCACAGAAGCCTTGACATAATAGAGACTCCACCAGCTAAAAGCACTAAACAACGGATGCCCAGTGTCCTCAGTGACAAAAAATGGCGCCTTGATGACAACAAGTCCGACAACGATGCACAGAAAGTTTAAAAACCAAAAAGAAAAACCCGCCCCCATTGTCCCCAAGTGTCTCATTTTTTTAGTGAAAGGTAAGGCCACTTAAAAAAAAGATGAGGTTCACCAAAAAAGGTAATCTCTCACTGCAATCTCTGGGAGTGCAATAGTGGTAGGGTGGTCGATCGATCGGACAGACAGACAGATATAGAGACAGACCGGATGCTTCTCTCGGGTAGGTTTTTGACGGACAGTTCTGTAAATCCGCTGGTCTGTTGGTTCCCTGCGAGAGTACGTCCACACGAGCCTCGACGGCTGGGAGGAGAGGGGGGAGGTGGCTGAACAGTTCGTAGGCTGTCTGGGTCCTTGAGAGTCACGGGGGGTAAAAACCAGCGCTCGGGGAGGAGAGATAGAGAGTCAGTCGCTCTTTGCTCATCATCATCATCAGCTTCATTGTCACACAACAGGAATGTTCAGTGCTGAGCAAGACGTGAGTCCACACTTAACTTCATCTGTTTTGGTTTTGCGTCGTAATACTTTAGCAGGACACTGTTGTTCTAACGTTGAAAACAAAAGAAATTACAAAGAACCTAACCAACAAAAGCAGCATTGTTTTATTTTCTTCACAAATTCATGCATGTTGTTAACCTTCATTCCCACAGCACCAGTTTCTTTTTTTTTCTTCCATCAATAGAAAAAAGTCTGCATGCAAAGAAAAGTCTTTCCCCCCCTCTCGCTTTTTTTTTTTAATCATTTCAAGTCCCCGTGTGTAGCAGCGGAACTGTGAAAGGCCTAACCTGATATGTCAATGGATGTACTGGTGGAGGCACTAGATAATGATGCTGGAAACTGATCCCACGTCTTCCCCCTCTTAGCCAATAAAAAAATAGTCATTATTAAGAGGACTTATCGTAAAGGTACGCGCCAACATGGGCCTAAAACTGGGAACCAACGTAGAATTCATCCTGTTGTGATATAAAGTAGTAACTAATGCGTTTTACTGCAGCTGACAGCTAACATGTTTGGGAGAAGATAACTCGGACACAAATTCTAAATCAATTTACACTAATGTCAAACACACACACACCCTCATAAACCTTTGCCAATTGTCACATGTATGTACACAAACTAATACAAACCCTCAACAAGTCCATTCAGGTCTGTCAGGTCTCTAATTTATCTCTCCGTATCATTTGTTGTGGCTGGATGACTATAATTCACGAGCTAATGAAGGATTGAATGGATGTATTTGTTGGTAGTCAACGACTTGACTGAAGCCACAGAGGGCGGCTGTTTTTTGAAAACAGCAGATAGGAAGAGAAATAAAAAATAGATTTGTTTTTCCATATACATTTTAAAGATTTTTAAATCCTCTAAAGCACTTTCTGTTAATATTAATTCATTTTGTTTATTCATTAATCATTCCTATCGATACCCTATGTCACTGAGGTTGATATCAATACTTCCATATTCATTTCTCTCTGTCAGGCCCCTCCCCCTCCTTCCTGCACACTCTGACCAGCTGTTAGAAATCAAGAAAATGTGCAAATCAACAACTACTTTGAACTGTTATATGAAAACCTGAATGCTTTGTGAACAATGCTACATATTTTTTTGTTTATAAAATATAATAATATGTTTCAAAATGGAACAAAAAAAGAAAAAGGTTTAACCACCCCGTAACAGGTAAAAACTAGACTCTGGTTTGTGAGTTTTGAGATCGATAAGAATGCCCGTTGGAATAATCCACAGTTCGGCACTTCTGCCATTCTTGGGATTAGGAAACACTGAGGCCTCTGGTGCTCCTGTCCTCTTAATAAGTCCAGTGTGGATCTCTTCATAGCTGTCCAGAGTGCGCTTTTAAAAAAAGAAATCTTAAAAAAAAACAATCTGTAAATACCACCACCACCACCACCCACTGAATTTTGCTATGCTCAAGTTCCAGTATGGTCTCTGAAATCATACCGTAAAAGTTCGTGTACACTGTTAAGTCCAGTTGTCCAAATCCAAGCATGAAAAGTTCTGCTATTGTTGCTGTTTTTTCACAAGGTCAACTGTGAATGACAGAATGGGATTAAAGTCTGCAGGGAGCTTTTTTTTTATCATGTGACAGACGCCAGTCACAGAGACAACTTTGATTTCCTCTTTCCACAAGACACCTTCGCACAGTTCTGTGTCACCTCCTGCCACTCCACTCCCTTCAAATACAATAATTAAATCCCATGCGACGCTTTTGCACATCTTTGAATCCAAGCACGTGTTCAGGCCATGACGAACTCTGACTTCAAGTCAGCCTTGACGTCGGGCTTCCACACTGAGTCGTCAAAGTCCAGGTCCAGGGAGCCCTCGCTCGACATGCTGCTGTTGCTGTTGCTGCGTCCCGCCTTCCGGTTGGGCAGCCACTGATAGGGAGCGCGCTGGTCCCGCCTGGCCTTCCTGCGCAGACGCTTCTGCTGCATCAACAGCTGCAGGCGCTCCACCTTGCAGCGGGTCGCGCGGTTCTCGGTCTGACGCAGACGGTCACCTAAACAAAGGAGGGGAAAGATGATCAGTCAGGTGTTCCTCCTTGCATCTTGACCTGTTTGTTTACACTGAACACAATCAACGCTAGCTACTCGTAAGTGAGCTAGTAAGCTAATAGATGTCTCTGTGTTTTTGAGTGTGTTTAGCAGGCTGCAAATAAAGCTACATAGCCTTGATGCTAAAGCTAACACATGCTAGGATCATTCCCTTGGCTCTCTCACACACACACACACATGTACACAATGTGGAATTTGCTCCCTAACCTCCCCCACTGAGCATCATCAGCGCCCCTCAGTGCCATTTCATCCCCTTATCTCTGAGCGTGGAGACCTTCTTAGACCTGACTCTCCTTGAGAACCACCAGCAAGGCCAACAACGCACCAACACAAACCAGAGACGACACATTCCGATAGCTGCCTGCCAATTGCGCACGCATAACTGCAGATGACGTGCCTCTGCTACTGGGTGTGCTCCTAAGTGCATTTCTAGCTGTTGATGTGCCTATAGGAGAATGCCGTCTCGGGGGAGAGGCCCCGCACTGCACTGTGAATGCTCTCCTACAGTGGCCCAGTCGAGCCTAATTCAATTTATACGTATATTCAGGAGGTTGGAAGGAAGGAAAAGCGACCGCAATCTATTAGCCAGCTCCATTAGTATCTGTCTGGGAATTAAATAATTAAATAATGGGCTAGAATGTCAATAAACCGAAGCACAGCGGCCATCTCTGCCTCTGCTGCACACCACAAACACACACACAAACACACAATGTGTAGATTCATATACACACGCAGGTGCACACGCTCACGGCAGCACGCACGCACGCAAACACACAGCAGCAGCAGCAACAGCCACAGTAGCTTTTAACGTGGATCGATGGCAAATTAAAAAGACCTATTGATTAAACCTTAGCTCTAGTGCAGCCATCCATCTCGGGCCCAGGACAACGCTATTGGCTTTCAATAGAAAATGCAAGCGAATGGAAATTGTAAGCGGAGAGAGAGAGACAGGGAGAGATTGGGTTTTTTTCTGCTATTTTTTTTCTTTATTATGGCTGTAGCTTCCCACTCTCAGCTCACTGACCCAACACCCCCCTCTCCTCTTTCAGCCATCACACACACACACACACACACATTCAAAAGACCCCCCTTCCTCCCCTCTTCCTTCTTCTTCCTCCTCCAGCTCTTGCCCCATGTCTCCCCAGAGACAGCTAGGTGGGGCAGTGTGAAGACGGGGAAGCAGGAGGCGAGAGGAGAGGGGGGTGGCGGTGTGGGTTAAGGAATTCCTCCCCCAGGGGCGAGAGGGGGGGGGATATGAAAAAAAAGGACGGAGGAAGAGGGTGGAGGGTAAAGGATCAGCCGTAGGTGGCAGTTTTCCGAATCGATCGTGCCCTCCTCTGCTTTCCCCCCCCATCGGAATGAATTCCGGACTCTGTGTGGGCTTAATTTACCTCTTTCCCTCATTTGCTTATCGGATCGAGCAGTGCAGAGCCTTTTCTCCAGCTATAAATATTCACCACAGTCTGGCAGTGCATACTAAAGAACTGAAGTGTCGTCAAGCAGCCTCCATAGAAAGGATGTGCACAGTGGAGTTACACACATCCACGTACAGATGGGGTTTTTTTTCTCCCCACTTCCTGCCAACATGTTCTGTCCTCATACAAGCATACGTGTGTGCATCCAGATGCCATGTGCGCTGTTGTGTGAGGGCAGCGTGTCATTTCTGGAGAATGAGGGGTGAACCAAAAAGGGAGGGGGGGGTTCTCCTACATTAGAGCCATTGTTCCGCTGCCTCAGCTCCATGTGACACTCACATACGCTGCCGCAAGGCTTTGTTCCCCCTCCAGTCCTCCCTCTTCCCCTTATTCCCCGGCTCCGGCTAGCCAACAGCGAAACCGCCCCTCGGCTGTGTTGAAATATGGCTGTACACAATGAAACGGCACGAAGCCAACACATGCCTACTTAAAGAATCTGTGTGTCTGCTGCTATTTGCTTCAGAGGGTCTCAGTTCAATTATTTATTAATTTAAGCAGGGTAGTCCACTCGGTAATGATCACGCGTCCTTTGAGGTACATTTACTGAGACAGCCTAATATACAAAACAAATGCACACACACATAGACACTTGAGCGTAAAGGGCAGATTGCTGGAGCTGTAGGTCTTGGCCTTTGACTTGGCAAGAGCTCTGAGAATGTGCTTGGAGCCACACTAAACTTTGTGTGTGTGTGTGTGTGTTTGTGTGTGTGGCCATTCATCAGCGTCACTACCGGAGCCCTGGGCGGCTAGGCCGGACACAGCTGGCCGCAAGGATCTCCAGACTATGTTTATGACAGTAGGGCTATTATTAGGGCTGGCAAAGAAGGACAGACTATACACGCAAGACACATACACACAGGCTGGCCCAGAGCCTGGATGCAGAGACTAGGGTTTGACATGAGCACAACAACCTTGGAGGACCCAGAGAGGGTTGGGTAAGAGACATAGGGAGTGAATGGGAGAGAGAGAGAGACCATGTTCACATGACACAGAAAAGACAGAAGAAGAAGCAGCAGATCTTTTCTTAGAAACACTCAGTAGAAGACATCAAAAAGAAGACAGGTCAAGGGCACACACAGGAAGTTAGCGCCAATTTCCTTCTCTCTCTCTCTCTTTTAACAGCTCTCCTGCCTCAGAATCAAACCAAAACTCAACCCCGAGCAGCTTCTTTTTTTTCCATCCTCAAACTCTCCTCCGTGCAGACTCTGACACGGGCCTTTAAACACACGGAGCACTGCAGAGAAAGCCAAAGAAAAACAGACAGAAAGAGAGGGAGAAAGAAGGGGTGATCTATGAATAATCGATGCGTCAGTCAGTTTTCCTTGCCTTTGAGCCCGGCCCAGCAACACAGCAAGGACTGAGATAGGGGAGCAACACGGGAAGGAGGGTGGGAGGAGTGGGTGGGTTAGTGGAGGAGGAGGAGAGAAAGGGAGGAGGGCTGCAGTGTGCAGGACGCACCGGGAGATTAAAGGAGCTTCTCCTTTTATTGATTGTATAAAGATTGGCCTTCATTTGCAGTTGTGTTAGTGCTGTTGTTTGTTTGTTTGCCTTGATAAGTCTTGTGATCTTGCAGAGAGAACATTGTGTTTTGCTCAGCATCCAGGGAGCGAGGGGAGAGAGAGGGAGGGGTGGACGGAGAGAAGGAGAGAGAGAGAGAGAGAGAAGAGGAAAGAAAATCACATTGCAGCAAAGTCAGCTTTGGTTTCCTCTTGTGTTACTCTTTGTGATATGTGCAGAATTAATATTATAATTCTCCCTGTATTTGACAATAGCTACAGTAGTGTTCAAAATCATGTTCAATCAATCTCATGTTGATGGCGATAACAGTTCAGTGTAGCCCAACTTTAGTCATCAAGTGAACAGGTTAAACAGGGTACCCCCAAGATTCACCGAGACTTTTTAAGAACTTTCTAACACCACTTAAAGTTAAATCTAAGCAGCAATTACCTCACCAACTCACTGCTACAAACATCTTCTTCAACCTGAAACAAATGTCCGTGGATCACTGCTGATCCGCTCTCTGTGCATGGCGACTGAGGTTAACTGAATAACTTTCTCTCCACAAAGTTAGTCCTTAAGCCAGTTAGCTAGCTAGCTAGCTAGCTCTCTGAGGAGACACGACTGAATGAAACACGATGACAAAAACAGCTCAACGGGTACCGCTCACTGCAGTTAAGATGGACCAACAAGGTTAGCATTTTGAGGCGAGGAGCTAACGTTAGCTTGCGAGTAGCAAAACGTTTAGTTTTCTTTCCAAACAGCTGATTCTCGCAGAGCTCCCGCACTAAGAGCGTAATGCAATGCACTTTATGTTAGCGGTACGAACCAAATGTAATACTTTCAAGGCCTGATTTTGAGACTTTTCAGCCCACGCGGGTCCCCTATTTAAACTTTTTATACTATTAATGAACTTTGAGTATGAGAATGAGTTCACTACTAAGTAACCACTGAAAATGCAGCATGTCGTGTCGTATATTTAACATCAGGACGAACTAATAAGACTTTTTCACAGAATCAACCAACTAATGAGACCCAAACTTAAGCAGCCAATCAAATCGTAGCTAAAATGAGCATTTGACAGCCATTGAAAGGGCATTGACAGCCCTGCAGGGACATGAGCTCTTCAATGACTTTTAGACTTCATTTGCATTCTCTCTCTCCCTCTCTCCTGCTCTCCTTGTCGACGGCGAAAGGGCACCTGATGTGCTCGGCTGCCTTTGCTAGATAGCTCTGTGCTTTGCTGCGTTGTTCGCTGAGTTATACCGCCGCACGTGTGCCGCACCAAACCTCTGTGTGCGCTGAGAGAGGACTAAAGCCTTCCAGAGGATAATGCGCGGGGGCCTCGGGCCGAGCAGGTCAGGGCTTTATAACGCAGGACTCATTGGGCATGAGATCTCTCTCTGTCTCCCTCCCTCCTCCTTTCGCTTGCCCAGTCCCAGCCAGCACGAAGCTAACATGACCTGACAAATCGAAAGGGGGATGAGGGGAGGGGAGAGAAGGGATACAGAGGCACACAGGAGAGGAAGGGGCTAACTTTGCTGTGGGCCTGTGTTGAACTAAGGCAGCTGCAGTGGGAGTTGGACTAAAAGGCAGCCCTATAATCCCATAGCCCTCCCCTCGTCTGTCCCACAATGGCTCAGCCTGGTGCCCTGTATGCAGCCCCTGTCCCCGGCCCCTGCACAATAGCTTCGGCCGGGCAGGGGGCTGAAGGGGCTAGAGGGGGGTGCCGGGGAGGTCCACCCTACTCAGTAAAGGAATTTAGCTAACAATCAGCCTGCCAGGCCATCCTAAAGCCCTCCTGTTCAAATCCAACACAAGTCCGGGGCTGACAAATCCCCACACTCAGCAATACTACCCGGCAAAGCCTCGAAACCAAGCGAGCTGCCAAAGCCTTTAACCAGGCGTTTGTGGTCGAGAGAGTGTGTGCATGTGTGTATCTTCAAGCTTTTTATTTACGCTTGTCTTCTCCCCCTCGCACATGAACTTGCAGTGGAAAGGGTAAAGGCTCTCGGGAGACGGCCAAGCTATGTGACATTTTCAAGAGGCTGTTTCGACCCAGAGTTTGACTGCGCGCACACACACACACACACACACACACATCCTGACAGATTGGAAGTGCAGTTTATTCCTGTAGCTGAATGAAGGCAGGTTTGTGTGAAGCAGTGTTAAGCCGCGGTGTTAAGTCCAGTAAGTCTTCCATCAGGTGTCGGCTGATAAGACTGCCTGAGAGCGCTTAGTCATCAGCTTCCTTAGGACACCATGTGGAACGGGATAGCAGTCGGCACGCACAAACACGACGGCACGCTCATTGTCTCTGCGAGCTTAACTGTGCTCGCTCGGTTGGACAAGTTACTCATTCACATCACTTTCTGGGAGTGTACATTGTGAGCAGGAAGTTAGACAGGGTAGTAAAGTTGAAGAAGGGACTTTTTCTTTGCCTCTGGTTTATCAGTGGGCAGTTGGTAGACTGATGGACAGGATATGAACACCCATACAATGAATGAAGGCTTACTGTTGTGGTTTTAACAACCCCCCTCTTCCGCGTCCTCCTCCTCTCCCTGCCCTCTACTTCACAAAGAAAATGCTTTCCAGGGCTGCATTTCGGAATAAATCTATCTATTTAAAGGCCAAATGAACACAGGCTATGTATTGATGCACAACACAGACATGGAAAGAGAGGGAGGAAGACGAGAGAGGAGATGAATTTTACAGACAAGGCTGTTTTTGGACAGTAAGTGGGGGGAAACACTGGCGTGGGCCGCTCGGTGCAGACGTAGACAGATGACAATAGTGCGAGAGGAGGGGAAGGACGGGACATGTGAGCGGGGGCAGTGAAGGAAAGGTCTTCCCTGAGTTAGAAAAATAAGCCTGTGTTATTCCAACTGTTCGCTGAACACTTGTAAGGGCTCCCAGGGTGCTGCAAAGGAATACCGGACATTCCCCAGTCGACTTGTATTCACTGCTGCAACTCAAACACTCCGCTGCGCCCGCATGAGAAGGTCATAAAACAGGACACAAAGCCAAAGCACGACAATAGAAATGTAGGCTCTTGTTTTTTTTAAACAAAGGGAAACATTAAACACAAGTCAGTGTATTCCAGGACGCTCCCTAACAGACTGTTCAACAAAATTTACCCGCAGCTCCATTTCCTCCACAGGAGATAAGGAGGCAGCGGGGGGACAATGCTGTTTCTCTAAGCACAGCCAGTCTAACCTTACAACATCGACTGAATGCTATCAGCTCTGGACATCTGTCTGACACTCAACATCCTGTGTCTCTGCAAGGGAAGGAGGTTTTTCAAACGGTATCATCTTAACTCCAGCACCTGCCCAGGCCCAGCCCCATGGGCACGGGGTATGCGGAGGTTTGTCCAGCCCCAGCCCGTACAAGCCCCAGCTGCAGCCCTTCTCTAAGAGGTAGGTTAAAGCACCCAAAGCCTAATCTAATCTAAACATAGCCCAGCCCAGGCTTGAAGGGGTAAACTTATCTCCTTGGCGCACAAAAACAAAGCCAACTCTGCAGCCTGACAAGTGAAGCCTGACTGAACAGGTCTGGAGAAGCTGGTATTGCATTACTAAGGAGACCCCTCCTCCTCCTCCTCCTCCCATCTCTTCTTCCTCTCTGCCTCAAAACCAAAGAGAGATGTATGCACGACTGTTTTTGTTCTTTAATCTGACATTTCTGTTCTTGCTTTGTCAGGATTTAAAAATGTAAGCCTAAAGAGGAAAACGGTGCAAAATCATCCAAAAAGAATAGCTAAGCACGATGTCCAAGAGAAGAGAGGGCGACAAGACAAAGATGACGATGGATTGTTCTTAAGTAGGTTGCAATGTAAGAGCAGAGCTCAGTGAAATGAAGGTTCTAGACAGCCCTTTGCACACACACACAAACACAGGCACACACACTCCTCCAAAGCTGCATCAACAGCAGGAACATCTGCTTCAAGGGACACACAATACCTTAGTGTGAGTGTGTTTCTTTTTGTGTTCATGACATGTTTGAACAAGCAGAAGGAGCGCAGGGTAGAGACACTCACCAGGGGGTTTGCACATGCGGATCTGGCTCTGGCACTGCACCAGTGGATGAAGAGTGGGCGCAGGGCTGCTAGGGCTGCCGGCGGGCACAGAGGTAGCTTTGGCAGAGAGGCCCGTCATGCCAACAACCGGGGGCGAAGGAGGCGGCGATGGGGACGAGGAGGTGGGTGATCCACACTGGGTTTGGTAGCGGAGCTGGGTGAGGGAGGGGGGCATGCCCTGGTAGTGGCGCGTGGCGCTCAGGAGGTCATTTAGGATCTGCAGGATGGTACCGATATCTCGTCTGGGACGCCCGTTGCTGTCCTGGCAGTTAGGGTGCAAAGTGCCTGAGAGACGCGGGAAAAGATGGTGTTACAAAAACGGCCTAATGAGTTTTCAATCAGTCGTCATGGAGAGCTCGGCGTCCTCTCACCTGAAAAGGTCCCTGAGAAGACTCCGGGAGCGTGGTTGACAAAGCTCTCAATGATGGCGCCGGGTTTACGGGAGCGCGTGGAGGGACTGCTGCCACTGCTGGGGCTGTTGGGGCTGCAGTTAGCCTGGAGGAAAAACAAAAGGCACAAAGTGAGGCATGGAAAACACACATCTGTACACAATCTGTATGAGTTCACCTCCCATACTGTGTTAACATATACGTCAAATGACAGTCATGCATATCTTGTGTATGAACGTCTTATCCCACTGGGAAAGGTTGACATCATGTTCTGACCTATACCCCTTATATATACAGTACGTAGCATAAACACAGTCTGTAAGCGACCTTTACTGCAGGGTATTTGCACTATGTCAGTAACCTATGCAGCAAAAGCTAAAGGTTATAAGAAACCCCACCAAGCTGGAAACCTGAGCGTTCTGCTATACTATAGCCCCAAAACACCCTGAGATATCCTGTTACCTAAAATGCAAGAAAGGCCAAACTTGGCAACGCTGCTGCTTCACCTCAGCCTAACTCGGCTCACTCGACTGACATCTGAAAGTGAAATCGAAACCCAGGCAAAGGTCTCCGTGTGCGTGAAAGCCTGATGAGGAATAGCCGTTTCCGCTTTCTCCGCACTAAACTATCCTGTCTTTCTGTTTTTTTTCTTGTTGCGAAGCGTCTCTCCCACAAAGTCCACGGACATCTGGTTCTTATTCCCGCTCCATAGACCGGAGCGGAGGGAGGTAGAGAAAGTATAAACAGCTAATTTGGTTGGTGGAGACGGGCGAGTGTGTTTGTGCATGTGTGTGCAGCTGTTGTTACAGTTATCGTAAGATAAATGAATGGCTGTAAAGGTTAATGATAAATAGGTAACAACACTGAGGTTAATGATCAGCCGTGTCATAAAAAACTCATATTCATTAAATCTGCCTCTCTTTAAATCACTCGCTCTTTATCTTCCCTCTTTCCCCCCTGTATGTCTCAGGATGAGGTCATAAGGATGCCGTAACCGTTCAGCCCATGTGTGTGTCAGCCTGTTAGTATGTATTCGGGAAGCTGACTGCACTCCAGTGATGACTAAGTGCACTGTGGTTTGGAAGCGCACACACACACACACACATCACGTGCGAACCTTCGGCAGACCTAACTAAACCTCGGGTTGGCCCTCACGCTGCAGGGATATCCCACTAATCTAATCAATTTAATGGAGGCTGATTTATTTGTGCGCACGGCACTCGGGTCAAACGGTCAAAACCTGTCCCCGCCATTGTTCATTCATGAGGCGGCTAAGTGCCAGGGATGACTTCAGTTACGTAAAAGTTAAGCTATTTAGCTTCTGTCCACCAGTTTATATAGCATGAGATAACACCTGAGATGTTTTGTACACTTGTCGCCTCACTAAGTTACATTTGATGATGGAGTTGTGACAGTAAATATAAAGACAGTAACACATTATGTTTTTGAGGCGTACCTCAGGGCAGAGAACCGGGGCTACAGGGCTTGCCTGGCCGATGTCTTGGCTGGGTTGGCCTGAGGAAGGCTGGTGGTAGTGGTGGTGGTGATGATGATGATGGGCTGGAGAGCGGAAAAGACCTCCAGGCATGTGGGCTGGGCGAGGGGAGTGGGCCTGAGGAGGAGGAGTGGGGGGGCTACAGTGAGCAGGGGAGGGCGACTGGTGGTACATGGGAGGCAGCGGCTGGTGGTGCAAGGAGGGCAGGGGGAAGGAAGGGGAGCCCGGGGAAGAGGGGGAGGAAGGGACCAATTGAGGCTGGGACAAGTGGGGGCTGGGGTGACTGTGTGGATGATGGGGGTGGTGGTGGGAGTGGTGGGAGTGTGGGTGAGGGTGGGGAACACGAGGCTGCCCCGTGGGTTGTCCCACTGGGGTGTCTGCGTTGCCCCGGGTGATGACGTGTCTGTGCTGGAGCTGGGGACCGCCGGACTGCTGCGCCGCCAACTGGAGCTGGACGAACATCATGTGATCACCCACACGCAGAGCCAGGGTGAGGGGGGAGCGGCCGGACAGGAAGTCACTGACCTGCAGGAAGGAAAAAAAAGACAAAATAAGTCATTTGATTAAAAACATAACAAAAGAAATTGCACTTAAAGCCTTAAAAAGAGAACATCTCCTGCAGTCTGCACCATGGATAGAAGCTAAAATGCACACAACAGTGCTTTGAGCTCCCCCTCTCATACAGACACACATTCGCCCATCATGCAATCAATCACGATTCCGTAACACTGGCCTATTTACATCTGCTGGGGAGGCTTGGATGAGGAGACCTTTTGGAAAACACAAATAGAGCCCACTCACACTTGCTTCCCACTGCCCCTCAGTGCCTTGTTAGTCAGCAGAGTCATTCTGCTCAGAGACAGAGGCCACCCTTCTGTCTGGCCCGGGGCCTGAAAAATCAGTCCCACGTCCAGGAAATATACCCCGCCTGCCTCTCACGCACAGAATGGCCGATTGTCCGCGGCGGATCTGGAAGGGTTGCCCATTTTAGGAGCTCTGGCAACGGCTAACAGGAGCCAAGTGTGGAGGCCTTCGCTGACCCACCCGTGGCCCGGATGGACACACACAAATACACACAGAAGAGTGGAGTTGTCACGACTTGGCTTGAGGATTCAAACTAAACAACAAAAGTCCTCTTGTCCCCCTCCTGCATGCTCGCAGCTCGGTGGCTGTGTATTGACACTCGGTGCTGAAGCCTGTGCATGTATGAGAGTGTGTATTTTCTAGCTTGAGTCATTCAGGGGTCAGGAAGCTTCTTTGGGTCTTGAAGACTCAGCAGTAATGACATCTGAGGTTCCCCGCAAATAGAAGCAAACAGAGACAAACAGCGCTGGCAAATACTAAGAGACGCCTCTGTCTAAAAAGGTTTCAACAACCCCTGCTGCCTGTGTGCTTTCAGCCCCCAGAGAGAAAGTGAAGGGGAGGGGGGGGAAACAGGAAGACAGAAGCAGCACTGAAAAAGCTACAAAAGTAGAGCACCATGAGGAGGGGGAGATGGAGAGAAGGAATAATGACCAAGCAGAGAAAACAAGTAATAGAAGCGTACATACAAAGACGGCAAAAGAGAGCAGAGGCCTCACTCCCCACAGACCCCGCAGCCTTTGGAGTGTGCTTGTGCGATGCTGGCCTGTAGTTAACCCTGTGAATCACCAGGCTCTGCCCTCCATCACTTCTCTCCTTTTTCTTCTGCTTATTTATTTCTCTATCGACCGCTGCCTCTCTGTTGCCAGGGTGACCTTTGCACATTGGTATTGACACGGTGTGGAAAAGAGGATGGACGGAGAAGAGAGGCAGGTGAAAGGACGAGGGGAAGGGGGGGGTTGGACTCTAAAGGCTGCATTACAACATGTAAATAATCAACAGCTCAAGCAGCACAATCAGCATATAGGATGCTGCAGGATAAACAGAAACTCAGCGTTAACTCAGCCTCAAAGGGCTCGTTGATAGTCGAGTCAACACCCACGACGAGTGAGACAATACACCCAGAAGGGTGGGGTGTGAAGCGAGGACGAGAACAGGGCAGGGTGCTACCTGAGAAGGCTCTAGGAAATTCCATGCACAAAAGGTCACCTGATAGACAAGATCTGTGTGTGTGCGTGTCTGTTTGAGACCTCGGGGGGGGGGGGAGGAGGAGGGATCCCAAAAGTGGGTGGGGGGAGAAACAGAAAAGAGAGAAAAGAAGGAGGAGGAGACGCTGACTGTGTCTGTGACTGACAGCTGTCAAGAGAATGAGTCGGCAGTTTGCCAACCCACAACACACACACACACACACAACGGACGTGCATACAAAGGCAGAGCCCCTGAGGGAGACAAGTCAGTGTTTAGAGAAAGGGAGGGTGGGAGATGTGGGAAACACCCCTAAGAGGTGAGTATCTGTTTGTCTAAGGTAGTTCAGATCTACAGCCTTGCACCCATTTAATGCTGACTAAGTCAACGTTCAGTGAGGGCAGGTTACAGTCCAATCTCTCCCGGGGGATCAGGTTTCACTTCATCTGCTCACATTTGTATCTGAGAAGAGAGTCAAACCGCTGCTACAGAACGAATATGTGCATCTGTGCTTAGTTATATCAAAGAGAGGACTGCAGTGGCTGTCGGCTTCTTCTCCACCCTGTCAGAAATGTTTGGAGAAGGCCAATCAACTGTGTAGGTCACGGACACATTCACATTGTTCATGCTGCGGTTGATATGATGAAGGAGCCACCCAAAATGTCACTTAATGTCAAGTCTGAACAGGGCCTTTTCTTTATCGCTCTGCGCGTGTGCGTGTGTGAAAGTGAGAGAAGAGGGCCGACAGTGAGCGACAGCAGGAGAAACAGAGAGGGGGCTTGATTGCCCTTATAATGACTGGTGTGGATTATTCCAAACCACCACAGATGAAACTCGTGTACTCCTACTGAGCTCCCAACACCACATGGCAGGCTTCAAATTAGCCTGCGAGAGAAGCGAGACCTTCTTCTGGCTGTCTGTGGCGGGTTTGTTATGAGAGGCGCAAGACAAGGGGAGTGGAGGGCCCCACTTTTGTTGTGTTAAGGCAGACGGAGAGAAAGCAGCCATTCATTGTTCCCTTTCTGATGCAGCAGCGGTGATAGAGGAGAGGAGAGCACGCCTGAAGGACAAGGTGTGTGTGTGTTTGCTGAAAACATCACACATAGGTGATTATACTCAACAGAAACTGCACGGGTAATGTCAGGACAGAGTCTTTACAGGTGTTGATAAAGGGCGGTTCCCATTAATTGTTCCTCTTTAGCAACCGACCCCGGAGCCAGCGCCATCAACCATTTCGTCCAGGAGGTGCTATTTTGTTTAGCAGGAGGCTTCGGTTGCTATGCGGTGATGGGGGAGAATATGATAAGGGGCAGCAAAGGGGAGGAGGGGGTGGAGAGAGAACTGAAGGAGACGGAGGGGGGGTGGCATGAGAGAGGAAGAAGGCAGGGATGGTGGGGGTGGGGGGGGATGGGGGATGCGGGCGATGGGGGTAGGGTGTCAGAGTGGTGGTGGTGGTGGTGGGTGATGAAATATTCAGTGAGAGTGTGCCTCTGGCTCCTTCCCTCTTTTTTTCTTTCGACATCTCTGGCTGACAGTTTTATTTATTGGGGTCCCTGTGGTTCAAGGAACTCATTTGCAGTCGTTCTTCCTTTGCACACTAAGCGAACTAAGGGAGGGAGATAAGGAGCGAGGGAGGGAGAGAGAGAGAGGCTGAGAGACTCGGGGAGAGGGAGGGAAAGATAGAGAGTGCTGGCAGCACTGAGCTGACATTCATGAACAACTGAGCAGCTTTGTGCCAGAGAAAAGAGGATAGAGGATTGGAGGGCGGGACAGGAGGGTGGAGAGAGGGAAGCCTTGAGAGGAGGAAGCCGTCTCCACCAGCGGCTCGGGCTCCGACGCAGGATCTCACCTGTCGAAGCGCTAGGTGAAAGGGACGGTTCAAAAACCCTGCTTATTAACCCGCCTATCGACCTAGATGTTTTGATCGCACCAGGACACTATTGATAGTCTCTGTGCAGACACACACCGACTAAAGATGCAATAACAGGCTCTCAAAAGAGAGATGGAAAAAAAAAATCAATGACTTGCATCATGCCCCAAATCCTAAAAGCAGCCGGGGGCTCTTCAAAGGCCCCATTAGAAAGATAGGCGTCTTCAATACTGCCTGATAAGAAACAGAGGGGGCCGAAAGGAGCCAAAGAGGACCAGCTGGCCATCACTGAATTTGATCGGCTGAGTGAAGAGAGAGATCAGAAAGGCAAAGTTCAGGATGATCAGGTTCCAAGCTTAAGCCACCGGTCACACTCCCAACTGGGCGGACAACTGTTAGGCGCATTGAGCCGTTGATTCGTATGCACATATACAATCCTCTAAACCCACGGCCCTCGTGCGTCAGCTTCATTTGTTGCTCACGCTCCTCTCACTCCGCCGAATACTCATACCTGCTTAAGGATGAGCAGTTTCCGTGCCCGGCAAGACAAATTTGTGGACATCCACACGACTAACAAAAGAAGACTGAGAAAATAGCATCTCAGCTGCTTGAGATAAAGTAAGTGGGTTCAGGCAAATGGAGAAGCAGGACAGGAGTAATGAATGACAGAGATGAGATTGAAATGGCTAACATGAGCGGTGCATAAACACTCTTCTCCGGTATGTTTTTCTATGACTAAAGGGTCCTTGATCTGGACCTTCTGACCCCGGCCTCTCTTTTCCAGCAGCAGCACAGGCCTAATTGACTTCATTAGACTTGGTGGTGGCTATCAGACATGACATTCCCGGCCTCCATCCGCCCACACAGTAGCCCCACTAGTCACGATGCCTGCTACTTGAATCACAAAGGCTCAATGTCACCAGGGAATGGCAAACAATGATGGTCACGACTCAAATATGGAGGAACACGACTCCCCCGGACCGCCGAGCGAGGGCGCACACAGCGACGCGGACATTAAAAATGGATGTTGGCACACGCACGCACACACATGCGAGCAGATGCATATGCACAATGGGACAATGAAATCCCCTGCAAAATCCATCTCTCCCCTTGATTTGCCCCACAACACACCTTGATCCCCATCCACCCCCCCACCCCCCCCGCTGTGCATTTCAGCATCACAAAGGGGGATTACACAGGTGCAAAAAATAGTGCGTGATCAGCTTATTAATGCAATTTTCAATGCCGGGATTTACATGAGCGGGGGACTGAAGGGGCCTTTAGATCAGCATTGTCTTTTATTCCATACACAATTTAATTTACACATCCGGCAACAAATTAATTTCTGTAGCTTTCATTTAGCAAACAAAAAGGCGAATTAGCATTCGAAAGAGCAAAGACGCTCTCTCTTACACCGCATGCATGTAAAAAGCTTTCATTTCAATGGCACAGAGGGGGCTGCATGCCATAAAAAGAGGAGGATCTTCACTTATTGACCAACAAACGGGCTCAGTCATTTTTCAATCCCTTGCCCTCCCAAATTCTCAATACAATTACTCTACAGTGATTTCCAGTAGCGTCAATCCTGCTGATTAACTAGCATGTAGATAAGGTGGTGTACAGGGGTGCAGGGCTGGAAAAAGAAACATATCGACAAACTGCATTGAGCTGTTTTACACACAGACATGTACGGACACACAGGTACGCCATTTTCAAAGCCGAATGTCTTCTCTACTCTTTTGTCTTTGAGCTACCGAAGCATGCAAGCCTATCCTCCCTACTACATCTAAAACAACTTACACACACATCAGCTTGATGTTCCATAATAGCAAAGCACTCCCTTTTCTTCACTCCTCCACCTGGCCTAACATGGCACCCCCCGAGGGAGTCGGAGCGGAGGAAATGAGGTGAGGGTGACCCTGAGGTGACTCCCCCAAACATTGTTAGCTCCTATGATTTTGCATCTGTCCACTTCTAGACACAATGACAAAGTTCCTAGACGAGGGGGGGAGGGAGGGTGAGGACAGGAGGCGGTGGAAAAGTAGAGCAGATATGTAACAGCGCACTCTGAGGGGACGTATGGAGTGGCGACACACAACCCCCTTCCCAAAGCAATCTGTGTTAGCCTTCAAGGCGAAATTTGTCAATCTGCAGCCCGCTGAGCCTCGCTCCAGCTGGGCCGCGCATTGATCTTGAAACCAGTATGCCCCACTGTAGCTGTAGCACTCGATTGGGTTCAGCTGACGCCTATGGATGTATGGAGGATGAAAGGGGGACGTGGAGGGGAGGGGGGTAAACTTAAAGAGTGACCCTCAATCATTGTGGTGCGTTTGAGGAGTTGTCAGCTGGGCAGGTTCGGAGCTCATGCTTTAAGACAGGAACAAAGAGGTGGCTGCATGGGGGAAGGGCAACGGGGGGATGGTGAGGGTGATGCCTGCCTGCCTGGTTGGCTTTTATTCTAACATCCATGTGCATCAATGAGCAAATAGTCCCTGTGTGCACAGAGGGACATATAATCCGTCTCTTTTTGTCAAATTGCAAGATCAATACATGGAGTGATGATGTCACGGCTTTCATATGCACAGAAACATTGCTTTTATTTCTCCCGTCAATGCTTGTCATATAAGTATACATGCATTTAACTACAAGGATCAGACATTTCTCATTCTCTGAGCAGGATCAGAAATCCTCTTAAATATATCCTTTCAATTCTGCTGCATGTGTGTGTGTGTGTCTATTCCCGTGCATGGCTGCATATGTAAGCTGTACATACAACCTCTATTTAGCAGACAGAAAGAGAAGAGAGGAGCAGGCAACTGTACTTTGACGGGCTGTCAGGAGGCAGTGGCTTAATACAGCTTAGATGTCATGCAAAAAGTCTAGTGAGATGCCAGAGGAGGAATTAAGGCAGCCGGGATTGTCCTTGCTAAGGAAGAAGCCAGCCATCACGGTCAAACCGAGGCAGCTAGCCGGACTTGCAAACCGCAGCACATTCAAATTATAGGGCCCGGGGAGAGCTGTTAAGCAGAAACAAGAGAGGGGGAAAGAGGAAAAGGGGAGACAGTTTAAAGAGAGAAAAAAAATCCCATTCCGATAATTGCCGGGGCTCCATTTCCATAAAACATCTTCTATCCAACTTGCTCCACAAAAGTCTGAAACAGCCCTGGAAGCTGTCATGTTCTGCTTGGTCGGCTGCCTAGCTAGCTGCTAGCTGTTAACTCCCCCGGTATCTCCACGGAGGAGAAGTCATAAGGGGATCCGCTCTGCCATGTCTTCCCGCTTCCTGGAAAACCACTTCCAATGTGGAAATGAGACGTTACGGGATCAGAATACATGCGGGTGCAGGGGAGAGGGGGTTATAAGAGGTCCAGGGGTTCATACCCGCTTCTTCTCCGGCGAACATCCACCCCACTTCTCCCCCAGGCTATTTTTGGGTGTTTGGGCATATCAGTTATCATGTCAGACACTTTTAAGAGCTAAGTGCATTGATTGATTTTTGATAGCCCCGGAGTTAGGGGGGGGAGAAAGGAAATGAGGGAAAGCTTTTGTGTTCCTATTTTCTAATCTTACTCAGATCCTTAATCTCTCTGCAATCTATATCATTCCATTCCGCTTCATGAATTATAAAGTGGAATCAATTTCTCGGGATAAAAACACACTAAAGCAGCTTTATGCCTTTTTTTAACCTTTTAGTCTGATATCGTTCTTACTGCCCTTCTTTTATCTCTCCCTACAGCTGGATTATGATTATCATAACAGTAAATATGAATGCAACAGTAAGAAATTCTTGTGAAAAACCCAAAGATCTGACTTATAATAAAAGTAATAAAACACAGGAAGAAGAGGGAGACACCTGCTCTTCTGCTGAAAATGACAGTCACCCATGGCTGCCCAGCAAAGGCGTACCACATGATGGGCAAGGCTCGCTTCCAGCCCACTACCGCTCTGACATACACAACACAAACATCCAGTAACACAGGCGCATGTTCCCTTACACACACCTACACACATGCAGTCATCTGCTGTCAGTGCTACGAGACGCACGCTGAGTTCACACACACAACCAGGCCAGGATTTCCACCACAAAATAATCAACAGGGAATGGAGCCATACCGAACCACACTCCGCTATCTCCTGCAGCCCACATTCTCTGATAACACTGTGTGTGACTCAATGTAGAATTTTTAGAATTCATCAGGATGTAACCGCTGAATGATTGACACACGTAACTCCTTACATCAGCACCCAATTTTGCCATCTTGCAGTGTAGCTTTCAGCATTCAGCAGTGCATCACTGATGCACTTACGTACGTCTCAGTGTTACCCAACGCTACAAAAGGAAGTAGAACTGAGTCAGTCAGTCAGCTGAGAAGTGCTGCATACGTCACTATGTTGTCTGTGTGCATTCAGCCTTATCGCCTCTCTTCTCGCTCGCGCTCTCTCGCTGCGGCCAGCGCGGAGAACTCTGCCTTTTTCACTTTACTCTCACTATTGATCATTTTGGTGAGTCACGCCACAATGACTCAAATGCATACTGTATTCAGCAGGCCTACCGAGCCATTTCACTGTAAGTACGAGGTGTAGGCCCCGCTCTGGCTTGTGTGTGCATGCTACGCTTCCAGGAACCTTATGCTAATACAGAGTGAGAAGGCTGTCATCTGGTGATCCAGCGTTCTGTTTATGAGTGCGTGAGACTACGCTCGAGCTCCATGCAGCCACAGCACACTTCCTGGAAACTTGCCTGTGCATGTGTGTGTGTGTGAATGTGTGTGTCAGAGCATGAAATACAGAAGGAGTGGAGCGAGATTACAGATAAAAGCATAAACAGAAAGGTTGAAGTGTGTTGGACCTCTCAGCAGCTCACAAATAAGCCTTTCTTGTGCGGTGTTCGCCCTGGCTTCCTGCAGTGACGTGCGAGCACATTCACACACACACTATCACAGATGTTACTAGGAGACAGGAGGGTGTTGCTGCTTATTATATCCGAACAGCTCACAGTGGATGTCTAGCTTGGCTTGGGTTGTTTAAGAGGCTGAGATTAGACAAGCAAAGAGGCTTGTGCTTGTGCAGCCTGCTCGGCTCATCTCTTTCTCTCTGCATCGGTCATATCTGGGGGTTGCTCTGTGCTTAAGCAAAGCTACAGCCTCCCATAACCCCCATGCAAACGCACACACACACACACACACGAAAGGCTAGAGCTCATTTAGTTTGCAACCATGGTAGGATACTATATTTGTTACGTTTTTACTATTGCAGTGAAACATCCTCTTACCTGAGTTTCTGTTAAACTCTCCAAGGCTTGCATGACGGACTGCTCGGGTCTTGATGCTTGAGACTGCAAAGGAGGAAAAAAGGACATTAAAGAACGCATGTGCAAAAAGATGTATTATTAATGCTAATATACAGTTGTGTTATTTATAAGGCATAGACTCCAGACTGAAAACAGAATCACACTCAGGTGAGCCTTACCATTAATCCTGCTTCGACTGTTGGTACAAGTGTTAACTTGCTCCCATCAGATATGCCCAGATCCTGGAGTTTGCCTGAACTTAGTCGCCTGCAGGGTTAGAGAGAACAAGATAATTAGACTGTGCTGACAATATCTTCTCTCTTCAGACACACAAACACCCTTCAGCCAGGGGGGGCAGACAGACTTCAAAACTAGTTTGGAAAAGAGCCGTGGGTGAAAAGCACCATGAAAGAGAAGTATTGATTGGCCTGTCATATTTCAATTTCGAGTATAGTGGAGCTTGACAACTGCTCGCCTTGGATATCTGGCACCACTGCCACTTGCCTAAGTGGAGGTAAGTATTTTCTTTTGGCATTTCGAGTTGAACAAATGAGGAGCAAAAACGACAAGCTGAAAGCAAAAACCACACACCTGGGAAAAGGTAGCATGACAAGTAGCTGTTATTGACATTGCGGGTCTATTGTTCTCGGTTAAAATGTACAAAATAATGGCAGCTGTTTCAAGTTTAATAAATACATTTACATGTTTGGTGCAGAGCAGGAGCATTTGTTCCACAATGAGGAAATCGTCTGTCCTTGCAGTCACTCCGCACTAAAACCACTCACACACAAGTGCCTGATTGTCTGCCTCCTTTATTTTAGTGAAGAATGTTAAGGACAGCCTGCTGTACAGGCATGACCCAAATCTCACCCCATGCAGCTGAACAAAGGCCCTCAGCACTGACTTGCTGTAGGTCTACAGTTTGAGGAGCAGGAGGGGAAGTAAGAAAAAAGGGGGTTTCGGGATTTAAAGGATGATGTGATTTAATTGGTGATTACAATGGATGGGAGGGGACGGGGGCTGATAAACAATGCTGACTGTTTGCATGTACTAAACCCTCCCTTCTCTTTTTGCATAACACCACCTGCACTATTGTTAGCTAAATTAACCTGGGCCCGACTCATCTGGGAACCGCCTAATACCAGAGGTTGTGGTTGGTTTTAAATAATAAAGGTTTAACTAGTCCCTTGTTTGCGCAGGGCTGCCCTGATGTGCTATTGTAGCAGCATTTTCTGAATGCTTGAGAAACCGGCTGACCGATACCTCTCACTAAGAAATCAACTGAAACCACTGAGGTGCTATTCTGCTTTCAAAGCTGCTGGCTCCTACCAAAACACACTTACATCCTCAAACCACTACAGGATACATCCACCTCCAGTAAGACGTCAAAGAATAACCATGCCTGTGCAGCTGCAGAGTAAATAAATTACAGGCTACGAAGTCCTTGTGACTTTACTCATTAATGATTAACGTGTTTGATTCCCACAGCATTAGTAATTCAGTCAGGCCTCGGTATTTATAATGAAGGAGACATGAATCAATGCAAGTCTGCAGATCGCCTCGTCAATACTGTTCCAGTGACCGGTGCGTCCCCTATGCGTAATTCCAATACCGTGCGCCCTGATGGTCAGTATTTTCCTTGAATGTATTGATGACCAAAGCAGCCAAGGTTGCCTGTGAAGCTCCCGAGAGCTCAGCAACGCATAAATCCAAAGTATAGATTTAATCACCGGGGTCCCGGAGGAAAAACGCAGCTAAACATACATTTAAACATTCATGTTTTTCTTACTGCGGAGCGGGTACACATTACGCCTCATGCTGTAAGTGCAGAGATAACAGACTGGTTCTAAGGACAAAGGCGTATATAAATGTAAATAACACTTCTGGTAAACAGGTTTCAGTGACGGCATAAGCAGGGTTACTCACGTTTCTTTGTGCAGCAGAGCGAGTCTTTCTTTTGGTACTTTGAGTTTCTGCGACAGCCTCCTCTTCAATCCTTCCACGGTCTCCTCCAGGGGCAGGGAGAGCTCGAAGCGTGTGCCGGTGGTGGAGTGGATGTACAGATTCATGGAGGGCTCAGTCGGGACGGCCTCGCAGGACGAAGCTCCGCGACTGGTGCAGCTCCGGGCGCTGGGATGCTGGTCCATCCGATAACCTGTGGTCAGAGAAGGGGGGGAGAGGAGACGAGCAGAGCCGGGGATGAAGAGGGTGAGGAGGAGGATGGTGAAGCAGATCCGTCGCTTCGGCTACCGTCCCGTGTTCTGCTTGCAAATGAAAGGCAGCATTCAGAGAGTTTTCTCTCGTTAGCTCTTGGCTGCTTCTTTCTCTCGCTCTCCGAGAGTCAGAATAAAACCCAGTCCGTCTTCTCTCTGGTCGATATCATGAGAATATTCCCCCAGGAAAGTCAACTACATAAGGCTGGATTTTCTCTTTGTTTGATCTTTTTCTTTGTTTCCCTTTCCAGCATGCATGCAAGACTCCTAAATGCTACATAGATGGGTAAATACCAGGCAGAAACGCAAGTATGTTGTCAGCAAAAAATGCCATGAAAGCTCATTAACGCAGGGGGTTACCTTTAAAACAAAAACTGCGAGGTCTAATACAAAAAGAATATAAATTCCTCTCGGTGTTTTGCAAGCTTTAGCTGAGAAAACACACGGTCCGTAAGCTGCAAAGCCTCATACGGCTAAGTGAGAGGCTCTCCGCTGCGCTCTCATACCCACGGCAGCTCCAGTGAAATATCGACAATGAACAGTGTCACAAAGTATCCCACTTCCACCATCGATAAAAATACGCCCACAGACCCGGGGCAGCTCGACCAATCACGGGAGAGCTCCACCAGGACGCTGCTGATCTCAGCCAATAGCAAGAAGACATTCACACCCACGTGGAGGGCAGGCGAGTTTAGGCCATTCATAATTACAGCATAAGATAAAATATGTGCCCATACCACAGGAGCCTACAGAAGCGGGTTTTAAGCTAGGGTCCGTGGTCGTTTATAGGTCTCCGGAGGGTTTGAGGGGAGCTCAATTAAAATGACGAATTGTTTACTTTTTGCTATTGCTAACTTACTCACTATTAATTACTTATTTTAAGACGTTTATCGATGAGAATTAACTGCCCAGTGGAACTACGTCTTTCATTTTGGCTAATGCTATTATCTCCCAACAAGAGGAGATGTGCTAAAACGGTACTTCAGGGTCCATGTGTGCAAAACACACGACAAAAAGAAAATGTCTTAAGTTTTCTAAATAGACATTCAGGAGCTTTATAGTCCACATGCAGGCTGAACTACGACAAACATAATTAACCCAATTAATGTTTAATTTGACATTAATGTAATTGACTTAAGCCAACTGTTAATAATTAAACCTGGCTCCAATGTCTTTAGTGTTATAATATAGCCTAGTAATAAACAGCATTAGTGAAGGTGCAGCTATTTTAAAGACATGGTGGGCTATAAAAACCAGTGGTTCCACTGGTAAATCTAAGTTATCAGATGGGCTGTAATGACATTAATAGTGCTGACGCCATCATCTTTCCCCTGACCTCGGCAGCATGCAGAAACCATTAAAGTGATCGTCAATAGTATGCAAATTACACATTGGAGGGAGTATTCTCTTCAATACAGAGCATAAGCTTACCTTCTAACTTGCAATAGACATGCCAGTAACAGAAACCCGGTTTGTAATGATACAAAAAAATGGAAAAAATCAGATGTGTGTCTACATGCAATAGCTGCACGACTTCTTACAGCCTATTCCAGTCTGAGGTGAACAACACATGTGGGTCAACAACATATCTAAGCAGAGAAACTTAAATAGAGGGTATTTGAATGCAGTCATCTACACTGAGTGAATTCACCTCAGATTGTTCCAATACAAGCAGGGGCTTTAACTTAAAAAGAGAAGATACTCGGTCGCCCCCTAGTGGACAATGAACGAACTGTGACAACCAAAACTTAAATTGATTCCTGGTTTACTTTTGTCTAACAACGGTAGATCAGTCAGTTCGCGTTTTACAACAAGATTTTACGTATGAAATTGTGAATTATCTTCTTTCTACCCGTGCTCATTAGATAACGTGCTTACTATACCCTTAGCACGGCTGTCATTACTACAATATAATGTAACAGGGTCGTTTATGCGATTCTAAACAGACAATATCTGCAACGACTAACTGTCAGCTGCTCATTGTAATTTACAGTAACGGTGACATTCTCCTCCAGTCGATACCGGCCTCATTAAGTTAATCATGTCCACAGAGTTTACATGGTAGGTGACTCAGACATCCCTACACAACAAGCTTTTATCGATCCGTGATTGATTACTTGTCTTCAATCACTCTGTTGCCCACCAATACATTGCAGTCTCCGTCAAACTTGTCTGAGGTGTCAACGTCACCGACAGCATGCCTATATCTTTAAATGTTAAAGTGAATTATAAGTACTCACCAATTATTGTGGCGAAAACTGTGAAGCTTCGCGCTAAAGTCTGCTGTTTTCCAGTCTGTTCCCCCAGCTTTGGCATATGAAACAAACCCAGACAGCGACGAAACTCTTTGATAATCCAAAATATATGAATATCCACGAGCAGTTCCCTGTAAATTCTCTGCAAGGCTCGTGCGTATGCAGCGCGCGACGTTACGCACTAAGCTCCGGGACTCCTGACCAATAAGGAGCTGCAGTTATGTCCAAAGATGCCTCGGTGTGTTGTCAGCTCACCGGCGTCTTTCGTGGTAATAAGAGCGTAATCGGGAAGGTGAGACACCTCTTAACACACTCTTCTCGGATATGGGTGGAGATTGTTATGTCAGCATGTGATTTAAGGTGGCCTTGCGTCGCTACTGTAACCGCCTCTGTCTCTAATGTGTTCTCGTTGGTGGGAAAGAATGTGCCTACGCAAAGCTGCCACAGATAAAGATATCCAACTGTGTTAATGCCACGGCTCCATGAACAGCAGAAAGGGCTTTAAATGGTGGTAGATACGTAAATAGAAACAAAACACCAGCAGCCCGTGTACTACCACCTTAACAAAACGTTAATGAAACGAGTGCTTTGGCGATATCAGGGGTGTTGCCAATCTGTGACGACATAGAGAGAAAAATGTCAGCAGGTAAACAGTCTCCTTGGAAACGAGGGCACGTACGCGGGCAAACAAGCACTTTACGGGCAGGACTCGCCTCTGTGTTTGAGGAAATACACCTCAAATAAAAGCGTTGTTGGGCAATTCAATGGTCATTTGTCAAAACATACACAAATGTCGGCCACTCTTATTGTGTCAGCAAAGCCAGTTTTGCTACATTTTTACACACATAAAGGCGTTTCTGTAGCGTGTCACTTGACGTGATAGTGCCTGTTTTTATCTTAATCACATAGACAGAAGTGAAAGAAGTACAGATATTAGACTTACAGTAGAGATACAATACAGAAGTATGTTCAGTTAAATGCACAGAAGTTAAATAACTTCCTTATGCTGTAGTATTGCACATATAATTGTTTTATAATAACATGCATTAACGTCTAAACAGAAAAAAAAAATTGCTGCTGTTACAGTTAAAGGTAAATGTAACCCTTTCATTCACATTCCCATATTTAAAACATGTATAATATTTTTAAGTTTATCAATCTAAATAAAAAAGTTGGCTATCTAATAACAATAGTTGTCAAATAAGTGTCTTGAAATTATAATAGTTAATTCCCTTTCAGACTCTAAAGTACAGCTGTCTTCTACTTTAGTTCAGTAGCTACTAGAATAGATGAACTTTCCATCCCTGTCTGTCAACACACAGTAGGTTAGGGCAAACTATTGTATTCTGCTTATGCAGTGATTACACCCATGCTCAGATATGTGATTATCATCACAATAAGGTTCACTTCAAGGACAAGAGATGTGTTATGCAATGTGCCAAAGAAAAAAAAAAACACCTGACCCTGTTGACCCCGTGTCAGAGAATGCTCACATGCACCAGCCAAGAACAGTCCTTCCCTCCAGCCTCAGGACCAGCACAGACTGTCTGTCTGATTACAGAGACACACTCCTCCCTACTGCGCAGGGGACGCAGTGCCCCACCAGCATATTATCACACTGTCTGAGAACTGAATCATCAGTATGTGTGTGTGTATGTGTGTCAGCAGAGTGTGTTCAAAAGGAACATCTCCTAGCGACTCCAGGAGCAGACAAAGGTGCCAGTCTTTGCCCAGCCCCAGCAGCTCCCTCTTTATCTGTCTCCATCTCTTCGGTTCACCATGGGAGATGCTGACTCAGTGGAACAAAGTGAAAGAAGTTGGTTAAACTCCCTCCTCTACTTGAAACACAACCCTTTGTTGAAGTCAAACGCTGCGCTTTTGATTTTGCAGCTTGTTGTGACGCTTGCCATGGCAGCCAGAGCACGTTGTGTATGATCTGTGTGTGAGATTTTAGACCAGAGAGGAAGCTAATGCGCGTCGATGTTTGTCATTGTGGCCCGCTTGAGAGTCAAGTTCTCCTTTCAGCAGTGAGGCGGCTTGGCTGTGCTCGTCAGCAGGCTGCGGCTGTCAACACAGCTCGGGTCATGCAGTACACTCTGACCTTGTTTGCCTGAATAAGACCTTAGCTGAGCTGACAATCTGACAAAGTTGCAACTTTCACTTCCTGTAATACTGGATAGCTGCTCATTATTCAGTAAAGTAGATGTGTTTTTAGATGTTTTGTCTAAAGACCTCCTTTCTGTATGTCATCTGTTTTCATTCACAGCAGCTAGTAAAAGACGTCCCCTCATTCTATCTGTGCTAATGTGACAAATTACAATGTGATTTAATATAAGAGTCGTGTTAATGCTCAAATTTATCATCATACGGCCTAAAAGCCAAATGTTTTCCACTGTGTGCTGCATGGTGCAGTAGGATGCACATGGGTAAGCCTGTGATGGAGGATGCAAGCGCAACCCCCATATGCAGCTTCATGATAATGCATCACGCATACTTCTGGGAAGAGTTTATTGACAGGGGAGGAAGGCCATGTGGGCGGGCCGTAAACATTTCACGTTGGATATCAGATCTGGTGGGACAGGGCAGCCTGTGTGTGATTGTGTACAAACCCATCTAGAAGTGTATGTGTGTCTATGTGCGAGCTACAAGTTTCTGCGTGAGAGACTGAGTGTGTGGGACATGTGTGGGCGTGTGTGTGTGTGTGGGTGAGCAGCATTCCTATCCATCAAAGTCACCAGTGGGCCGCCCTCTGCCTCGGGAGAAAAATGAACCATGCCCGACGCGCTCAGCCTGCCGCTGTTGTTCTCCTGCCACCATTTCCTCCTGATTCACCCCTGAGCGGCTGTGAGTGGGACAGACACACCTCGCCAGGCATCGCCTCGATGCATTCACAAGACAACCACAGGAAGCTGACACATAAAGATGCCTGAATACCTGGCATGCTGATACAAACGGCCTGAATTAAAAAAATTGTAAAAGTGATCGCACAAGGTGTGGCTCGCTTTCTGACAGATGCGAGGGTTGCTTCTAAATAATTGCACACATGCACTCAATGACTTCCAGGAAAAGTGTGAGAGACACAAGTTCAGTCAGTGTACCGGCTGTGTGACGTAGGATACGTCAGTTCATGTTCTAAAACCCTTGTCTATCTAGTTCACATGAAAAACTTAAATTAATTAAGCATCAATGCCACATATTTGATGAATGATAATGGAGTAAAAAGTACTTTAAGTACAACAAGTAAAGGCCCACATCTTTATGTGTCTTTGATTGACATCTTTGAGATGGTATTGGCTAAAGCTTAAGTGCCTGTTACTGTAAGTGGACAAAGTTTCTGAGTTATGTGGATATTCAGGCATTCGAATGGCCTCTCTGCAATTGAAATGTGACTGTACAGCCAAAGTACGTCTTTATTTCATAATGGCACCTTTCATCACAAAGTCTTCGTCTATTGTGTAAGTGTTAGTTAGTGTGACAAGGAACTTCCTGTATTACGCATCTCGTTTATGAGACGATCATAAATGTATTGAGACATGTGATGACACATCATTCACGTGTGGAAACGTCGCATGTATGACGTAAGGTAGCGGATTCTGTGTGTTTCAATGAATTCGGTGTCTTCATATAAATATGTAAAGACGTGAAGGCACAGGCGAGGTCTGATGTGACAGTGCATAGCAAATTCAAGCACAAAATTCAGGTCAGAAATTACGTAACTGTGAATGTGGTTTACGTCTCAATTTTGTACTGAGAAAAGAAGGACATAACAGGAATGTCAATTAAAGCATAACATGAGGTCCGTGTCATGGGATTTGTCAATGCTTCCTGGAAAAGCACATTTCCACAAACACTCTGCTGCAGATATGAGTCGGGGCTTAGGCCTTTTGCTTCTAACATACTTCCCTAGCTTGAAGAAATCTGGTCATAGTAGTGGCAAATGTTGAGTGGGATCAGTGTTAGATTTTTGGGACACAGTTCAAAACGGCCGAAGAAACAGTGTCAGGTGAAATAAAAAGTCCTCAGACAGCAGAGGGGCGAGAAGCTGAGTGGGAGTAGGAAGGGTTTCGGTGCAGACCGGGCCTCTGATCCCACACCTGCGGAAGGAGCCCCGTTTGAAGTGCCGCTCGCTCGCCCTCCCGGCTCACAGCACAGATGATTGATGACACATTCGGAGCTCTTCGGCTTTACACACTAAAGCAGACAACGTTCCAGAGAGGGTGTCAAAGCCCCGGCTTGGGAAAGAAAGAGAGAGAAAATGTGCAAAACGTGCAATTACAGGGGACAAGAAAAGAAAGTGTCACACCAGACTATGAGTTAGTCACAGTCACAGCTTACAGTAAGTCTTACCATCTGAGCCAGGGACATTTCAGCCAGACCCCCGTTTTCAGCATCGCCGGTCACGACATTCCCCTGAAACTTTTGTGTCGGAAGTGAAGACTTCATTCTTTAGAAACCATACGAAGTGGATAATGACTGCAAATTAATCACCAACTTGGTTACATACTTGAAAGTTTATGTCTTCTAGTTGCTGAGTAAGTGATGACTAAAGGCAACAACCTCTGTAGAATAGCGCCTAGAGGTACACTGGGAACAGCCCAAGCCTTTCAGAATCAGGCTCACTGTATTCATTCTCCACAGATGGTACATTCATCATATGGCTGAGTGTGTGTGTATGCACAGTGATGAGTAACATAACGTTCTGTTTGTTTTGTTTCTACATCACATTTGTCACTTCGTACTCGGTCAACACATTCCCAAGTGGCAGGTAAAGTTGATGAGACATACTTTTTCTACCAAGTGTGTAATCACAGTGCCATTTGTCATATCTTGTGAATGTTTTGTTACTAGAAGAGTATTCATCAACTTGATTCTGTCGACTTTATCACACGTTACAGTAAGTGATTAAGTCATGGCATAATTGTCTTTTTACAGTGGCATAACTGTTCCTGATTATAGAGTTCATTCACTTGTGTGTTTATTTGCTTTGCCAAGAGTTAGATGGTGTAAGGTGTAAATACAAGTTGTGATTTTGGGTGTTTAAGAAGCAGGCAAAATACTACTGGGACCATTATAACCAATTCAATCAGAATTAAACGATTAAACGAACGTTATTCTGCAGTCGTACAACAAAAGGGGCTGTTAAATGTGAACTCGTAAAAATCAGATCCATGTCAGCAAAAGTTGTGAGTAACCGCAGCAGCAATCAAAACCTTCATTAACAATTTATGCAACGTGTTAATAAATTATTTACGCATATTTTGGATCACATAAGCAACCAACTCATATCCAATTTGCTTTAACTCGCTTCTTCAAACTGAAGCCGAAAGCAAACAAGGTCTGTCATTTGTTCGGGAAATCTTTTTATTTGGGGACAATGGCATGGCTGGTTAGCTAGCTAGCCTTGTTGTTAAACATAAGCCCCTTTCCTTGCTTAGTGGGAAAGGCTACAATCAGCATTCAGACCCGGGTAATTATCGCCTTGGCTAAATCGGCATTGATGGGAACACAAAACCCAGGTCAACACGTTAATCTCCGCTCCCTTTCTGGCGTCCAAGCAGCTCCACTGAGAGCTGCCACTGCAAAGGCGCAGTCTCCCTTACCCATTAGCCTTGACCTTGGAACAGTTCAAAACAGTTGCTCTGAGGATCTGAGGGGCCTAGTGGTAGAGTAGGGGCAAAGGAGTTCTGAGGTATACAGGGGTGCCAGCCCATGTGTGGCCTTAAAAACAATAAGAAAGAACCTTAAAATCAATCCTGTATTTAACAGGCAGCTAGTGCAGGGATGCTAGTATCGGTTTAATGCTGTCTCTTTTTCTTAAACCAGTTAAAAGTCTCGCTGCAGAATTCTGCACCAGCTGCAGGCGAGACAAAGAGGACTGGCCAACACCCAGGTACAGTGAGTTGCAGTAATCTAGTCTTGAGGAGATTAATGCAGTGATGACGGTTTTCATGTCGTTGAGAGAGAGGATGGATTTAAGTTTGGCAATGTTCCTTAGCTGAAAATAGCAACCTTTCATCACTGAGTTGATCTGTTTTTGTCAAATTTTAGTTCCAAGTCAAAGATGACCTCGAGATTCCTGGCCTGGGTATGGATGTTTGATGACAATGGTCCTAGGTGGCTGGCTATACTACCTGTGGTGCTGGGGGGACCAAAAACAATCACTTCTGTCTTGTTGTCATTAAGCTGAAAACAGTTTTTTGCTATCCAGCATTTCACGTCCTGGATGCAATAAAGAATGGATGTGTTGGAGCAAGAATCCCCCGTATTCAATGGAACGTATATTTGCGTGTCATCAGCGTAACAGTGAAAGGAGACATTGTGCTTGCGGAAGATGGAGCCTAAGGGAAGCATATACAGCGCAAATAAAATGGGCCCTAAGATGGAGCCTTGAGGTACACCACAAGTTATATGGGCAGTAGAAGAGGAGAGGCTGCCAATCTTAACGGAGAAAGTCCTGTCAGTTAAATAGGAGGCAAACCACTTGAGGGCAGAGCCCTGGATGCCAACCTGGTCTTTAAGACGGTTTAATAACCGTTCCACATTTGTCGGTGCCGAGTTTGATTAAGAAACAAAATGAGTAATAGATACAATAAAGACCTAACCACTGTGACATCTTCACTGGCCTCCATGCTGCTTACCAAAGACTATAATGTAAGTTCTTTGTGCGTACTATTGTTTAATAATCCTGTTTCCGGTGCGTTTGTTGTATCAGCAGCAGAAAAGAGACCAAAAGGAGTATACTCCACTGGCAATGGGAAAAGAGCCAATTGGCATTTATTATCGGGTCTTCCCAGGTCTGAAAAACCTGCGTCAACGCGCTCATTTTGGTGGGAAATGGGTAACACTGTCAAATTATATTTGCTGTATGTCAACCGTACTCAGTGTGAGATCTTTTAGAATCTTTGAGTCCTTCTAGCATGCCCTTAGCTTTTTAGCTTAGCTTAGCTTAGCCAAGGTGTTATCAGTGAAACAGGTTATAGCATTTTAGAAAGTTAAGATTAGGATCAGAAAATGCATGAAAACATAAACATCATCAAGTGGGATAGTGCCCTTTGAGGTGTCCATAATCAGGAATTTATAGACTGCTGCCCAGGGGCGTAGCACAAAGTTCTAGGTACTCTACATAGGCATTCTCAATGGGCTCCTCACCACATCCACGGCTATTATCTTTGTGGGCCTTTTCCACACAAGGACCCCGAGTACTTGAGCTAACTTTAGTCCCTTTCAAATTCATCATTTCTTTGATAGTGCTGTAGGCTTACTGCGAATGACACTCACTTAAACTGCCCCTTAAAAAATAAGTTGAAAGAACAGAGTTTAGTTCGGTATAACTCTAAAACACTCAAATTTACAAAGTCATAAAAACTTGTAAGGATATGGCATTCCACCAAACTTGAATTACCTCGCTTGGTTTGGCAAGACATCTCAGAAAGATAGTCTTAAGGTCCTCTGTAATTTTAGAGGAGTCTATTTCTCCACATTAAACTACTATAAAAACAACCCTGAGTTTCATTTCAGCACCGTGGCCAGGCTGACAGAGAGTCATAGCTCCATTGAGCCATGTATTCCTACAGCCCTCAGTAGTAACAACTTAATTAAGTAATTAAGTTTTTAGATGTTAAAATTCTAAATAGTAGAGCAAAAAATTGTCACTTCCCAACCTTTACACACAGTTTTTCCCTTGAACAGAGAAAACTTAGAAGCAGACTTGAAAGCCAATATACCTAGAATGTTTTTCTCCAGTTGATTGTCTTGATCTAACTTCGACGATTTCTTCATCTAAACCATCAACCTGTCTCTTAAACCCATTCTCAACTGGACTGCTCAAGTAAGTCTAACCCTTAGTTAACACTTCTTTACTAGATATAATCAATATTTCTTTATTTACAGGCTTAGCACCTGAGTCATTTAGTAGCTGTGATTAAACCAGATCTTCAGGGCAAGTGGCCTAAAAGGTATGTGACTTTCTTCATAACAACAGTTTATTTAAGGATGTTCAGTCAGGATTTAAAGTCCACCATAGCACTGAGCAGCACTGGTGAAAGTTGACAAATACTACTTATTGCTTCGAACAGATGACTCCTCTCTGCACTTGCCCTGTAATCTTAGTGCTGCATTTAACACAACAGACCATCATATCCTGTCACAGAGACTGGAACTCTTAATTGGATTAAAAGGAACCACATTAAGTAGGTTTAAATCCTATTTATCAGATCGATCTTAGTTTGTACACATTAACAACGAATGCTCTGTGCATGCCAAAGTTAGTCATGGAGTTCCACAAGGTTCTGTACTCAGACCATTTCTATTTGCATTTAGTTGAAATTATTAGAAAATACTACATCCATTTTCATATATATGCAGATGATACCCAAATATACTTATCATTGAAGCAAGATGAACCAATCAGGTAACTGAACTTCAAATGGCTAGTAGGTTGTGCTTGGCCCTAAACACATTATTAACACATTATCTAATGATATCGCATCTCCAGCCCCTATGTAAGGAACATGGGAGTTAGCTTTGGTCAGGATATGGCCTTCAACTCCTGGATAATAAATATTTCAAGGACAGGCTTTCCTCCTTCTGTGCCTTGCAAAAGGTTAGGCCATGCACTGTCCTGTCTCAAAAACCATGCATGTGTTACTTATAGGTTTAATTATTACCTATAAAGACTCCGAAATGCTGCATGTGTACCAACAAGAACTTGAAAGAGAGATCACATTACTCACTGGCTCCCAGTAAAATCTAGAATAAAATCCTTCTTCCATCCATCCATCCATTATCTATACCAGGGGTTCCCAAACTTTTCCATGCCAAGGCCCCCCAAACAGCATTAGCTTCTGGCCGGGGACCCCAAAACCCACAGACAATGATACAAAATATGCTCCTTCGGTCTATTTGTTGTCAAAACAGCTGTCCATTTTGCGCTAGCTAGCTACACACAAGCTTGAGGAGCAGAGCAGCTTGATAACAACAGCCAGGTCTACACAGATTATGGCGTCGTTATGACGTCGTCATGCCGAATTTGCAGCTGAATTTGAGAATCTGAGATTACGGCAGTTTACGTGTTGTACGATTCAGGACAAATGGTTATTATAAAAATAAAATTAAAAAATAAAATTTATTTTATTTATTATTATTATTATTATTATTATTTTTTTCTTATCTTCCCTCCAATTTTCTGAGGCCCCCCTAGCGCCCCCTGGCGGCCCCCACTTTGAAAACCACTCATCTATACCGCTTCTCCTAATCAGGGTCGCGGGGGGCTGGAGCCTATCCCAGCTGACATTGGGCCAGAGGCGAGGTACACCCTGGACTGATGGCCAGTCAATCACAGGGCTGACACATAGAGACAGAAAACCTTTCACGCTCACTTTCACACCTACAGGCAATTTAGAGTCACTAATGAACCTAACAAGCATGTCTTTGGACTGTGGGAGGAAGCCGGAGTACCCAGAGAGAACCCACGCATGCACTGGGAAAACATGCAAACTCCACACAGAAAGGCCCCGGTTCTTCTCACCTACAAAGCTCTTAATGGTCAGGCACCACCATATCTTAATGAGCTCATTGTTCCGTATTACCCCTCTAGAGCGTTGTACTTGCATGATGCAGGCCTGCTTGTGGTACATAAAGTTCATGCAATCATCCAACTTGGGTCAGGGAGACAGACATCCTGGGCAAACACTTTCCTGCATATATTCTGTATAGTTTTGGCTTGCTCAGGCTTGGACCCCTAGTTATGCTGCTCTTGGCTTAGACTGCTGGGGGAAGAAATTATTGCCAATATTATTCATATTTCCATTCTTATAACTGCCATTTCTGCTATAAGTCTTAGCTCTGCTAGTATCATAATTGTTGTAGCTATCTGTATGTCTCTTTCTTTTTTCTGACTATTTCTTGTTCAGATGCAGTGACCTCAAAGAGTCTTGTCGTTGTGTCGAATAGAAAGCTTTAGAAGTACTGGTTAACATATTTTGCACCCTTTGGATGGACCCTAAAAAGCTGTTTTCCCCTGTTTCCAGACTGTATGCTAAGCTAAGAGCTTACAGTCTCCTGTTCGAAGCTTTCATCTTCTCATAACTCTTTGCAAGAAAGCAAATAAGTGTATTCCCTAAAATGACAAACTGTTCCTTGATGCAATATTGGTAATTACAGCCATCGCCTGGTAGTAGTAGTACTGTGAATGAGCTCACCACTGTGAATTGAGCCCCCACATGGATCCTGTGAGAATATGATGTACTGTTATGGCTTAGCCTATCACGTTTGTAACAGGATACTTCACACTGTGCTCCATATTCTGTCCATGTGTGGTGAAGCATTTGTCTTCTTCACAGTCTCCCTTGTGTCGTGATGTTGCACGACTCATAGGACACTATGGTGTTGCACTGCCCTCCAAAACCACAGATCCAGGCCTGCAAACCACTTACTGCACAGCCTAATCTAAATGGTGTAAATTTGACACCCCCACAGAATGGACCTGATAATTGCTGCCTTTTACAGAGCCGGTCTGCTCACACTAAAAGGCCCACAATAGGACTCAGCCTGGAACTGGGCTCAATGTGCTAAATAAGCTAATGAAATCCACCCACAGGATACAAGCCGGGCACGATAAGAACCTTTATAGCTGTGAATCTTGGCCAAGCTGGGAGGGTGTTAGCTCTATCTGTTTGTTTATTTGTCTGTTTGACAGCCCACGGCGGAGCGCCAGGGGGACTGGTGGTCCGACAAAGGTTAGGTGTCAGCGCAGAGTGTATAAAATAGAACAGAGCAGAAAGAATGAGAGAGAGAAAGAGAGAGTGCAGAAAAGTAGAGCAAGCGAGAGTGGAGGAGAGAGAGACTCGGGGCAGGAAGTGTGGGTGGCTGGGTAGGTGGTTTTGGCAAAGCAGAATGGACTTCTTGCGTATTACTTCTGGTAAAACAAATATATGAGTTTTGCAATGGCTCTACCCATTCACTGAGTAGTATCAGTTGTAAAAATGCTGCTCTTTGAGGTCAGCGTGTGTAGAGGGGACACCGAATCAGTTTAAGAGCAACATGTTATGATGTGCACCAGAACTCTGAGCACTTTTTCACTGAAAGAAAACAGATAGGAGATAATAAGAATGTGTGCATGTGTGTGTGTGTTTGTACAGTACACACAGTGATGAATACCAGATGCAGGCATTTCCTTTGTTGGTGCAAGCAATTTCCGAACTTGCCAAATCGCCGTGCACTCCTCCCACACGGTTGAATACTTCCACACACACCCACACACACTCCAGAATCCCTGCCCACTAATCCTCCTCCATCCTGGGCTTAGGGGTGGCCGAAGCTGCAGGCTAATTCAATCTTGGCTGATGCTTGTCTGTTTTATATCTCTCCTGTTGTCTTTCTCTTCTCCACCCTTGGTCTTTGCACTCACACTCTTGCCTAATTAGATTTTTTTTACCATCACTGCTTTTGCACCAGAACTTTGTTTCTGCACACTCACTTGATTCTCTTTCTATTTTTGCTTTCACTTACTTTCGCCTGTTGTTTCCTTTGCAGTAGTGTATCTCCTCTCCACAGGCCTTTGCTCTGCAGTTGTAATCTTATCACTGATAGCGAAGGTCATTGTGGGTCACATGAGCGGGCTGGCAGGCCGTACAGAGAGTTGATCTCATCTGTGACGTCAGCCCAGAGGAGTGCACAGCGGCCTTCTCCCTATCACATCCTTAAAATAGCCCTCCATTCCCACTGACGACGTCATTCATTCCCGTCTCCCTCTGGCGCTACCGCCCCCCTTTCCTCTCTTGCTGTCTCACCCCCCTTTTCCACCCCTCCTCCTCCTCTTACTTTCAAGGCTTTGCCGTCCCCCCTCCTCCCCTCCCCTTTCCTTCCTCTTTGCCATCTCTCTTTTTGTGCTTCTTGATAACAGCAGTAATTCTATAAAAAGAGAGTTCTCCGCACTTTCGGCTGATTGCTCTGCAACAGCTGGCTTTCTCTAACTGTCGGCATAATATGTAAAATATGCTCAGTGACTGTTTAAATTAGGGAAACCTCCGTTCAGGGCTTCTTATGAAAAAATGATAAAAAACAATGACTTGCATATGAATGTGGCTTTCCCCGGGCCGCCGCTTTCCCAGCACTTGTGCATTGAAATGCCAAAGTCATTTCGGAGAAGAGGATACTGAAAACAGAATCCTGCCAGTTATGCTCAGTTAGAATATTTACTGCGCTTGGGAGGATTACAATGAGGCAAGAGTGAGTCACACAGGGAAGAGTGCACTGACCCTATGTACCTTTATAACTAATGATCAAAGGCAAGGTTTCAATCTAACAGCGGCTCCGTTAGTACTACCTCCACGCCGTGGGTATCCTGTTGCTCTCTAACACGAATCCTGAACTTTATCTTGTATTTATATCAGGAAATAATCCCATAAAGTGTGTCAACCCAGGCCTGTTGAGTTTCATTCAGTCGTCTGAACTCATGATTCAGCATTGTGACTTTTGTCCATGTGACTCCCATGAATTGATGCTAGTGTTTTTTTGCTGTCTTCCATTGGCAGCAAAGTTTTATACAATGAGTCATTTTTATAAACATGCTTAAAAAGGATCTAATTCACATATTTCCAATGGTAGGGGAGAGTCACCATAATTGTAACGTTTTTCACTTTTCTCTCTTATACTCAGGGATTTTTTCCCCTACATATATATATACATATTCATATACATATAATATTTTCAAGCAAATGACCTACATGTGTCTGCTATCATAAACCACTTAAAGCTGCTGTGAGGAACTTTCAGTTTGTGTTGATTTTGGCGCCCCCTGTGGACAAAGCCATACCTCTTATCTCTTTGCTGATTTTCTCCTGTACATGCTTTAGTGGTGTTTTTAACAAAATATCTCATCCTGCTTTCTTTTTTTTCAACAGTCGTATGTATCACTCACTTTAAATTTTTGCCCTGGAAAATGGAAACAAAGGCAGCTTGCAGTTACTCGCTTCGTCTGACACTTACCCCCCACCAGCAGTTTAAGGCATTAAAAATAACTATATAGAAATCAAACTTGTCGCTGATGGTCTGGTTTGCTTTTGTAGGTTATATAGAGTAATCATGGTCATTTTCAGTCAGTTTCATAACCAGTGAAAAACTCCTCACAGGAGTTTTATAATAGAGAAAAAGGAATCGTGAGGAATTAAACAGAAAGTGGACGCTGTCCGATGTTACAATTGAAGAGCATGGGAGTTTAAATTATAACAGCGTGAGCTCGATTGAAAAACACGGCTAAAAAAGGTAATTAAACAAATAGTAAACAATAGTCAAGCAATTGTGTTTACGTTGATTTCAGACCAAGGATGTGATCAAATAATGTAAAAAATAATTCTATTATTAAAACCTACCGGATGTACAACAGCACCGCGTTACATTTAAGGCAACTCTCAACGACTTCCCTTATTGTGATATAATTCTTAAATTGCTGCGAATACGTTTTGTGTTTTAGTCAAGCAGTGCGGCTCTGAGGCCTCAAATTGTTGGACGGATTGCCATGAAATTGTGTACAGATATTCATAGTCTCAAGGGGATGATCTGTTGTGATCCCATGACTTTTTCTCCAGAGCGACCAGCAGGCCAATATTTCCATTTATTTGGTGGACTACACCAATGTCTGCTCAATGGACCTGCACCAAAGTTCGTGTCCAGTACTTAAGGTTATCACCAAATTCCTGCAAAACTAATGATGTTTCCATCATCCTCAGCTTTATTATGGTTTTATTGCTAATGCTAAGATGAGGAACTTGGTAATTATTATACCTGCTGTACACCAACATTGTCACTGTTAGCTAAAAGCATGCAGCTAAAAGCACATCTGTGCTTGAGTTCAGCCTGACAGAGCTGCTTTCATGGCTGTAGTCTCTTAGTTATGACAGTACTAGTAGTTTTTTTTAACCAAATCTTAATGTTGTAATGAAATGAAATAAAAGGCTTACAGCAATAATGATCATCATATTACTCATAGAAGAATGTTTCCAAAGAGGATTACCTTAACAAAGAGACACAAAATCATCACCACTCCTTGTTTTCTTATTCATGCTTCCTTTAGTATCGGCCGTCTGACTAAAAATAGCTGTTCAGATCCAGAATAGTCACAATAACAGAATAATCTGCTCACATTCGACTGGAGCCCAACCATCATCATGTGAAAGCACTAAAGTATAAACCATATGATAACTAACCTCCACTCACTCGCTCCTCCAGGCTTCGGCCTTGTCTATGTTTAGTCATGTCTATTCTTTCTATTTGATGTTACTCGATACAGCCAGTTGGCCAACTATGAGTTCACAGTTAATTAGTCAGTTGTGTCTATTTATATTGTACCAGCTGACGTGTGTAGTGTTGACTGCTCGTTAAGGATCTGTTTATCGAACACTCGCCAGTGTTTGTCGCACAAAGGCAAGAAAGTAGATGAGGATATTATATAATTAGACGCTTGTCTTGGTGGGTCGGCTGTAATGGGCCAAGTTTAGCGCCAGTTTAAAGGGTTATTTGAGTCTACAAATGGGGGTGGATGCTGTAATTCTCCGCTGCATATTAGGTCATAGTGGAGTAAAATGTTTTGTCAGGCCATGTCATCGGCAAATCAGGCTCTGATCTTAGTGGATAAAAATGTCTGTCATGATCTAATAAATGTACAGCGTTGAAAGAATTTTCCACTTATGTAATTCAGCCTTCAAATCGAAGCTGAAACAAATCTAAATTAAGTCTCTGGCATGATAGGGGTAATCAGTAGTATCATGGTTCTTAGAAAACGACCTTTAAGATCTATCTTGTGATAATGACGAAGATCATTCACTTCCCCTGGAGCTGGACTCTTTGCCACTGATACTAAAACACATTTATTGCCTCTCTTTCCTCCACTTTGATTGTTGTTCACAGTGATGTCAACAGCAATCAATATGAATCTTGACCCCTGATTTGTTAGCACAACGCATACCAATAATTAACTCAATGGTTAGTCATAGTGTTACATCACACTGATTGTTTTTCTTTCAGTCATTCTTGTTGTTCAAATCTCTGGGCATTTGGTTACAGTAAGACGTGAATTGTTATGACAGTCCTGCCCACACTTGGTCAGCTAGCAGTTTCCTAAATTACTTAGGGTGTAGTACAATTTTGTTTGAACTTTAAAAATCAATAAAAAAACTGGATGCCAGAAACTTGGATGTATTTTTTCACTTTTAAACAAATAGTTTGACATTTTTATAGCTACTGTCATGTATGTCCAGTTGATGTAGACCACCAGCAGTTAGCTTAGCGGAACGACTGAAAAGTGAGAAACAGCTAGCCTGCCTCTGTAATATTTGAACAAAATCCACTCACTAGCACATCTAAAGCTTGCACCAGACTATATCTTTGCCAATCAACCAGCTAAGACCTGGAAACAGGAAATGAATGCGCCTAGCCGAGAAATAGTCCAGCACATAAACGCACATGTAACATGTTAGCTTGTCATGTTCGACTTAAAGTCGAGCTGAAACGGCATTTCGAAAGTATCTAGCTTCTGTATCGTAATGTATTTCCGGGTGAAAGAGGACGTGCAGGAGGGACATATCATTAGAGGGATTTGATTTGATCGTTGAGAAGTGGACGTAGACAGACGTTCTCCACAGCGCAGTAGCTAGCTAACCGACCGAGCGTTCTTGGTGCTCTGCGGCTAAATGTTGCAGACTGATTGGTTGAAATTGTTTGGTGCTAACTTACGTAAGCACGCGTGAAATTTAGTTTTACCAGAAGAAAAAATGATTGGATTTTGATATAAGAATACAAAGAAATGGATTTTCTGTACTTTTTTTGGCCTATATTGTCAAATAGATGCACAATATTACCGGGTATGTGATCTAAAAGGATTAAAATGAAATTTTTCATTTCACTTGACTTTAAAGGTTTGTACCAATGACTGTATGGATGACACATCTCCATCTGCTCTCATTGTACAAAGCCAAAATAGCCCCCGTGATAGGCGCTGCCATCTTGCAATGGTGACGTCATTTGGAGCCAGAGCTGCGCAGTAGAGAGCCACTTCTGCTAACCAAAACACACACTTAATGTACCAAAAAAACCCAGCAAAGATCCCGCACGTCGGCGTATTTAACAGAAGCAGAACAGCTTCTTGTGTTGCTCTGAATTAGACGTTCACATATGTGGAAACTTCAATGACTTACTTACCGCAAATAAATCTGATTTGTTTAAACATACTCATCCAAACTCCAGCAGGAGAGCAGGTAAATGTTGAGCAGCAGTGTGATATCAAACTGAATCCTCTGATTTAATGGCTCATTATAAATATTACATTTTTGTGTATTTCAGTAATTCTGGGCATTTTCTGACACTTTCAGGGCTACATGCTGATTAAACATTATGAACATAAATAGCTACTGTACGTAGAAGTGATTCTATATTGGAATCCATCTATCTGACCTTTTCAGAGCTGTTCAAATAGTACTTTGGCTGTCTATTTGGAGTCATGGAACAACCCCACCTCCCAAGTCTCCACGTGTGGAGTCAGTCAGTAGGTGCATTCAGGGGATGTCTGGCCTGGGCTGAACTCGCGCAAAACACATGCTCATGCAACAGGAGCTATTTGTTACATTGACTGCATGTTACAACACAGAAAAGCAATGTGGTACAGGTTATTGGTGAAATGGGGTCAAGTTGAGTTGTGGTCCTCTGCAGTGTAAGTGACCCTGTGTGTAATGTTATACAGTGGACATTTGAATGCAGGCGATGTAATGGCTGTGACGTCCCAGATGTGGTAATACTGGGAAATCTAAAGTGGAGGAAGGATCAAGGGGGGGCGGTGCAGGAAGGTGGAGATCCAGTTAAGGTCATAGCTGTCATATACTGTATATTATCCGTCCCAAATTACACATGATGGATATTATAGTGCTTTAATGATGTAAAATAAGACATTGGCTGACAAATTGGGTCATATCATTTAATGTTCTTAACAGGATCAACACAGACCTAAAATGTATCTCATATGGTTTGGATCCACTTTAGTTCATCAGTCATTATAAGCTTTTTTATAGGACCGTACCTCAACCATGCATGAAGCTAAGGGCCATCAAATAAGGCCCCAGCCCTGGAATGCAGGCCCTGTCCGTCAGAGACGGTCCGTGCGTAGTAGGGGAGTTATTTCTGCCTCCTTTGGTTGTCCTAGGTGGAAACTAGCTTGTTGGCATATTTTCCTACAGTGCCTCAGCGAAGAGGCTTGTGACTATGAAGCCACGATGAGTTGTCAGTCACCCCAGGGAGAGAGGAGAGTGTCACCCTGCACAGACGGATTAGCTGGACATGTGAAGGTTAAAGGAGAGAAACGTCATTGTTCAGAGTATGCAACATGTACTTTGAATTCTGTGTTTGTCTTTGTCATGAATAGGATATTATACAGCATTACATAACAACATGATTACAAAGGTGGCATGTTTTGCATCCTATTTTCTGTCACATATCATCTAACAAAAAGGTTTGGACTTCTTGTTTACTGTGGCCGATTACCTGGAATGGACATTTCTGAGGAAGTTTTTGTTTTTACGTTGTTTATACCGTAAATGAAATGCAAAGCCATGATAGGTATCTACTTACAAGACAATGTAGTCAAACTCAAACTTTAAAAATACAAAGTATGTTCACCCGTCCTGTGTGCCCTTTCCAACCTAATTTGTGTATGACTCCTCCTTAAAGGGCCAGTTCACCGATTTTCAACCTCAGTCCTATCATGCTATTATGGTGAGCTAATGCCATTATGGTTGGAAAAAATGCAATTTCGCTCAGTGCCTTTGGAGGACTCTAACCGCTTCTCCAATGGGCCCTGGAAAACCTCTGACAGACTACGTAAAACTCGTCATCTGGCGGAGGCCAGGGAGCTTGCTAAACTACACTTCCTCAATCTAGGACGCCCGCCTCCGATGTCATGTCTCATTCATCAGATCATCAGGTTTGAAATGTAGACTGCAGATCTGAAGATTTTTTACGATCCACTATCCATATTCTTGTCGTGGTTTGAATTCTGTACCGCTCCGAGCCGCTGCCTGCAGCGAAACGGTTGTATTTCACTCCAGCGCCTCTCGCTCCTTTCAGAGGGAGGGGCACAATGCATGCTGGGTGTTGTAGAAATGTAGAATGGGCGAAACCACTAGCTGTTTGTACAACTTTCTCCACAGCTATAGCGCCAGTTTCAAATATTATTGCTTCTATGGATTACAGAGAACACCAGCTTTGACTGACAGTGGCTTTTTGCAGGGGCAAATTGCTCCTTTAAGGAATGCCACAAGCTGTAAGCACCAAAACGTGACATTTACCATCGGGGGGGGTTATCAATGTTCTGCAATTGATTAAATCAATAGATTTTTTGCTGAAGTGACATCATAGTGGATACAATCGTTTCCTCATTACATGTGCTTTCATGAAAAGTGACATCAGCACTGAGAATTCAAGAAATTTTGTGTCTGTTGGAAAGTTTCAAAACAGCACAGGTGGCAGAACAGAAATGATGACAAAAACTTTTCAACACAGTTCAAGAGGAAGGAAAGGTAACCCTGGGCACGTCTGATGTTATTTACACTCTGTCTCAATTCCCCTTTTGGCATGTTATGGTTTAGCAAGAGTATAGACACACACACACATACAAACATGACTATAAAAAGGCCCTCACCTGTGCTAACCGCAAATTAAAAGAGCAACAAATAACAGCCTGCACTTTCATGTTGAGTGTGTTTTTGTGCGTGTGAATGCGTCCTCACGTGCCTAGGCATATCTATGAGATGTTTTGGAAACAGGAGGCAGAACAGCTTAACACTCTACAGGAAACTGTGTGTGAAAGAGTTTAATAAAGCAGAAAAACACACACCCAGGGCCTGATGGATAGATCACATGGGACTGAGTGATGTGAACACAGAAGGAGAGGAAAGAGTGCAGGAGATGACTAACCTCACAAAAGGACAGTGGAGCAATCAGACGTCATCTGCGCTGAGGGATCAGCATTCGGTCCCTTGTTTGGGAAGAGTCGAATGTCTGTGCCAGGATGAGTGGCATTCAGCTGGTGCTACTGTTAGCTTGGGTTTACAGCTGTCAGCTCAGGTGGTCTCCCTGCGTGGGCTGGGGGTGTATCGTGACTCTTACATGAACTGTTACATAGGTGGCTAGTGTACCACCTGTGTCTGATGTGATGATTTATCACTGTGTGACAATCAAATAAATACTGTTGCATCAATATGACTTGACAAAAACAAGCAAGACCAATAATGACAAAATGTATTATTTCTTTATAGATATGTTTGATGGCTGTAACTGCTGCTGTGGGCCAGGTGTCAGATGAAGTGGTCGAAACAGGCTTTGTTTACATTTTTCACTGCAAGTATTCTCGATGAATAATAGGTGTAAATGATAAAATAAAGCAGGAGGAGATTTTTCACCAGAAAACACAGCTTACACATGTACAGGACAAGACCGGCGAAGAGATAATAGGTACTTTGTCCACAGGGGGCGCCAAAATCGACACAAACTGAAAGCTACTACTATTACTTAATGTCTTAACTTAAGCTAACATTTCAACCATTTATCCATTATTTTAGCATTTTTAGCATTTATCTTTTACTCCTAGCTAGCTATTTAAACTGTGTTTGATTACTTTTAACTAACTTTAATAACTTTATATGAACAACTTTAAGCTGTTTATTTTAACTTTTTATCCATTTCAAACCTTCATCTGTTTCTGGGCAGAGAGGGTCATTCCCCAGTAGAGGGTTGGCCGTTTGATCCCTGGTTTCTCCAGTCTACATTATCCAAGTAGCCTTGGGCGAGATACTGAACCCACAGTTACTCCCGAGGCATAGCCTGCGGTGTGTGAACATATTAATGATGATGGGCCTTGCAAGGCACCATCACAAGTGTGTGAATGTGTGTGTGAAAGGGTGAATGTGACATGAAGTGTAGAAGTGCTTTAAGTGGTCGTAAGACGAGATAAGGGCTTTATAAGTGCAGTCCATTTCAGGTCATAATTTATAGTATTTTTCTGTTATGTTCATCTGTAACCCTTCAACTTCTTGGCTTGCTTATTAATGTGTTAGAGTGTTACAGATGACTTAATACAAGAATATAATTTAATGCAATTCCTATTTTTCCAAATTAGTTGAGCAACTACAAATTATTTTCTCCCACATGCAACTGCAGAGGCAGCCCCCCCCGGTGTACAAGAACCCCAACAAGCCCTTGCTCTGAATCACTGATGTAGAGCAACAGATTGAAAGCCTGCGGCTCAGCTTCCTGTGTTATTTTCTGATTCGTGGTACTCTAGGTAGAGACCTCCTGTTGAGACACACATGAGAAATGTAAACCCAGACTGAAGTGAGCCTCTTCATCTGCCTCATGACTAAACATAGATCAGTGCATACTGTCAGCAGGGGCACGAAAGGCCAAGCTGCTCTCATCACACTTACTTGAGCAGCACCAGTATACATGTGTAGGTGGCTTGACCTTATCTTACCTTATAGCTTGCATATATCTGCTTCCAAAACACTGCATGCACCCTCATACAGGCACACACACACACACACACACACACACACGCCCCACATTATAGTGTACACTCAGAGTGGGTCCCACCCTGCTGATACACTCCTCTGAACCCTCCAGCATGTGACGCCTCTACTTGGAATGCCAAACAGCCACAATCCCCATTGTCAGTAGCTTCGGGGAAAGACAGATATTTTACACATCTGTCACGGCCAAAGTCAGCCTCCCAGCATCCACACACACACACACGCACACACATTCATTATTCAATCTTTCTTCAAGGGAAGATTTAATTCAGCTTGTATTGCATTTTGTCGACAGCTATTGCTTCCTTTAGTTTTCATTTATGCATATTGTTGTAAAATGTGCATGAAACCACTCAAATCTGCTAATTAGAGCCTTGAATTTCCAATAAAAAGGAAATGTGGATGTTTTTCTTTGGTAATGTGAAATTGAGTGAAGATCATCAAAGCACGGCAAAAACTGGAAACAGACCGGGGATATGGAATAAATCCAAGCATGATTTAAGCAAATCTGCTGCTCTTTTTTCGCTGCTTATGTAAATGTAGGAAGAACAGCTTTGAACACAAAAAGGACCTTTTTTTCCCCTTAATTTCTTTTAGTGTTATGGCCCAGGTTCACAAGACGATATACCACGAACAAGAACAGCCTCATGTTTGAAATATATATTTATTTTAAGGGGTCTTTGTATTGTTATTTTGGTGTAAAGACAGTGTAGGTGGCAGATGTGCTGTAACCACTCATTCATGTGAATACACATGGGAATTAAGCTTATAGATGAGTGTAATGGTACTTTTTATACCTGCCTATCTTTGATTTGGCTGCTCATTTCTGTGTGAATATGCGCACACACACACACACACATGAGGATGGAAAAAGCACTCTTCCCAGCTCTGATAAAAAACACTCTGTGCAATGATTACCTGCCTTGCCACTCAGGGGCCATTTGCTGTTACCACAAAGCTGATTATCTCACCCCTACAGCAGGCTGTGTTTGCGGCTTTGCGATTTTCTCCCAAATGCCCACACTGCTATTTGTAGAAATGTTACCTAGCTGGCGCGGGCTGAAATATGTTTGTGTTTGTGTGGATGTTTGCGTCTGGGTGAGTGTGCCTGGTTTTTCTGTGTGTGTGTGTGCGCTGTGTGTTTGGCGGGTGGGTGGGTGTTTGTGTGGAATGGAAGGCTGTAAGAATGGAGGGATGGATGACACAAACAGGGCAGAGTGGTGGGAGGCTGGTGTCAGGGCCCTACTCCTACTACCAGGCTGGATGCAGTATCTGACAGCTGACTGAGAGTCTGCAGGCCCCCTCTTTACACAGTCCCACCAAAAGGTCAGCACTTCAATCAGCTCGACTCTCTGGATGCCTCTTTTTCTCTCTTCCTGCTGCAGAGCCTCAGTTCTCCCCCTTGATGCACACTTAGCCGTGCTTGACCATATCTCACAGGTGGAAATGTGGTTTTCACACTCAAGAAAAGCAGTGAAATGTGTCTATGTAACAGCACGATGTGACAACCACAGTTTATTAAAGTTCCAAGGCAGATGATTATGCACGCTGGATGATATGTGTAATTTTGGAGCACTTTGGTGTGTGGAAAATTGCCATCCGCAGTCATAACTGACTCATTGCTCCAAGCGTTTAAATTTTCCGGACCTTTAATTTCCTCTCAGTTCTTCCCCAGGTCTCTAATTTGTCTTTACACATCAGGCACTTTCAATATCCTGTAGCCTACCATCTGCCACTGGAAGTATTTTCTCTGCAGAGGATCAAAAATTTAAATATTATTTAACATGAGCAGACTGGCAGGTGTCTGTACAGTGCAGGAAAGAAAGGGAAACAAAACAACACAAACAAGATAAGCAGACAAATGTGTCGGCTCATTGCAGGAACTGTTTGTTTTTCTTGCTGATTAATCGAATCAAAACATGACATCACTTCCTGTAAAATGTGACCTAATCTTTTTGTGTATATCTAAGGTATGTGCGTCTTCATGTCTGAAGAGTCACAGCACCTGTTTAGAAATCTGATTCCTCTCTCATAATGTGTCATCTGTCACTCCCCCGTTCGCTGCATAACTCCCTTATTATTCACCTATTACACTTTGATTTTTTTCATAATCGTGCCTGATAAATTAACAGGTCTCACAAAGCTGTCAGCCGCATGAATTATCATTAACATGAGGAGTGAAATGTCAATGGGGGTGCAAGTGAAGAGTGTCCCGTGATTTCATGAGGCTAATACGAGCGCTGAAATAAAAGAGATGAAGAGGGTTTCGGTTCGAGTGTCTACTCAGAGACTCTCAGCTGTGTTTTAAGTCTCGCGGGGTTAAAGTCACTCCATATCCCTATCCATACAGCCGGTGACTCACCTGTATCAGCAGGACACTCGTACAGCATACAGGAAAATATCACTCTGTCTCACAGCCAGTATGTGTCATGATGGAGCCTGTGCCAGTATATAAAGAAAATCATGTGACTTGATTCTTTCCATCGGCTCTATGATTCATTTTATTGCCCACTGCTAAACTGTGAGCTCTTACCCTGACAGCAACAGATGCCTGGGCACACGCCAAACCATCCCGGATGACTTTGTGAAGGGGAAAGCACAAAACTATTTCCATTACTTAATTGTTACTTTATTTTGTCAGTATCAAATAACTTTTTTTTATTCAAGTAATCCATATTTGGTTATATATCAGAAATAGCAAACAGCCTATAACATTTCTCACAGCCCAAAGTGACCAGTTTAGTTTTGTCCTTAGTTGGGGAAAAAAAAGGCCCTTTCATTGTTTACTCAAAAGTCAGAAAAATAATGTAATGTAATGTAAAATGTATGAATGGTTGAAGTAATTTATCAAGAAACAAGCTATGAGTCCACATTCATGCTAACATCTCTGTAAGGCTGCAGGATGTAATAGTTCATGCGTCAACGAGCTCCGTGGCTATCCTTCGTCTCAGCGCTAACCGTTAGAAAGCTAACTAAGCTAAGCTAAAATCAGCAGCAAGTCTGGTCATGGTTGTAGCTGTGCCAGCAGTACAATGAGCTAGAATCTAAGTGTGTCTTTGTAAATCAGTGATCACAAAAAAAAAATCATCTCTGTTTGATGTTACAATTAGGCATGAGGTCTCCTGTAGGTTTTATCTGGGAGTTAAATCAAAGATTAGGTTAATAAACAACCTTTTTAGGTTACGGTTTTGCTAGCTTATCAGAAAACTGACAAGCCTAGCCAAATGTGACTGATGCAGGACGTAAGGCACCACCCCCCGGTGAAATACCGTGTTTTTAGGGAGCCCTGTGAGGCTGCAGTGCTTTAAGCTAACGCTAACACCAGCATGCTAACATAGTCACAATTACATTTTATGTTCTCATGATAATGTAAAGCAGGTAAAGATTACCACATTCTTGCATAAGGACTATTGCATGCTAGCACTTGCTAGTTAGCAATAAATACAAAGTACATCCAATAGATTGACTCAAACTATTGAGTCTATTTTACTCAAAACTCAAAGTTGGACTTGAGGAAAACTCAGGGGGTCACCGAAATATAGATCATCTAAGAATGATGAGTCTCTGTACCAAATCTAGTGTCAGTCCATCCAGTATTTAGTGGAAGATTTCAGTTTGTCACTAACAGACTGACTGTCGCTCAAACTTCCCGTTAGCATGGCTAAGGAATGACTAATGTTAGCAGTTTAAGCTTCTTAAATGTGAGTCACTGAGAATCTTTTGTTTAAGACTCATGGTCCAGCAACCACAGCAGCGATTTGAAGACCTAATTTAACAGACACATAACCATAACCATATAAAGCGCTAAATAACTTGATTTAATAGCTTAAAGAGAAAATCGAATACTGTAATCTTTGATGAGTCATTCCGTAGTGATTCACGAACTGAGTCCGCCCTACACTGCTACATCTTAGGGCCAGCCTATAAGCTTAAAGGGCCACTTATGAAGCTTAAATTGAACAGAAGAATACACTGCTTAACTATCATTTAAAAACATCCTACATATATGACTACTCACATGGGCTGGTCTCCTTTATTCCTGCGGTCATCTCAGTAAATATAGCCTCATTAGCTACCTCAAAGCCAGGAGCTGCTTTGTGTTAGAGCACCACTCACAGATGACGGCATGGATTGTCATAGCATGCATCGTGTTATTCCCTCGGGTGCAGACGCTGCAATCTTTTAATTACAGTACAGGGGCATCCATGGAAGACAGACTTATTATCACATGCCTCATGAGCCTGAAACACCAACAAGTGGCTCTTGAGCGAGGACTCTCACTGGATACTCATCGTCCTTGAGCAATGTACAGCACTTGACCGCTTCCATATCAATGCACAGCACTTTTGCATCTGGGTCTGAGAGTTCTGAGTCATTTAGCTTATTAGGCTGTGTGGCTGAGGCAGCTTAACAGTTACTGATGGGAACAGCTCAGATAAAATGCAAAGATATCACTTAAAATGCACATAACGTTCACCTAAAACTAACTCTGGACATGACCTACAAAACTAGTTACCCAGTTACAGCATCTTCTTTTCCAGGCAAGTAGGAACGTCCTGCACTTTCTACTTCAGCTGCACGACTACACTCAAAGTGAGAGAACAGTGCATAGTGGATTTCTGCTTTGCCTTTAGAGAAAAATCACAGAATAGAGCTTGTTTTTGCGTCCCTCTCATAAATCTGGATTAAAGAAGAGTTGGTTTTGACACAATCGTTTCATCTCGTCTGTCTGAAGTGTTAGTGTCAGGCCCCGAGGCTGACGGATGAGTGAGTATGAGCGCGTTTTGTTTATGAGTGTGTGTGTGCAGCTGCGACGAGACGGTTCTGATGAAAGACACTGCCGTTTTTGAAAGGAGAACACAGAGCAGGAAGTGTGAGAGAAGTTGATTTTTTATTAATGGCTTCTGGCCTGAGTCACAGTCTGCAAGTCTGCACAGCACGTGCTTAATCACTGGAAAAAAAGATATTTCAACACATTTGACACTTATACAACACGCTGTTATTAGACTGTCCTGATTACAGAGGAAAATTTGCCTTCTGTAAAGGGAAAATGTTATGAATTTTCCTGTTAAGGAGTTAAATGTAAAACCGAGTAGCTCACATGATTTTTAAATATAAACAGAGGTTTCAGTAGGGACCTTAGCGCAGTCATGAGAGCATTTCCGTGTAAACACCGGTGCCTCCAGAGTACTTTCACTTGTTAAAAGGCCCTTGAGACTTTTGACATTCAAAATAAACCTGTTGCGGTTTCTGCTCTGAAAGCCTCAGGTCGGCACGTGAATGAGGTCAACGCCTCCTGGATTGACTCTGAGCTGAAACTCGCAGTTATGAAACCAGAGAAAGGCCCAGTTTTCCACAGGATGGGTAGAAAAGGACTTTTCCTGGCTTTGTCACAGGAGCCTGAGGTCATCACTCATAACAAACAAGCTCTGCCAGAGCAGTTAAATCAAGGCTGTGACTGAGGGCTCCAAATTACTCCAACCCACAAGTGGGCCTCCAACAGTAAGCGTGACTAAGTTTTTACAGGATACAGGAGCTGATACACAGAAATCTGATGTTAAAAAAAGATCATTCTCTGGAGAGTAATGCCTTAAGGGAAAGACATCCAGAAGTGGTTATGTGACAAATGTAATAATGTTCTTTCCTGAAACTGTGGTTTAAGAGAAGTTGAATAACCATGTGATTATAGATACTTCAGCAGACATCTGCTGCCATCAAGTGGCAGAAACACTCACTGCAAGGCACACAAACGGTTCCTTTTGGTTTGGGTTAATCTTTCAGTAGAACACGTCAAGTCCTCTTAATAGGAAAAGATTAGCTTGCAACACATTTTTAAAAATCTGTTTGAGTCAATTATGTTTGTCAATCAAAAATAAAACATAGGCTAAGTATTCAGTAGCAGAAGAAATCACGACACACTCCAGCAGCAGGTAATTCCAAATAAATTTATTTTGTTATTTTTATCCACTGTACAAAGCAAGCTTGGGATCTTCTGGACACTGACGTGAAAGGTCTGGAAAACAGATGGACGATTGAATCCCATCAAAGAAACAGAAAAGATTACCTGCAGAGGGAGAGCGGAGAGTCACTTTGACAAACAAAGATAGTAACCTCTGATTTCTTAATATTTCTAACTGTAAAAACTCCTGCTTTATTATTCTGTTGGGTAACACACATCTCTTTAAAAAATATGATCATGGTGCAGCAACGTACATGTCGTACCACAGGTCTACTCCAGAGCCTTGACGATGGCCTCATTGGCATCTATGCTGATCTGGACTTCTGCCCTCGCTGCCTCGTCAGATGCACCAGACATCTCGGACTGAGCCTTCTCCAGGTTGGCCTTTGCAGACTGAAAAAAAAGACAGAAAAACAGATTGTGTAATGAGAAACATTGTCATTATCTGTTACCTAACTAGGCTGATTATCCTGCAATTCAGCAGGAAGTCTGGTCATTGAGTCAAAGCTCTCCTCAACCTAAAAGCCATTTGAAAGCTAACTGTGTTGTAAAATCCAGAACGGCGAGGCTGAGCAACAAAGAGTCAAAAGTGGGGAGGAAGACGAGCAGAGAAAATCCCCACTGCCTCTTTGCTCTGAAAGCTCCATTTGTCACAGTAGTGATTAGAAACGAGAAATGCCAAACATAGCTGGAAGTTAAAGGTCTCCCAGTAGGGATTTGACACATCTGCTATAACTCAACAGTGACTGACCTTTCCCTCCTTATTAACAGCGTGGGCCCGCGTGCATTTTCACTGCAGAGCTGAAGACAACGAGCAAAAAATAACTCATTTACTGCTATGAAGTCAACTTGACAGTGACACTGGCACTGCCCAAGGTCAAAGACAGACACCTCCGCAGTGAGCGCGTAATGACGCAGCCCGGCATTAACAAGAGTGACATTTAAACAAGGGCTCAACACTGAAGTCCAACTGCAACACTGATCAGACGGATAATCATCAGCTGGAGGAGCTCATCAACATGGGAGGGGAAAAAAAAAATCTAGTGCGAGTTCAAAGAATACTCTCCCTGGTTTTCCCTGAAGAAATGACGATTGCAGCGATTACGCTTGTCTCAACAGACTGAACTCATCACACAAATCTCATTAATACATATAAAGATCCATAAAAATTGACTAATCCACAATGAACTGCCATTGTGAACACATAATTTGCAGTACTGACTGGTCCCTGCTGGATGTTGAGAGTGAGAGTACACAAAAAAATAGCTTGCTTCGCTATGTACTTCACCAGTACTTTGAAGTGAAGATACTAACATGTTAAACAAAGAATTACATCAATCCTGCAGTTAAAAACTGCCGACACACATTGTCAGCATCATTATCAAAGGAGAACGTCATGCTTTTGACCACTTCAACAGTGGAAGCAAAGGTCAAAGCTAGGGATGGGCATCGTTGGGATTTTATCGATACCGTTACTGCTTATCAAAACCAATACTTGTCGATACTACTCTCCATTAATTGGTGCAAAAAATAAAGACATGTCTTTATTAGGGTGTCTGATAATGTGTATCTGGAAGGGGTAGGGTTGGGTGTCGAGAACCGGTTCCAAAATTCAGATTCTGACGGAATCATTTAGAAATTTTAATTTCGATTCTACTTATCAATTCCTTAATAAATTTCACTCAATGACGGTCACACGTACGGAAATACAGACAGATCGTGTCTGTATTCATTCAGTAAGAAGACTTTTTCCAAGTTTTTAATACGGGACGATCCCGAGCTGACGAGAGGGAGAGACGGTGGCAAACTGTAATCATGCAGCGCAGTGATGGCACCGATCTGTGTGCGTCTCATGCTCTGTACCTGGGTCAACAGCGTCGTGATCTGCCTCATATTTCCGGTGCTCAACCTTTATAACGGATAATCAACATCTCCACGCTGCGAAAGAGATGAGCCGGAGGTGATCCATGCAAATTTATCAGAGTTATCATGCCACGGGGGGAGCAGATATGACAGGTCTGTGTGTGTCTCATGCTCTGTACCTGGCTCAATAACGTCGAGATCTGTCTGTAGTTCATATATTTCACTGATAACATAGCCGTAGGAGCATCAGGCTTTGTGATCAAACTAACTTTAATTTCACATGATCACTTCAGTCCGTACTCACCCGCCCCTCCCTCCCTCCCTCCCTCCGAGTGCCTGCGCAGCAGTGTTGCAAGTCTGAATCACAGTTTTTTGTATTATATCATCGTGTTTATGATGTGTTCAAGTTGATGCATAATGGAATTGACCAACAGGAATTTAATTTCAGGATCATGGTGGTTCAACAACAGTCTTGAAACCGGGATCGATGAGCAGAATCAGAATCAGAATCATTAGAATCCAAACGATACCCAACCCTAGGAAGGGGGGCTGTAACTGGGGTTAAGGGCTGTGATCATCTCCCTACAGTACCAACAGTTAGCATTAAGAGTAAATGTGAACAGTAACAATTATAAGCAATACAAAAATAGTTTTCTGGCTGTCACGGCAACTCAAAATTAGACAGGCTATCACGGGTATTGGCGTACCTTAACCAACTGGATTCCACTGTAGTGAAGTAAATCTTTTACAGTAAACATGTCGACAGCTGTGTGACATCCTGCGTTTTTTCTCCTGTCATTTTAGCGACGGAGAACCGGTTTAACTTTGGTGTCTGACTTCTGCTAACGGCACCCACTGCAGATGAAGCTGGGGCTGCTGTTTGACTGCGGTCCATTAATTAAATAGGAACAAAAGATCCATGCATGCGTTTTAACAGCATTTTTATTTTGGTTAATCCCATCTGCAGCATTCCCATCGGAGCCACCGGGACTCACAGGCTGCACTGTAGACATACTAGCAGTAACGCTAACAACTGCGTTAACATTAGCCGCTTAGCTAAAGCAGTAAAACACACTGCACTCCTTCAGATTTATAGAATGTTGAACTTGTATGCGTTTCGTGAGGTTTCTTGTGTTACCCACTTTTAGACGCAACTACCTTTTTACATAAATTATGTATATATAATAACTGGCAGAGTAATAATCATGGAGTAGGGGAACCCTCGAATGAATCATGGGCATTTTTGTATTTTACAACATGATAGTATATTTTCCAAGTAATTAAATACTCTAAAATACTATTAGTACTTTTACTTTTAAGTTCTGTTGTCATTATTGGGCCAGATACTGGAATAAAAGGTGACTATTAATGCAGGATGTGCGATAAAAACAACCTAAACATCTGTTTTGATTTTATGTGAACTTTAAAAGAAATTGATCTGACTTTACTGATCATTTTGCTTTAAGAGTAAACATACAGCTTAAAGAACTTACTTCATAAATTAAGTAATACCAGAGATAGTTTTCTTGGTTTTTATGAGGACTCCCTTGTGACATGACATTCTGAGTCCGCTCAAGTTCAAAGGATGTGCTCCTACTCTTTAAATGGCACACACATATTGATCCCTAACATTTATATGTACCTCATTAAAAATAAGTGGCATTAGATCATCATGACCCATAACACAGCCTGTAATAAGGAGGAGATCAATACCGATGCTGGTTCAAATTATCTAAGTAAATACAGGGCAGCTCTAAGTAATTACAAGATCCCCTGTACAAAACAAAACACTCAATCAATCCTGCGTTAAACGTGAAACTTTGTTCAGTGTTTGTTGAGACCATGTCAAGCAGACTTGTATTCTCTTTAAGCAGTCTTCTTGCTTATTTTTTTTTAACCATTGTTCACGTTTTTGTTTCCTCTTCTTCTTCTCTATTGATTTCAAACTAAAAATGTAACCACATACCAGTGACTGATGTTTATTGTGATGTTTTTGTGCACGGTTCAGCATGTAATTACATTTACCTGTTATATGATTCGTACTTCACCGATAAAGAAATGTCTTGTGAGAAAACCCTTTAAAATTTGCTAGTTTTGCTCTCTTGTTTTTAAACAATGCAACAGACCACACTAAAAGTAATTAAACTAACTAAACTAACTAAAAGTAATGTTTTCGGACTTACCTAACTCTGAATTTTGTCAGTTGGATTGGATTTGGTTGTTAAATACAAAACTGAAGCTATTCGTTCCTTACTATATTAAGTTAAGGGTTAAAGGATTTAGTCATGGTCAGTGCCAGCTCACCTCACAGCCCCCAAGCCCTGCCAAAGTGTCAACTTTTTTTTTTTTTTTTTTTTATTTCTTTAAAGATGATTATTTTTGGCCTTTAATGCCTTTATCTGAGAGACAGGACAGTGAATAGCTCGGAAGTCAGGGTAGGAGAGAGTGGGGATGACACGCAGCAGTGGGCCGAGGATGGGAGCCGAACCCAGGGCCACCGCATCGAGTACTGCAGCCTCTGTACATGGGAATCACGACTCAACAGCCGAGCCAAACCGGCTTCCCAAGAGACCAAACTTTTAATGTGCAACGCTCAATTCAGTGATAAACACCGTTTACATACCAGGGTATTTTTGCTTAAAAAATAGAGGAGACCTCAGAGGATGAATTGGCTCCCTGTAAAATTTTTATGATTAACGATTAACACTAAAGGGTCATTTTGAGAAGCTGTTTGTAAAGTTCACAGCTGACTTTTTGTTGCTCCTGCATTGCTCTGTGAACTATATGGCAGCTAAAGAAGCAAAAGTTATATGATTAAAGAAATGTGGGTTGACTTGCAGTCTTCTTGACTGATGATTCAAGTTGTCAACATTAGGGGGCAGCCATAGGAATTTTTATCAAACTTTTTTATTTGTAATCCTTTTTTAAAGAATAAATAACTGAACAAATTACCACATTCATTAAACAATCATGTAAATCCAATACATCTGTCCTGATAATTGATTTATATTTATATTAAATAACAGGGGTGGCTGCAGCAAAGAGGTAGATTTGGTCATCATTGAATCGGCTGATTGGTAGTTCTATCCCTTTCTTCTGCAGCCCAAATGTCAAAGTGTCCTTGGGCAAGACACTGAGTTCCTAATTACTCTGGAATGCATAGACATCGGCGTATGAATGTGTGCGAGTGGGATAGGATCTGTACTGATGGGTAGCTTGGCACTTAAAGTAGTGCACAGATGTGTGTGGAAAAGAGGGAAGGTCCATTATACCATTTACAAAAACTAATATTTTCTCATGGTATATACGGTCATAATGTCCAACATTAGTGCAGATGCCACTATAGTATCTATCTGAGTTGAGTGGGGCTGACATCATACTCACCACGATGTCCAGCTGGTCCAAAGGAACAGCCTCCTCAGCCAGCAGTTGAACTGAAGAGTCAGCGTTGACTGTTATTGATCCACTGCTCACTGCACAGACAGACACAAAGGTGGAACTTAACAAACATAATGTCATGTTCACTTTGTTTAGAAGAAAATACTATGTGTATTATAGATCCAGGATGTCCTGCCTCACTTCCAGGGTAGCTTCTAGTCCATTATAATAATTTCTCATGAAGGGTTTATGTAATCAATTATGAACAGCTAAGACATGATGTACTGGTATTCAATATAAAGTCTAAGTTTGATACTTTAACAAAGATAGAAATAATGCTTTTAATTGCATTATATAACAACAGCTTCCATGAGATTGTGACAAAAATAGATTATAAGATCCAAGTGGACAGCAGAGATATGTACTAACAGAATCCGCAGGGAAAAACATCAAAATTATGAGGCTAGCCTATAAATGGTGGTAGAACTGGTCAAGACGTAAGCCAGCCTCACTAGATTTATAAATGTATCTTTCCTTTGAACAGCAGTACATGAAGTACAGATTCTTTAGGTAAGGCTGGCTCACCAATGTTAGTTTAAATAAATTAAATCTTACCAAAGTACTTAGCGGAGGAGCCGTCATCACTGAAGACTGTGACGACACCAGGCCTGAGCACCTGCAGGGTGGGTACATGGGCTGGAAGGATACCAAACGCACCGGTGAGTGTGGGCACGTCGACCTGTTTCACACTGGCCTCTTTGAAAAACACCTGGAGAGAGGAGACAAAATAATGAGGTACACTGACTTTTGAACTATCCTGCAAAAGTTTAAAACTAACAGATGATGACGGATAAAACATGGCTGCAAAACTGCAACATTTGAAATTCAACTAGCTCCACCAATAGCCTTTATACCATGATACAACTACTATCAGCCACCTTTGTATTTACTTTATATGCAACACAATGCACGTTTGTGTTTTTTTAATTAATAATTAATAATATTTACATTACTACTGGATCTAAAATATTCTGGTTCTGCAGCAGAATTCGAAGTAGACATGCAGCATTGAACGAAACTGGACTTTTGTATTATGAGGAGCAGTGGACTGTATAGAGAAATACACGTCTATGAAGCAAGATACTGACATGAACCTCAAGGTTAGAGAGCTAAGCATTTAACACATACTTTCTGAGTGTGTCACTATGCATATAAACTTTAGCGGACAGCACCTGTTTGAATCATACGTGCGGACATGTACTTTGTTGTACAATGTTCAAATGACACGTTATCAAGGTATACTTTATCACACAATGACAGTGAATGACAGCTTGGTTAGCATCGTTAGCTAGCTAGGCTAAGTTAAACCCTTTACTGACTGTAACGTCACAAGCTCTTACACTCTGTGTGAACTCCATGTGCATTAATTACAGAAAAGCCATGCATTATTACATGATTGCTAAATAACCCCGGAGGTAAACACTTTTGCTAACTTTGACCGTGCATTGAAACAAGAAACTAAGTTAGCCGTGCAGCTAGCAGGGCCCGAGCAGCCTCGCCAGTAACGTTAACGCTAGCTACCTGTGTCGGGGAGGCGAAAGTGAAGGACATCTGCGGGGCCCCGCCGGCGACCTCAGCGTAGGAGCGAGTCTGCCTCAGCACGGGGAGAGCACGGCGGAGAAATCTTGCTGCCATCATGTTTGAAAATCAGATTTTTTCCAAGTACAAGTGAATGACAGAGGTCCTCAAACCCTTGCGTGCAGGCAGTCGGTGTGCGCTTGGTAGGACAAGGACGTTCGTAACCTACCCACAAGGCTTTGCGGTGACGCAAAGGATGCAGGGAAGTGGAGTGTTTTAAATATGGAGCCGTGCTACGAGGATTCGATTACGTCGAGGTTAATTAATGTAGCTTAGTTTGTACTTTAGGTGGTCATTTATGATATTATCAGCGACATATTACACCTAGGTAAGAATATAAGTTTTGGAGACAAGACATGTAGCTTTAGTTTCTTTAAAAGCGACTGAATATCGAATAAATTTAAATTTTCAATCTTGCAGTGCTTACATACGAAAACGTTTCGAAGGCGACACTTGGAGAGTACAAGCCCGCTTTGTATAACATTTTTTTTCTACATTTACTGTTCATCTGTGAATTAAGCGACTGAGCACCGACCACATACAATCATTGGCACCGACTACCAGTAGATGGCGCCAACACAATGTGTCATATTACAGCCCTCACAGTTAGTGACGCTTTTGTCTGGTCTTGGATAAAAAACATTTTGTAGCTCTTTATATGCAACTTATGCACAGACAACGCACGCAGATACTAAAAAAAACGGAGCTTGCGCTGCTTCATCAAATGTAAAGTAATGCAAAACAACTAAGTATTATAAGTAAAGAGCGCAAAAGGGCCCTTACAGTGCTAGAAATGTGTATAGAAAGTGAAATATGCACCTTTACATTCATAAAGATACTAGGGACTTTCTCGGCACCGACGCAGCCTGTCTATATCAGTGAACACTGAGCGAGCATCAGACTAATTTTGAGAAACCCTTCAATCACTCAGCCTTACCTCACTTCTTGCGTCACGTGGTGCGCCTCTGACTGGGTGGTGGGCGTGTCTTAAACAGTGGGGTTTCATTCATAAATACTTTAGGTTTTAAAATCCACATTAAAGTGTTCACAGAAGAGTTTCATGCTATTGGCTTTGCCCCTCCACCCCTGCATGGACCAGGTTGGCTGAGTAGGTGAGTGCTTTGCTGCATGCCTGCGCGTGTGTTTGTGCAGCCACTTTACATCGCGAGCCACAGTCTTCTCTATCGGTGACACGAGACTGATGAAAATCATAGGCGCCTGTGAAATATCAAGATGGCATATTTATTAACGTCGCTGCGCTGGTCGGAGAGTTGCTTTTTTAAATCATTTTGGAAAGTTTATTATCGGCTTCTTTTTAAAAATGTAATATGATGTAATATTGCCTTTTTGCGGGAGATTAGCCGCCAAACCCCCATAAGGAAACAGCTGCTTTTGCCAGAGACGAGGCTCATTATTTTTTTTATACTGCAGTGCCTAGAAATACGCTATTCTTTCATTTGTGCGTATGTTTTCATTTATTAACAGGTTAAAATTTTACCTTCACAATCCTCCTTTGTTCTAAGGATATTTTGTGGTAAATACATGACGAAATATAAAAGGCTCGAAGCGAAGACGATCCACTCTCTAATACCAGTAATGCAGCTGGTATAGACCAAAATGTTAAGCATGACGGGATATGCCATTAGTGGGACACCCATGTCTCACCATCTGCTCAGTCAACCAATCAATAGAGAACCTTACCTTAGCATTGAACAATTCTCTAAGTACACAGCGAATTAATTTTAGTTGCTTACCTTGTAAATAAGGTTATTTCTCCTGATGTAAAAGCTGTATTATTAGACTATATCATATTTCAGTCTGTGGGACAATTTCAGCTTTTTTAATGTTGTAAAAACTGTGTATGAACTATGTGAAACATATTGTTATGTTTAGTTTCAATTCTTTGAGAAACATTGTTTAAGAATACTTTTTCTATGATCTCCAGTGAAACAGGCTGCGGAAGGGAGTCAGTCACCGGGCTGTGATGTACATTTGTTGAATGCAGGCACTTATAAACTCATCTACATAAACTGAATGATTAACCATTGTGCTGTATGTTTTTTTATCAGCCATGCAGCACTGCCGTCCCGCTGTTGCTCCGAGGCCAGTGGGGCAGCCCTGAGGGGGAACGCCGCTGCTCAGTCTCAGTCGGCTGGCGAGGCTGAGGTGGCTGAGGATGCAGCAAGGGAGCTGAGGAGGAGACTCCTGAGCCTGACACACACATCCAGAGCTGCTGCTGCGCACTGCCCTCCATCAGGGTAAGACACTGGGCTGGTAGAAAGCAGGATGTGGTACGGTACTGCAAAGGAAAGCAGCCTGGTCACAGCCTTATGTGTTTCCATGTAGCAGTTTTCAAGCTAGGGTGGTAGATGCAGGGAGTTAGGCAGGCTGGCAGCGCACAGCTCGGCATAGCTTACAGGTTGTGGTGCTGAAGTTGAGTGCTGCGGGCGAGCGAGGAGTGCTGAGTGCTGCTGGCATGTTGCTCCTACCCTGCTGGGTGAGTAGATCTATCCAGGGTTTGTGTGAGTGTGTGTGTGTGTGTGAGTAGGCGTTTGGTGCAGCAGTAGCAGTATTAATGGCTATGATCTGTAAGAGCAATCGCATAGCAGCAGTGCTAGTGGAAGCTGCTGGAGCCAGTGTTTAAGTAAGAGCTGTTTTTTATCTGTGTGTCTATGTGTGTGGGAGGTAGGGAGAGGGTCCTCATGCTGATATGGAATTATGGCTGATGATTTACAGCTGAGATGCTGGCATTTTGCATCTTCTGTGGGATTGGACGCATGCGTACAGGCACACGCCATATGTTTGTTTTCTGTCTCCTCATGGCTGTAAGAGATGCAACAAGGTTTTTCTTCCTGCAAAGGGACTTTTTTGGCACATTATACAATGCAACATCATGTTATTTGCTATGTTATTAGACAAAACGCATCAATAATGGACTGCAAATTCCTTTGAGATTGATTAGAGAGTGTTTATCTAATCATGTATGCAGATTCAGTTTTTTGGTGGTCGACTTTTTCTTTTTTTGATGAACAGCTTCAGTAACAGTCATTTCCTCTGTGTGTTTGTGTGTTTGTGCATGTGTTATCTCCCAGGGGGACTCTCTAGTTGGCCTGGACCATGAGCAATGAGTCTACCGTCTGGAACATCCTACCAGAAAACTCCACAGTAAGTCTGTCTTTCGCCACTGGCTTATTTTCAAACTTCCTGTCTGTGTTTGTGTGTCTGCTTGTGTGTGTGTGTGTGTGTTGTGTCCAGCTCACCACCAGAACCATACTTTCCCTCATATTGTCCTCTGGCCGATTGACCGGCTAATAGAGAACATCCTGACCTGGACCTGAAATAATTAAATCTCTGATCTAATCTCAGCTTTAATTTCCCCTCGCAGAGAAATTACGACGTGACATCAGCGCAGAGCGCTCATTAACACTTGCTGTGCAGTGTCCCTTGTAGAGATCAGGATAACAAACCACCTATAAGGATCTTATGTATCCAAAGTCTGTTGTCTTTATGTAACCTGGGTTGTCATGTCAGTTTGATGCACCTTCAAAGAACAAAGCCTGCTGTTGTTCTCTGCTCTCCCACTCATGTTGCCACCTTTCTTTTTATTTAAAGCATTTCAATTCTTATTCTGCAGCCTATGTGGGCTAGAAAAAACTGTTATATTATCCATCTATCAAGGTACAATAGATTATTTAATCCAATAAAGAATCTTGCTAAATAGAATTGTGAAAAAATAATTATTTAATGATTTATTTCCAACAAAATGCTTCTACAAAATGTGATTCCAAGCTTAAAAGTAGCTGCAAAGACTGAACCGCTTGTGGGACAATTTTGGATTCAAAGTGACGCAAATGTAAAGATGAATTCATAGTTCTACATACAAAAAACATCAACAAAAATATGAACGATCATACTGATGTCTTCTCCACCTCTGTTGCAGTGCTAAAAAACTATAGTGTAGCATATTATTGTCTAATGGAATGGACCCAAAGTAGCTTCCAATAGGGTCTATACCAGTACTCCCAGCATGCTTTCATTATCTCAGCTGCAATCCTTCCTGTCTGAGCTTTCCCGTAGCTCAGGTAAACTGTAGACTGGTTAATAGCCCTGGCATTTATTGATTCATTGCACTGTTGCAATTATAGATTCACTTTATGCAAAACAGCCAAACAAGGGGGACAAAATCAATCTTTTAAGCTGCATGGTGTTACTATGAAGGTAAACCAGCTGCTCAGTCAGATCTAGGCTACAGCTCATCTGTAAGGGGGGGGATTTGTCATGTCACAAAAATGGCGTACTGATGGTGTTCCCCTGTCTCTTATTGTAGCATTTGTGATTGTTTATCGAAACATACAGTAGCTGTACATGTTTCATAAAAGGGTTCAAAAGCAATGCTAAAGTATTGCCTCTTTTAAACTAGCACACTAAAAGTCCAAATCCGTAACAAGGAGACTCCAACCTATCTTCTTCTTATAGCTACTTCTGCCTACTCATAAATCAGAGTAGTATTGAGGTACAATTACAATCAAACAGATCCGTCTGAACAGCACAGTAGAGTGAAATACACTACAAACAGACATTGTGACTTGTCATTGCATAAAATCATATTAACTATCTGGAGTATCTTTCTATCCTTTCCTTCCTCTATGTGTTCAGTTGATCCCGATAGAGGCAGAGGAGCAGCAAGATGGCTACGTGCTCCTCTTGGTGATCCTCTCCATCTTCCTGGTAGGAGCGTTGATCTTCGTCTTTGTCCTCCTCATCACCTTCCGCCGCTGTCGTGGAGGACAATGCTGTGACAGGTGCGATGCAAACGTGATGAATTACATTTAGCATTTTAGCACTTCACATGAGACCCTCAGCCAGAACCACATATGAAGACTTGAGCAGTGTGAGCTTTAAGCTAAATATAGGACATATATATGGGGTGGAGTTAATAAAAGCAGCAGCTTCACAGTTTAATAAGAAGAGCACTGCAATATTGTTAACTTTATGGGGCTTGTGAGGTTATCGTTTTCTCTCAGATATCTTATATTTTTACTTGCACCTTTGTTATTATTCCCCCTAAACCTGTCGAGATGCATTCTAGCACATTAACAGTAAACTTTACATTCTTGGAAATTCCTTCAAACTTAAATGAAAACACTCCTGAGCAGGTTAATCACAAACTGAAGACTCTGCACGGAGGTAGTTTAGTCTGCAGTTCAGATGCACAGGTGTTTTATTCTTTTCTGTGTTGCATTCAAGCACAACTGTGCACTCACACACATATGAGTACCAATGACTGTATAGATGGACGACATGTCTCCATTTTCTCATTGTACCGAATTGATGCCAAAATAGCCAACGTGATAGGCGCCGTAGCCACTTCACTTAGCTTACCAAAAACAACAGCAAGGATCCTGGACGCCGGCATGTTTAGCAGAACCACTTCTTGTGTTGGTCTGAAGCAGGTATGGAAACTTCAACGACTGTAGTGATTGTTTTAGTTACGTTTCCTCTCGTTGTTCGTCCTCTACTCTGCTAATCCAGAACAGACCAGCTGCATGAGCCGTGTCTGTCAACAGAGCTGTCAATCATCCTTTTTACAGCATCAAATAACTAATTTAAACTGAACTGAGTCAAAAAATACAGTTTGACTCATGTCCCATCTGATAACATGGAGGAGGCGGTCTTTATGACCTATACTGCAGCCAGTCAGCAGGGGGCGCTCAAAAGGTTTTGGCTTCAATCTTAGGGAGCTGTCATGTCGTCCAACTTTTTATACAGTCTGTGATGAGTACAAACAGTTTGTTGACAGACAAAGACTACTCTTCCTGTGCTTACATGTAAAAACTATTTAAAGACTGGCTAGTGCTCATGTTGAATGTGTATACTTACATAATAGATGAAGCTCATCGCCATGGCAAATTAAGCGAACGACTTCCTGTCAAATCTTCCAGTTTGCTCAGCCCAGTGAGTATGATGCCATTAACAGTTTTAGCAGATGTGATTCATCTGTGTTTATTCAGCAGTAACATGGCTGCCCTCGAGACCCTTTGTCTCTCTCCCTACAACAGCACGCATCATCAAGTACACTTGAATATATGAACGCACCAGCTAGATGCAGATAAACAGAGAGCACTGAGGCTGAGCCGTGAAAGGAGAGGCTGCCGGGGGAGAGCAGAGGAGAAGAAGGCAGACTGGTACAAATGATGAGCGTAATGAGATTTCATAGCAGCCAACGGCTGTGATTAATCTTGCGTCTCAACCCAGTAATGTGTGCGCGTGGAGAATACGCACACACATTCACACACACTCACACAGTACGGGGAAGCGGGCAGGAGCCACAGAGGAAATGAAAGCCACGAAGAAGCACAGATCTGGGTGGATGGAGAAATCCCTCAAGTCGCTTCACGCTCACACACACACACAAGCACACACACACACACAACTCATGTCTGTGTACAATGAAATCAGATTGAGAAAAATGACTGGAAAAGCGCTTTCAATTTCTTCTTTTCTGCCTCATAAGATAGATTTAAGATTTAAAAAGTTCGTATGAAGGATGAGTGACAATAAAAGGGAAGAAACCAAAGTTAAATATACACTCCATCCCCAAAACAACATGACCTTCATTTGTACTTCCTCTGTGCTCTTTAAGATGAGTGGAAAAGTGCAATCCAATAAAGCAACCTGATTTATCATTTGAAGAGGTCCCTTGGCCCTGAAGGTTATCAAGTCGCTGGCAATGATTTAGGCCCTCATTGATTATACAGCCAGGCAGGCAGCCCTTTAGACTAACAGCATAGTGAATGTCCAGTTATACCTTACAGTTGTCTTAATGCTGTTTTCTCTAACTGTTGAACTGCATGAAGACGAATCAGACAGTAACACAGCTGACACAAAGCTTCGTACTGTGGTCGTCTGTGTGGCCGCCTGCAGCAGGAGGGCTCGACAGATGAAAGACAGACTTCAGGGCAAATCATGTCACCGCATTGATCTGAACGTTTCTGTGTGCCCCAGGGCCAGCGATGACCCTGAGAAAACCAACACCACCTACTTGGAGGAGTCTCAGCCCACCCATGGTAAGAGAAGAATGGACAAAGAGGAAGAAACAGAGAGAGGGAGGGAGGGATGATAGGGGGGACAGATAGAGAGGAAGGGAGGAGTAATGGAGACAGGCAGGCTGGGAGATAGAGGGATTGGCCTGATGGAGCAGGGGTATTTTTATCCCGTCAGCACAAACGTGTAATGCCTATTCCATTAAAATATTGTGATCTCAACCCAATTAGTTTAAGTAGCTCTGCCATTCCTGGAATACCTTCTGACATTTTGGGACCAGTGAGTGCTCTCTGTCTCAAATGAAAATGATTTAAAAGGCAGCATCAGTTTGGCAACCACCGTCTATTGTAAGGCTTTTTGCTTAGTTTTTCAGTCAGCAGTTTGATGCATTATCATATACGTCCTCTAAAAAGGTGCTGGGATATTAGATGCTTCACTTCAGTGTATAGATATACAGTATCACAGATTAACTAAGGTATTTCATGCCTTAATAAAACAATTGACAGTGCAAGAAAAATAGGAGATTAATGTAAAGAGATCATACGTAACAAAGGTCAACAGCTGGACTTGAACTGTAGACTTGGTAGTACAAGGTTGTTATCCTGAACCCGAGGTCACTAAGGGTCCCCTACTTACGACAAACTGTTGGTCAAGCTTTATTGATCCTATAAGCTATCAGACAACCTAGGCGACCTATTTTGTGTACCAAAGTGCATATACAACATTTGAAAATCAAGACCCAGAATCTACAGCTATGCTAGCTGCTCTTTAAGGCTGTAATCAGGCAAGGTGGTGCTTTGATCTGAATGCTACATCAGCATATTAACAGTGAAAATGCTAACATGCTAATTTGTAGCTGTTTATGATATTCACCATTGTAGTGTTTTGCTTTCACTCATTGGCACCGAATACAAAGTACATTTTTGTTTGAGTGCTAATCTCGAAGATCTCAGTTTCGTTCTCTTTGGCGGCACTTAAGGCGATAAAGGGTAATTGCGGGACTACTCAGTGTCGCATGTGTGACGGTTGGCTCCCTTTGTTACGGTTCTAACTCTTGTCATTGATCTTTTCTTTGTTTGTTCAGCCACAGTAGATTACTGTTTACTCGCAACTTTTGTTGAGACGGGAAAAGCAGCCGCTTAGCTCCGCCTACCCTCTCTGGCAGACCAACTACAGCTGTGTGATGGAAAACGCGTCACTAACTGGGCGCCGCTTGTGATTTTTTACACGAAAGTCGCAGCCAACAGCCAGTCCGTAATACTGCAAATGCAAAGGCTTTCATCAGTGGACCATAGGCTCACTCACCATTGTGTTTTCTAATTCGGCGATGGATAGTGACTTAACAGACATTTATATACATGAAAATCTTTCATTATTACTTTAACTTCTTCTTTCTTTGACGACCTCGAATGTTATTGACATACAGTATTTCAGTTCAAGAGGTGGACGAAGAGAGAAACACCTTTTCATGCCCCTCACACATGGCTTAAAAGTCTCATCAAATCAATGACAAAATCAAAAACAAACTAAATCCTTTTCTATCTTTCCTCACCATCACCTCCCGCTCATCCTTCATCCCTCTCTCTACCGCTCTGTCTCTGCCCTCTCGTATCTCTGCTAGAAATCACCATCAGGGTGGATGAGTCAGAGTGCCTGTCGATGGCCAGCTCTCACGACCAAGAGACCGAGCGCTTCCTCTCCACGGGCACCACCGGCCGTCGTGTCTCCTTCAACGAGGCTGCGCTCTTCGATCACGGCAAGAAGGCTCAGGAGAAGGGCCGCAGGTCAGAAAGCAAACACACACACACAAAGAGCTGTGCTGTTTATTCAGTGTTAGAGTGGCATTCATTTTCCTGCAGTCGAGCTTTACTGCTCTGCGAGATCAAAAGAGGTACACATTTTACTGTGTCCATCTCACTTCAGTTAGTGTAGGGTTAAGAATACATTCAGAAAGCATTGTGTATGCTTTGGACATAAAGAGCTCTCACTCTGTCTCTTTATTTCACTGCCCTACTTTCTCTTAAAGCTCTGAGCCTGATATGTAAATTCTTCAAAAGGAATTAAACTGTGGGGCTAAATGTGAAAACCAGTGAAGCTCTGATAGGTTTGAAGTCAAATATTTCCCAAGGCTGTTTGACTCTTATTTCTTATCTTGCAAGGATTTTATATCTTCTTATTAATCTCTTCCCTGTTCACCCCAGGTACACTCTGACAGAGGGCGACTTTCACCACCTGAAGAACGCCCGGCTCACAAACCTCCACATCCCTTCCCCGGCCCTCAAGATAGTCACCATCCATGAGTGCGACTCGGCCGAGAACAGCATCACAATGCCAACGCGCCCTGCCGCTAAGTCAGCCCTTTCCATCTTCCAGGTGATAGCCTTTAACCTGCTGTTAGTCCTGATGCATCATTAGTCCTGACCGGGGCCAATCAGAACATCAATCACTTGGTTTAGAAATGTATCAAGCTAATGTACCCAAACACAGGAATGAGGGATCTTTCTGCCTGCTCATTTCAACAGGCGGGGCTCATTGATTTCACATTTAGGTGATGCGGTTCATTCACCGGTACTCGTCTGACAGCTGGAGAGGAAATTAAATTTACTCACAGATGTTCCTAATACAGGGAAAACAAACTTTTGAAGTGGAAAAACTTCCTGTCATTTCAAACAGATGACTAAGTTGGATCATTCTGAATCACCTCATTTTGTTTGAGAAAGCATGCACTGTTAGGATTGACTCTAAAGGGGTAATTGTGCTGTTTTGTGTGTGTGTGTGTTTTCCTTCAGCCGATGCTGTGCCCCCTGCCACAAACAGCTTTGACCAGCCTGAGTGTCAATCCCAGCTGTGGCCTCCCTGGAGACGCTCTCAACTCTATGGTGGACACCAGCTTCAGTGAAAACACTATAACTCTCAGCACTAAAGAGCCAAGCTCTGTAAGTCTGCCCCAACTACTCTCAAATATAACCTTATATCACATCAAGTGATAACTGTCATAATTATGATGCTTAAATAAAGTGTGGAGTGTCACTCAGGTTACAAATGTCCTGTTAGGCCTCATGTTTTGGATAAAGTGCAGCATAAACTGTAGATCAGCCTTACACCAACAAGCCAGTCAGCCAGTGAGTCATCCGTACAGACATCGGAGGGTCATGAAGCCTGAGGGAGGACCAACAAGAGTGATGGTTGATGGGTAAACAAGAAGCCGGTGTGGAGCATCACTGTCAGAAGGGATTACACACATAGCTCCAGTTTTGGCAGGTTTTCTTTCTGACCATGTTTCTCTCTTTGCTCAGATCGAGATAATGGGAGCCGGGCCCCGGGGCAGAGGCAGCAGTGTCAGTGTTGGAGAAGGAGCCGCGGTGGGGAGCGGTGCCCCTCCTGCAGGCGGCGGTGCGGGAAGCCAGGGGCCCATGCTGCAGTTCTTCACCAAACTGCGGCGCCATGCTAGTCTGGAGGGGGCCAGTCCCTACTTTAAGATCAAGAAATGGAAGCTGGACAGCAGCCAGAGAGCCTCCAGTCTGGACACCAGAGGTAATCGATCCTTGATGGTGTAAAGTATATTTCTATGATCTTATTTTTAGAAACAATCTGCGCTAATGCAGCAGGAAAGGGAAACAAGTCTTTGTGTAAATCATAACAGAGACAATTTAGTTACACAGTTGGCAGTGTCTGTCTGGTGTATTTTCTCTCTGTAGTATTTTTGGCAACATTCTCCGGTGGTGAACAGGCAATGGTTAAGCAGGGGGCCCCAGCAACCAACTGTGAGAAGCCTTTCACCTGCTAGGAGTCGGATATACACACAGACACACACACGTACAAGACAGATGGCTGAGTGACGTACAGTTTGCTCTTTCCAAGTCGATTTGAGCCCCTGAATAAATCCTTCCTGCCGATCTCCTTCATCCTATACACACACACACTCTTCGGTTCGTTCATTCTATCAAACCAAGGCACCAGAAAAAGATCCCAAAATCCCCCCAGAAACCTTCACACTTGATTGAAGCTTTCTTTTAAATGAAGTGTCACTTCACTCCTGCCTGCTGCCACACAACTGAAACAACTCTCTGCTCTGATCCCGTGTTTGCTGTGAGTCAGGCTCCCCTAAGAGGAGACAGTTCCAGCGCCAGCGAGCCGCCAGCGAGAGCATGGACCAGGACGACAACGACGCACACCACATAGACCTCATCCAGTACATCGCCCGCACCCAGGACATCCCCTACTGCTCCAGCCAGCCCACCACACGTCTCCTCTCACCCCCTTCCACACCACCGCCCTCCCTCGGCAGGTATCTTTAATTCCCTTGCCATTCATCCTGTTCACTGCTTTGCTGCCTTGCACTCATTTCTTTACAGTAGCTAGAAAATGTGTGTTAAAGTGATAATCTCAAAGATTTTCAATTTGAAATAAATGTCTGTTGATGAAAGCCTTTGCATTTGCATTATTTAGGATTATTACAGACTGGGTGTCTGCTAACATCGGGCTTTTTGCTTAGTGGGAAACGTTACAATCGGCATTCAAACCCGGGTCAAATGACTCTGCAGTAGACCCGGGTAATTATTGCCTCAGCTCTGACCAGCATTGATTGGAACACAAAACCTGGGTCAGCGCGCTAATCTCCGCACCCTTTCTGGCGTGATGCTGCCGCCCGTCTCCGTCCAAGCAGCGCTCGAACATCGTTCCAAATTTGTCGCTACTGAGTTTGATAAATAGACTGAATGAGTAACAGATAATAAAGAACTAACCACCGTAACATCTTCACTGGCCTCCATGCTGCTTACTAAACTACTACTATACTACTATTGTTTACTAACCCTGTTTCCGGCGCGTTTTTGACGTCAGACGGTGACGCAGCAAAAAAGAGACCAAAAGGAGTATACTCTTCTGGCAATGGGAAAAGGGACAATTTTTTCCATCAGCCAGCTGTGGTCGGTCTGCCAGAGAGGGTAGGCGGAGCTAAGCGGCTGCTTTTCCGGTCTCTACAACAGTTGTGAGTAAACTGTAATCTACAATGGCTGAACAAACAAAGAAAAGACCGAAACAAATTCGACACTCAGATGAGGGCAAACAGTCGAAAAGAGTTACAACCCGGAGCCAACCGTGGATATCACACATGCAGCACTGTTTGGATATCCGGGAAGTGTGCTCCCGCAATTACCGTTTATCGCCATAGTTGCGGCCAAAGAGAACAAAACTGAGATCTTCGAGATTACCACTTTAAGTATATTTAGGATTTGGCTTCAATTTCCAATTCTTCACCACTTTGCCTTGACATTAAACTGTGCTTTACAGCAATCATTGCAATTGTTTTAACATGCCAGATGAGAGGGTATAGAGGAAAGTTTAAGGCAGATATTAGTGTGAAGAAAATGACACTGAGTAAATGAAAAATACAGAAAATTATGTTTGAAAACTGCCCTTTTCTCTTTTTTCACAAATTGTTTTGCCATGACATTTAACTGGATTTAAAACACACCATGCTGTGTATCTGTAACTACGCCTGCCACTTAAATTAAAACAAATTTGATCCCTGCAAGCAAGAGTTCTTTCAAACCTTTTAATTCAATGAGTTAAAGTCAGACGTAGGGGATTCCCAAAGTGCAGTAGAGTAGAGAATCAGGACACAGGGTTTATATGTGGCATTGGCAACCATTCCATCGCTGACATGGTCTAAAAATGTCCGGGGAAGTACAAGGGCCATCTGTTATTTTAAGTTTGCACTGGAATTGCCCAATATATGGTTATGCAACAAAAATAATCAAGTATTTTCTCAAGAAACTAATTATTATTCTTTTCTGAAAATGAGATTAAACAGAATCAGTATTTCCTGTTTGCAGATGTTTGTTTTTGAAAATTAAAGGAATTTCCTGGAAGCTGCAGAGAGACTCGATGATCCTCGTGATCATTGACAGTTTATTGCTGCTAATGAGTTATGTTTCATGCAACTCTCGTTTGCTGCACAGCAGGGGGATTTCTGGGAGTTTTCCACCACACATGGCTTAAGTATTCAGCTCAGTTCTGTTTAAGGACATGCAAAAGCAACCATTGCAAGTCATGAAATTCATTCTGTGCACTGTGATCGAGCCACACCTCAGATGAATGTGTAATTTAGGTAAACGCGCCGACACTGACGCTTGTTTTGTGCGTTTGTTTGTTTCTCCCCTCATATTTCTCCTTATCTTCTTCATTTTATCTCGTCTCTCCATACCTGTGTGCACTCTACAGGGTAGAGGTGGAGGTCATAGTGGAGCCCAGCTGCAGCCACGGAGGACCAGGGGTGATTGGCCTTTCTCCTGATCCCCAAGATGAAGCACTGTCCCTGGCAAGAAGGGAAGGTGCAGACCCATCAGACCCCCAAGATGCCCAGGACCCCCAGTCACTTTATAAAGACATCTGGACTCTACGTGCGTCACTGGAGCAGTACGCCGCCTCTGACCAGAGCAGCAACAACGACAGGAACTCTGTCTGCAGTGATGCTGACAGTGTGTGTTCGCTGGGCGGACGCACGGAGACAGAGAGAGGAGGGCTCCCCAGATATCCATCCCAGGATTTAGGAGACGAAGCCGAGGGTGGAGAGGATGACAAGGACAATTTGATGTATACGGATGAGAGGTTGGCGGTGAAGGAGGGAAAAAGGAGGAAACAGGGAAGCACAGAATCAGAGCGAGGGGGCAGCGATGGAGAAACAGGGACTCGTAAATTGCTGCAGATGGACAGTGGCTATGCGTCGATTGAGGCTCCAACTCGGGGTCCAGAGGAGCTGCGACTGTTTGGGAGCATGAGTGGAAGCCCTAACAGAACAGCCCACGAGAAAAGGCACCACTTCACAAACGCAGGGCGTACAGGCACAATCGGTGAGAGCTTTGAGTCTCATCTCTTCGAGGAGGAGCCGGAAGATGAGGTGTTGTTGGGGGCCAGTGGAGGAGTGTCCGTAGACAAAGGTGCTAGCTCACTAAGCTGGTTCCCTTACGGTCAACTGCTCACACCTGGAGAGGCTGCTCAGCCCTCCCCTCAGCCGCCAGTGCTGCACCGGCGAGACTACAGCATAGATGAGAAGACAGATGCCCTCTTCCATGAATTTCTACGCCATGATCCTCAGTTTGACCAGCAGGAGTCGCCGCTAAGGAAGCATCGGTCCCGAATCCACCTCCGCAAGCAGTGGCAGCGCCACAAGCAGTGGAGCGACCCCGGTGTCAGATACTTCCAGTCCTCTTTTGAAAGACAGCGGACACCTCTACGGAGGGGCGAGAGTGTGAACTACCCACTAGAGACAAGCTATCACAGTACGCTCCCCCGCATCGTCAGTGCTCCTGATGAGGAGACCAGCGACGGCACTGGCAGCACGCCTGATACTCCAAAGATAGAGCCTGCAAGTACTGGAAATGGGGGAAAGGACAGGGATCAGACTGTCACTGTCAGAGACAATGAGGATCACGCCTCCTCGTCCCCACCCCCTGTTGCTCCCTCCCTCTCAGAGAAAGATGGAGTCGTTAGTGAGCACCATGACCCTCAGGAGGACAGCAAACCATCTGGACTCCCTCCCGAGCCCCCGGACGAGCGCTCTCCCCCTCAGCTGCCCGACTCCTCAGGCTACGGCCCGCAGACCATCACGGCCGAGCTCACAGACAAACTGACTGCTCACCTGGATGAGAGGCTGTACACAGGCCTTCGCAGGACCAAGGACACGCCCCCTGAGTGTGTGACGGTGGCGGCCACGCACGCTTCTCCAGACCACAGCCCAGTGTAGCAGGGCTCCAGTCGTCCTCCTCATCAACCTAAATCCTGCTGATACACATGTTTTCCTGTTTTATTTGTCTGTCTTTGGTTTAAGTGTCTCACGTCTACAGCTTGAATGGTGTGATCCAGACCCATAAACACATAATATAAAGTATGCTTTAAGTCAATTCATAAACACTTACCTTAGATCATTTTAGTTACAGTTCGTCCACTAGAAACACAGCCAGTCCCTCTTCATCGCTGTTAACATTAAGCTGTTCGATGTCGCCATTATGCACTTCATTAGTGAAGAAAGACACAACTCAAAATAACAGATAAACAGAGCTAACATGTGTAATGTCGTATGGTTTAAGTAACAATAGTTTCTGTGTGTCTGTTTCCGTCTGCACTGCTGTCACTCCTGTCTCTGCTCTCCAGTCTGAACAAGTGAAGCCGAGAGCCAGCTTGGCCTTTGCACTCATTGATCCACTGTGAAACCAGGTGCTATTAGACATGTAGAAAGTGACAGATCTGGATGTAAACCCCCCCTAGTCCCACACTCTCTGTGGAAATTGTCACAACATAGCAAAATGGATCTAACAAAGCTTGAGGCGTAGTTCAGTTGCTCACACCGGTTGTTTAGATCAGTAGTTCCAAGTCTATTAACAAATCTGAGGTAAAGCAAAAAGAAATATAGCCTCATTATTAGTCAACATGGAAGCAATGATTGTGATTGCAAACAACCTGTGCAGCAACATTAGCCTCATCAATGCTTGTGGCCATATTTCCTGCATGTAGCTAGGCAGCTAGAGACGTAGGATGGTAACGTCCCTGCCTGCAAAGCTCAGATTGGTGGATTGTTTAAAGTCGTAAAGGTCGTAAACCAATTAAGTCATCTGGGGCATCCCTTATTTTAAGGGTCAAAAAGGTTAGGAACCACTTGTTTAAATAGATGAACACCAATTATAATGTTAGCAAAGGCCAGAAAAGTGTCGTCGATAAGGTGTTCTTTTGAAAGGGAAGAGATCCTTCGATTCTGCTTGACTCATCCATGTGTTTCCAGGGTCCTGTGTTTTTTAGGTAAGGGCTATCGTTAAAGTTCAAACGTACGTGAAAAAAAACCTTGCTCAGAAAGCATTGAAATGTCTCATAATGTGTAATATTAAAGGGATATTATGCTGGGGAACATAGGACCATGGGAACAAGGATACAATCACATTATCCTCATTGAGTGTCCGACCGGTTATGATGATTGTTGATTTTTTACCCCAATTGCTTCTCAGCTGTTACAAACTGTTATGTTCATTTTTTATTCATTTGTTTAAGTTGAATATGTTTTTGTACGTCTGCATTGCTTAAATGAACATGACAAAAAAACAACAGGTTCTGCACAAACAGACTAAACTAGCAAAGCAGACAGCTGCTAGCACTCTGCTAAGATGACTCGGCATCAGTCACAGATATGACCGTAATTTACATCTCTGTGTTCCGGTCATCGCTGGCATGACCTCTGTCCTAACAAGCAGAACAAACTCAGTCTTGTGCACAGGTTTACTGCCATGAGGTTTGGCAGTTACATCAAAGCTGTGATGGTTAATGGACATGGCTGCCCTAAAAGACGTTTGGTGTTTATTGAGTTTATAAGAAAGGCATGCTTTCTTGTGCATGGGGCTCACAGAACAGGCTTTTTTTGTCCCCATCTTACGTTCTTGTTTTCCCCTCCTCCTCCTCTTCTTCTTCTCCTGAGAAAGTTAACAGTGCAGTAGATATCTCCCATGTGGGAGCCCGAGGACTTTACTTCCTGTCAGCTTAAAAATCCAGACCGAACAAAGATGGTATTTGTAGTTTAGTCAGCTTTATTTTTACTCTTATTTGGCCTCCTTTGTGAGCTTAAAACAAACCATAATGCCATTCAGCAGATTATGTCCTGTTGGAAATCTATTTTTGCTTATACATCTCTGCTCTTACATCCTGCGCTGTAGCAACAGCTTGATTGTAACCCAGTTTCACTCATAAAATCTTATCCTCAGAGGGGCTGCTGGGCTCTCCGTCTCTCCCACGTGCAGCGAGGGGAGCCACTGCAGAAGAGGGTGATGAATACTAATCATAACAAGAGAAGGATTCCCTCCTTTCATCCCCTGTCTCCCTTCCCTCGTTCTTCGGGGCTGTTACCATGCAGTATATTGAAATGAGTGAATAGAAAATGAGGGGAAAAAGCATTATCCTCCTCTCTTTGTGTGGGTGTAATGATGATGCTCCTCTCCAGCCTGCCGAGATTAGATCTTTCTCCACTTTGTGACAGGATTCTCCTTTTGTGGCTAAGTGGACTCTGAGGACCGAAGCGGCTTTCCTCATTAGGAGAGAAATGACGGAGATGAAAGGAGGTGCGCTCCAATAAGGAGCGGAGAGGGTAGTGATGTTTCTGCTCCGTCTTTTCTTTCAAATACACACACGCACACATTGAATCATCATGTCTCCATAAATACACACGATGTGCTCTGGCACTGTTTTGTGCAATCCAATGTTTCTTGTTTATTTTATGACGGAGAGAAAGGAAATGAAATCCCCCTTTCAGTCATGATGGAAATGATGCGTCCCTGTTGACCGTAATTACTCAGCTAATTCTGACATTTGTTGGAAGAGGGGAAGACTGCTGCATTTCCCGCAGATCAAAGCTACCAGGTCTCACAGCTGAGGCAGGACGAGACGAGAACAGCACAGCAACTACTTAACGTAAATGGCCATAAGGGATGATTACAAATCCGTACATGTGTACAAAGATTTAACTTTGCTGTCTATACAAGCACAATATCACAGGAGCTAGACTAAGTCAATGTCCTTTATTAGGTTTAGACAGATACTGTTTTAACTGGGGACACTGTGTTTGTAAACTAACCAGTAGCCTGTCAAATGCATTGATGCATAGCTGTGTGTTGGTCTGCATGAGAGTTTACATTTTAGTACAAATATTCATGTTTTCTCAGACTTACGGTACAAAATGATCATAGTTAATGCTTATTTATTTCAGACAGATGTCTAAAAATTGGTATGACTAGAGATTTTGTACTAATTGATCCACTTTTAAAGTCATGCTAGGATGCTGTAACTGATGACATTTTGTGAGACTTATCTCTTTGAAAGTAGAAGTATTTCTGTATTCCTTGCTTGTTAGTAAAATTGCTTAATTTCTCAAAGAAAAGACAAGCTTTCTGAACAACTTTGCTTTTGTTGATCCGAATATATTGAGCCTTGAGGGACCAAATCATGAAAAAAGTGTTATTTTAGGGTTTTGGTTTCAAATCTGTGAATAAATGAATGAAGCAAAAATGGATCTAACTCTCTTCATTTCAAGGGAATGGTTGTTAATAAAGGCGTGGGAACAGATCGCAGATAAGGTTCCCTCCCATGAATCTCATTTCATTTTTCTCTGTTGCTTAGGCTCATATTGATTTCTTGCCTCGCCTTATCACCTCCTCCAAATTAACTGGAGAGAAAAAGCCAAATCCAGCCTGTGATCTACAAAGAGAACATCTCAGACGCTGGCTTTCTTCACACCTTATAATCCATCCCACTGGCCTGAGCCGCAGGGCCAAAGTTTAGAAGAGACAAAAGTTTCGAAGACATTGCTTTGTCCTGCTGTCTTCTTGTTTTGATATGAATCATTATAAATTAATCACAACTGTTGGTACTGATATCTAAATGCACTAACACTGGGATTATCTAATACTCCTTTCCCACCTAAATTTAGAGTGTTGACGCAGGTTTATCAGAGAAAGGAAGACCCACTTATAAATGTGGATTGTCTCTTTTCCCATTGCCAGTGGAGTATATTCTGGTCTCTTTTCTGCTGCGTCACCGTCTGACATCACAAACGCGCCAGAGACAGGGTTAGTAAACAGTGAAGGTGTTACGGTGGTTAGGTTTTTATTGTTTCTATTACTCATTCAGTCTTCAGCCGACAAATCTGGAATGATGTTCGAGCGCAGCTGAGATGACAAGGAGTCGCAGAAGTTAACGTCGGAGCATAGCATCGCGCCACAAAGGGGGCAGTGTCGATTAGCATGTCGACATGGGTTTTGTGTTCCCATCAATGCCGATCAGAGACGAGGCGATAATTACCCAGGCCTACTGCAGAGTAGTCTGAATGCTGATTGTAACCTTTCCCATTAAACAAAAAAGCCGGGTGTTAGTGTTTTGACCAGTGGGAAAGCGGCCTAATTGCCCCCACCCACCTGCCCTTACACTTACACAGAGACTGCATAGCTTTGTCTTTGAGACTTTCTTTTACTTTAGGTAGAAAATAACCCACAAAATAAAAAACATATTACAAAAGTAATAAAAGGCAGTAAACTAAAGCGTAATGTTGGATATATGGATAGTCTCCTCTCCTATCCTGGCACGTTGCTCATGCTCTCTGTATGTTTATAGATCAGTGCTAATCAGCCATCTTTGTTGTTGATGTAGAGAGTCACGTTTCCGAATCAGACACTTTGATTGGCTCCAGTAGGTGCCATCGGCCTGTGTTTTATTCAGTGATACAGAGGTGACATTGGAGGAGTACCAGAGGAAAGCGAGATGACAGAGAGAAAAGAGAAAAGTTTTTATATAAAAAGAAAAGGCAAAAAAGAGGTATAACACAGCTGAGGCGTTGAAGTTGATTTTTGATGGAGGAGATGTGGATGAAAACTCCAACGACTCTGCGCCCGGTAAGGAAATGCCCTGACAGGAAAAAAAGACAATGCCTGGTAAAAAACGCCCAAAGGCTCTGCCCAAAAGAATGGGCATAACTCATGAACAGTAGGAGCTAGAAGCTTCAAGTCACTTCTAGAACAATCCTAACACAGTTAGGAGTTGTTTTTCCGATCATATGGTTTGCAGTGTGGTTTTCAATAAAATATGCAAAAATTTAAGTTGCAGCGCCCCCTATGGATGGATGCGCCCTTAGCATTCGCCTATACTGCCTATGCCACGGGCCGGCCCTGGTGGTGCATTAGTAGGAGTAGCCTATGCCAGGATGTAGACGATATGAGATTGCCAAGAAATTTCTGAGCATTTGACACTTATTAGACATACTCAACAGCCACAAAATGTATTGTGTCTCTTCACACTGTGCAATGGATAAAATAAATGGGAATTGTGGTTTTCAAGTAAGTGTTATTTAGATTGATACAGTCAGAATGCAAAGAAGACTGCTCCTTGAGTATGTTTTTATAGCCATGCTAGCATTTCTTAGCATGCTAACATCAGCATGCTAACATTAGTCTGTGTTTGTATTTTGGCATTTTGCAGGACTTTCACCCAGGAGTAACGCAGAACAGTGTACATGTTCCAGTTTAGAGTCCACGTTTACTTATAAACCAAACCATGATCTTAGTAGGTAGTATTGGTGTCTTAAAATTAATTATCCCTTACTGTTTCACAATGTTAACTACACATGGAAGGGTTAAAATATTATGTCAACTTGACAAGTGGGGTTATGGGTGTAGGTCCTGTGTTTGTCATATTGGCTAATCCCATCTTGAGTGGTACTGCAGAACACTTCAGTGAAATACTATCAGCAAAAAAAGCTTACGCTAACATGCTAGCTTGCTAACATTCACTAATTAGCACGAAACAAAAAGTGCAGCTAAAGATATTAGAAATTAGTTTCGAGGTATCTGCATAGACGTTCAGACAAATACAATTTTTGACCCGATAAAAACGTATGTACTTTAAGTAAAACATATGTATCGCCATAATGCTTAAAAACTGTGCTGCCCAAAAGCAAAATATAACACCTAACAAAGGGCACCCCATTATAAAGGAACTAAGGGAGACAGAGCTGGAAGGTAAGTGAACCACACCTATTAATGCAGATTAATACAAAGCCTGACTCTTGCAGCAGAAGTCCCATACTGTGTTAATAAAGTCTGGGATACCCCCAACCCACCCCATGAACCGATATATCAAAGTCAAGGTGAAGCAAACTGTAGTGTGCTGGTTGTAGCGATGGAGGAAGCAGCAGGGAGAATCTTCACATACTGCTGCTCACGAATACTGCAGGTAAAAAAGACTAGAGATAATATATGTATGAGCTACACGTGAGTGCATTACAATCAATAATCAATAATGTTGCGACCATTATTAGAGTAATGTTATTGAACTATGACGGTCAATTAATGTTCTTTAAACATTTGTTATAATCAAACAAGAGAGAAAATAACCAGATGAATCAATAAGGCTTACATGCAAACTCCATTCAAACCATTCAGTCTCTATAGCAAATCTGTCTACTGATTTAATGCACATTACTTGCACTGCATACTGATGAAGTGCAGGCAGAGTTGTGCAGTCTAAATGTTCATTCAGAGAAGGATGACTTTGAAGGAGAATTGAAACTGAAAGAGGGGGGCAGCAACAATTTCAGTCTGCCCTCCTCTGTGTTCATTTCACTCTTTTGCATCATCCTTTGTTCCCCCCCGCCCCCATCACTCTTTGTTGTCTGTCAGCCAATCGCTGAGCTCGACACCACAACAGTCAGCCAGTCCGGAGTTTGTAGCGGGGGTTCCTTCAGTATGTGACATTGCGTCATCATTTGTGCAGTGTGGAAAATCCAGTGAATCAACTTTTGAGGTCTTTTTTCAAATATCCACCCACAATTGTCAAAACAGCAACGTAGAGGTGAATGAAATAAATGCTTTTTTGGCCTTGTCTGAGGATCTCTTTGTAAAAAAATTTGATACCCTGTGTTGTGCATGTGCAAAACAAAACGGGGGCCTACAAACAAACATGACGCCAACACAGCTACACACAGATTTTTAGGGACATTCAAAATCCGATTGTTAAAAGAAAGAAACAAGCTTATGTTGTTGTTTATTTAGTTATTATTCATAGTTAGCAGCCTTTGATGCGCTGGTTTAGCTCAGTTGGTACAGAGGCTACAGTCCTCGTCGCACTGATCGCAGGTTCCAGTCCGCCAATCATTTGGCGCATGTCATCCTTCACTCTCTACTCCCCACATTTCCTGTGCCTCTTCAGCTGTCCTATCTAATAAAGGCAAAAGCCAAAGAAAAAAAAAAGAATACATTGTTAGCAGCTTTTAATTAACACCATTTCCCATGAGCATTACACCATCATGGGTTAAATGTCACAGCTTGTCAAAGGGGACGAGTTCAGACATGTCTGTTACAACAGCAGGACACAGAGGACTGAACATTTGGATGTTTTGAACAGCAGAGATTACAACTAACTAACAATGGAAAAATAGACTGCTGCTGAATATTATACTGACAAAAACCATACAAGGCTTGAGTACTTATACTTAAGACAAATTAATGATTGTTTAACTTTCTAAAAAACTACTCCCTTCTTGTAGTAAGTATTGAAGTGGACTAGTCTGGCATCACCTGACCAATTTGCAAAAGGGAAAATAATTTTTCAAGGGGCGTTATTAACCAGTGCAGATCACACCCAGAGGCTTTGTATTGACTCTACCATCATCATGTATTGACTCTACCATCATTGCATAGCCTTGTTTACGGCCCATAATCTGTAACTCTGCAGCCTAATAACAGAAATGACAGATGCAATATAACCTTTACAGCTCTTTATAATGCTAACAATCTGACAGTGAACTGGGCAGAGGCATACAGTATCAGGCACAGCTGTTTCAATGAGAATAATACAACACAGGCTCTTAGTTCCACCAGTGTTGCAGAGCTGTTTTGAACTGCAGATGCTACTTCAAATTTGAAGTAGAGCTCTTTACAGCTGACGAGCACTTATCCTCCAGGCCTAACTTACATTTCACCGTCATGTTGTTCTCTTCCTTTTCACCCAAACATTGAAAATAGTGAAAAATAAAAATAATGAAAATATTTCCAAGAAGTAAATGCTGTCGTCTGGCTAGATGAATTAGCTAGCTACACATGCGCACTGACACAACTATAGGTTTGCCATCCGCTTTACTGGATTTGAACTTGCCAGCTATTTTGGTTGTTTTCAAAAATGCCTCAACAGTGCTTTAACCCACCCCGTATTAGAGAAACAGTTGTTATTGGCCTGACCTGAATCAGGCCGGCTAGAAATCGTTCTGAAAGGAAGTTGGACCATACACATCTAGAGCAAATAAGACATGACCTTGCAGATTCGTGTGGTTCCTTGGCTAGTTGCAGATGCCAATTTGCAAAGGTCACGATTCAGTTAGTCAGAATGAAGTCAGATGAAGGACATGCTAAGGAAGAGATTGCATTGAGTTACAGAAGCTTGTGAAACCAGCACATCTGGGCTCTTTATAAACGTCTGCGGGGATTTGACTCGTGACCTAGTGTGTCGCACACGGCTTCTCTAACCAATATCCTTTCCATTCACTTCTTATTTTGTTTTCCTACTTTGCAACTGTGTTATTGGTTTTTATTTTAGCTTGAACATGATTTATGACCAAACAGACAAGTTAGAGGTTTTTATATTACTCCAATAAGTAAATACAGCAACTTCTTCAAGCTGGTCCATTCACAACTAAACTGTTACTCATACCGTCTAGAACCACAAATGGACATGGTGGTGGTGTTCTGATCGTGCTTCACACACCCACCCACACACTGCACATTTACACACATGAATGAACACATATTTGCCTCTGCAATCCCCTCCACCTCTCCTCCACCTCCCCTCCTGCTCCACAACATCAGACCACTGTGTTCAAGGATGTTTCTGAAAGGGAAAACCCCCTCCCTCCCTCCCTCCTCGTCATCACTCCCCTCTCTCCACCACCTCCACCCACCACCTGCTCCCCCCTCCGCCCACGCGTTCCCCACCTCCCCCGCTCCTCTCTCACCAGATTTTCCTTTAACGGAGTGAGTCCAGGCGGCGTACGAATGTGCGAGAGACGCCGATGAGTCACCGGGTTCCTCTCTGCTCACGATTAGGTGGCTTCTCTGCTTCGCACTTGTTATATGAGGCTAAACAAATGTGATGCCAAAAGCTGATAAGTGTGAAGTAATGTTGACTGAGTAGGCCTTAGCTGTGTGAGGACACACTTAAAGCTAAAAGGGGTTTTACTATTACTACTACTACTTTGTGAAATCACTGGGAAATAATACACAATGCTACTTATGAGGCACAAAAGAGAGGCATGAGGTTCATGTGCATGCAGACACACACGAGAGAAGGTGAGGTGAAAACCAAAGGGAGAGAAAGAGCAGAGAGAGAATCAAGACATTGACGAGAAAAACAAGACAGCAAGACAGGCATAGATGGGGTTAGAAAAGGTAAACGGACTGATAATAGTCAGAAAAAAAGACAAAAGTAGGAGAAAGTAAAGAGGAAAAGAGAGTAGGAGAAAACCCTGAAAAGCTGATTATGCAGCATCTCCTTCCCACGCAGTCTGCCCACGCTCTATCTCTCCACCTCCTCCTTTTCTTCCTCCTCTCCTCGTTCAGGATTCTGCTCCATCCATCCCTCCCTCCCTCCTTCCCTTCCCCTCCTCGGCTGCGTCATCTCCAGCTCTTCATTGTGAGCGCGCCCCCACCCTCCGCCCGCCTCTCTGGGGACGAGGCAGAACTCTCCACTGCTTAGCTTTGTTATTACATGCAGGCTGAAGCTTTTGGGCTATTTGTTACAGCAGCTACTCTTCATGATGGGCTGAAGGACAGAAACACACCCACACATATGCAGACATTAATCCACACTGGAGAGTTATCTTTTATTTATGCAGCAGCCTGTAAAACCCACTTTAACTGTAGTGATGCGTTTCATTAATGCTTGGTGAAAGATGTTGCCCAGGCTTTTAGAAAGTCAAGGATTTTCACCATCTTTGTGTTAAATGTAGTTAACTTCCAGCAGATGATAGAAAAGATATTAATGCAGAAATGAGTGTTGGTGGGGTTTCCTCACTTGTCCTGTGTGTGGTTACTGCAATAACAGCTGAAGGTGAAAACGACTTTGTCCACAACTTTGTCTGATCCAGCAGATAGAGATTCTCGGACGCACGCTCCTCCTGAGACGTCGTCCTGCATATAGACATACACGCTGATGATGTCACTCTCGCCAGTCCTCCTTTGGATCACCCGGGGAAAAAACGTGGGTCAGCTCTGAGGTAAATTGAAAAACAAGTGACTCACAACATCTTGAGAAGAAAAGCTACAAGCCAGGATATCAGCACTACAACAAGGGAATTGACCAGAGGGTTGTGACTCAAATTATCCTCCTCATTAAAATATCAATACTTGTCGAGGTCACACGGGGCCCGAGGAAGTGAGTGGGCTAAGAAAAGTAGCTGAAGAAACGGACCAAAAAGGAATTAAAAAGAACTTCACATATTTACTAAGCAATATTTTCATTTAAAAAATGTATCAAATGACCATTTTAAAACAGTTTGACAATGTGAAAGGGGTCACTCATAGTGATAAGCCTACAGAGGCCTCTAGAGCCAAATCTGTAGCGACAAGCTAGCTTCACAGAGCTTTATAGAAAGTTAAGCTAGTTGTTTAGCTGTCCGGGCCCAACCATTTTTGTTTTGTTTAACCGTCGTTCTTATAAGCTGTTTCCACCTCCTCCATCGGGTGCATCCTTCGTGGCCCAACGTATCCCAAGATTCATTGCAATTCAAACGAGATAGCGGACTTTTACGCAGCCGCGGAATACACGTTTAAGTGTACTACATTTTTTGGTTTCAACTCAATCGAATAGCTAGCGTTACACATATTTCTGTCATAACTGTCAGTGTGCTGGGGCACAGGTTTAGCTCAGCGGTTAAATCGGCGACCATATACAGAGGCTATAGTCCTCGATGCGGCGGCCCTCGGCTCAACTCCCACCCTCTCTCTTCCCCTGTTTCCGACACTATCCACTGTCCTCTCATAAAAGACAAAAAAAATGATCTTTAAGTGTGCTAAATGTTAGCTTTCAGGCCAAAGAGGCCGTCGTTATGTATATGATGTTGACCAGTGTAATGAACAAAGTGCCGACGTGATTGTCCACCATCGCCAGTGAGCAGCAGACGGGAGACGAGAGACATCGTGAAGGGGCAATTTTAAACACCCCCCAAAGAAGAAGAAAGAAGAAGACTGCGCATGCCCAGGTACTGAGGCTTTGCAGCTCTCACTATAGGCAGAACGACTCCTGGATGCTGACGTAGTTCATTAATACCTGACGGACTGCCATGCTTCAGGATATGCCAGTAGCGTGACTGATATGAGTGCTCGACCCCAATGCAGCTATTGTAATTTAATTATAATTTCTGTTGGTGACTGTGATGCACTGCTTACTTATACAATCATTTTAGCCACTATGAGACTTGAAAATTGCCGTTAATATGTGTGTGAATGTGTGATGAATCTTGTGACAGAAGCAGGTGAAATCTGGTCTCAACATAAACCAGTTTTGAACATCTTTTTCAGACATCTTTTAAACATCCTTCCAATGGAAAAATGCTCACTGGGTCTTGGCATATGGTGCTTGCTACAACCGCGTCTACAAGTACAGTTCCTGAACAGGTGGTACACTGTAGGGGCCTAGTTTGGGGGTTTAAAAATAAGGTCACCCTATCCCTAGCTGCTACATCTGTTAATATACAACTGTTGGCTAAAGACTTTACTCAACGTAAAATATGATATTTGAAAAGCTCATAATAAGCCAGTTTTGTTCAGAATAGAAAATGCAATTTGGCTCTGTGGGTCCTGGAAAACCTCCGCCAAACTACGTAAAACGCGTCATCTGGCGGAGGCCTGGGAGCTTGCTAAACTACACTTCCTCAATCTAGGACGCCCGCCTCCGATGACTGCAGTGTTTAGTTAGTTAACACCACATACTGTAAAATGTATTTGTTATGCAGCATTTGCTCCGTGAGGTGCCTTGAAATGTTGAATTCTCTCCTGTTTTCCCTCCCAGACATTCCACATTTATAACTGAGTCATGTCTCATTCAAAATAAGATAAGATAATCCTTTATTGATCCCCAGGGGGGAAATTCGGGAAAAAATCGGGAAAATTGTCAGGTTTGAAATGTAGACTGCAGACCCAAAGTTTTTTTAGACAATCCACTGGTATATTCTCGTTGTATTTCGCATTCTGTACCGCTCTGTGCCATTGCCTGTCGAGAAAACGGTAGTATTTTACTCCAGCGTCTCTCGCTAGGCTGAGGGAGGCAATGCATGATGGGTAATATAGAATGGGCGAAACCACGAGCTGTTTGTGCAACTTTCTCCACAGCTGTGGCGCCAATTTCAAATATTATTGCTTCTATTGATTACAGAGAACACCAGCTTTGACTGACAGTGGCTTTTTCCAGGGATGAATTGCTCCTTTAAAGAAGGCTACAGCTGAATAATTCTTAAAAAAGGCCTTATGTAAGTTCATCTTGTAATCTCAATAAACCCACAACAAAACCCTTGTTTGTTAGAGATCAAACCATCTAATCAGCACTAATGATCTCAAATGATGCTCAACTAATCTTTATTTATGTTTGCCAATCACATCAGCACCACTGATCACGTCGTCTCATGCCTTACTGCCTGCAGACAATCAGTAAATAATGTGTGCATGTGAACTTAATCAGCTGTTTTTGACTGTGAATGAAGCAAACAGTTGCCACCTTGCTCAAAGGACGAAACAAAGACGGACACAGGTCAGAAGGGTCAACAAGTCGTAAAAAAAAAGCCTTGACGGAAGTTACATTTTGGCGATAGCATCTGTCGACCACCTCAGCTTCATCTATAAGAGCTCCTTTTTTTCTCCTACATAGCACATCTCCATTCGAACATTGTGACAACCAAGTGACAATGAGGCGTTTGATGATTCATTTCTAACGCAGGGGCGTAGCGCTAATGTTTGGAGACACAGCTGTAAACTTGCAAAGCCCGATTATAAGACAACAGGAAATAACTTCCCAATATGGCAAAAAAAATCAGCTTTCTGGAAATTGCGCTCATTTATTCAGAGCTAACAAGTGTTCTTGGACACCACAGGAGTGTTAGGAGCCCCCTTACTCTTTTTGCCTCCCTCATTTCTTCTCGCACCCCCCGCCTCCTTCACAGTGTGCTTCTCAGCTGTTGGTTTACTGATTTGCCGGATCCATAAATAAGTAATCAGATCGGAGCAGCGACATTCCAGCCGCCCTTATTATCAGCCTGCTCCATCAAACACACAAACACCTTATTTGGATGCCCTTTTACCCCATCTTTATGTTGGGGGAAACAGTCTAAACACCAAAGCGGTCTAAAGTGTGTGTATGTGTGTGTGGAGGGACAGTGAGATTGAGGGAAAAAAGGGACGAGAGGGAAACATACAGTCGGTGCGAGTGTGACTAAACTGACTGCAGCAGAATGACTCACCCTGTTGCTATGGGAACCTAAAGACACGCTCTCCTCTAATGTGCGATTCAGCTGCTGGTGGCTGCCGGCTAACAGCGAGAAAATGTACGTTTCCGGAAAAACCATTTAAGGAAAAAGGAGGTTGCAGGGGGCAGTGTATGGGTGCACAGAGCGAGCATGAAAGCCTCTATATCAAAAAAGCAGAAACAGACTAAATGCTCGGATACAACCACACCTCTCTCTCTCTCTCTCTCCGTCTCTCAGCACTGCAGTATGAAACCCAGCGGCTCCTTCTTCTCCACTCTACTGGCCTGATGTGTGTGGGTGTTAAGCTCAGATGCCCTTGGTAAGTAAAAGCCATGTAGGATGAAGTCTGGCCTCCCACCACAAAAAAAACGAATCCCCCTGTAGAATTCATGATGAGCCGAAGTTTTGATTCTTCCGGTTATTCAAATGCTCTTCCTATGATATGTAAGTACCAGAAATCTTCCTGTGATACAATTCCATTCATTGTCGGGGATACAAGGAAGAATTGAACTCAGTAAAACTGCAGTTACGCTGCGATAACCATTATAGAGATGAAAAACCTTGGATTTATTAATTGACTGTTAGTGAAAGATGTGTGTGTAAATAGAAACTCCCCTCTTATTAAAGGCGAGTTCATAGTGAGTACGGATATGGTCATAAAACTTAGTACTACACAGAGGATTCACACTGTAATCACAGACATTGCTGAGTTGAATAGATAGTTTTCTGAAGTGAGGTTATGTGAGGTACTTATCAGTAGTGCCTGCACTACGTACATTAGATAACAGTCAGCACGGACCTATTAAGCCAATCGGAGTGCCGAAACAGGAGCTAAGCTATGTACAGCTGTACACGTCGGGGTCATGAGAAACACTTTAGCCCCTTCAAAAGGCCACACATATATGAACATGAAGTGTACACTATATTATTGAACATTTTTACAGCTTCATCTCGATGAAAGACAGCCCCGTCCTTCAGCACTACGTTTTTGTCCGTACAACGGCTCCGTATTCCTACGCATGCCGTGCTGTGTATTATGCTGTATGTCAGCTGTTTGGGTCAACAAGTGCAGTGGCCAGTGGAACTTCACTTTTCTGAAGATATCACAGTTGCTGTTTTTTTCCCCCAGACTGTTCAAACAAATAATGTCCTGGTCATCACGTAGATTACAACGACTTCTGTTGAGTGATAATGGCCTCAGACAGCTGTGGCTATAGCTGCAACGAATGTAAATACACGACTTAGACAACTCCACATCTACAGTGATCATTTTTCTGAAGAATATTAAGAATATCAACGCCAAATAATCCAGCTAGACTCTTGCTTAAGAGCAATACTGTACTCAACCATCAGGAAAGACAGCTCTAAGTAAGTAAGAGAATGAAGCAACTCAACAAACAACCACAGAAGCGTCCCCCTCTCTCCCCTTTGGCCCGTCTATCTCTTTATCATTTTGTCATTTTAAACATATTGTATTTTTGTATTTGTTCTTCTATAAACTGCGGACTCAAACAGCTGATCGGATACTGTTTGCTGCATACGTAGCACTACAGAGCCATTGTACAGTTAAAAACATCTCAGAGGACAGGGCTGTCTGACGTCAAAGTGAAAGGGTGACAATATTCATAACTATAGCTTAAAATTAAACTGAATTTTTTTCTAGGACTTATTTTCTTCAAACAACCCAAACTATCCCTTTAAGGCAGGGGTTCTCAAACTTTTTGGGGCCAGGGACCTCTTACAGGAGAGAACATGGACCCCCTCATAATCTTAATACCGATTAAACACATGCTTACTACCATTTACAGTCTTAGATGCTTATGTCCCTAAATACTTCTGACCTGTTTCATAGTTATAAACAGAAAAACATTTCAAATTGAATCATGTTAATACCACTTATATACTTAAAAACAGAGGGTCATTTTATTCAAATTGCTTGTGGACTCAACTTGACAGCATTTATACGTAAAGCTTTCAGAAAATGAACAGTAGCAAAATAGCTGCAGGAACCGTTCGTTGCGACCTGAGTGAGTTGAGTGATTCATGACAGATTGACTTCATGTGTCACGATTATATCAGTTTCTATTGGTCCAAAGCTATGTGGGTGGGAGTAATGGACACATTATGTTTGTTTCATTAGCGCAAATGGTCCTCATAGACATGCAGTTTTTAATGATACAGCACAATTTTGTAATCTATTATACATTTATGGAATTATGATAGAGGAAATTTCCCATTTTTTATTCCCTTTCCTACAAGGAAATGCGGAAATATATTTTTGAGGTGTTAACAAATGTGTATGTTCTTACCCTCCCCTCAGGAAAAAAAACCCCAAATACATAACACTCCCTCTTTACTGAAATGCTCTCCCTAATAATTTGTGTACAGTCCCTAAGTTGTAATAACACAATATGTGCCCTCATTTTGTATTTGCAGGGAAATAAATGTAATTTCCCAGCACACACAAACACGACTTTGGTTCGACACACTTAACCTATAATTAACCAGCGATAGAAAATGAATCAGACCGTGTCTCACTGTTCCGGGGGTGTGAGAGACGCAAAACACCAAAGTGAGGAAAGAGAAGAGTGATGGTCCTCATGTTTAATTAATTGGGTCCTGTGTGGACACGGCCACAGTTCCAGGCAGCTCATTAAGCTCCGCCATGGAAAAATAAATGATCCAATTGGAGAGCTAACACAATAAAGCAACAAAGGCTAATAAATACACAAGACATAATTTCCCCTGTGACCCCAAACACAGGTCTCACCTCAGGAGGAGTGGGTTGTATATTGTTGTGCAGTCAGACAAACATGTTATAACAGGAAATAAAGAGATTATTCTCTTTAACTTCAGACCGCCTGTCACAGAAACACACTGATGGAGTCTGTGATTAAAGAGGCTCCGAAGATGTAGCCTTTTTCACCTTGTTTGACTCATCGCGGAGTCACTGCAATAAGAGTGGAAAGAGGAAAAAGTTGTTTCATAAGTATGACGAAGCGATTACAGTGGAGAAAGACTTACTAAAGATGCTGCTGTACATGGTATGGTATTAAATCCAAACCGAAGGCCTTTTAAAACAATTATCATGCATTTTAAATCTGCATCCCCTCCATAAATGATTATGTGTGTTTAATGTCTTAATGTCCTAATGTGTGCTTAAATGTGTGTGTGTGTGTGTGTGTGACTGCATGTGTTGGCTTGCCAAAGGGGCTGACACCGGCACCATGCTGCAATTAGCCAAACAAGAGACAATGACATATTGAGCCCTGCTAGCACCTTCTGTTAGACAGCCTGCAAATGCCTCTGCAGGCCATGGCTGCTGACACAAGTACAGTATCATCCTGTACAACATCACACAACACTTGATGTTGAAGCAGGTCATACTTGCAGAAGAACAAAGGTCTACCATACTAAGTCATTTTTTTACATTTGTATACATTTTCATCTTAAATGGGTCCATCATTTTCAAATGAGATTGTTGAAAAAAAAGATTGCATGCATAGTAGTGACAGTGTTCAATTGGTACACGTTTTATGAGGCGATTCAAATTCATTGCTTGTGGGAACAGAGAGCCTTTAGGCCAGTGTACAAACAAGATGAAAAAAAAATCCAGTAATTCATGAACAAAAATGATTTATTATGGGTTAAATGGAAAAATTCCCCATAAATAGCATCAAAGCGCTTTCCAAGAAAAGATGAAGAAGTTATGTAGCATAAAAATAAATTAAATCAAAGCTGTTAATCTACACTGTAAAAGACTACAGTTATACTAAAAGTATATACGTCAGCAAGTGAAATATATTGAAATGAGTTAAGTTCGCCTGCATTACCTAATTTTCAACAGTAACAATTGCAACCCAAAATAACATAATAAAGATATCGGGCCTGTTCTGCAAAGTGCGCATGCTTCAGTGTTTGTTCTTGGCTGCAGGCCAGGGTTGGATTCATTGGTGTTCGCCAGTGTTGGTGTGCCATCGAGGTTGAAGTTAAGATTCCTGTTTTGCTGTGTATCATAGAATGAATGAAAGTGTTTATTTATTTATCAGTTAGATATAGCCCTCTCTTAGCGAATTCACTGGCTGACTTACCTGAATATTAGTCGGTAAATTAACACAAGCAGGCTAATGTTGTTGATTTGAATTTATTTTTATCTGAGCATCTTGAATTCCCAAAAGGCTGCACAGTGGTGCAATGGTTAGCACCGTCACCTCACAACTACAAGGTTGCTAGTTCGAATCTTGGTACAGACAAAGTGGGCTCGAGTTTGTATGTTCCCTCCGGGTACTCCGGCTTCCTCCCGCAGTCCAAAGACATGCTTGTTAGCTTCATTGGTGACTCTTAATTGCCCGTAGGTGTGAGTGTGAAAAGTTGTCTGTCTCTGTGTCAAGAGTTATTATAACTCATTTTTGTTAGACTCAGAAATGTTGAGTAGAATTTATCAAATTTATTTTAGTGTATCATAGTTGTTAAATTTAGGTACTCCTCACTCACAACATAGGGTAAAATGTACTCAATCAAATGCAGTGCAAATTGTTACCTCAATTTTATTGAGTAGATTCTATAGGTAGTTTTTTTAACAGTGTAATTCATGTTTTACTTCTTTAATAGATGCTCGGAGTTGTATTAATTCAAATCATAATTATAATTGAATATATTTAGTTTAGATGGATGTAAAGATGTGCAGAGATTAGCCATCTCACATCTAAATGTCCACAACAAAAATCATGATAATATGGTGCCCCATAGTATTTTTAAGTTTATATTTTGTGTTCCAATAATCTCTGTGTTGATTTAATCGGCTGGTATTGATGTCCCACCCCTACCGCTAACCAAAACACACAGTTAACTTTCCCCCAAAAAATGCAAAGATCCCGCAAGTTGCTTCTTCCAACAGCAGAGCAGCTTTTATCGTGGTTATGGAAAGTTAAATAACAGCAGTGTTGTGTTAGTTAGGTCTTTTCTTAACGCCCCCCCCAGATCGTCTGCAGGAGCCGCATTTGTCAACAGAGCTGTGAGTTATGACATTAGACACCCTTTTTATAACATCCGATAACTAATATAAACTAAATGTATTTGGCGTGTATTTTGATTTTATAGTTTGGCTCATGTCCCATCTGTTAACATGGAGGAGGCGGGCTTTATGACCTATACTGCAGCCAGTCAGAAGGGGGCGACAGAGATGATTTGGCTCTACTTTTGGGAAGCTGTAATGTCGTCCATCTTTTATATACAATCTATGGTCCCGACCTGTCATTGTACTGATTTCAGTTACCTTAATCTAAAAAATATTTGTTTTAAAAGTGAGTGCCTGTATCTTAAACTACTTCCCCTAACTGCTCAAAGAAAGGCTACAAAATTCAGAAATACTTTTGTTAATCATACCGCCAGACTACAATAACTATATTTAAATGGGTTATGTACAAAGCTGTAATTCTAAATGTATTAAATTGCTTTGTTGGTGTTTACTTTTAGTCACATACTGAAAAGACTCATAGCCGGTTTCTCTGCCTGCGTCATCTAATTTGATTCTCATTGCTTCTGCATCAAAAATTTCTCCACCAGAAAATAGGATAAAGATCTATAAAGGACATAAACCCAAAACATGGAACACAATGGTATGCCAGTGTGTGTGTGTGTGTGTGTGTGTGTGTGTGTGTGCAACAAAAAACAGTCGTGACTGTCTCATTATGGAGCGTGAATCAGTCCATGAATTACACACACACAAACACAGTAATGGAGCTTCTCTGGTCTAAATTGGGGCCTGAAGGATACAGTAGGCACCCATTCAGACTCGCCCTCATGACTATAATGAATATTAAGTTTGTCATTCATGAATATCACAATGAATCAGAATGATGTTGGAAGCTTTACTTATTCCCAGCATCTAAAACTACTTTTAAATGTGATGTATATTTAGACTCTTTTCATCATGGATGCCTTAATATGAGCTTGACGAACAGCCACAAATGTCAGTTTCCCCTCTAATCTACCATAGCTACCTGTGACATAAAATATCCTGTGACGTAAAATTATATAAAAAATCACCATGGCTTTCAACGTGGCTCCAGCGACCTTCAGCCAATAGAAAAAAGTCTCTGGAGTGACACAACAGCAACAGGGAGAGTTTATAATAGATGGTTTGGTTTCACAATGGTTGTGTTCACCGTCACTATAATGCCCCATGTGTCCTCAGTAGGTGGCCGTCTCCTGTTCGGATTACGTATCGTCCAGGAGACAAATATGGCCCACATGTCCTTCCTATTGCCAGAAATATTGAATAGAGCAGCCCACTGCATGTACACACAGCACCCTCCCTGTAAGAGCAGTGAGTAATGTTTGGAGATGGAGGGATGAAGACCTTTTGTTTTGTAACTGCTCCTGGAGCACGAGTGATGCCAGCTGAGCCACAGGGGCATGAGGTAGGTAGCTGTGAGTGACTGAGTGTGTATGTGTGTATGTGTGTATGTGTGTGTGTGTGTGGAGTGCTTTTTTATAACCTATCTGCGTGAATGTGTGCATGTGTGGGTGCATGTGTGGAAAGGTGTGAGTGTGTGATGCGTGGGAGGCGCATGTGTGTGCTTTCATGTACTGTAAGTGGAGTCTTACTGGGAATATTGGTTTCTTTGTGCTGTTGTCACATGTACGGTCTATATTTGTTTGACTTGTTATCATCCGGCTGTATTTTTTCAAGTTATTGTCAATATCCATTCTTTCCACAAATTGCTTTTTCTTCCTTTTTCCTGCGACCGAGAGCTCGTCTACCCACTCCCATTCTCCAACATTAAACAGCTCATCTTTCTCTGCCACCTCCACCACTGCAGTTACATAAAAATAACAGTCAAAGGGGCAATTATCAGTGACTTACAACAAGTTCAACAGTGAACTGAAAATATTTTCGGCAGGGTGATCTTTGGATGTGTGCAGGTGTACGCTGTATCTACCTGGCACTTTAAGGTTGAGAGATTCTATGCTTAAATAGTCTTTACATTATGACATAACTGTAGAACAAAGCCTCCTGGTCCATTTTAGATCTCTAAATTTCATGTTGCAATTTGTCATGTGAGTTTCACTATTTGAGAAGTAGACTGCACTTTTCGTTACAATATTACATGTCATCTTGGCAACATATTAATTGTGAAAAATCCCCTCCTTCTCCTCTGACTCTCCTTAACCTGCCTCTCCACTTCCTGAATGGGCGGCGCTTCAAAACTAATAAAGGAAGCCAGCTCACCTGTGACAAGCTCTTTGGGAACAATGGAGCTGGCTGGCCGCATGTGGATGCCCCCTCACCTCAAGTTTCCTTAAAATGTGTTTTAAGTATCCTATGCAGTTTATGCTTCATTTGTAATGTTTATTGAGTTCCTGTGTTAGTAATAAATCATTTAATGCTAGATTTATACTTTAATAGTCATGAAGATGAATTACTTTTATGTTATAATAATAATTATGGACTGGAACTCCCTGCCTTTGCTCATCTGTTCTGACCGACAACCCACTGAGTTGGTACAACCCTTAAACCAGTCTGTCCTCAGAGAAACAGTGTTCATTTAAAGCAAATATTTTTCATGGTCCATCGAGGTGGAACTAGACCAATTCAATGGACAGAGCCTCATTAAATAAAAGGCCAACACGCTCTCACAAACCACCTGGATATCTGGCAGATTACCAAACCTAATTCCCAAGCTTGCCTCCAGAAGCTAGCCATGCTAACCCTCAACCCTCAGAGCCTCCTGATAAAGCTAAACATGGCTACAGCTTCAGCTGGGAAAGGTTTAGCTTCAACTGGACAACTTGCCCCACCTCTCAAACATTCCACAACTGCAAAAGAAGGGAATTTAAAGGGAGAGACTGCCAGCATGGACTTGAAACTTGTGAAAGGAGAAATTGAACAGCTTAAAGGACTCATTTAGAATTTGGGCAGAAGTGTGCAGGCCCTTGGAGAAAAGGTTGACAAAAGGTCATCTTCTGCTTCACTCATGTCTTCTCGCTCATCAATATCATTAAACCCTGACTGCACTGATCAGTCCCCTGGACCATGTGGGTATCACGACCCCCAACGTAAAGTCAAAGAACTACATGACAAGTTATGTGAGCATAACATCCCCATCAGTAACCCTACCTTCAATCTTCCTTCGCCACCTGCACACAGCCACATATGCTCACTTTCAGGACCCCCTGGCTCTCTTATAGCTACACCACAGTCTGTAAGGCCAAAGTCATCCCAGGCAACACAAACCAGCGAGCATTCCTTTGATCAACAATCACACCTTGAAACCTGTGTCTATTCTGGTATGCAGCAACCATGTTCAGGAGCCTCCACAGAAACTTCTCATGTTGACCAACCTTTGAATTTAACATGTAGGCAGCATGAGCATTCTAATCATCATCAGTTTGCTGCAGAAGAGAATAGTCAACTTTCTCTGCCCCTTCCTGAGCATCAGGACTCCAGACTGGCTGTAACACTCTCTTCTCAACTGTGCGAACCTGTCCAGGGCAATTTACTTCCAGTTTACCATGTCTCAAGGCCTACCCAAACACTGCTCCAACCTTCCTTAATTCCTGGTGTACCACATAGTGGAGCAAGGGTATTGTCTGCTTTGCAGCATCTTGTGCAAAGGGAATTATTACCTTTACAAACTTCTTCCTCTCAACCTCCTCATTTGGCAGAGCCTCAGCCTGCAGTTATCCCCACATCTTCGGCAGTAAAATTTGGGAACCTTTCCTATGTACAAGCTCCTTTAGTGCATCCTCATGAGCATTTTCAAACTGCTTGGAATTCCTCTGCCTCATGCTCCCTCGAACAGTCGTCAGCTGCCTCAAGTTGCTGCATATCAACCGTCCTCACAGCTTCAGGCAATTTCAGCTGATCACGATATGCGTCCATACACTGCTACTTCTTTCCTAACTGTCCAGAGTGCAAATCCAACTTACCAACCTCATTTCATTCCTCAGTGCCCACCACAGCAGTCACTGAGGCCAAACCGATCTTATGTAGCAGCCCCCTCCTTCCCATACTTCACCCGAGAGGATCCAAGACAGTTTGCCCTGCTTAAGATGGCTCTGACAAATCTTCTGCCCCATGATGAAAGTGAGCAGTTCAAATACCATGTCTTATTGGATCACTTGAAGTTGGAAACCGCTTGTCACCTTGCTTTGGCCTATGCTCATCATCCCCTTCCTTACACCAGAGCTATGTCAGGCCATCCTCAATCTTCCGTATGTGCGTCTTGATGATTCCAGAAGCTTCAGTGATTTTGCTATCTGAGTCAGAGCTCCATTAGGAATGCTGCAGTCCTTGGAAAAGGAGATGTAGAGTTGGCTTCCGCATCTCATGTACAGCAGCTCCTGGGAAAACTTCCTTCTGATCATGTGGCTAACTATGCCAGATTTACCCGTGCTACAAGACCAGGTATTCCTTATAATCTTGTTGACTTCTCTAACTGGTTAGAAGAGGAAGCAGAATGCCAATCTATGGCCACACAAACACGAGACAACAGGAAAGGGAACCAGGAGGAACGTAAGCCTACAAGGTTGAGTTATGTGAAGTCCAGCAGTCCAATTGCGACTATTCTTCATGGAGCTAGTCATGCTGGAAAGGAAATTTATCAACCTGTGATTAGTCCTCTACACGTCATGGTCAGACCTGTCCATTTTGTGGTGTCCCTGATCACCATTTAAGTGTTTGTCCGGACTTTTGTCAGCTCTCAAAAGATGCAGTCAGGAAGTGGATTCAAGATAAAGGGCGTTGCTGGAAATGTGCACGTGAGCACAGAGCCTCAAACTGTGATCTAAAGAAGCTTTGCCCAAAATGCAAAGGAAAACACCTAGGAGTCCTTCATGAGGTGAACCAGCCACCAAGGGATTCCAGTACCCCTTGCCTGATTCGTTCAAGCTGCAGTACTAGAGTCCTTTTAAAAGTGGTCAGAGTGCAGCTAAGTTACAGAGGGAGAAGCCTTGAAACTTATGCTATTTTGGATGATGGTCCGGAGCGAACTATGCTACTAGAAACTGCAGCTGACTCTCTTGGTCTTGAAGGGGCGGCCGAGTCTCTCAAGCTCAAAACTGTCCGCCAAGGTACTGAGACTCTAGCTGGTACATAAGTAACATTCAACATTTCCTCAGTTACAAACGCAGATAAAAAGTTCATTATAAGGGAGGCTTTCACCGCTGAAAAATTAGTCCTTGCACAGCAGTCTTATCCTGTTCAGGTTTTACAAAGATTTAAGCATCTGCGAGACTTACCGCTTCAGGCCTTTAGGAAAGTTCAACCCTTACTCCTTATTGGATCGGACCACCCTCCTCTCGTCTGTCCTATTGAAAGAATTTGTTTGGGTCCTGGGGGTGGCAAAGGAATCAGTCCTACCAGCACTCAGACGCACTGAACGGAAACTCTCAAAAAACCCAGAGCAAGCAGTCATTTATGATCAGGAGATAAAAAAGTTATTGGAAGCTGGATATGTAAAGAGGCTTAACCCTCAAGAAAACAACAGAACATCATAGTACATACCTCACCATCTTGTGGAGCACAATGGCAAACACCATCTTGTGTTTACCGGTCATTTCAGTTTCAAGGACAAATATTAAATGATTATCTTCTTCCTGGTCCAGTTCTTGGGCCTTCATTGATGGGTGTTCTGCTGTGCTTTCGTCAGCATCCTGTTGCAATTTCTGGTGATATTAAGGCCATTTTTCATCAGGTCAGATTGCTGGCTGAGGACAGACCATTGGAGGTTTATGTGTGGCAAGTTTTGCCATTTGGTACTACATGCAGCCCCTGTTGTGCCACATATGCCCTCCAACGACATGTGAAAGACAATCAAGTGGATCAGCAAGACATCTTGACATCAGTCCTACAGTGCTTCTACGTAGACAACTGCCTGCAAAGTTTTCCCAATGAAGAGCTGGCCAAAAGCCTCCTGGACCGCCTGCGTGCATCACTCACTTCCGGTGGTTTCGAAAATCTGACAGTGGATCAGTAATCTTCCCTCAGTTGTTCAGCATTTACCCAAGGAAGCCCAAGCAGAGAGCACAGAACTCTGGGTTAGCCAAGATCGCACAGACCCACGAGAAGTGGCGTTGGGTTTAATGTGGTACTGTTCCTCAGACACCTTAGGGTATAAACACAGACCTATTGAGTACCAGAATCTGACCCTCCGCAATGTTTATAGGATACTGGCCAGTCAATATGACCCACTTGGGTACATTATCCCAATCACAACCCGTGCCAAAGTCCTGCTTCAGAAATTGTGGTCCAAAGAGCGTGAATGGGATGACCCATGCCTTCCTGATGCCTTTGTAAAAGCCTGGACATTTTGGGAAAAGGAACTTCCACAACTAGCTAAAATCAAACTCCCAGGGTGTTATGGACTCACTGAAATCAATGATCCCTCAATGACCAGAGAACTGCATGTGTTCTGTGATGCTTCTGAGGCAGCTTATGGCTCTGTGGCATATCTGTGAACAGTGGACTCAAGTGGGCAGGTTTGTGTTGCTTTTGTCATGGCGCGGTCAAGCATGGCTCCAAGACAACAGATTACTATTCCCCGATTAGAGTTGTGTGGTGCTCTGACTGGAGCCCAACTTGCAAGGATGCTACAGATTACACAGCTACAGCTACAATCCACTGAGTTGGTACAACCCTTAAACCAGTCTGTCCTAGGAGAAACAGTGTTCATTTAAAGCTAATATTTTTCGTTTATAGTATACATTTTTTCAACAGCCAGAGTTATGTCTCCTCTCTCTCAATAGTCAATTTGTATGCTAGCAGCCTGTCACTTTCTGAACGACGCAGACTTAACATCTATTTTTTTCCCCCAACAAATACTAATTGTAGCCATACCAATTCCTAAATTTAAGACTCATACAAGGATCCTTTAAAGACGAGCTCCAGTCATGTTTAAAGACACAAAATGCTTTGCTTGACATAATAAATTAAATTGAATCTGAATTGAACCCACCACAAAAACAAAACACGTCTCTGCCATTGTTTAGTGGCAACTTGTTGAAACTTATCTAGCTTGAAATATAGTAAATAGTAGTAATAATGTTAACATAAATAGTCAGTATGATGACGGTTACAGCTGGCTCGCACATTGCTGAAGTTGTTGCCATAGGTTGCACATAATGATATGCATAGCGTCACCCCATCCGTTAATGGGATTGGCTCTTTAAGTTTGTGATGTCTCAAACCTGCCAATCTGAAAACGTGTTGTTTAGCCTGTCCTTGGTACACTGCAGTTTAAAAGCAGACAGGCCCAGTCATGGAGATGACTGCTTATGTTGTTCCTGATACGTCTTGTAGCACATGAAAAACACCACATGGAGATGTTTACAACTATCCACCTGTCAGTTAGAACTGAAGAAGCCTTTCGGATTAGAGGTGAAACGTCTTCAAGAACTTCAACCAAGTCCAGTTGCTAACATTTCTCACAATGACAATGCTAACCTACCAATGTATAGCGGGCATAATGTTTAGCTTAGCATGCTAGCAGGCTAACATTTTTAGTTATCCCTAGCCACAAAGTAGAGCTGAGGCTAATTGGTACGTCATTAGTTAATTTTCAGGTATAAAACGGGCAAATTCTAAATTTTAACCCATGGTGGTTCTAGAAAAAAAGTCAATGGACCCTAAAAGTAATTGTTGAGATATTACATCCCGGACCAAATCAGCAGACCGACTAACCAACATTTTCTCCCTTGATTTGTGCTGCTAACGCTAAAAACAAATGCGAACCCTCCCTTGTTGTTTCAGTTCGTTTTTTACCCAGACTGCTCTGGATCCATTAAATAGCCATCTTTCCCTTACAGTAACACTGTGCTGCTTGCATCAGTAGCCACAGAACATATTCCTTTTTAAGAGGTGAGGTGCTTCTGCTGACGGTCATTAATACTGCATAGACTCCAGCATGGAGCTTCGACTGATTGTAAGTCTCTCCCAATGTTCATATTTACACTGAGCGGGGTAATTAATTCTAAAGACCCATCTGCCCTTTTGCTTGGTTAAATATTTAATCAGCAGTCAGTCTTTTTTTATTTGTTGCCCCATCCACTGTCGCCTGTTTTGCCTGGCGCTCTAAGGAAGCAGTGACCATATATGGCCGAGAGATTGATTTATATTCTGTGGAATAATTCATTGGTGTTAATGATCAGAGAGAAGTAGGCAAAAGGAGATGATTAAAGAACATTCATTTACAACCAAAACCAGCAGAAAATATCAATAATTAAAATGTTAAATCATGTTGACAGTGATAATAACCAACAGAAGTATCAGTGTGTGCATATTTGACACATGAATGTGCTTGTTTTCATCTCTGACTGATTAATTCTGTCTCTGAATGCAATGAATCGAAGTCACATGGTTACACAGCTGTCACATGGTATTCAATTCTGAAAGACGGAATCAAAACTTTCCCTCCTCCGTGTTGTTTTATTTATCTGTTTCTGACAGCTTTCCACATAACAGGCAACACATACCCTTCAGTCATTTGTTGCCATGGTAACTGCTGCCAGCATGAGCATCGGCTCTTGTGCAGTCAAGAGTGTTTAAAGGGCTAGCTCGCTTAAAGAGAGAGGATGGGAAGTTGGAACAGACGGTGGTGTTTTATAAGTATGACAATAAATATCTCCTTACGGTGTGTTGATGTTGTTCATGACAGGTGATGCTCCACTGGAGCACTGTAGCATCTGCATGATAAAACTATGCTGAAATAGGCATGCAAAAGCTCAGAGCTCAGAGAAAGTTAATAAAGACTAGTTTCATTCTTATGTTTGGCGATTGGATGCTGCACAGTCCGCCCTGCTTAGCAGATTGTGATCTCTGCATGCTGTTTGACGAGGACAGGTCTGACAGCAATTTGCTCCGTGCTGCCAACAAATTCAATTGGACAAAACAGGCAAGGTAAACACAACAGATGATCATGAAAGGCTTGAAATAAATACGCTTCACTTCAGCACAATGCAGGCAACAACAGAGGCTAAAGGCACAAGCCTTAATATGAATTATTTTCACGAACTCGCACAGACTTTCACGACTACTACAGGTGTTCGTTTTGAATAAAAACTATAAAAAAAATTGTCATTGCACCTCATCTAAACTATAATCTGCGCTTTTTTGGAGCATTTTCACTGAGTAACAATGCAGCTTCAGACACAAACAGGAGAGTGATTACTTGCCTATGCTGTGTGATCTGTTATCAGGGACCTCTCTGCAGGGTCATATTCAAGCATCCAGCAACAATGGAGAGGGGGCACTGATGTTGGTGTTATTTCAGGACAAACAACAAACAGACTCTGAGCTCTTCTCAGAATTTGGACAAATAACTGCAATAATACCACATTTTCAATCTGGCAAGTTGGTTATCAGGAGCATTCAATCAATGTGTTTTGTAAAGGATGATATTATCTTTTATTATGTCTGCCAGACATAAGCCTGGAGGGGTTCATGTGCGTGTGCATCTGTCAGTCTGCAGGTAGTTTCGGGTACTACTGGGCGAATCAGCCTTATGTTTTTGTGCACATTTATGCTTCTGTGTGTGTTTCCGGATTCTTTTTGTTGGCATTTTCAACCAGAATTGCACAACAAGGTAAGACAAGTGTGGTTTGTAGTCATTTAGTCAAACATTACAGCAGTGTTGTAGTGTTGTAAAGCATCAGATAATGTTGCTTAAAGCTCAATTCTCTAAGATTTACAGTAAAAATAAAAAAGTAAAGTAAAATAAATAGCTTTAAAATAAAAGTTTTTGCAACTTTTGGTATAATGAACTGGATGCTGAAGTGGCGTACAGAAGAGACAATTTCAACCCAAAGTTAAAGAAATAATTCAACATTCAGATAAAGACAAAAAGTTAAGGCCGTCAGTAAGAACACTGTTTGGATAACTGTTATAGTGGGGTCCAAAAATACATAATAGTTCTTTTAAGTTAAAGAAGACACAGTAGCTGCGTCTCCAATCAGGGGCTGCATCCTTCGAAGGATGTGGTCTACGGAGGATGAGTCATTCATAGCCTGTGTAGACCACTAAGGCTAACTGAAATGAGATGGTCTGAGGATTTCCTGTTTGCGTCACCAGCTGTTCCCGCCCTTAACCTTGCTTCACCAAACTGTTGCCTAGCAACAGGTAGTTAACTGGGTAACTAGCTATCATTGCTAACGTCACGTAACTTCACCTATTATTTCAAACAGAATTTTGTTGTTAAGTTGAAGCTTTTACATTTAAATGTGTATTTCTCGGCTGCTTGAGAGTCCACCATCTCGTTTGAATTGGGACAAAAAGAGGTGATTTAAGAAGTCTTCCAGGTTAATACTTGAACACATCACATAATGGTTGCATTTGCTGGACAAACACAAGAAAGGATACATTCCTGTCCTTTGCGAGGCCCATTTTGACCTTTGTCGTGACCTCCATAGAAAAGTTTGGTCTTGTTTTGTACAAAAGCATCTGCAATGATTTTCATTCCTGATAAAGCTTGTAAAGTTCGGCACATAATGAGGAAAATAAATCATCACTTTTGTTATTTGACAGTAAGGGGGGTTCACCTCTTCTTTTTTGGATCACACCAACACCTGGCAGATGCTGAGTGTTATTTTATAATGCCTGTTTCTGTAAACGTATTCTTTCTTTCTGTTATACCTGCAGCATACTCCAGGATACGACATTTATTTTACAGTGCACCTACACATGAGCCAGAATAAGGCCCTCACAAGAGACAGACTGACACACACTTTTCACACCTGTGACTCATATCCATTTGGCACCTGGAGCACACATTGCCAGACTATGTTCACAACTGGATTATAAATACCTTTCCGGTAAGTACCGACATTGGATTTCCTTCTCTCACTTAAGTGCAGATTTCAAAGCATAAAAAATGTTCATGCAGGATGGTTTGTGACCACCTCCTGAGGTAATTACATCTAAATACGCTGACATGTTTACGTGTTATTTATGTTTGGTCACCCTGTATTGACATAAAAAGTGGATGTTATTATGGTCAAAGTGAGAACTCTACCTTACAGCAGGTCTGAGGTGCCGTCCAATGTTCTTAAACGGCTTTAAATTTGCTTACTATATATTAAACAGATAAACAGAGAAAACCCTCATAAAAGGCCAAATTTCTGTATTTCTTTTTAAAAATGTTTTACTTTTGCAAGGTGTCCAAAAATCCCATAAACACCTGTGATAAAGCCACAAAAGTTCATTTTCTCCAAACTTTATTGAAAGTTTGTATTTTCATCAACCAAATGTATCATATCTTCCAGTCAGTGCGGTGATAAAATCTGAGAAACTATATCTGTACTTCTTTTCTAACACACTTTTTATGTTTGTTAAAGATCATCATGACTTTTGGGATTTTTCCCCTTGCCACATTACATTCTTGCAGGGACGACGAGGACACTAGCAATCCAGGAAGTGACTACAGTAAGTCGTGGCCGCCTGCCTACAGTAAGTGAGTCATACCGAGATGAACACCAATTAAAAATACAAAATGTGGCAGCTTTAAATGAGGTCTGAAAACACTGTTGGTATAAGGAGCCCTAAAGGCAACATACTACTACTTAAGGTGTAAAGATAGCAGATGGCTGCTGGCATTGCAGTCGCAATCAAAGCACTGACAGGGTGGACCAATATGGTTGTGGTATGTGTGATCAGGACACAGATGGAACTCAGCATTGATGTTAAAAAACAGAAATGTTTCACGCTGTTTTTGAGTCTTTGATTTTGGTTCATTTCAGTTGAATTAAGTAAGTAGGGTTAAGAAAAAAGAAAAAAAAACATTGTTTAATGCAACTAATGTGAGAGATCAGTGCCAAGTATCAACCAGTACAGAAATTACTAGCAAAAAGAAAATATAGTTGAATTAAGCACTTTTATTCTTCCCAATGCATGTATAATGAAAATACAGTGACAATTATTTATACGCAATAATAAAATAACTGCCCACCGAAGGGCTCAATACACAAGAAACTCTAGTATCATGTTTACCCGTATCCCACACACAACAACCCATTTCTACATAATGTAGTTAAGGAATTTACCGGAAAACATTTTTGGATGAGCAACAACAAACCATTTACTGAGGCAATCAGCTCCAGTCATCAGCCATAAAAAGGCAAATTAGATACTTAAATTACACCATAGAACACTAATTTGACACAGATTTTACTTGTTGTCCATTATGTTGGATAAATGATGTTAATATTGTTGCTGACTAAATACTGGAATCAGCGTAGTCAGTTGAACATGGTGTATACTTGGAAATGGCAATTTTGAAACTTCAAATCTACAAAACTACTTTAAAAGAACACAATTATAAACAACTATAATGACACTTTTTTCTACATTGTTTAACGATGTTTAATGACATTTTTGCAACTAACCAGTGGGTTAACAAACATAAGCGACATCTTAAAGTTCTCGGTTCTAGCATGAGTTTTAGCTAGCTACCTGGCTAATGTCAACATGAACTCAGCTAATGCAGCCAGTAGGCTACTAGCTAACTTATTTATGTTAGCTAAAATTACAGGCTAATGCTTCTTGCTGTATACATGGCAACACGCACAGAGGTTCACAAGCACAAAATTGACTTTAACAATTGCAATCATAATTTAAAACAGGAGTCCGGTCTAAATGAAACTCCTTGACTTTCAACTAAAAACTCCTTTAAAAGAACACAACTATACACAACTATAATGGCACTTATTTCTACATTGTTTAACTTTCCATAATGTCATAACATTTTATCAACTCACCAAGTAGTTAACAAACATTAGCAAGCATATATTTCTCAGTGTTAGCATGGGTTTTAGCTAGCTACCTGGCTAATGTCAACATGGACTCAGCTAATGCAGCTACTAGCTTATGTATTTATGTTAGCTGAAATTACAAGCAAATGATGCCTGCTGTATGCTGAGGTTGCAAGTCCAAAATTGACTTTAACAAGTACAATATTAATTTAACACAAGATTATATTCTTTGTCCAATATGTTGGATAAATAGCTGTTAATTTACTGAGTTAATACTGGCATCAGCATAGTCAGTTAAACATGGTACATACTTGGAAATTACAACTTCAGAGAAACTCCATAACTTGCCTTGACTTTCAACTAAAAACTCTTTTCAAAGAATGTGTATTTTATTATACTGTACATCTAACCGTAAGGTACGGTGACTCCAGGTTAATGAAAGTCTGTAAGTCAAGTTGAATAAAAACACTTGAGAGCTTTTACAAGCCTTTATGAATCCAGACGTGAGGGGCGTCTATGAACACCAGGGGTAATTCCTGCCCACTGGGGACAAGCAGAGAGATCCGGAGCAGCACACAGATCCGGAGCTAAATGGCATTCAGTGTGACACAGAGGGAGACCCTCAGTCACGACCACATCGTGCCCTGCTCTGGTTACACAGTGAGCGGACTAAAGAGAGGGGAAAAGGTGACAAGGTGGCAAACAGGGGAGGGTGCGGGGGGCGGGCTAGGAAGGAGTCAGGGATGTTTGTATGAGCAGCGCGTGCGCCCACATTAACCTTCCCCATTAATGAACTGCTGGAGGGACTTCACATGGGCAACACTAAACACAGGAAGGAAGCGGGGAAGAGGAGGCAGAGGGTGAGGTAGAACAGGGGGAGGAAAGTTGTGTGCAGAGGGACAGAGGGGGTGATTCTATCCGGCCCTGACACTTTTCCTGCCCTCATTGCCGGTTCAATCAGTAACACACATTAGGAGTAAATTGAGTGGATAGATGATGCAGCTGCTTTCAGCCAGTCTGAGCAGACAGAGCAATTACCACTGCTGAGCCCTGTTTAGCCATGTGACGTGCACACCAGCACTATGACTTCAGATAGATAGGGCAGTGGGTGGACTGTAATAGGGTGGAAGTACTTCTTTCCTCGTAACTGACTTATTTGATAGCAATAAAACAAGGAATTTATTTAATGCTCTTACAAAGACACATCATCTCCTTAAAAAATCAGAAATGCAGGTTGTTTCATAATGAAAGAAGGCGTGTACCTTGGAAAATAGCTGTAATTCAAGGGGACAAAAGGCCAGATATCTTTCAAGAACTTGAGAAAAACGGTTTTAAAAAAGGCACAAAGCAAAAAAGTTGCAAGCATGAGAACAGGAGAAAATTTATGGTCAAGGCTATATGCCATAAAGTGAAACAAGATGTTGCTGTGACTATGTTAAGTAAAATAAGAAAATTCGACTAATCTTCAATGTTTATTGGTCATGCTGTCCCTGCTTTCAGTTTCAGCTGTCATTCTTCATGGACAGGCCTTGTGGCAGGATAACAGATGTATTTGGGAGAAAACATGTATAAATTGAATTCAGCAGCTCTCTGATGTCCAAAATTAAAGGCTAATAATCTTTTCATTAAGTAGGGACATATGGTGAGATAAGGAGGCTGCAGGGATGAAGAAACACTGACTGAAGAAAGGATGCAATATTAAGAGGCAGGAGAGGGGCGCCCTCATCTGGTCATTTTGGTTAATTGCAGTTGTATCTGAACGGTGGACATCACTGCTATACCTCTTGACAAGGCCTACTACTGTAGTAGTAGCTGTGACAGTTTAGGATACTTAAGTTGTATAATAATAATAATAATAATAATATGTCATTCATGAAAAAGGGCATATTGTCAAAATATGTCAAACTAATTTGAATATTTGATTTTAATTTTACTTACCCACAGGAGGAAAAAAAATCACATTTTCTCAGGCATGGTCTGAAACTGGACTGTTTCCCTTTAGACTGTACCTCAAATTAGCTCCCTATATAATGTCACATTTTGCTACCTTTTTTAACATTTCAAAAAACTTGCCAATTAGCCACCAAACATTAGCTAAGCTTATATTTCTCAGTGTTAGCATTGGTTTAGCTAGCTACCTGGCTAATGTCAAAAAGAACTTGGCTAAAGCAGCTTGTGGGCTAGCAGCTTATGTATTTATGTTAGCTTTACTTGTAGACTAAATTATATCTGCTGAATACTGTATGGTGGTAGGACAGTACAAAGTAGATTTTAACAAATGCTATTTTTTTGTTTCTTATTCTCGTTATTGTCTAATTTAGTCCATTAACAGTCACTAGTTTCAGTGACAATTCAAGTACTCAGTGTTGTTGTATTTGGTGGCACCTTATGGCAACAATTGACAATTGCAGGCGCAAATGATCGACATAACCAGACATCTGTGGTTGGCTCCCTTTGTTACGGTTGTAACTCCTGCTTTTCCTCGCTTTCTTTTTTACACTGTTTGCCTTCATCTGAGCGTCCAATTTGTTTCTTTTTCTTTGGATTTTCACTTATTTTTTAAGTTGTATCTGTAGTCATCCATCTTTCTTTGTTTGTTCAGCCATAGTAGATTACTGTTTACTCGCAACACTTGCAGAGACCGGAAAAGCAGCTGCTTAGCTCCGCCTGCCCTCTCCGGCAGACCAACCGCTGCGACTTTTTCCGCAAATGTTGCCACAGACACCCAGTCTGTAACAATGCAAATGCAAAGGCTTTCATCAGTGGGCCAAATATAGGGTCAATCACCATTTTGTTACCTCATTCGGCGCTAGATAGTGACTTAACAGACATTTATTTAAATGAAAATCTTTGAGATTATATCTTTAACTAAGCTGACCTTAGCTCCTCACATGTGGGTAAAAGTTAACAAATCTGCTAATCACTTCCTCTTTAAGCAAACTGCTGGTACTTGCTGAATTAATTTGGCCTTGCAATTTAATGTTGTGTTGCCTTTTACACTGTGGCAATTTGTAAATGTCATCTGAATTTTTCTGTTTAAAATCATAATGTTTCTCATAGATTTAAATAGCGCTGGAGTTGGAAGTTAAAGTTTCTCTTGTCACTGGGAGTTAGGGCAAAAGCTGGCTCACTTATCCACTAGATGGCAGTGGTGTTTTTGCCTGTTTTATGAACAGGAAAATGTACAGTATGATAGCTTGGCTCCACACCTGCCCTGCTGGAGATGCATTCACTCTATTTCACATTAGACACAGTTCAACATGGGCTCCTTCAATTTCATGCTGCCCCTCTGATTTCGGCCACTTGAAAGAGACCAATATTTCTCAAAGATGGGACGCAGTAAGCTGCACCCTAATAAAGATCATACATTAGTGGGTGCTCCAAAGTCCCCACCATGCTGTACTCATTTGTATGGTTCTGCAGTGATGATCCAAACCATATGAGGAGCTAAGTGGATCTGCAGAGTCCCAGTGAAGAGGCAGGCCACCCACAGCCGCTGCTCACTGCTCTCTTTTTCGTCTTCCCTCCCCTCCTAGGTCAGGCGGCATTCCTTCGGTCTCCTGGGGATCTCTGCTGAAGAAGGGAACATCATTCACAAAGACACAGATACTACAGCATATGCTACCTTCATTTCCCCCCCGACGATCAAAAGGGAACATAAAATAAAAACGGTGACAGACAGATGGGGCGGCTCATTACTTTGGCATTAGTGCATACCTCTCAGTGTCAGAGGGTGAATGAGTGCAGGGAGAGAGAAGAGCCGTGCAGATGTTCTCATCAAACATGATGAAAATGCAGATTAACCTCTAATCACCTCTGGTGAGAGCTGTTTCAGGATTGGATGGCGTTAAACAAACATGGCTGTTCCTCTCATCAACAGGTAATGTGTACAGTGTTTTGGGTCTTGTGTTCTGTGGCTGTCTGCGTTGAGGGGGCAGATATGAATGTTCTTGATAAGCTCCAACACAGTCATGGTTTTTTGAACTTGATATATCGCTCAAGGGCAGATTGCTTTCTCTCCCACACCTCCCCCTGCTCTCACCGCAGCTGTAGAGTGAAATATTAGCATTCATTGATAAACTCAATCCATCAACAAAATGAGGTATGACACGTTGGAGTGGAAAATGACCTCATTTATTCAAAGGCTGTTATTATGCATATTTTAGGCTCTTGATATTTTTTTGTTTCAGCATAATATAGCCTGAAGCCTCTTTCAGAATAACCTTAGAAGTTACTGTAACCTTTTTCTTGTGGTGGTCCTGACTTTCTTTACATTGACACTACAAAGAGGCAACATGTGGGGTCAGTGATGGCTCACGGCACTTCAAAAGATTATTTTTAAATGAAATTATGAGATAAGAATTGAATATGTATTTTCTATAGACCACTTCCTCATCTAAAACCACATAAATCAAGTATAAAAAATACCATCAAAGAGTTATAACATAAGGAATAAATACCTCTGAGCTAACAGCAAAGAGGGAGATGAGGCAGTACAAGACAAGTAGGGAAAACTAAAGACTGCTGTCTCTTCTTAGGTCACATTTAGTCGTTATTATGCAATAACGTATTTTCCCCCAAAAAACCCAACATCTCATTTAATTTATTGCTTTTTTTTATAAAGTTACTTTTTTTTTTTTTTGTTCAATATTTTAAAAAAAAACCCATCTTGAACCCTCTCTCAATCTTTTTCTGGACTTAATGACCCTTTAATGAGTCTAATATTGTTGGTGTGAAAATGTTTTGTGAGGTCATATAAGTGCCCAGCGTCTGGCGCTGCAGGGCATGGATCATTTCCCGACTCTGGAAATTGAGTCAGAGTCAAACTGTGTCCTGCCCTGGCTTATTACTGGCTGAGAGGATCGCCCATCCCAGCAGCATAATTCCATCTGGGCTAAATATTTATACAGAGGGGGAACGACATCACTTATCCACAACACATTCATTCACATAAGGGAGAGGGCTACGTCCAGAGTAGAGTCAGAGGGATCCGGAGCAACATCACTTCTTCTTTTTGCTTCGACAAACTTGCGACACAATGAGCTTCTTCGTCTCCTTTTTGTGTTTTGTTCTCTCTTTTTGTCAGATTGGGAGGAATCCTGCCAGCGGTGAGTGGACTCTTTTTTTATCATTAGTATTTTAAGTAAATGGCATCAAGTTAATGTATGAGTACAGCTTCACTGTTGTCATATTTATGAGGTACTTTTTATTAGAATGTATATTCATTTATAGACTTTTTACCTCAGGCTTTACCAATATATATGACTCTGTTTTGAAAGAGTATGTTTTGAAGTTGTACTTGTGTTTTGCTATATCAGCACTTTATAAGAGAAGAAATACTTCAGTTGTATAATTTATTCTGTGGATATTGACTAGAAGAAGTCAAATGTACTATCATTCATTAAGATTTAATACACTTATTTTTCTAATAAATTAATAATATACTTTATATAAGTTTTTATATGTAGGTGTACATATCTGTATAAAGTTTAATATATATTTATGCTCCTCTCTCCAGCTGGGATGTGCTGGCTGCAGCAGAGTCAGGACCAGAGGTGCGACATGGTGCTGATGAGAGGGGTGACCAGAGAGGAGTGCTGTGCCGGGGGCCGCCTGGACACGGCCTGGTCCAACACCAGCCTGCCCATGAATGAGGTCAGCCTGCTGGGCTTCCTCGGAATCGTCTCCTGTAAACCATGCAAAGGTAAACAAACAAAACCACTGAAGAAGTAATTTGCTGGATCTGCCCAGTAGAAGGAACCAGTTGCTTTTGTTTATCACTGTGGGGTGTAGTGTTAGTCATTGCATAGAAACCAGAAAGCAACTTTAAAAGCACTTTTAAGTTCTCAACAGACCCACTGTGAAGAAACGCTTAAGACATATTTTACTGGACTCCAGTAAAAGTCAGCGCCAATGTTATGTCAGAGGTAGTTTAAAGGTAAGTACTCAAGAGTTCTAATCACTGCTTAGATATCATCTGCACTAAAAACAATACATCCAAATCGACCAAACAGAAATTGGCATTTCATAACACAAAATCCCTCTTGTGTGCGTCTGCGAAGAGTTAGTGAAAGTTAATTTAAACCATGTTATTTGTGAATCGACACAATGCGTTCCCGGTGCAAGCTCCGTAACAGAATGCAGACGTGGACCGAGCAGAGGCATTCCTCTTAACTCCACCCAGCTGTCTCGAGACGCTTGTTCCCGAGGTTCATTCAGGTTCACTTGCAGATAAATTCTGTTTTTATTAGCCACACTTGCACAATGTCATCACGGGCCAAAGTTGCGAACGTCTCCAAGTCCAGTTAAAATCCAGCTACGAGCATTTATAGAAAAACACGCCCAAACACGGCTCAAATTTTTTTATGACACATGGGTGAGAGAATCAGAGATGTGGTTTGTATTTAGATAAACTTCATATGAGCAGAGGGACCACAGTCAAAGGATGCCTACAGCTTTGTAAAAGATGACTCTAGCTAAAATGTAAACAACTATCACTTCCAAATAATGAAGTTGGTACAACCAGACCCTCCTTCCCCTTCCTCTCTCTCATTATATGTGCACTTTGTCTGAAGCTAGTTAAAAAGGAGCCCTGCTTGCCTCCATGATCAAAATAAGAAAACACATTCCTGCAGGCTGGAATAAACGCCTGCCACATGCCCGGATGTCTGGGACTCATAATGCAAGCAACACTTTCTTGATCATTTCGGAAGAAAACTTTAGTATCATAAATGTCACATCAATGAAAGTTTAACGGCTGCTTCAGGAAATGTGTCCACAACAGGAGACAGATGGATAACAACCAAAAGTTGGACCAGGAGAGACAGAACAAAACAGGATATTGAAGTGGTGGTAGAGACAGGAAATAAGAAATAAGTTCGTCATTGTTTGCAGAATTCTCAGGACTCTGAGCTGATCATCTCCAAAGACTGAAAACAGTCCTCGGAGGAGACCTGTGTGCATTGTCTAATGTTGCCTCTGTGCTGTGTAGGATCACAGTTCATCCTGTGCTTTGACACGGCAGGGTGTCGGAGGAGCCCGGGGCTTCCTCATTTCTCAGCCAGTAAACTTCCCTGACAGTTATTTGAACTCCATCTACCTCAGAGCCCCTCCGTCCCTCTGCAGGAGCTTAGCCCAGTCTGTGTGCAGCCGTACACATAGATCTGTTATGAAAACACGCCAGCCTCACATTCCACCCGGCGAGACACCCCTGTGTGTAATGGTCAATAAAGAGATGTGATTATTGTAAATATTTTGCAAGGTGAAAATTGTGTTATGGTCTGGGAAAACCCCAGATCTCATGCTTGTTTTGTACGGAGATGCCTGTGGATCACCTGATGTCTGCTGCTTTGTTAATACAGTAACAGTACACGCACATATAAAACCACTGGCTGTGCTTTTGCAGAGACGTGCGAGGGAGTCAAATGCAGTCTTGGGAAGGTTTGCAAAATGAAGACGGGAAGGCCTCAGTGTGTGTGCTCTCCAGACTGCTCTCACATTACCCCGAAGCATGCTGTGTGCGGCAGCGATGGGAAGTCATATAAGGATGAGTGTACTCTTCTGATGGCCCGCTGCATGGGACACCCAGACCTGGAGGTCATGTACCAAGGAGACTGCAAGAGTGAGCAACATTGATCTAGTTTATGCTGTCTCCTAGCTTAAAAAGCACAATGTAACTTTTTTTGCCTCTCACCTTCCAGAGTCGTGCTCCAATGTGGTGTGTCCAGGTACCCACACCTGTGTGACTGACCAGACAAACAGCGCCCACTGTGTCATGTGCCGCACGACTCCTTGCCCAATACCCATGCCGTCTGAGCAGCCGATCTGCGGCAATGACAACATCACTTACCCCAGCGCCTGCCACCTCCGCCGGGCCACCTGCTTCCTCGGCCGCTCCATAGGAGTCCGCCACTACGGCCATTGCAGCAGTAAGGCCGTTCTTTTCTTTCACTACCGCACTTTTCTGCATTCATCTATAAAACAATGATTTGACTTTTGACTTTTGTGCAGATCCCCCTCGGAAAGCCCACGAGTTGGAAGGCAGAGAGGAAAACGCAGTCTAGATGGACATCTCCTCAACAGACAAGTTGGTCGACAAACATTTCCAAGTGCCACACCACTAGCTTCCCATGATGACCTCTTTTTTTGACGATATCTCCCCCTTCCCTTTGTACACAGACAATACATTTAATATAAATGTCCTCTGTTGGAAGACTGATAAAAGAGCTTCAAAAACCTGCAAGCAATTTGCATTGATCTTGTGTAAGTTTGGAAAGTACAGGCAGATAAACACTTGTCTGTCGTGAGCTCTTTGGGAGATGTGTGCATATTGTAAATAGAATACCACTACTATTTATTGGAGAAGGTATCAAACTCTATTTATGTTTTTATCCTAGTAACAAATTCATATATCCTTGGGAAAGCTGATGGAACAAAATGTATTTATTGTGTATTGTTTATTGTGTATGTACTAAAGTGGCCACTGGCATTGGCGTATTACAACCTTTTTTACACTTTGTACAGTCAGCATTCCCCACAAACGTGCAGTTTTCCCTCGTAAGCTGTTGGAAAGCGATGCTTAATTGTTATGGAAAGTCGGAACCACTTCACAGTCTGCCAGTGCGGTTTCAGCTCGCCGCAAACAATAGCAGGACAGTTGTACTGTAGGTACGCTAACTTTTGTGTGGAGGTGAGTAAGGGGTTCAGCCTAAACAAACCTGTATAGTCTAAACATGTTTACTCTGGATGCTGATCCAAACTCTCGGCCACCCGCTGGCCGCCATAAATAAGAGTTTGGTTGTGTTTTTAGGATCCTTAGAAGAGTGTTGGTACGACCCAAAGCCCTACAATACCTCCTCTGCTTTTCTGAATGCATTCTGTAGTTCATTCTGTTGCTGTTTGCTGCTTTGATTTGATTGAATTTATTTCTAGACGGACTAATGTCATTTGCGATGTCTGAAAGAAAAATGAAATTAGTCTGAGAATTTGCCAGATGAACATCAGATGATCAAATCTTTCAACTCAAAGCAGATAAATAATCCTCCTCCTGTAAATAACAGCCTCATGTGTACCTACCTGTGTACCTACTGTGAAATTTGAATGATAAATGCATCAACATATTTTTGTATTTTTGTACTGCCATTTCAAAACGACATAAAGTTTAACATTTGTCACAGCCGTGTCCTCTTTCTTACGACTTCTCAAACAAGAACGTGGCCACCGCACACACTCTGCATTCTTGCTTTTCTTATTTATTTTATTTTCTATTGTCTGCTTTGTGTTATAATAGATAACAATACACACTCTACTCTACAGCTGAAACTGTGTCTGACAGGCATTCTATAATATTTACTTTTTTTCCAACCATGTCAGCCTTACTCATCGCCACGTTCAGCCAAATGAGATCATTCTTGCACCCTAAAGGGAGCTGGACAGTTTCCCTGTCGTGCTGGGGTTGACTTGGGTGGGTCAAGCGCGCAGTTTGTGCGTGCGACGGTTAGACCTCCTCTCCTGTGCGTGCGGCGTCTTGAGTTGCCTCTCCGACAGGCCTCTCAAGACATCATGTGTGAGGCGACGGACAATCAAATCCAGGCTGGGTGGCTTTTTATCCTCTGTCTCCTCAGGGATATCCCCCTGCTCTAGATTAGGTGGGAGGGGTCAGGGGGATGGAGGGCGAAGGAACGAGGGAGTGAATGTTTCAAAGTGCTCAGGCCTGGGTACTGACTCACTCTCCTGTGTAAAGTACCTCCCTTGTTTTTCTGTCTTTTCTCTCTCACTCCTCTGAGTCCTGCGCTCCGCCATGCAGCAGCATCTGGTTCGACTTTAGGGAGATGTTTATATTCCTGTCCAAGTACCCTTTTATTACACTGGGAATGGAATTAGATGTTTTGTTAGTTTGAATCGGGCAAATAACAATGCCACTGAGGGGCTGTTGTGCCCACGCATTAAAACACACAATATTATCCTTTTCAGGGATGTGTCTTTAAATGGTATCTGAGTGTTTTTGTGTGAAATCTCACATGACTGATTCATCCAAGGCACCACAAACGTATCGGTCAGATCTTGTCATCAGGCATGCAGACATGACCTCAGTGTGGCACCTGGACTTGTCCCAACAGAGGAAGACTTCTAATGACGCCCCATGTGCCTGTTTAAGATAAGAACATATTATATTCCAGCTAAACTTTAACAGCCCATTATACACTTTATTAGATAAGAAATGAGTAGAAAATATAATATCAAAGCCAATTATACTCATACGTTTATGAGTCATTTATAAATTCTTCCATGACCCACACAATAAACTCACCAAACCAGTGTTTCTCGCCATAGTTTAAAGAGTGGTAGCCCCACAGGAATGTGCAGTGAACACTCACTAAAATCCAGCGTTTGCGGTGCATATTTCCAAAAGGCTCTGGACTACACACATGAAAAATAAGTCGAGGCAGCACTTGTGATACATGTACCTGGAAAAACCATTTCTGATTGATACAAGACAAATGAATCCCATTTGCTGTTGTCATTATGACTGTGTAATCCCTTCACCAGGAACAACCTGTAAATCATCACCGCGCAGCCCTGTGAATAATGTCGGATATGATGCGCGTGTCACACCAGTGGTGGTACCGACATAACCACAGAGTAAACCTATGAGCCATTTCAGAGTTATTCTAATTACACTCGACATGAAACCTCAGGAATTCTCTGCCCACTTTGCTCCATTTAGTCTCTTTTTTCTGCGTGTTTTGGTCTGTGGTGGGTCAGCCTCGCTTCCATAGAAACACAGCTTTGCGTGTGTGTGTGTGTGTGTGTTTGTCTGTATGCGTGAGTGCGTGGGTGTGATTATAGGTGCATCCATCCTGCTTGAGCTCACCTGTTATGAGCAGGGGATCAGTCACACTCATTACATCACAACCCCTGGATGAGTTGTTTATACCCCGACAAACACATGGAGCTGTAACGCGACGCCCACACATGACATTTCATGGATGCGTAATCATCCTGCTCTGATATGTCAAGCCTCTTTCTCAACGACGTCCACATGGTATCATTTCCGCCAAGTTGCTGTACTACTTCCAGTAAGTTAACAGCCAACATTTAGATCTGAAATGATGTTGTGATGAGAGCCGGCGCTGAAGACCACCCACTCTCTGGATCTCGCCACTGGATTGTAAACAGCTCAGTCCCACAGCTGAAACTAATAGATATCAGATCTATCACTCCATCACAATGTGTGCCTCAGACATGATTTCCCAGACCTGCTTTGTTACATGTGCCTGATATTTCACTTTTGACAACTGACAATTTACTGACACAACAGGCCACACTACAGTCTTATAGTTTATACTGCTTTAGATGTCGTTTTATGAATTTCTCCGAAATACCTTTTACGATCTCTGATTTGAGGTCATGTATATTTTATAGGGGTATAATATACAGTTTTAAGACACAATGGAGAGAAGAAAAAAAGAAAAATCATTAAGGAAATATTCAAAAGTGAAATCTTGCCCCCTCGTTTACAACACAAATCATCACTTCATGCTTCATGAGTCCACCAGCTGTACTTGTCAACAAAACGAGTGATTTATTTGCGCAGAGAAACTTTGCAACGAAGTAAGATTTCTCTCTTTGAGCAACAACAGAAAACCCAGACCAAGTCTCTACTGCTGTGTTTGTCCGTTTTTGGTGATGATCAGAACATCAACAACACATCAGCAGAATGAGGAAGTTGTGCAAGTGCTAATTGTCCCCAATTATTCTTGGAGAATTGTTTCACTTCCTTGTCAGGACCTCTGGGACGGCGTCTCCTCTGGCTCTGTGTGTGGTCTGTCCTGCATGTACAGTCTAACAGGGGAACAATGTGCTGGGAATACACCTACATATAGTTCCTGTGAGTTGTGTGTGAAACAAAACAGGAATTGTTAACTGAGCTAAAATCACTCGGTTATGGTATTTAATAAACATTTAGGTGCTCTCTGGGACGTCTCTGGAGTTTGTAAGTGTGTGGAAACATGTGTGCCTGAGGCAATTTAAAATCATAGTCTTCCCAGCCTTGGCACTGACAAGGTTATTGAATTAACTTTGGTTTGAGTTCGCAAAAAAGTCGATGAAGTGTGATAATTTGGCCTCACTTAGGTCCTAGCTTGTTTGCGTCCAATTTTGCAATTTGAGGCTTGGAAACTTACCAGGCCATGACCATAATTTCACATCAGCCTTTCAGGTGCTTAGAAATAATACAGACATACCTTTCTTTTATAAGCCTTGGCCTCAATACCTACATGTTTATAATGGAAAGTTGGTTGAACAGTTAATTTGCTGCGTAGCATAACAGTATGCCATGCTAATTCAGCAAAAAGAGAATGGGGAAAATGCCTCGGTTTGGATTTCATTCAATTTTGCCCTCTCATTATCACCAGCGTCTTTTAGCTTAGCGGCAACAATAGCCAGCAGGACACCTTATTAAATCATCTGTTTGGAGATTCTTGAAGTAGGACGGTGTACCGTGAATGAACTCAGGAGGCCCATGTGGTAGCTATTCCCCCAGACTACGGACCTGCACATCAAGTAAACAGACTGATGGTCATTTGAGGATTAGAGGGGCAACATGCTGATGGATTGTTGAGGCTACAAGACATGCAAATGTTTGAGCATATACATAAACATACGCACACTCACACATAATGTTTATGCATGCAAAATGTTGAAAATGCATAATGCTTGTCAGACACTCTGGAAACCCGCACTCACACAGAAGGACTGAGAACATATGCTCGCCCACACTCTCACATACACAAACACACATGAACACACAGAGTTCATGCCAAAAACAATACTCTAGTTGGGAATATTCTAAACAGTCCTCCTCTCATACACTTTGTACTTGTCCTTTTTTTTGGTCCTCATTTCACACTACCCACCTGCGGGGGAATTTCTTGTTGAATAAAAATTCTTGTCTCCTGTGAAGGCTTGTGGTCAGTGTAGCTATTTAGGATGGGCTGGGTAGAACAGATCACATGTTATCTTTTCTGTCTTGTGCTTAACATTCTAGTGTTTTCTCTGACAGTTCACTACATTGCATCATTCAGTTTTGTGTCTGTTTAGAGTGTTATTACATTATCACACATCACTTTAGCCATCCACTAACATTTAACATTACATTTACAGAGAATGGCTATTCCTTAACAAGACAAGTCAGCCATGCTAGCAGCTCTCCAAAGCTAGTCACCCAAGTACTTTGCTCTAAGTCATAATTTTAACATGCTAACTTGCTCACAATGACAATGCTGATGCTAGTGTTTAGCAAGTATAGTGTTTGCCCTGTTAACCATCTTAGTTTGTCTTGTTAGCATACTAACATTTGCTAAATAAATGTAACATACAGCTGACTGCTACATAAGCTTAACATGCTAATTTGTAATAACAATGTAATGCTAGTGTTTAGCAAGTATAATGTTTGTCCTGTTCACTATCTTAGTTTGTCTTGTTAGCATGCTAACATTTGGTAAATAACAATCTACAGCTGATGGCTACATTGTAATTTTAACATGCTAACCTTGCTGACAATGACAATGTTTATGCTAGTGTATAGCATGTATAATGCTTGTGTTGTTCAGCATCTTAGTTTAATTGTTTTGTTAGCATGCTAACATAAGACTAATCATAAAATACAGCTGAGACCAATGGAAATGTCATTTCCAAGTTATTTGGTGATAAACCAAAGTAATGGAAACATTTTGGCCTGTTAATGGTTTGATTGTGAAACAAATTTCACAATCAAACTACAAGTTGTTTCTAGGTAAATTCATCTAGTGGCCTAGTTGCATTGTTATACCGATACTTTCAGCCCTAAAACCACACTCCTATTGATGTTAAACAAGAGTTAACACAATAACAAGACAAATAACAAAACTACTAATTGATAGTGTTTAAAGTATTTAAACAGTTAAACAATACTATTTTAAACTAGTTGCACTGTACATGATACACATCTCATGAAGCAATGAAAGCAGTGACCACAAACACTCCACCACAACAGAGGCTTAAGTAACTAATTTTTCACATATGTTCCTCTACATCTATATTATTTTAGCTGCTGGCTGATGTAATCTGAAACAGTTATGTACCAATGTAGTACTGAGGGACTTACTGGAACAAAAGCGGAGCAGAAAAACACTGTCCAGAAAAGAAGGGATACCTGCTGGGATTCATGTGAGGGCATGTTAGGTTTATTATTTTAAAGACAGCTTTGTCCGTCACCAATATTGACCTTTACAGCCTTCTTGCCATTTGTCCAGGGATCTTACAGTATGTGTATGCACGTATGTGTGTGTGTCTGATGCACAGCCCTTGTGACATATGGCCACAGACACAGTGTGTCTGGAGGGAGGGAGAGTCTTCGGTGGGTGGGACTGAAAACAAGTGACGCATGACTAAGAGGCCCAGGAAGTTCCAGCAGGCGGCTGTTATTGCTGAGTGTGTGTGTGTGTGTGTGTGTGTGTGTGTGTGTGTAGTAGGTCTATGTGTGTGTGTTTACGTGTGTCTGTGTGAAAGTGTGATTCGGGGGGCCAGAGGGACTGTGTGGACTGTGGGGCAATCCCGGCTGGAGTGTCTGGGAAAACTCTATGGAGTGACAAAAGCGGCAGTGTCCATTGCAGCATATCTGTCTGCTGCCTTGGCGGCAACACTTGCCTCTTAGAGTGCAAAATAAATTGAATTGAATCAAAGAGCGAGAAATAAAAATTCAATCTATGTTATTAATAAGTTGTGTAAGTCATTGTATGTGCAGGTGTGCACTCTAAAAGCTGCTTAATTATAGTAGCAGGAAGAAATACAATTAGTTATTATAGCCTTTTTGTGTCTTTTACATCATGTATCCAGTGTTTTAATGTGCATCACAGAAAGGAAGAGGATTGCAGTGTACTTCAAAACAATACGTTTTTTGTTGACCATATTCCAGATCTAGATTAGAGTAGTGACCTAAAACTACAAGGTCCATCTGTCTGGCAGTTGTTTTCTGCTTCTCACATGACCTGTCTCTGACCCAAAGTCACTCACTTCCCAGATTGCATTGCTACATTGAGCATTCGACTGGGATGGCGGTGACACACTGGGCGCAGAGAGACAACAATAGCTTACCTCAGCCAGGCAGACATAGCAAACCTCAGTGCTATCAGACCCTCTCTAATCTCAGTCCATGGGACAGCCGTGTCTCCCCTGCTCCCACATGGCAGGATCAGACACAATGCCCGCCTACAGAGGACATTGGGCCCTAAATAGGTTACACTGTGAGCTTTGCTGTTGGGAAACATCCAGTCTTGTTATAACTAATCATATCTACATTTTGCGTGCAACAATTTTGAAATAAAGCCATTGTTACACTGAAATTTTGCAGTTGTTTTACTGTTAGGCCATAGAACATGTATCAGTGTATTTTTCTGTGTAACACTTGAATGAAGTGTAAGTTGAATTTTTAACAGTGGATACACTGTGGATACCTGGTTTAACAGAAAAATGTATTGCATTAAAAAGTATTTCACTAAGAACTACTTAGAAACAAGTTGCATCGAAGGCTACTTTCCTCAGCAGCATCCAAGTGAACATTTGTAAATAAGAATCAGGCCAGACAGCATGAGCGATGTGATTGGCTGATGGGAAGTCGCATGGGAACTCCTATTCAACATTTTGTGCCAAGCAAAAGAGATACTCTAGACTTGTGTGACATGTTTATAGCTGTCAATCTGCAGTATGGTAATCACATTAAGAATACTTGTCAAAAAACATTGATGAAATTTAAATTTACAACTAAAACAGACCTGAAAACAAAATAAAATCAATCATTTCCCCCTCCAATTCTTATATAACTGAGGGGTCTCTGAGACTTTCACGGCTATCTCAGGGCCGCCTGATAGCCGCCAGCAAGAACTTGGCTGTGTTCAAATCAAACTAGACAATATCTTTCCCATGTGTGAGGCTTCTTATTTACTGTTTTATGTCTCAGATTTGACACTTGATAAAATGGTTCCAACAACTTATGTCAAATGATCAAGGACAAAATACAAATCCACCTTTGACAAGAAGCGTTGCTCAAAAACAGATGCTTCACAACTTTTAAATGCTTAACGATTGTTGGGCCCAAGAGGTGGTTGACAGGAATCCAATGGAAAAGTAACATGTCAAAATAAATACACACCAATGCCAGATTGTAAAAACACATCTCTGGTTTTCATGTGAACAGGGAGATCAGGGGGCCCTAAACCTGCGGGGATAAGGCATGAGTCCAGTGGAGACAAAGTGTGGCGTTACATGATACAGATTTGTTAGGTGACACCACATGAACTAGTCTAAACTTCTCCTAGGTTCATGCATTGGAATGTGAGAATAATTTAAATACACCATAACCCCATTTTCCCTATATAACCTGACCGACGATCTCATTTACTTACCGAAAGCCCATTGTGTCCTCAGTCTCTGGCTACAATATAAAACTCTTGAACAATTTAGGCACAAAAGCACCACCATGTGGCAAGATTTTATATAACATCACATAACTGTGGTGGTTGTCAAATGTAGATAAATTAAAAATTCAGATCTTTAAAATAGGATTTGTGCTTTTCTGTTGTATGATTCTTTGTGTTTACACCTGTTGTGAAACCATTAATTCAATACAATACATTTAACAGTTTCAAATGTATCTTGAATTCTATAATAACCTATATGTCATCTATTCAGCAATGTTCCACTTTATCACTTTCTCTAAAAGTAACAAGCCAAACTAAGATGGTGAACAGGGCAAACATTATACTTGAAAGTCGACATTATCATTATTCGAGCACTACATTTATATATAATTCGAGATTCAGTGCAGTCATTTCAATCACATGGTCGTCGTATTTTCTAGGAGGTAAACTTTGACCTCTCCGGGGCACCGTAGTCTCTCCCCCTCTCTACCTGTTTAGTGGCTAAAGATGGCTGAAGCTCCTCCATGGCCCAGCCGGTTCTTCTGTCACAGATGCTCGGCAGAGATTAGCCCTCGGCTGCCTGTAAGTACCAAAGACAGAAAGTAAAGATATGGACGGTTGTACATATGAAAAACATTGTAGTGTTGGTGTTATTTTAGTAGAAATGGTTTTATCAACCGAGCCAACAGTTAGCATGCTAACAGTATTAGCTGCTGCTGCGAGGTCCCGTTTATCTCGCTAACGCTAACCAGTGTTAGTTATCTTGTTATCTAAGTGGTGGATCCGTAAGCATACAAGCACAAACTGCTTAGTCATTACACACAAAATGGTGCTACATTTACTGCACAATCTTTAGCCACGTTTTAAGAGATAATTTGTTGGTTACTGTTGGTTGAGAGGCACATTAGCCTGTTAGCTGTATAGACTAGTTTACTGCAGCACCGTGATCGCATCTAAATATCGTCTTCATATGTTTCTTTTATCAACGAGACACTAATTACGTGAGTCTACCTTAAGGTTTTTGTGTACAAGATTGTTAAGCACTCCTGTGAATGATCCAGCAGGCACAATGCCTACACGTCCTTTTCTTGTTTTGCCATTCAGAGGTGAAAACAGTGACATGCCTATCACAGGCTGGAATGATCTGTCATAGGACTGTTAATGTTCCCTTCACAATGTGAAAGATCAGCTATAGGTTTCTGTACGTTGCTGGTAATGGCTTGTGGTCGCATTAAACAGTTGTACAACTATTATTTTAGTCTTTAGCATAGCGTCTGTTGTAGTGTAAATGTGACTTTATTTAGTCTTTAAAACCATCTAAAATACAGCTTGAATACATATTGTGCCTCTCAAATTCAGGGTGTAGGGACTGAGAAAAACATTAATATACACAAAGTGTATATATTTTGTGAGTGTATGTGTGTGTTTTGGCTGTTTGCTGTAAGGTTTCTGACAACCTGGAAGAAGAGCTGGTGTAATGGTGAGCCATCAGGATATATACGGTGGTATCCATTACTTGCAGGCTTTTCCTAAATCTACCATCCGTTATCTATACCGCTTATCCTGTTCAGGGTTGTGGGTAGGAGCCTATCGGGCGAGAGGCAGGGTACACCCTGGACTGGTCACAGGGCTGACAACCTTTCACGCTCACACCCACACCTATGGGCAATTTAGAGTCACCAATTAACCTAACAAGCATTTTTTTGGAGTGTGGGAGAAGGCCGGAGTACCTAGCTACACGCATGCATGGGTAGAACATGCAAACGCCACACATAATGCCCTACTTTGTCCGAACCGGGGTTTGAACTAGGGACCTTCTTCCTGTGAGGCAACAGCACTAACCACTGCACCACCATGCAGCTCCTTTTCCTAAATATGTCTACAAATATAGATCTCTGAAGATGGAGGGAAAAAGACCCAGTTGATCCTCTTAGCTGTCCTCAGTGTTTGCTAAAGGGGCTTAAAGACAAATACAGTTCACATACCAGATCGTGGCACAGCTTGACAGGACTCTTTTAACAGTGTCCTAAGAGAGGTTAATGGGATGGGTCGGAAAGGCTTCTGACCTCCGTCCTATCTGCAACATTTTATTGAGCTGTCTTAGTTAAATTGGTGATAAAAATTAAGTTTTATTATCACAGTAAATGCCATGACGTTTTTTTTAGCCTTTAGAGGTTACTATTTGGATTAGTTATTTCACTGCCTGGCCATGCAAGTACAGTTGTATTTGAGATATCTTACTTGCAGTTTACACTTGACACACACTGACACAATTATGGGCTGTTGCTGTAGTGTTTATGCAAGTTACAGAATGCCAATTGCTGCAGGTAAAACAGATAGTTGCTTGCTGTTGAACAAAATGTGCTGTTTTTTTAACCACTTTTGTTTGATTACAGGAGTACACATGTCCAAGATGTGAGTCAGGGTTTATCGAGGAACTGCTGGAGGAGAGAAGGTGTGTATAATAAAGTATCAAATGCAGTGCTTCTGAAAAAGGTAGCATCGGTTATGACTGTTTCTCCAGAATATAATTAAAAACCTGCACCTGACAAACTGAACATTATATTACAGTCTGCACACTCCAATCAACTTCATGTACATCTGTGTGTGTGGGGTATATTTAAAAAAGGCAACTTGTACACGAAAGTTAAGCACCCCGTTTAGCATCTGAAAGTAAATAGCGATGTAATGACTCATGATTCTGACCTCGCCTGGTCTCATTAGAGCAATATTCAGTATCATCTAGTGGAAAGAAGAAGCAATAGTCTGGTTTTAAAAATTCTACTAGCAAAACTTTATATTACAATAAAAACTGAGTAATTATTGAAACAAAGGTCAATACTTGGCGTCAGTATATGGATACAAAATGTGTTGCAACACAGTGCAGTCTCGATTCTTACCTTAGAGACTCGCACCATTTATTATATTTAAATGATTAAATTCCCTAGGTAGTCTTTGTATATAAGCGTGTACAAAGACAAAGAACATGACAGAAAAGTATGACATCACATGTGTTAGAAACGACTATGACACATTTTAACATCACTAATTTGAAACATAACTTTTTTACCTGTCTCCTGTTTAGTGCCGACAATGGCTCCATGTCGACCATCTCCAGCGGGCCCCAGAACCAGCAACCGTTTGAGGTTTCTAACGTTTTCTTTTCTTATACATCTCTGTCATCTCTCTGTCTCACTACACTGTTGCAAAGTATCATCAGATTTTCTAAAGTGTTGACATCCGGGCTTGTCCAGCAGTGGATGTGATGGAAGTCATCTTGATGTTTCCACTTCTGCTTTTGCTCTCTATAGCAATAACGCATGAAATGATTGGTCCATTTTCACTTTGCAAAGATGAGTAACAATCTAACAGTCTAACAATCTAAATAACACTGTGGCTGTGATGACACTGTTACTTAGTAAACGGGGAGGTCACTATGCCAGCCATCATTGCCATTGTGTGAAATTAGGCCTGACTGTCAACAGCATTAATAGTAACCGGTTTGTAGAGAACGCTTCACTGCTTTCCACCATCAAATTTCAGCTCTCTGTTTTTTCTGCTGCTCTCATCTTTTTCTCTTCTCCCAGAATGCGGACCAGCACATGTTTACATTCCCTTCGGGCTACGGTCAGTTCGCCCTGGGTGTCTTTGATGACCGCTTTGACTTTGGAGCTGGACTGGGAACAGAGGACAACCGGGAAGCAGAGAACAGGCGAGAAAGGGAAACGGCATCACGGCAGCGATATGGTGCCAGGCAACCGAGAAGTCGTCACGGTTCAAGACGACAAGCAGGGAGGCATGAGGGAGTTCCTACTTTAGAAGGGTAAGGAGTGCAGTTTGTGACCTGTGGGACTTAAGCTTATTCCAGGCTTCCTTTATAGTGGCACACTTTGACAGCCAGTTGAATTTCTTCATCATTAAATATGTGTAATAGCTTTATGTTCTCTTTTGTAGAATCATTCAGCAGCTAGTGAATGGAATAATTGCACCTACTGCAATGCCAAATATTGGTGTTGGACCCTGGTAAGTCCTGGTTACAGACATGTATTTAACCAGAAATGAAATCCTTACACAATGTGTTTGGTGTTTTCCTTCTAATGTCTTCTAATGTTTAATTATCTTTTTAAGGGGCGTTCTTCACTCTAATCCTATGGATTATGCTTGGGGTGCCAATGGACTAGATGCAATTATCACTCAGGTATTTTTAAGAAATCTCTGAAAACTCTGCTTATTCAGAGAGTATGTGTTGTATTTTTTGTTGTTGCTGTGTAAGAAAATAAGCAGTACATGCAGTACAAAGGTATTTAATTCAAAAACATAAAACCCCTTTTTTTCGTCTTCAGTTATTAAACCAGTTTGAGAACACGGGCCCTCCGCCTGCTGATAGGGACAAAATAAAAAGTCTTCCTACAGTGCACGTTACAGAAGAGCATGTTGGTAAGTATCTCTCTTTCTTTCCTTCCTTCTGATATCTTCTATATTTTAGTACAGGCACATAGTACAGTGCACACAGTATTTTCTTTCCAACAGATGGGTACATTCTGTTGCATGCAACTTCAGTTCTGAACATCATGAGAATATTTCAGCTGAAAGATCTTCTGGTGAACTTAAGCTCATAAACCAAGTGACCTCAAAGGCATAATTCTGTATAACAATGGTGGTGACACAGAGAACTCAAGCAGTGCACTACCTGATAATCAACGACAGGATATTTATTTTAATTGGTCATCTGACAATAAATAAACAGCACCTTCAGACATGCAAGTTCAGACATGTTTTTCATAAGAAATAGTAATGATAAAATTATGATAAACTTTATTTGTATGACATCTTTCATACAAAAATGTGAGTGCTTCACATGAAAATGAAAATAATGAATGTGTGCCATGGTGATAAGACGGTGGAAAGTAAAACCCAGTTGATGATAATAACAGTAAAAAAAATAAATATGAAGATGAAAATAAAATGCATGTAGTGCATTGCTTACAATAATAATAATAATAAAAACTTTATGTATAGCACTTTTCAAGACAAAGTGCTTTCCAGAAACAAGTTAAAAGAGACGGAGACAAATGTAGATAAAAACACAAAAAACACTAAATATAAGCATACAGCTTAACTAACTGTATAAAATTAACTGTTTAAAAGATGTTAAATATAACAAGCAAAAGGTAGTAAAATACAATAACACTGAAGTATGTGCACCAGAGCTCTAATAAAATCAGCTATCAGCTAAAAAGGCATGTTTGTAAAAATGTGTCTTAAGACAGGATTTAAAAGCAGGAACAGTGTCCGCAGAGCAAATACAAAGTGACTTGAATACAAAAGCTCGACCACCCTTTGACCGCAACCTCCTCTCTGATATGGTTAGCAGGCCTAATGCGGCTGATCTAAGAGGCCTTCTTGGGCAGTAATGCATTAAAAGCTCACTTATACACTCACCGGCCACTTCATTAGGTACACCTGAAATCTCTATGACAGCTTTTTTCTAAGCTGTCATAGAGGTGTTAACTCAATGATATTTCAGCGTCAAGGTCATAGCTGGTGGTGGGGCTGTACTGAGCTGCATTATATTCAGATTCTAATACTCTGGCCCCCTCATGTATGTAAATAGGGAGGACAAAAAAATTTAGACACATCTCAATGTAATTTAGTTCAGTACAACACCACCTTTAACTATGGCCTCAGTAATAAATATAATTAAATTTACACACTTCTGACTCTCAAGAAAACAAAAGTCAACACAAACTAAACTTCATAAAGCAGAATCCATGGCAGTGCTGTTGTATTGAACTGCTTTAGATTGTACAGGTGGACCTAATGAAGTGGCTGGTGAGTGTATATTCTGGTACCAAGCCATGTAACGCCTTGTAAGTGATGAGTAAAAATTTTAAATATTATGGAAAAAATAAAAAAAGTTAAGTCAAATTGATGCATGTAAAGCAATGTTAAAAACTGAATGACCCATCCCTATCCACCACTTTTATTATTATCCTAGTTACTTAACACACCCATCACACCACTTGGGGTTTTAGAGAGCTGGTGCAACTATAACTTTGCAGTAGCTAAAGAGACGTGAGATCAGTAGCATAGCATCCAACCCTATCTCTGAGAATAACACATTTATAATTAGTAATCTCATGTCTCAGTAAACCTTTCATCCAAAACCACTCGACAGATCATATTTAACTATTTTAACAACCCTCCAATTTTCAGCTTCAGGACTGGAATGCCCGGTGTGTAAGGAAGATTACAGCGTTGGAGAAAATGTGAGGCAGCTCCCATGCAATCATATGTTCCACAATGACTGCATAGTCCCCTGGCTGGAACAGGTAGGTAATTTATAGATTGATCATTTATTGTCTGAATCTGTAGCATGATGAGGTATCATCAGCCATGACACTTTAAAAGCTTCATATTTTCATCATTTTTTTTCTCCAGCATGACACGTGTCCAGTGTGCAGGAAAAGCTTGAGTGGACAGAACACAGCAACAAATCCTCCAGAACTATCAGGGATGAACTTTACCTCCTCCTCTTCCTCCTCCTCCTCCTCCTCTTCATCCACCCCTCAGTCCTCAAGTTCGACCAGCAATGAGAACTCCACTGATAACTCATAGAGAACCATTTGTCCTTATCACCCTGCGAGCTGTTTATAGCTCCTGGGCTGCTGTACTTCAGAGCGGTGACCTCCAGTCTCTCCCTGATGTCGGATTGGAGACCTGAGTGTATTTCGCCAGGAGCACTCAAGCCCGATTCAGGGGTAAGTGATACGTGAGGACAATGTATTTCTGCCCGTCCTGTTGCTCCCACCTTCATCAGGAATCTGAACAAAGGAAGGGCGGAGACCTGGGGTGCAGCTTCTATCAGGGAGGGTGTGGAGAGGCCCGGGGACTTCAAGAGGCTCGATCAGCCTGAACCACCTCATACAGGAAGAGAACACAAAGGAATCCAAAGGTAGAAGACTCGTGACAACAAGACAGTTGCTGTTCTTTTTAAAAAAAATCTCCAGACTCGTATGATTTAGGATGCTCCACTTTTTGCCAATGAAGCAAAAAGAAATGTACAGTTATTCCTTTTTTATAAGTAGCCTTCATATCTCACAGATAAAATGACCCAAAGTGCACTGTAGTGCACTTTTAAAGTGTGCACTTAAGTTACTTCATGGTTTGGAAGGACATTACATTCTATTCCTTTTGTTCTCAACGCAAAATTACAAGTTTATAGAATTATTTTATTGTCAAGTTCCACTTACAGCTGAAAGATTACCTGACAACACACAGGTACAATTTATAGCACTTGAAATTATGCGTCAAATTGCAGTAATTTGGTGCTGTTTGGTGAATGATGTGGATAAGCAGAACTTAATTAGACATATAAGGTTTTTTTTTATTTTATCTGCAAGCCCAATATGTGGATCAGCTTTTCACATAAAACAAAACTTAGAAACATTTCAGTGCATTTGTGCATTTTAACTTAAAGGTATATTAAGTATTTTCTAAAGTTGCCAGTTGAAAAAAATATTGATTTGAAGTATCATCGTGTCCAAAAATATGAACTGATATGAAAATAAAGATGTTTGGGTGCTACCACTCAAAATCCATGTAAAGACTTCTCTGTGTTTATTTTTATATATATACATGTTACTCTTCCACAGTCAAACAGAATGACAACTGTAACCTTGATCAAATTCATTTTAATTAAGGTCAACAACCATTTAGGGAAGGTCTGCTTCTCTTGCTGCACTTAGTATGACGCTGAGCTCAGACCCTAGACGGGAGTGCAGTAAAACAAGCTGACAACTTTTTCCAAAATGTGTTAATTTCTTCAGTTAATAGATTATCTTTTAACGAAAATATTCTGCTTTTTTTGTTCTAATACCAAATTAAGAAACTGGAAAGACGGTTAACATTTGTTAGGAGCTGTGCTGGTGTGTTTTTCCCAGACTTAGGCTGGTTATTCGTCCCTTTTAATGAATCTTGCACAACCCAGCATCAACCAGGAAACAATAACATCATTAGCGAGCACTGCCGAAAGATTTCAATGCATAATGCTGTTTTGTACTTTCAGAGTAAGGCCTGATGTGCAGATAGTAAACAGAGTCTATATTAAATCTTTCAAAGGGGTGCTTGCCTGTGAAGTGTTACCCAAAAGCCAATAAATTCCGCTTCCTTTAATTGTTGGGCAGCATGGGTGTATTTCCTCTGTATTGTACCTCAATTCTCCTCTGGGGTTTTGGATCAAACACCTTTATTCTGAAGTGATTGTTATGGACAAAAACTTCAGTCGCGCTCGAAGACAAATGTATACACTTATGGCTGTAAGCTTGACTTTACAATGTGAAATTCATGATTAATGTTTGCAGTTTATTGTTACCTTTGTGGTTAACACTGCAAATATTTGAGCTCTACGTACCTTGAAACATAGCAAGCTGTTACAAAGCGCCTACAGATTCAGTGCTTAGAACTACCATTTTAGCCCTTTAAAAATGAGAATATTCTCTCTTTTCAGAACTGCAAGCTTAAATTGTATTGTATTAATAATGTATTTATATTTTGTAAATCCATGCAAAATATCTTGGACCAAAGTGGAAACATTCAAACAGATTTTCATTAGGTTTGCAGCACTCTTGCTCTTACTAGAAACATCAGAATGGCATATCTGGATTAAGGGATTTTTTAACATATTTTCTCATACAGTTACTCAAGCTTGTTCGAGTTTACAGGGAACATCTGGGTTGTAATCTGAATTTAATTCCACTGAATTTAAACAGTATTAAAGACTGGCCACAGATGTACTTTCAAAGCTTTCTTTACACTATTAAACAGCATGTCAGGAATGTGTCGAGGGTTTTTTCAATGTTCCTTTTAAAGCCTCCATTACACAACTACCCCACAGCAAGATTCAGCGTCACCACGTTTTTTTTATTTTGTCATTTAACAAACTCCAGCATTGATCTACGTGTTAGTTGATCACCTTGCAACACTGCTTAGATTTTTGAAATAGTGTGCTATGTCCATTAATGTCCCATCCCACTGAATGCATTTGTTTTTGCTCAGTTGATTACTTGATTAAGATATATAAGAATTTTCAGTTTTTCTCTGTTTATTGGAGATAACTTCTAGACTCTAGTAAGCAGCAAGCACATAAAAAATTGCTCGCAGACTCAACTTCATATTCAAATGTTTGAATACTGCAGACATTTTTCTCACCTTTTAGTTGAACATCTGAGTGATTTTCATTTTGATAATATAGGCTTCTGAGGTGGCTGACAACTATACTTGTCTCGTGAATATGTGACAGAAGGGGCGAGTTTTTATAATATTAAAAATATTAAACTGAATATGCTTACGATAATAACATGAGAAAATATTCATTAGGTAAGTTTAAATGGCTGGAAGGAAAGGCCTCTCTCTCATGTGACGTAACCACGCCTCTAAACAATACGTCATGTGTACGTGACGATCAGGGCGTGTGCGTGAGGTGCAACTAGAGGACGACCATCGGCTTCACTGGGGAACATTCAGAGCCTACATCTCGCTGGAAGTTCGCAAGGAAAGGAGGAGGAAAATTTAGCCCGACGTCGTTAACGTTGCGTTTATTCGACGACTTAGTAAATACTAAAGTACCAACCATGAATTTACTGTGGGCTGTCAGTGCCCTTCTATTGAGCTGCTGGCAGGCCAGTGCGTCCACAGGTAAGAATTTTGTGTCAGCCATGTTGGTTGAAGATGTAGACTTTGCCCTGACTACGAACATAAAACAATGTTTATTCTGACTTCTGAGTTGTTAATGTAGTGTCACTTTTGTTTTTTGATGTCGTGTGTCGTTTTACAGCTGCGGTTGGTACACATTAATTCAGCGTTGGTAGAAAGAACTCGCATATCACCGCGAGCTGAGGCGTAACATTTGTATCTTTGCTAGCGACTCATTTAGCTAATTTGCATTTTGCCAAATCGCTTCAAATGATTAAACGACCGTTTCGTAGCTTAACAGCATTGACACTGAATGTATTTACAGAATCACATTTTAATTTCGCGATGTTAGCAAATGTAACGGGTCACGTGAGCTCGAACATTAATTTACAACGTATGGTGGTTTATTAACATTGAATTTTAGCCAAACTCGCAGCGCGTTATTCACAAACGTAAGAAATTAACGTTTAGTTAACTCGCTTTTCGCTGAGCAGGGACACGTTTTCCAAAGATATCCTCAGAGTAAAATAATTGTCCGTCCTTTGGTGAGTCTTTCGTCGTAGCTTTGGCTGGTTACTGTAGAATTGCCAGCTTCCGCTCCTTAAAGACAGTTATTGGCTTGTCCTGATTAAACCTTCATTAATTGATTCAATGTGCCTGTAACGTCAGGCCCAGTCCACGTGAAGCCCAACGGTTGTCACGATACGGTATTTTCAGCTTTCTGTCATAATATGTTGTCATGTTGCTACAAAATGGTTGGAGTTTATTAGTCATATTTACCACCAGTCCTTCTGTTTCCTGTCAGTGTGTCGACCCGTGTCGTCAGTGACTGACACGTTATTCAATACATTCAGTTGAATTAGGTGGGATCAATGTTGATAGAGATACTTTAGTTACTCATTTTGTGCCTGTTAGCCATACAGTTAGCAGCAGTGTTTGATTTCTATTCAGGCTTGGAAGTTTACTTTAAATATGATCATTTACAAGCCTCGGACAGATAAATGGTTAAATTCACAATCCACTCATTAGTAAATGATTATGTTGCGTCTTCAATCTGCCAGCCACGGTAATATTTTACAAGTGTTTGGGTGGTGCTGATTTTCCATAGCTACTTTTAAATCATTGTCTTATCTAAAAGAGTTTGCCCCAATGATCTTGTAAGTCCTAAAATATAATAATGGCAACATATTGCTTTTGTGACACTATTACCGGTTACTTCTTTAAAGTTGAACTTTATTTGCTATTGAGTTGTAACACAGAAAGATTTGGCATTGAAGTACACGTATATGTATCCAAACCGAGTATTTCATCATCCCATAGCAGTTAAGAGCGATGGGCAAGTGCATGCACTGAAATATGTTTGGTAGGAGCAACCCTACTGTTTATGAATGATATGTGCACAGCATGAGCATCAAAGTCACTTAGTGACACAAATACAAGGAGCCCTCATGCCGCTCGACATTTCCTGCTTTGGTAAAGTAAGCTCTGGAGTAGATCAGGAGTAAAATTAGATTTCCCTAGAGTTTTTCCTCTTCTCTAGCTTAACTTCAGCATGAAAGTGGGTTACGAGGCAGACAGGTAGGAAAGGCAGGGGAAAAAAACAACAGCTTTTTCACATGTTAAGTCCTTGATGTTATGTCCTAGCAATTTGGTAAATGGTAAACACAAACACACAAACTCATTTTGTTATTGACCACCATTTTGAGATCCCATGTGCTTAACCTGCTCACACTTAGATTATCCCTTTGATTGAAAGCCTACAGTCTAAGCAATAGAACCAACAGTGACAGTTTTGTGTTGTCTGGTTGTGGGGGTTGACATCCTCCTCATAGTGGTGACAAATCTGTGCAGGTCACCTGAATAATTATATTAAACTAGATCAGGTCATATGTATTATATTTTTGTTGGCTAAATGTTAGAAATATTTGGCCCCTATCAAAACATGTTTTTTTTCAGATGTTGAGCATGGCCAAATAATACAAATTAAAGCTTGAAATGGCGTCTTTAAAACCTGTCTGTTTCCATGCATGTTACTACTTTCATCGTGCTGGAACCATGACATCCATCATCTATTTGAAAGGACAAGATTTTCCTGTCTAACCTGAAACTTTCAATATTCCTTGCTATGTGTGGTGAAATTGGCCTGAGGATTACATGTTTCAGTCATTGTTTTTCACTTTGCCATTTCAAAATGCTGAGTATATTTCAACATGATCTGTTAATTTTCAACCAGCTGGTTGAATTAAAACAAACTTTCTATTAAGATAAAGCACACATTCCCATAGTTTGGCCTTATTTGCTCGTCTCTACCATTTTTGCTTAACAAATGTTATTCTATGACATTCACATTGAAACATTTTTTTTAGCCCTATGTGTTGAAATGACAGAACTCCAGACTATTTTGTCCATTGTTCAGGCCCTTTAGCTTGTTTTTGACCATCTATAAACATTGAAAATCAACTTAAATTAATTCTCTGAAAGGACTCTCAACACATAAAGCTGACATGTTAAAGAGCAGAGGGCTATAGGCAGTAAAAGACACTGTCAAGCTTCATATGGTTTTAATCCAATGTTAGTTGTTTGCTGCCCTTACTATATTTAATTTTGAACTTTCATACAGCATGTCCTAGGAAGATGACCTTTGGTAATGGTTTGGAAGCTGTGTTACATGATATAGGTTACATGTAGAGACCGGCGTTCTTGTTGACAGGTTCACGAGTCTGTCTGTGTTGTTCTGTCTTCAGTTGACCTGCTTCAAGTTTTTGATGAGAGTAAGAATTAACTTTTAACAATAGAACATTCAGTTCATCTTCATGAAGGGAATTAAGGAAAATAAGTGTGCATGTTTTATCTTGTTTAAAATAGTGATGAAATTTTGCAGCTTGACCTTGATTAAAAGAGATAAATTTTAGCCATTTCATTTCTGTGGTTGTTTTTCTGTGCTGGGTTCCCAGGCTCCAGCCATGGTGTTGTTCTGGTTTGTGTTAGTGAGAGATGGAAAACAAGCTTGCTGTGTTTTTGCCATTAGTTTGAGAATGTTATTCTTCTCGGGACCCACCTAAGTTTATTACCCCCCAGACCACCACTGAGAGTGCAAACAAATCCGCAGCGCCCCACCTGCTATTAATGCGAAGAGCTGCGACACTAAGGAAACTTACCATGAAAATTATTTTGTACGACATAAGAGGCAGACTGGTTTGTGGCATTTAAAAATATTGTTATACTTTTAGTATACAGCCAATCATACACCAGGTCTATCATGATTGTCTTTCAGTTGGCTTGGAAATATGTGCCAAATTTGATCATATTTAATGAAAAACATGTATTCTGTTGGGCAGCCTTTTAAAATCAATTGTTCTTCACACTGTTATTAACATGTACAACAACGATGATGCTTCAGTTCCCGCTTAGTTGGGATCCTCCATGTTGACTCGCCTACATTGAGGTCATGTGCATAGCCTGCGTGAATCATTGGCAGAATGTTCTGAAAAATCGTCTCTCTGTTAGCCTACGTTAACACCCTAACCACTGTTGGGTGACACTACCCACAGCCGAGAAAAAGCACTAGCCTGAAATGTTTGGTCCATGTCCAAAAGCTTGCATGGATTTTTAATTAATTTTATTATGTGAAATGTTTTTCATTACAACCTCATCTGCTTTTCTCTCCATTCTCTATTCAGTCATTGCATGCTGTTTTGGTTTAATGGGAATGCCATTGAATGTTTTGTTGTTGTTTTGCCTTTTGTTTTGCTTGTCCTTGGGGATGTCTCGATCAAGCATTTTTATTGCATAACTGCTACTCGGTATTTAAATGAAAACAGCCGTACAAAGACATTTAATTTCATGAACTGAATTATTTTTATTACAGATCAGCCTCACATAGGATCACCTAAACCTAGTAATCTGCTCTCATTTAGCTATATGAAGAGGATGCACAAAATATTAGTAACATCTGTTTTGTGTGATGCAATATAATTTAACTGCAACACACACTATTGCCTCAACATGACCAGAACATTTATACAGCACCTTCCTTAAACAGACCAAAATGAAAAATAGTCATAATTTAAGAAGCATTCATTACATGGCTGCTGTATTCGAGAAAAATGGTTTTAGCTCAATGATAATTACTAATTTAACACTGAGAGTGACCCTTGTTGTGATCCTCAGATCAGGTCTTGTCATCCCTAATGGCCGTTCATGTTGCATTTCTTATTTTTGTCTTAAAGGGTCAGAGCACCAAAAATGATCCTAACATTCCCTGATGTATTTGGGTGTAAATGTTGCTCTGATCTTTGCATTTTCAATGCTTGCTTTCACATTTTTCATTTCATTGTGCTTTTATTAACTTTGTTTCTTTTTCTTTCTTTTTGCTTGTCTTTCTTTCATTACTGCCTTTTATCATCAATCCATGAAATCCCCCGTTTGCTTTAAATCCACCACATTCAAAATTGCTCAAAATCTGTTCGCTGGGCCGACTGTAAACTGTGCTCAGCGGGCTTCATCAAGTCTCCCCTGTCTCAGATGAAGCTGATCAATGACAGCGCAGAGCTGCATTGTGAGGTAATAGGGAACCCCATCCCTGAAGTGCAGTGGTGGTTTGTAGTGGGGGAAGAGCCCAACGAGACCTTCACACAGCTCTTTGATGGGGCACGGGATGACCGTGTGCAAATCAATGCCACATATATAGCACACGGCACCAGCACCATTTACCTCACTAGCCTCACCTTCGACGACTCAGGCACGTATGAGTGCCGTGCTTCCAACGACCCCGACCGCAATGAACTGAGGAAGACACCAAAAATCAAGTGGATCCGCTCGCAGGCAAACATTATTGTGATCGAAAGTGAGTGGTACAGGAAGCATGAGGAGAAGTAGCTTGGCTGGTATCTCCTCATTAGTGAAGCCCTGGACATTCAACTCCTGAGGCACTCGTCTCCCATGCTTCTTGGTCCAATTCCCTCTCCAACCTGCTTCACCCAGTATCCACTCTCCCTCTCCTCAAAAGCTCCACGGTTATCCTGTAGTAGAATACAAACCTGGTCATATAGCGTGGCTGGGCTGCTCCCTATTCCTGTATTTCCTGACACAGAACATGCCTTCAATCTGATGCCTTTTTTTTCCCTGTTTCCAGGCTTAAATAGCATCATAATAGGTGTTCTTGCATATAATACTGGTCATAAGGTTAGAAATTTGCAAATGGCTCTTGCATTAAAATAATTCGACCTTTACAAAATATGAATATTTAATACTTGAGAGAAAAACAAAAAAGGGGTGTCAGATTACTCGATTAGTCTTGCTTTCTTGGTAGCATTTTCCTTTAATTGATACTAACATTGGCAATGCCCCTTTGTTTACGCTTTGTAGACTCATTCCTATGGCTTATAGCCTACTAAACTGTAGGAAGATGGCAACTAATTATTTAACAGTAGATTTTAAGTCATGGGGTATCTTTCTGCCTTGTGGTCCAGTATTATTTTAAAGAATGATCAGTCATGTGTGAAGATCAGTGAGTTTATAACCCTGTTGTTGCTTCTTCTGCATGTATTTATTAAAAGATAATTTCCCCATGACCTTGTTGTAGACTACTGTATCGACTAGATTTCCAGTACAAATCCTATTCTCCCCTTTATTATGTTGTTGGTGAGCCAGATTTTTCACCTTCCTTAAAAAACCTTTGCATTTGTTTAGTCAAACATATATGTAGTTACTGCATCTAGTGCAACAACGTTGTATAATGTGAGTTAGCTGAAATTTCAGTTTTAGAAATGAATGATAATGATTTATTTTCCTCTCTCTGTTTATCTGAAGCCCCAAAAATCATTACCGAACCTAATGAGGTCAGCAACCAGACCTCTGCGGTCCTCAGCTGCAACTTGACGGAGACAAACCTTCCCATCAAGGGCTCCCACTGGATGCACAATGGCAAAATCATTGAAGACTCCAAGTCCAGTGACACTTCTCCGTCGACCAGCCTCCAGTAAGTAGCTGAGTGTGCCACATGGGCAGATCAGTCTACAGTTACAATAGCTCATCATAGGTGCTAATCCCCTCATACTAATGTTATCTTGAATACGGTACGGCAATCATTTAATACTGTTTCCCACTAACCTGAGAAACAAAGTCCTTTTTTTATGAGGAGCTTAATATTTTGGAACGTCTTGTGCTTTCCTTTCCTGGCAGTCAATAGCCATATTTATTCTCGAATGCTCTCTCTTGTACTTTGCCTGTTTCTTGCCCATTGTCCCAACCCCCCTTACTATGCCCTCTTCCTCGCTGGCTGCCTCCATTAGCAGCAGAGCTAGGGGCGCCATTCAGCCATTCACTGCTCTTGATTAGCAGAGAGATGGACCGTGCAGTCGTGCAGCTTTGCTGGTAGTCTTGGCAGCAGGGATAAGCGCCCCTAGCAGTGTGCTCACTTGCCATGACCTTAATTCCCCATTAGAGAGAACAAGCAGAACTGTGCGGGACAGCAGCAACAAACAAAAGTGGAATTGTGATTACCAGAAAATCTGAAATATTTGTTGCATGAACAAGCAGCTTTATTTTTGAGCTCGACCATAAACAAGGTTCTGTCGCAGATTTTCTACTTGGCTAAGTGGAAATCTAGTCATTTTCATAACTGTGGCATCAGCAGAATTGGTTTGAAGTTATCGCCTGCTATATGCTGGGATGCTAGGGCTTCAGAAAAAAATACTAATTTCTATTGATTACAATTCTCAAACCCTTTACTCTTCTTTCCATAGTTTGGAAAAGATCACCCACATTTCTGGTGGAAAGTATGAATGCGTGTTCCTGACTGATCCAGAGGCTAAGCAGACAATTGAAGTTAAAAGTAAGTTGATTTATAAATATGACACATTGAAGTTGCTTTCAGGGGTCATTTCAACGTTCATGTTTACATTAGAGTTTTGACTAAAATGGTTGAATCTTGCAGTGAATTGGCAACTACTGTACAAACATTTCATATGATCTTTATTTTTATAAAATATTTGTACTAAGATTATATACTGTAAAATCCGTAATATAAGTTGCACCAGAATATAAGACGCAGAGGGAAGAAGTTTATTTTTTATTTTTTATTGCTATTTATTAATAAAAGCGTGTATACACGTTATTTCAATTCTATTTTCATTTATTTTAATTTAAAACGTATTCAAAACACACACAAATTACAGCCTACCACATGTTTTAGTCATGTTGAGTTTGCAACCCTACCGGTGCTGTAGCTAGCGGTAGCTGGCAGCCTATGGTTAAATTGACAATCTTAAAACGGCGAGAAAAACACAAAACAGCCCTGCGGCATATTGCAAATAGGAGATGTAGCGGCCTGGACCCGGAAACGGTTTAATGCGGAGATGTGACATCACACCTTAACAACCAGATAGTGCCATCGTCAGGTATATTATTGTGTTACAGTGTTTTTACACACACTCCATTTTATACTGGTATATTGGTCGCATGAATAAAAATATATTAAAAGTGCGTTTTATACACGCTAAGTAATAAAATACAGCATATTATAATATTTGATGTATCGGCTGTCTTGGTGTTATCTGTGCAAGTGAGCAAATAACGATAAGTTATGAGTTTATCATCAAAGTTCTGAGTTTAACATCAAAAGAATAGTAATGAATTAATTGATAATAGAGATCAATTAAACAAATGTTTTATTGTGGAGGTAGCTGAATTTTTACGTGTATGTGCCTCTTGCTCCAGGATAAATGATAAACCTAGTTTATTTACTGAACTCACAAAACTTTGATCTTCTTATTTGAATATTTGTTTGTTTCTTTGCTATAGCCCTCCCCCATGTTGGTGCCTACAAGCACTCTGAGCATGGCAATGAGAAGGACAAAGGTGTGATGGTCTGTGTTAGCCATGGCTACCCACTGCCCACTGACTGGACCTGGTACAAAGAAGAAGATGGCAGCCAAAAGGTACGCGTCTGTCAAGCTTGAATTTTAGATTTTCCTAAAATTAATTCATAATACATTTTTTTATCTACAGTTCTGAATTACAGGACATGAACACACAGTTTAGGTCACCTTAAATATTGTGACGCTTTATAGAATGCAAATAATGTATGTCCACTTACTTCAGTTGTAAAACAAAATGAAATGGTCTCACCTGTTGCGGTCATTGTGACCTAACATGTTGCTTCAACATGACCCACAGCCTATCATCAACGGCACTACTGACAAATATGAGATCAAGAGCACCCCTAACAATACCACTCTGACCATTAACGACTTGAGCATCGAGAACGACATCGGAGACTATGTCTGCTCCGGAACCAATGAACTTGGCACAACTAACGACAAGATCCATCTGCGTGTCCGCAGTCGCCTGGCTGCTCTCTGGCCCTTCCTTGGCATTGTAGCCGAGGTTATCATCCTGGTGACCATCATCTTCATCTACGAGAAAAGGAGAAAGCCTGATGAGATCAATGACGGTACGTACGCCATACTGCCTCCATTATTACATACTTCATCAACTCTGATGTACCATCTTAAAAATAATTGATAACTGCTTTACAGTTCTAAATTATTGTCTCATAGTTCTGTAAGTGCTACTGATAATTCAAGCATTTCAGGGACACCTACAGCAAACCGCGGCCACAGGCACTGTCCCCTTTTAACATCGTGCTCTTTTTTTCGTCTAAACAGCCACACATTTCTCAACTCAATGGCCTTTTTTTTGCTACTTTACTAACTCCCCGGTTGTGGTTGGAGAGAAATACCTAGGGCTGTGACGGTAACCACATGACCACAATACCACAGTTATGTGATGCCAACCGTGGGGTGGACCAAGTGACCATCATCACCGCTATTTTATTTTTAAATATAGACCCAGTGATGTTGCTAGGTACGTGTCCAGCGTCTCTTGCGCATTAAAATCTAAAGGGACGGAGTTAACTCACTATCCATACGTCCCAGGGAAGCACCTCATCTTTCCCAAACCGAACGATACATTGTGAAGAAGAAACCCGTGTGCAGTCTCACAACATGCTAGTTTAGCCACTACAGCAACTAGCCCGTCACCACAAATAATGATCTTAACTTGCGTTTCCACCACTCATCCTGTGTTCGCTCATGTCAATGATGTTTTTCCGTCTCGGGGACGCGCTTGGGCGGCGGTTAACCGCCAAACTGCAAGGGGGTGTCAGTGTTTCACCACGGTTAGAAAAATTCAGTACAGTCACAGCCCTAGAAATACCCTCATATGGTAACATTTGCGACCGAATGGCTTAAAAACATTAACCACACGTTAACTTACTCTCATTTTAAGGGTAAAACTGACTCGGCTTCTCTGTCTTTTGTCGAAATGTGTTGCTGAAAACACAAAGAAGCCTCTTTTATGATTCGTTTAATAATTTTATTCGAATTTAAATGTATGAATGTATAAAAACACATGAAACTGTAGGCATCCTTTAGTGGGCTGTTGAGAGTTTAGACAATATGGCGCCCCCTAGTGACAAGTTGGAGAACATTAAGGCAAAGCATAGCTCTTAATGTGGGCTTTTGTAGACTGTAGTTGCATGTAATCAATATGAACCCTTATTGTCTTTGGTTTTGCTATGATTTACATTTTTAAAAATATATAAGGTGTTAGCTAGCTCTGTGTAAACAATTTGTGATAGAAACTATTATTTTTATTATTTACATTTTTACTTCTTTGTTCGCTGCTGATTTTGCATTTTGGTAAGTGGACAAAACTGCATGTCAGACTGAAGTGGTTGAGCTGAGATGACCGCGTGGAAATAGCTATGGGAGTCTGAATGAACTGCTTTCATAGTCACCACTTCTAAGAGGAATGTGCTCAAAGATCTGGTCACTCTTTCACTGGCCCTGCAATACGATATTTCTCTCTGCCTAATGTATCGGTCTGTAAAATCATGCGTTTGAGCCAATGAAAGAGTCAAATGAGACAAACGAGTGTAATGTTTTGACATGGAATCGCACAGGTTGACAAGTGAGAGGTTTCAGCATTCTGTCTGCATGCTCTCTGCATCTTGTACTTTTTTATGCATGATAAAAGACAGGCAACTCTGTTCTCAAGATCAGTACGTCATTTACATTTGTCTCATTCACCATTTGGCCACAGAGGTAGCCTACCCCTGCGTTAGCTCATGTGAATATGTGCTCTTGCTCTGCTGTGAACACTGCCTCTTTACATGCCAGGTTGTGTGTTAGCTCCTCTAGCTTGAAGACTGTTTTTTTTATCTTGATACAGCCACTGCAGTGTTCCTTTGGTGTCCTTTGCTTTTATTGCATGAGCCTCTGTGATGCTTAGGGGTGACTGGACAATGTGTAAAAGGGAAAATGAACAGCAATTTCAAATTTTCCAACAGATTCATAAAAGACGTTCAGTCTGTGTGTGTGACATTAAATAAAAAGACAATGTAGTCGTACCTTTCATAATCAGAAATGCAACAGGTGGGCATGCTGCAGTTCATGTTTAGCTTGATTTGATCATAACCTCATTGATATCACATTGCAGAGGATTTCATGTTCTAACATTTGCTACCATCTGTAGGGGAGGGGGCATGTTTTGCTCATACCAATCGCATACATGTAACCTGCTTTCAATTGACCCTCATTTTTTGTTTGCTCTCCTTTATTGATCATTTGCTGCTGTCCAGATGACGACTCAGGATCTGCTCCCCTGTAAGTACAGTCAGCAGCGTACCTTGATCATCACCGAATGTTCTTTATGTTTCTTTTTTTGACACAACTAATTTTTGCTTGTGTTTTTCAGGAAGAGCAATTCTAATGCAAATCACAAAGACAAGAATGTGAGGCAAAGGAATTCTAACTAGAAGGTGAAACAGGTGAGTCAAACTACTTATATACCGTAAAATCCAGAATATAAGTCGCACCGCAATATAAGTCGCAGTCTGTTGATGGGGGTTATTAATAAAAACGTGTATACACGTTATTTCAACACCATTTCAATTTATTTTACATTTAAAACACATACAAAACAAGCCAAACAGCACTGCGGCATATTGTAAACAAGAGACGTTGTAGCGGCTTGGACCCGGGAACAGTTTAATTCAGAGATGTGACATCACCACTTAATAACTGGATAGTGCCATTGTCTGGGTAAAATACCGTAACACAATAACATACCTCTCTCTGCATTTTATATTGGTATATAGGTCGCACTGGTATATAGGTCGCACTGGTATATAGGACGCAGCCCACTTTTTAGATGAAAAAATGTATTAAAAGTGCACCTTGTACACCAAATTTTACGGTATTATTTGCTTAAAGTCAGTTAGTCTACACCTTTAATACCACCCTTGAACAAACCTTATGCAGACGATAAATCAAATTTACAGTCCAAACATAGGTGAAACGTTTGGAATTCTTCACTCATGCAACTTTTATTTCTTCCCTAGATGGACCTCCAGACTGCAGCCCAGGATTCAGCTGTTGTGTTGCACATTATACTGTGCACCCTGCAATTTTGAAGTACCTTTTTGTGCTTGGGTGTTAATGTTTTAAGAAGTTGACTGATTTCCTCTCGTTTAGTTTTCTTCTCTATTATTCTCCATATTGTGCAGCCAGAGAACATAGTGTGAAATATTTTCTGCTTGAGGCCGTGGGGCAAATATTGCATGATAACTGCTGTTATAGCAAAGTGTGTGTTTGTTGTAAAATCATTAGACAGTTCATGTGAGGAATGCTTAGTTTGTGGTTATTTTCTGTTAATGCCGATGCTTCCTACACTGATCTCACAATAGTTTTTGCTTTTAATTCTTCGATCTAGAGAGGTTGCTTGTGAAGCAGCACGAGTTCTGTTTAGAAGATCTGAAACTTTTTTAATCCTGAGAAATCACTGCCATTCTTCTAGCAACAACTGGAGTGTGCTTAAAGTCACACGTTTGATCTGTCCCTACACTACCACAAACCTCCCTTAGCAGAGTTTTATACTTTGCCTTAACAAGCTCCATTTTTCTTTCTCTTTTTTGCATTTTGTTACCTGTGACAGGATTGAAGTGTGACACTTAAAATTAAATGCAGAAATGACTGAGATTCGATGTCTGCTAGCTTTTGTTGCCGTAAGAAATTACTGTTCTTCAAGTAGAAAAGCTTGTATCCCTTTAAATCATGCTTTATTTTCTTTTCCTATTTGAATATTTAGGGGTCCAAGCAGTGCCATTTGTTGCTAGAGACATGTTTCTGTATCTTCTTTACCTCTGCTTAAAGTGGTCAGACAGGAAAAACTGTTAGATGGTTTGCAAATTCCACCGACTTGTTAGGCACATAACCCTCATTGACCAGAAGGTGGCGCTTTAATAATCAAGTTTTGGCAGTTCTCTCCAAAACTGTTTGGCTTAGAGTCTAAACTCTTTCATAACCTCTCGATATGTTTGCATCTTTGCTCTAATTTTCTACTTCTCTGAAAAATATTTCAGATCCATGTACACTTTTAAACTCGTGTCTTTTAGTTCAATTTAACTTAAAAGCTCATGAATCAAAGTTGGCTTAAGTGATTGTAACTTAAACTGCGCCACAAATGTAAAAAGTTAATATATCATAATCGGCTACATGGACTTGTATAATATTTGGTTTAAATGATCAGGGGTTATGATGTAGTTGATGCATAAAATTAGATAATCAACTAAAGTGGGAGTGGCTTATTACATCAAATCTAAGTTTCTTGACTCATGAGTCTGCAGTGACTTTCACTGTTTTACTGGGATCAGTATTATACGCCCAACCTTTTCTATTTTTTTATAACATTTTTTTATTTAAGTTCACCAAAAGTTACTTTTAATATTAAATTGACAAGAAGCAAAACTCTGAGAAACAAACGTCAAATACTCGCTGCCTGCTTGGACCCCACTCCACGCTCCTTTCCTCTTCCATTTATATTTTATGTTTAGATCACCAGTGTTTGTGCCAGATGTCAAATCCACAGTAAAATATATTAAGGACCAAGTGCAAGAGATGTAAAATCTATTGCTTCTGTAGAAATCAACTTTACTACTACACTCTGATGTTTCAATTTATACAGGAGATTTAACCAGATGTTTTTCTTTCTCACTCAGTGTGACCTGAGCTAAAACATTTGTGTGTGACTGACAGACTGTCATCTCTGCTCCTTCACTGTGTAGATGATTCAGAAGCCATATGTTCCATTTAACTGAGTATTGATGTGATTGGATGTATTCAGAGTTATACTACTAAAAAGACCTAGACAGAATTGTGTAGATTGTTGTACCTTCCGAGTACATGGAAAACCACCTGTACAACTTGCACATACTGAATAAAGGTATTGGATTTTACATGTCTGTTTACTTAACTGTTGCTCAAGTTAAAGGCTGGTTTAGAAAAGCAGGTCATGAGGCCCTGTGTGCAGTGCGGTCCACCAAGCTGATCTTAATCATGCTGCAGGATTTGGTGTCCTGCAAACAAAAGATGTCGGTGTATATAGGAATAACTCAACAAAATATAGTTAACAAAAGTCATCTGAATGCTTTTTTACCTGTATTCTGTGGCTGACTTTATTGTAACCCTAAATAAACAGAAAATGCATTGAGTATAGGTCAAAGATGAGTTTAGTGTTCTCAGCTTATGTCCAACATAATTATTAACGTGCAAATCAAACTTCACTGAAAGCTTTGGTTTTGAGAATGCCTGCATATTGGATATCAACGCAGTCCAGTGGGTAGCTGTTGGCCAACACCAAGAAACCTATTTTAAACTAATAATCTCGAAGATTTTCGTGTAAATGTTAAGTCGCTATCGCTGAATGAGGTAACACAATGGTGATTGAGCCTATGGCCAACTGATGAAAGCCGTTGCATTTGCAGTATATAATATTATGGACTGGGTGTCTGTGGCAACTTTCGCAGAAAAAATCACAAGCGGCGCCCAGTTAGTGACGCGTTCTCCATCACCTAGCAGTGGTATGTCTGCCAGTGAGTGTAGGCGGAGCTAAGCGGCTGCTTTTCCGGTCCCGATGACTACAGATCAACTCTAAAAATAAGTGAAAATCCAAAGAAGAAGAAACAAATTCGACGCTCAGATGAAGGCAAACTGTCTAAAAAGGAAAGCGACCCTTAGCCAGGAAAACCAAAAGTTATAACCGTTACAAAGGGAGCCAACCGTAGACGTCTGCTTAAATTGGCAAGTGTACATTCGTTGTTATTTATTGCCATTAGAAGTGCCAAAGATAACAAAACGGAAATTTTCGAGATTGATAAAACTGGTTATTAATATTATAGTTCAACAACATTTAAATACTCTAAAAGACCCTAAACCAGTTTGTGACCCTCCTTTTATCTGTTTAACTGTGGATATGTGTGATTACCCTTAGTAAATAAGAGTTAATTTGGAATTAGATTTATTTTGCCCGATGAGAAGCTGCAGGAGAGCTGAGGTTTCCTAAGTAATAGTTTTCCAATGTGAGACAACATGCTACGGTAAAAAAAAAAAGAAAAAAAGTTTAATAAAAACTGCAGCAAAACAAATAGTGAATGCATCTTTGAGGGAGTTGAAGAGAGAATATGGTCCAGACTTCTTGGTGCCACAAAGGCAGCATGAACATGCACAGTGAATTAGTCCTAAAGAAATCACAAAAACAAGAAGCTTCTGGTTCAACTCAGGAGGCTGTTGAGTGTGCGATGTGTATGTTTTCCACAAGGGGGAGCTATTTAACCAAGAATGGGAGGCCCTGACCAAACTGGCAGACTCGTCCTAAAGCAACAGGCAGACGCTGTTAATACACAGCCCCTCAAACAAGTCAAATATGATGTTTTATTATAATTACTATGTATTACCTCAATGTGGACGTATTGGTTCTGAGCTGATGTTTTATCTGAGATCCACTGTGGGTGACAGAAGATGGAGAACTTGGTGATTTCTTGTGACCTTCATGTGTCACCTCTGTCCAGCTGTGCCTTAATCCTATCAGGTGAGTTTACAATATGAGTTTCTTTCTTTTATTAGCTTAACAGAGTTTTATTGCTAATAATACTGATGGGCGTGTCCTGTGAAACTGCCTTCTTTTGTTCACAGTTTCTTTAATATAAGCTACTGTATCTGTAGGTGGTTACTGTCCAGACGTAAAGCTGTCCCCTCTCCCTTTCTCTCTTGTTCACACAATCACACACAAACACACAATAACAGGAGCCAGGTTGCAGCCATAGCAACGCCACCGGTGTGCTGTTATCCGTAAAGTGGTGTGGATGGAAAGCAGAGGGCTGCTGCTGCTTTGAACTCCTCACTCCTTCCTCCGCCGCCGCCCAGTCTCGCCAGGTTCAAGGTACAGGGAGTGTCCGTCTGTCTGTTTGTCTTTATCTGCCTGTGATGGATGAGGCGGAGGACGGCGAGGAGGAGCCCAAATTCCAGCGCCCTCGACCAGCACCTGAAGTAAGCGCGGATCATGGGAGCAGCGGAGGAACCACGATGAAGAAATTAACGGTAGGAGGCGGGGCCGCGTCCATTGCGCGCAAAAACTCCAACAACAATGAGCTGTGGCTCCTGCGAGACGAGGACTCCGCACCTGTCAGTGCCAGTGGCAGCAGAGCCTGTGCTCTGTTGTGCCAGAGGGCTGCTGCTGGCGGCTCACAGTCTGGGGACTCAGACTCAGAGGCAGGCGTGAGAGGAGAGGCAGCCATCGGTATGATATGCAACAAAAACGGAGACTGTAGAAGGGACCCGACCAGTTCAGGGAGCCTCTCCTCTCTCATCTCAAAGCAGGAGAGGCTGATTGATGGAGGAGGAGTAGTTGAGGAGGACTGTCAGGGGCAGGCAGTCATGGACGGCTTGATCACTTCCGCGGGGTCCCTGACTCAGGGGCCCGGGGCCGAGGTCAAGACGATGGAGAAAAAGGACTCCAGAGTTTCCTTCTCCAACGCCCCGACTAGTAAAGGACAGACTCCGAGTCAGCATTCCAGGAACTCTGTGACATTTTCCAAAGCTGAGGATGGCTCTCAGATAGTGCCGGATGATGGAGACTCCAGGGGGAATCAGACGTACATGCAGCGGCAGTTCAGCTCCATGCTTCAGCCCGGGGTGAATAAATTCTCCCTGCGCATGTTTGGCAGCCAGAAGGCAGTGGAGAAGGAACAAGAGCGCGTAAAGTCAGCGGGTAATTGGATTATCCACCCATACAGCGACTTCAGGTACGGGGCAAATTGAGTTAAGTCCATAAAAAGCGCATACTATGGTTGTAACACATACGTCTGGTACTCTTTCTCCAAATCAAACTTTATATAACTAAACCACAAAGGTAGAAAAGATTATTCAGGTATTTATAGTGACTTGGAGAACTGGATGCCCAGCACTTAAGCTGCAACCAAGTTGAAAATAAAATAAAAATAACAAAAGTTTAGCTGAAAAAAAACCCATTATGAATAAAATAGGTCCATTTAAGAGCATGAAATATAAATGTAATAATAAACTGCATACCTAAAGAGAAGCAGTGCCTCATTTCTACAAGATCACATGATGCATTCTCCATTGAAAGATGTTTTTATTTTTCTCAGAGGAGAACTGATTTACATTATGGCTGCACTATAAACCATCTCCACATGAAATTGGCTAAATTTTAGTTTGATGCAATGTGGCAAATGTTTTTATAACAATAAAGTGTCCTCAAACATATTTTATTTTTTCATATTTAAGTGTTTCGAACTGGGTGTAAAGTCCATTTTTTGAGCTGGAATGTGTCGAAACATGTGTTTCAGCACCAGGGAGAGCTCCTCCTATTATTTCAAGTTTGAAAGGGCAGCAGTCTGAAGGTAGATTTGATTTGGCCTTAACTGGCCTTTCTCTTAGATTTGGCTGTCAGAATATACTTTAATGTAATATTAACTGGTGCTTTCGTGGGGAATTCTAACAAAGAACATTTAAAACTGAACAATAGCACATTTTCTGACTCCGGTCATGACTCAGCAAAGCTTTTCAATCAGTTCCTCCCACTTACTTCCAGCAGATCACACAGCAGGGAAACTTAGACGTTCAGAACAACTAAGACAAAAGCATACAGGGCTGCAACTACGGATTATTTGTAGTATAGATTAAAACTAAATAACTGGCAGTTTATAGATTAAACTACCAGTTATTTTCTTGATATATCTTCTGATATGACCAATTATCGAATAATAATGCCCTGCTTAAACTTCTATAGAGCATGTTTTGTGACATTACTGAGCACTGTATACCTTTTTTTTAGGATGAAATAGAATCAACGAATCACATACACAAGCTGTAATAAGTGCTGAGACATCCTCTGTTATCGGTGCCCCTGTCCGTTGTTCTTCGATTTGGGATGAGTTGCACCCAGCTTATCTTTCCTGTAATATCCCTGTCTCTCTGTTTGTCCTTGACTTGACTTTGTCTTGAGTCAGGGGGTATAGGTTACCTCACCAGGAGAGGATACAGTGCAAGCAGTGATAAACAGCAGGTGTTTCATTAATATCATTCATTTTCACTGTGTTTAGGGACAGGAGCTTAAAAGCTCCCCCACTCAGTCTCTAACAGTCTCCTCCTGCTGATCCTCCCCTTCATCAGGTTCTACTGGGACTTCAGTATGCTCATGTTCATGGTGGGCAACCTGATCATCATCCCTGTGGGCATCACCTTCTTCAAGGATGAGACCACCACGCCCTGGATCATCTTCAACGTGGTTTCCGACACCTTCTTCCTCATGGACCTGGTGCTGAACTTCAGGACCGGCATCGTGTTCGAGGATAACACCGAGATCATCCTGGACCCCGAGAAGATTAAGAAAAAGTACCTGAAGACCTGGTTCGTGGTGGACTTCGTCTCCTCCATACCCGTGGATTATATCTTCCTCATCGTGGAGAAGGGCATCGACTCAGAGGTGTACAAGACGGCCCGGGCGCTACGCATCGTTCGCTTCACGAAGATCCTCAGTCTGCTGCGGCTGCTGAGGCTGTCCAGACTCATCCGGTACATCCACCAATGGGAGGAGGTAGGCGGGATTCTACATTACAAATGATCTGGCCTGCTTTTTCAGCCAGTATATAGACCAGAAAAGGCTGTAATAAAGATAAGGAAAACATGTTGTAGTTGTACATGGAAAGAAGGAAGCAGAAGCGAGGGACACCATTGAGTCAGTAGTCGATGTTAGGCTAGTCTAAGCATTGTGCATCTGTAAACTGACCGATGTTAATGATATATCAACCGATATTCAAAATTATGCGTCAAATTTGATTATTCAACATGTCTTAATGTTTATTAAACAACAATTAAACAACAAAACTGTAAAAACTCAGATCAAAATTCGGAAAAAGAAAAATTTATTTTAAAAAATGATTGTCAATTATACAAAAAAAATCCACAGATTCATGCACTACCTGTTCATAGATTGATGTTTTTAAAAAAAATATTATTTCTGCCTCTAAAGGTGTCTTTAGGTGTCTTGTCTATTAGTTAAGGGGAGGGTCTTAGAAAATCTTACAAAACACCTTTAGTATGTAAAACAATATAAGATTATGAAACAAGATCAAATGAACACTTTCTTCCTGTTGCTATTTGGTTATAACATCCTACATCCAGACGGATAAATCACAATATTAGCAGCCAATATCAGCTTATGGAAGATATACTGCTGTCAGTGTCAGCTGGTAAAGAAATAAGATAATACCAAATAAGGATTGAGATGATAACGAAACAGTGTCTCAATTAGTTTTCCACCACAGGGCAAGTAATTATGAACAGTATTGGCTTCAATATTCAGTATCTGTCAGGCTATACAAATAATGTTTGCTTTTCTTGCAGACAATATTCCTAACTGTTCTTCAACATTGACTTCAACATAGTGAAGCATCCTTGGTTACCTTACAGAGAGAGATGGTGTAGTGATATAGGATGACCATTATTTTCTATTTCTGATAGAGTCCAACAAAAAGGCTCATCAGCTTCACTTTTACAGATCAGAGCCATCAGAGCTTTACTGACTGTCACTGATGTTGTCAGTCAAGTCAGCCAAGGTTTGGATGTTATGACAAAGTGTTTCCCCATCACTTTTAATTGTATTTATTCACAAAACTACAAGGCACACAGAGAGCACAGACCTGTGCTCAGTCCAATAGCTCAGTCTTCTATGATTAGCACATCTACAAGCCTAACCAAAATATGGGTGTGCATTCAGCCGAACGCCATCATCTCAACCTTTCCTCTGTTATGTTCTTTATTATCGTATACAGTATGTACATACATCAAATACTTTTGTCTTAAATAACATTATGAACATTACCGCTTGTTATCAAATCAGCTCATAGGAATAACTATGTTAGAAAGGAGGAAACTTTGCTTGTTTGAGAGTGGGATCTTGTTCATGAGATCTGCTCCAAAAGGTTCTTCCTTGGCCCATGCCACGCTTTAAGTCTCATGTAAATCCAGCCAATAATGTCATCATAATTCATCTGACAGACAGACAAACAAATGGCACCGAGCACATAACCTCCTTGGCGGAGGTAAAAAGAGAAACGAGTCAGACTGTGCTGCTCTAATTAATAAAACAATATTGGATTCCAGCGCGGCGGTTCATATCAGTATGCAGTAATTCTGTTTGTATATCAAAACAATCCTCCACTGTATAATTACTTCCTGACACACAAAAAATGAGGTTTAAGCATGTTGTATAACAATGAGCCTGATAGCTGGATAATAGCTCATCATCGTAACCCAGTGTGCTGATCAATCAAGGATTCATGAAAGATTCATTTGGGCTTATCAGTGGGAAAGTGAGGGGGGATTTTCCGAGGAGCGAACACCGGGGACGCTGATTTACTTTTTTACTTTTCATAATAAGAGCTTCCTTTTTCTTACTTTTATAATTATTTGGCTCTGGCAGATCAACAAATCAAGACATCGAACAGTTGGAAATCGATACTGACAGACTGAGTACACTGCTTTCTGATGACATTAGACATCAGGAAATAGGGTATGTCTATATATAGCTGCATCATCCATCACATACTTAAGTGCCACATTAACACAATTAACCCTTGCCTGCTATGCGCATGCGCTCAAACTGAGGATCCCTATTTGGCTTTAACAAGAATCTATGAATAAAATGTGTGTGTTTCCTCACTCTGAAAATAACCCCTGCTCTTCTGATTACAGAGAGGTAATTTAAACCTGACGAGAGCCTTAATTACTGAGTCAAACGCTCACAACCGAATGCTCCTTTGCTTCCACTCAGCGCTGCCCCGATCAGCTTAGTTCTGATCTCTGCTCTGCTCAGCGCTATCCAAACGCGGCTGGCTTTGTTTCACCTCTGCCCTGCTCAGCCCGGCTCAGCCCGGCTCAGCTTAGCTCAGCTCTCTGCAGCCGGGTTTTCCTCAATGATCATCTTAAGCCCTTTTTACTCATGCACTGCTGGCAATTTCCAGAAAATTTCTCGACAGTCTGCCCCTGAAATTTTCCAGAGTTGCCCTTAAGCACATGTCCCTCGCAGCAGAAGATTTTCCCTGTCGGATGCATTGTTTGCCGCAACTTGCAAACAATTTCGGCGTGGACACATACTAGGGCTGTCACTTCTCCCAAAAATCAAGTTTGAACAAATTCAACGTGATATGGAATTCATTTGAATTGTATCGAACACAAGTGTGTGTGTGTGTGTGTGTGTGTGTGTGTGTGGTGGTGGGGGGCCTACAGAACTGAGTGCAGAGCTAAGTGCGTGAGGGTGGGGTGGTAGGACGAGTGAGAGAGAACAGAAGTGTGTGTGCACGAGTTACATGTTGGGGACCAGAGATAAGTGTGATCAGTAGCTGTATAGACATAAGAACTAATGTACAGTTTAGGCTATGTATGTGCATAATAAACAACTCCTCAAGACTCAAGCCACGCTCCCGTGTCTTGTATGCTGCATGCTGCTGCTGTATGAAAGTGACGGGAGTTAGCCCCGAAGCTAGCTACAGCTTCAGCCCTGGAGCTTTCTGACCACGGCTTGGCTCATTGGTTTTCTCCATTGGTCTGTAGCAGGCAGCGTATTATTGCCACCTGTTGGAGTACAAGGCACACTACTTTAAACGTGATAGCATTCTTGGACTTTGGAAAGCAGATTTATCGTGGGTAAGCGTTAGGCCTATCTGCTGCGCTTCAAGTTTGAAACACGAAATTGTCAGGAGTGCAGTGCATGTGTTAAAGGGGCTAGAGATGTGTTAGAGATGTGATGATTTGACTGTTAGAAGATACCAGTGAAAAAACATATTCCTAATTACAAAAAACAATAAGCATTATGTGTTTTTGACGTGATCTTTGAATAGACTGACGTGTGTGTGTGTGTGTGCTTGTTGTTGACCAAAGCAGAAGCAGATAAGCACACACACATAAGCACTGTCAGAAATAACCAGAGCAATTTCCTGAGGCATGAAGCTCGTATCAAGGCTCTCCTCTTGCTGGCATGCCCAGAGGATGCCTTTTACATCAGCCAGACAATGAAAGTGAATGGATAACAGTGGGAATGTATGCATGAGAGAGGGGATTGTTAGTGGGAATCAGGTTCAGTAGTTTCCTCTGAGTAATTCGTCTGCATCACGGTGTATGTAACCATGTGCGTCAGAGAGGAATATAAAGAACTTTATCTGTGGGCTTCAGGCTGGGTGTTGTGGTCTCAGTAATGTGGCTTGACCCAGATTGTGGTGTGACAGTGACACATGGCCAGGTGCTGTTCTGGTGTCGGGGGGGAACATTAGTCCTGGAGCCTCATTAATCATGACGGGGATGCTTCCTAATCACAGGGCAGGGCCTCACAGTGTGTTTACCTTTCACGCTCCCAAATTAGCCAAGGCCATTAGCCATTACAGGAAACACTAAAAAAAGGAAAGAAAGTAGTTTTTGGCCCATTTTAAGCCCAAGCTTATAAATCACTGATCAGCCAAAGGGCTCAGATTTACATGAGCAGGTAAGAGAAGTATAACATGTGTATAAGTAGGGTTGGAAGGAGGAATATGTCAGACTGGTTGGCTTTGTTTTGGCACTGCAATTACCAAGTGACACTGGAACCCCAGGGTTTTGTAGGAGGCAGGTTTTGATATTCATGTGAGCGCCGAGTTTAGGGCAGCGAGGTCTCTGAGGTGACGGGATGAGTCACCGAATTTCCCGACTCGGCTGCTCCCAAACTGTAAATTCACAACAGAGGAGGCTTGTTCACGTCTCTAGACACACAAACACACACACAGTATCTGTCCTAGTTCACATGCAGGACGAGTCTCTAGACTCAAGCCAGAAACCAGAAGAAATGTAAAATAAGAAACCATCAATTGGCTCATGAAAGTGCTTTCCGATATGCATAAATTATCTATATATAATATTCAGATATACATACAGTGTCTGGCCTACTTCACTTGTATGATAATTCTCGCTCCCTTGTGAGGAATATGCTTTTGCTCACAGTTTACTGAAGCCGCCAGTTGGTCCAGCTAAGCAAGGATTACCCACCAGTGCACACACATGTAAATCTACCCACATACATAGACACACAGAGTGGTAAGAAGGCCTGGCCAGCAGCCAGCGAAGCCACAGTGTAGTGTGTGTGGTTTACGAGGCTGTGACCACAACAGCAGCTCCACACAAATGAGCCTTCTTACCTGAGGGGAGTAAATCTAAGACACAGCAGAGAGAGGCCGGCCTGGGCTGCTGACCAAAGCTTTGTCAATGTCTGATGAGGATTTTTCATGAATAAGAACAGGCCACAGACTGTGCTGTTTCATTTTCCCCACATGGTTATAATCAGCGGAATCAGCCTGAATATTATTCTGCTATGATGGAGAAGAAATGGCAGAGAACACACTTTCCCAAACCCCATATTACCTCATTTGTTACTGTTTAGTGACATCGCCATACCTTGTTTTAAAATAAACCTGACTTTTTCAAGCGCATATACGTACATCAAAGGTAAACCCAAGTACTTTTTCACCTCCATTTTAAACATATTTTCTCGCAGCACTTTCATTAAGGCTAATTTTTGTAGTCCAATGACTACCTGTAACTTAAAAGAGGGTTGCCTGTTCTGTTAACTCATAATGATTTATCACCCACCTCACAGCAGACAGCTGTTTTAAAATAATAAACAATCCCAAAACCTAATGTGTGCTGTCTGTCCAGCATCAAACAGCACACTAACAAAGCAAGCAAGCAGCTAGTGACAAAAATTGTGGATATTGGACATAATTAGCCAGGTGGCCACAAACACTACTCCAGATGAATGCTAATGCTGCTAGATTTATAAATAGACAATAGTATGCTAACAGAACAGCCATATGAACTTTATGTAAGGGATAATGTGTAGTAAACAGGTTGTTATCGTGAATTGGAACCCCATTAGGAGTTCTGTTCACCCTGATGGGGTTCCATTCTGCGATAACAGCCTGTTCAGTTAACGTTATCACGCTTATTACACAGCTATTTACTTAAGTCAATAATTTGACACACAAAATGTTGATTTGGAAATGATTTTATTAATTTGAAAATGATTACATTTCCATTTTCTGTTTAAAAATAGTGCATTACACTCACAGTGAGAGCTGCATCCATAGCTATGGGTAACTCTGTAGCGTTCTAAAAATGAGCTAACCCACCTGTTTTTACTCACATTGAATTTAAGATTCAAGATGTTTATTGTCACCCCGGTTATACAAGTACAGTCGTGTAAATACTTATGCTGGGACGCTCTAATTAGAAAGGGTAAAATATTAAATAATAATAATAATAATGATAATAAAATAAGGAAGCAGAAACAAACCGTAACATAAAATAAAAGTAATAATCGTAATGATGATATTCGAGAAATACATTTTTCTACTAAAATAATAAGCTAACCTAGCTGTTATTACAAGCATTAAAATTTGCCAATCTAGCTGTTTTCACTCACATTAAAATGAACTAAGTTAGCTGTTTTCACTCACATTAAAATGAACTAAGTTAGCTGTTTTCACTCACATTAAAATGAACTAAGTTAGCTGTTTTCACTCACATTAAAATGAACTAAGCTAGCTCTTATTACTAACATTTAAATTAGCTAAGCTAGCTGTTATTACTCACATTAAAATGAGCTAACCTAGCTGTTTTCACTCACATTAAAATGAGCTAAGCTAGCTCTTATTACTCACATTAAAATGAGCTAACCTAGCTGTTTTCACTCACATTAAAATGAGCTAAGCTAGCTCTTATTACTCACATTTAAATGAGCTAACCGAGCTGTTTTCACTCACATTAAAATGAGCTAACCTAGCTGTTTTCACGCACATTAAAATGAACTAAGCTAGCTCTTATTAGTCACATTTAAATGAGCTAACCAAGCTGTTTTCACTTACATTAAAATGAGCTAAGCTAGCTGTTTTCACTCACATTAAATTGAGCTAAGCTAGCTGTTTTCACTCACACTAAAATTAGCTAAGCTAGCTGTTTTCACTCACATTAAATGGAAACATTTCAACTGATGGTGAAATAAGACAAGTTGAACCAGACTGCAGAAATCAGCGCAGCACCTGCCTCGTCACTGTCAGTCTGTTGACATTTTCTTTTCTATTCACCGTCTCAGAATCAAGTATTTAACACAGCCATATAATATATAATATAAAGCAGTAACAGTGAAGAATAGTTTGGTGTTCTTTACTGTTGGATAGAAGTATTTAAGAAATTAAGGAATGAAATGTCACTTTGTTTGATATAATGTAGTTCGCAATGACTTCCCTCTTCATATAAACATTTACTAGATGATTAACTGTTTTTAATTAAAATTCAAACTACAGTGAAACCTGATACGTGCTGTCAAATATGCATAACTTAACAGACGACTGAATATAGCCTTGATGTAGGCTTTGAAGTAAAACTATCCAACTGTTTCCCTTTCTTTCTTCAGTATAACAATATGCTGGATGGGCTGTTTAGGAAATCAGATTCAACATTTTTAGATTTTCCTTCAGTCTTTAACTGTTTTTTTTATTCCCCTCACACATCTATCTCTCTTTTCTCCCCCGGTCTGCCCATCTCCTCTCCTCCTGACAGATCTTCCACATGACCTATGACCTGGCCAGTGCTGTGATGCGAATATTCAACCTGATTGGTATGATGCTGCTGCTGTGTCACTGGGATGGCTGTCTCCAGTTCCTCGTTCCCATGCTGCAGGACTTCCCCTCTGACTGCTGGGTCTCCCTCAATAAGATGGTGGTAAGCAGAATGCGCTGTGTGTATATGTTTGTGTATATGTGTGTTTGAGTCATGAATATCAGTATTTGGAAGTTTTCGAAGAAAAACTGCTTGAAAAAAATTGCACAAAATATATCCCCAATGGTTCATAGATGGGGAAATAGACTTTATTTAAGTTTCTTCACACACAGATTTTCAAACCGACACAGACACTCACACTGGAACGGCCTCAATTAAACCCTCTCTAGTTGAACCCAGGAGACATGCCAGTGTACAGACAGCAGAAACGAGGCATAAAAAAGACAGTTTTCACTCAGTGTCGTCTGTTCTTTGGCCATTCTCTTCATTATTTCTCTCTCTTGTTTACTTCTCCTGTCAGATGTCCTTCCTTATTCCTAGCTGGCAGGTAGCTTCTGACCATCTGCTGAGAGTCAGACCGTTAGAAGAGGTTTTCTCCAAAATGATTGCTGGCTTGAAAGAAAAAACTCTCCGGAGTGCAAGTGGTGCAACTCTCAAGCTTCATGAGAAACAAATATCTAACCAGACAAGTAATGAACAGCCATTATTACAACCTTTAACCAACTCACTTGCTCAGTCAACCTCTTGAACCCGAATCACTCTCTTTAAATCTCCCCTTAAGTAGCTCTAGAACAATCCGTACTGTGTGCTAATAAAGGTATGATTCATTGTCAGACTGTTAGATTAGACTGGATTAGTTTTGGCTTGTGTTCCTAATAAACTGGTAACTGAATCTACATTAAGTATCTGCTTTTTTTATCACTCTTAGAGGAACAATTTAAAACCATTTCACTTAATTTTTATAGTTGTATTATTACAATCTGGGGTGCTTCGATGTGAGTTGCACCGTTTAAGACAAATTTCCCCAAAGTGTATTTTTCACATCCTGGGTATCTTAAATGAATAAATAAAGAAGATATGAGCAGTGAAACGCACTTATTTTTTCTACTTATATACTGTACTTTTGTACATTTTACACACAATTACACATACTTATCAATTGCCTGTATTACCTGTAGGAGGTCCATTAGTGGTGCAGCCAGGTGAGACTTACAATACAAACTATGATACCAAATAATACGGATTTCAGAAGTGGCTCAAACAAGTTGTGTCTTATTAATAAATAGCTAATGTGAAAAAGTTGATTCACATCAGTGTCATTTAAAGTGGGGAGGGTGGGTGTGTGTGCTAATTCATAGTGCTTCATATTTCACTCTGTGATACCTGTGGAGTAGCTTAGCATACTTAACATTTAAAAAAACTCCTAATTTTTCTCACACTGGTGCTCTGTGCAGGCCCTCACACAGCCTCTGCCTGAAACGACTCAGTCAGCTCTGTCCCTTTAAGAAATCCCGCCCCTACAAGCCCGCTATATATAAATAACATTACAGCAGGTGGGAAAATGCCAATTTTTACAGCAGAAATAAACATGTTTACAGCCTGGTACAAAAAACGTTTTTGTTATAAATAGCTAATTTTATTATTTATACAGCCTATGGCTAATAACCACCAGCTACGCTGAGGAGCATATAGCCTATCTTCATAGCCGTAGCTGGCTGATTCATGCGGCCAGTCCATAGTCCTCAGCCATAGGTTCGCACTCCGCCTCTTTGCCTGCCTCTGGATTAGCCGGCTCTTGCATTTCCAATATGGCGACCCCCAGCGGCGGCTTCAAACCGCTTCTTCAGAAACCAATGGGTGACGTCAGTGAGACTACGTCCATTATTTATATAGTCTATGGTATGGACTTCCAACATTGTAACATTATATATATGTCTTAAAATGTGAAACAGCATAACACCCCCTCTTTAAACTAGCCTAAGTTCACTGTAAAAACAATTAGGAATGCTAACTTATAATTTCTTGTCTGTTTAGCTAGAAGTTAGTGTACATGTTGTGATAACTTAGATAAGTTAGATAAGTTTTCTAACTAACAAAAATGATTCAACTGAAATTAAGAATGTGAGTCAAAAGTCAGTCAGTGTAAGTGCCAAAGATGTCAGTGGTTGACAGCTACTTAATGCTGAAGAACCTGAAGCTGCAAATCATTTTAACCTGCTTGCAAACTATTTCCTGAAGGGAACATCACTTTAATGTTGTGTGTATGAAAGTTCAGCAGACTGGATAATTCCCATGCTTTGTCAGACCCAGGCTGCTTCCTGAGCCGCCTGACGCTGCGGTCAAAGCCTCAGAAAAGTGTGAGTTTTTTTTATTTTTGGCATGAAGATTTGTGACATCAATGAGTTGAAAATAAGCATTTGAAGACACTGTGTACCGTGCTGCACTGGGGTGTGAGCTTGTGTGCATAGGTGTGTGTGTTTGTGTATCTACAGGAACAGATGGATCACACACCCAGTGACCCTGTGAGACATCACTGTTGTTTCTCTGCTGTTCCACCTCTCGTTTCTCATTTCATCTTTGGCCATCTTTTCTTGTTACACACACACACACACTGTCACACATGCACAAACACATCCATTCTATGTCTGATGAGGCCAGTAGTGGAAGAGGTACTTAGATCTTTTACTTTAGCAAAAGGAGCAATACCACACTGTAGCAGAATTCATGCAAGTAAGAGTCATTGAAATTTAACTTTTAGTGAAAGCAAAAACTGTATCAGCATCAATAATAATTTCAAGATTTAATCTCGACGATCTCAGTTGGGTTCTCTTTGGTGGCACCTTTGGTGATAAGCGATAATTGCAGGAGCACACTTCCCAACTATCCAGACAGTGTCGCATGTGTGACGTCCACAGTTGGCTCCGGTTGTAACTCTTGGTTTTCCTTACTGACGGTCGCTTTCCTTTTAAGACTGTTTGCCTTCATCTGAGCGTCAAATTTGTTTCTTTTTCTTCGGATTTTCACTTATTTTTGAAGTTGTATCTGTACTCATCGATCTTATCTTTGTTTGTTGTTGCCATAGTAGATTACTGTTTACTCGCAACACTTGCAGAGACTGGAAAAACAGCCACTTTATGTCGCGTTAGCTCCGCCTACCCTCTCAGGCAGACCAACCACTGCTGGGTGATGGAAAACGCGTCACTAACCGGGCGCCACTTGTGAATGTCGCCACAGACACCCAGTCCATAATAATACTGTATACTGCAAATGCAAAGGCTTTCATCAGTTGGCCATAGGCTCAATCACCATTGTGTTACCTCATTCGGCGATAGATAATGACTTAACAGACATTTATTTAAATGAAAATCTTACTTTTTTACTTTAACAATAACACTAATTAAAATTATTTTACATAGCCTACTGCTGGGTAGCTTATAAATTTTCATTAAAGTATCTATAACGTTTTATCTTAACCTTTAATGATACATCCTCATGTATTGTATCTTAGTTGAATTGAAGTATAAAATAGCCTGAAATTAAAATAAAATAATGAGAGAGTATGTGGAAGTACAATACTTGAGTATGTGACTTTCCCCTGCTGGCGGAGGCTACAGTGTTGTGTGCTCACTCTATGTTACTGTTCGTCGCTAATATAAATGTATAAATGTGACAGACTCCTTTCAACTTCAATTCAAAACAACATTTTATGTAGATGTTTTCCAATCTTATAGAATAGACTCTATAATGCCTAACGACATGGTAATTTTCACCAAAGGGTAGGAGAGCAGAGAATATATTGTTTTCTGAGCTATCATTAACTCTTTCATCCCTTCCTTCCCTCTCCCTGTCTCTACATTCACTTCTCTCTTTGATGCCTCCGACTGATCTGTGTTTGAATCTGTGCGTCACTTTCTGAGCGAGTTGTCACACTGCCAGGGAGCACCCGAGTGGGCGTGGCAGCCTGGTGTGCGTTGCTGCTCTCCAGCTCAGGGTGATCAAGGTCAGAGATAGTCTTCAGAGCTGCTTTAGATGAGAGACGCAGCGTTAAACGATCCTCTTCCGCATGCTTCACTTCCAGCTGACTGGCTGCGTGCCTGCGCTGGACATTTCCCGGACTCCACCATGCATTCCCCTTTTACATAACCACGCACTTAGGGTATATATATCTGCAGCTAGATAGAAACAACGTGATTTATTGACATGCTCAGAGGCCACTCCGGTATGCAGAGATATACCTGCTTTCATGTGCACGTCTACATCTGTCACTGTCGCTATAAAAATAGGAAATGATTAAAAAAAATAGCCTCCGTTCCCGCTGTATTCCTTCCTGAAGCTTATCTGTGACTTTTAAACAAGAAGCAAACAGTGATGTTAATTATAAGCCTGATAATCAGACTCCTGCAGAGTGATCACTAAGGAAACCACAATCATCTTTGCTCATATTGTGCGACTCTCTGTTACATAATGACAGGTAGGTTTGATTGGCGGTTGGACCAGTAGCATCAGAAGAAAGCCTCTCTCTTCCTCTCAACTTGCCTCCCTTGAGTCAGAGCTATGTTTTAATATTTAGCCTGATGAGAGATACTTTACTGCAGAGCTGTAATTGCGGTTGCACGGGTTTACGTGGCTTCATTATATAGGCTTTGCATGTGTATGATATGCACCCACTTACAGATGCTTTTCATGAAACCCTCCTGCTTTCAAACTTAATAAGGATATTCTCAATCCACTCAATCAGGAAAATGATCTAAGTGACAGGCAGGCCTGTCAGCGCGCATAAGATTAATGGACAGTTATTGTGCGAGATGTGCGTGAAGGTGTTTATGTGAGCGATTGACAACTGCCCATTTGATCAGCAGCCTCTTTCAGTTCTAATTTGGTTTAATGATATCATGAACAACACATTCATTTATGAAATGTGATTGCACAGAAGACATTTTAAGTAGGTGATTTGGAAGAAGTGAGTGGCATGTAGGATTTGAATGTTAAAATTGAATCCTAAATTCATACAGTAGTCTCGTTAATGGGAGAGCACACATGCACATGTGGGCTGGTTGGCTACAGGGGTTGAATGTTTTGCCCCACATAGACCATTTATTGCAGAGACATGAAACCCAGCCAACGTTTTGTTTTTTATAAAAAGACACACATACTTGTTCTAAAATCAGTATCGGTCTAAAGAAAATCCCATATATGTTGGGCTGCAGTTATTAGCTCCAAGCTTAGCTAATTTGTGTTTTGCTAGGTTGAGCCTTGAGTCAACATGCTTTAAAAATGATGCACAACCTGGTTTGATCTGTGCAATGATATAAAGAGAGTTCAGTTTTTAAGAAATTAAAGGATAGTTTTGTTGTTTTTTGTTGCTTGTTTAGTTTTTTCACTAATTTTGAAGTATTATTTAAACTGACAATCTTGTTTCTCATTTCGTTCTCTTGGCGATATGCGGTAATTGCGGGAGGACACTTTCCAATTTAACCAGATGTCTACAGTTGGCTCCCTTTGTCACAGTTGTAGCTCTTGATTTTTCGCTTTCCTTTTTAGACTGTTTGCCTTAATCTGGGTGTCGAATTTGTTTCTTTTTCATTCACATATTTTTGAAGTTGTATCTGTAGTCATCGATCTTTTCTTTGTTTGTTCAGCCATAGTAGATTACTGTTTACCTGCAACATTTACAGAAACCCGAAATGCATCCGCTTAGCTCCGCCTACCCTCTCTGGCAGACCAACCACTGCTGGGTGATAGGAAACGCATCACTTACTGGACGCCGCTTCTGATTTTTTACGCGAATGTCGCCACAGACACCCAGTCCGTAACAGTAATATATACACTGCAAATACAAAGGCTTTCATCAGTGGGCCATAGACTCAATCTCATTTGGCGATAGATAGTGACTCAACAGTAATTTATTTAAATGAAACTCTTTGAGATTATCACTTTAAACTCTGGAAATAGTGAGGTGGAATATGCCTTTTCCAAACATGGATACACTCAGATAAGTTCAAACAGTTTTTCATTTTGGTACTGTTAATTACAGGCTGCAAAGTTATTCTACTTCTAGGTTTTACTTTTTTAATAAGAAAGACACTACAGCCGTGCTATCGGTCTCTGGTGGCTGGTATGATACATTAGCTGAAGTTCTCATTAATACATTTTGATTTTTTTTGCACAGAGTCAGACTGAATGCATCGCTAAAAAAATGTGCCTTTCCAGTCTTATGATAATCACTACAACAAGAGCCTCCCTCATACTTACATGATCATAGCAGAGCAGATGCATTGGGCTTGAGTCAAATGGCCACAGCTTGCATCAGCCACTGGACACATTGTCCAGATGCACATGAGTGCACACCAACAGCAGTCTGAAACCTACAGCTGTGTCTCAGCTCAGAGACTGGAGCTCTACAGGATACAACTAATGGGTCCTTTAGACTGAACCTGCTCCTCCTCTGCAGAGTGTCTTCTTGTAAACTTACACTAGTTACAGTAATGCACAGCTGTTATTTTTATCCCTCTGCACACCTTGTTTGTAAAAGGTCCACTTGCATGGCTGAATTTTCTGATTTACTGATAGTAAACGTGTAAAAGCTGCAGTGTTCTCAGTCCCCTCAGGGATGAGGATGAAAAAAACTACCAACTCTTAAAAAATGACAGATGCCATGGTTGCAAAATGTTGCACCTTTGCAAAGAGCTTGGTGGTTTTTAGTCATTATATTAAGGCCTGATAAAGCAGACTGAACGTAAGTAGTAGTATTTTGGATAGAGAAAAACATCCCATATCCTGCTCGCTGTAATAACTCCCCTGTAGAAGGCATGGAATAAAGTTAGTTTAACCAATAAGTAAGCATTTAATTTAATCCAATCTATCGCGTTATGTGGAAGTTGTTATTTGAGCACACGATGTTGAACTTCTTCCTCTGTGTGAAATACTAATTAAAGCTAATGAACTCACACCCAGTAACAAGAGCTTACTGAGCAGCAAGCTATGATCCACTGAGACAAACTCCTCGCGCATATCAATTAAAGTCCAAGCAAGCATTCATTCCACATCTGATGAATTCATTTGGAGATACACAGCAGTCAGCTCAGAATAACCTCTATAAACCTCTAGAAACAGACATTAAGATTCAAATCAACATTTACAATAAAGTACATTCTAGTTAGTCAGTAGAAAAATACTGCATTTTGGCCAAACAAGACTTTTTAATAGGCTGCCATTCAGATTTAAAGAAAAAATAACATATGGTCCCACACCTACATTTGAGTAAAAGCTAACACAGCCAACATAACATTTACCAATTAGTCTGTTTTACTTCAACTCTCCCTCCAATTTAAGCATATATGCATCAGTACTCCTCCAAACAAGCAGAATATTTAGCTTTAAATGTCAGCAAACTTTATTGATATTGTCAAGTACTTGCAGCAGACACCAAATCATCTTGCAACTTTCTATCTGGTTTTAAATAATGAACACAAACATGGACCCGCTGGTTCTAAATAATTAATCTTAACACGGCTAAAAAGGGCTGTTATGGCACTTTACTTGGTAAAAATTATAAATGTCAGTGTCATCTAAATGTCAGGCCTTTTAAGCAAACCAAACTCATGGTGTTAGTTTTAGACTGTCAGAGAGGGACTGAACCCTGTCAAAGAGATGCTTAGCAGCATGACACACACACACAAACACAGAATACACTCACTATCCCATACTTACGCCATCATGCATCATAGATGTCCCATACTCCCTTTGTGTTCCTCGCTAAATGTATTATGTACAATTAGCCATCATCCACGCTGCGCAGTGAAGACCGATAGCAGATAAAATGAACACGAGCTAATTTCATTTGTTTGCTTCTTCCCCCCCCACACACACACGCACACACACACTGGGTGGGTTCTCTGTAGAACGACTTTATTGTGTTACCAGGAAGGGTGTAATTTTCAACAGCAAGAGACAGCTGTACAGTGTGTCAGTTTTAATCAGCTATTACCTCAAACTTAAACACATCCTGACCAGTTACAGCCGGTCAAGATGTGCTGTCCCTGTATGGGGTTTCCTGCTCGTACAGACATGTGAATGGAAAGTGTTGGAAAATACGCCTTTTTGCTTTCTTGCTAAAGAAAGTAAATGCAAAATCAACATCGCTGTAATATTTTCTTATTATAAGTGAAGCGTTAGCTTCTAGCTGGTTAGCCTAGCTTGCTGACAGTGTAGATATAGGAAGAAACTGCTAGCAAGACTAGCTACTAGGCAACTAGCCTAGAAGTTACTGCGCCTGATAGCTCAGTCAGACACACAAACTCTGTAAAACCACAACCTTTTTGCATTTTTGCACATACTTACACAGGCTAAACAACAAGATATAACCTGTGAAAGTTGTATTGTATGCCAGTAAGTGGATGTTTTTACCTTTGGACAAAGCCTGGCTAGCTGTTACCTTTGTTTTAGTTTTTATGCTAGGCTGAGCTAAGCTAACCGGTTGTTTTTTGTATTTGTAGGGATACCAGGGCAGGAAAATGAGACTTGCCTACGACATAGACTTTACTTTGACTTTGACTATGATTAAAATATGTTTTTTTTAAAGAATACAGGAGAGAGGAGCTGATTCATGGGCTTTTACCAATGACTGTATATATAGATGGACGATGCATCTCTATCTGCTCCCATTGTACGAAAATGATGCCAAAATAGCCCCTGTGATAGGCGCTGCCATCTTGCGATGGTGACATCATTTGGAGCCAGAGACTGCGCAGTAGAGATCAGCGGGTGAAGCAGCCGTAGCCACTTCTGCTAACCAAAACACACACTTAAGTTACCGAAAAAACAGCAAATATCCCGCACGCCGGCGTGTTTAACAGCAGAACAGCTTCTTTGATTGGTCTGAGGTTAATGTTCACAGATATGGAAACTTCAATGACTGTAGTGATTGTTTTTGTTACGTTTCCTCTCACCGTTCCTCCTCTACTCTGCTAGTCCGGATCAGATCGGCTGCAGGAGCCATATTGGTCAACAAAGCTGCCAGTCATTGTTTCTACAGCATCAAATAACTAATTAAAAATAAACTTGTCAGAAAAACGAACACTTGGACATAAATCAGCAAGAACTAACTATAATGACAGAAACCATGTTTGAGAAAAATGTATTTGGCGTGTATTTTGATTTTATAGTTTGACTCATGTCCCATCTGTCAACATGGAGGAGGCAGGCTTTTATGACCTATACTGCAACCAGTCAACAGGGGGCGCTCAAAATGTTTTGACTTCACTTTTAGGGAGCTGTCATGTCGTTCGTCTTTTATACAGTCTATGGCTTTTACCAACACTTTCAAAGATACAGAGACATACTAAGAATGCATCTTCAACCCATAGATGAATACTGTTAACCTAAATTCCAACATCATGTGACAGTAGTAGATAACCTGCTTTATAATCAGTAGTTATTTTTTGTTGTTTTCTATGTATGGCTGGGTATCAATCAGGATTTCTCAATTTTATTCAATTCCAATTCACAAGGTCCCAATTTGTTTCGATTTCCAATCCGATATCGATTTTTGTTAGGGGTATTTTAAGTTACAATATAACAGAATTTTTAATGTTTACAATAAGAATTGACCCCAAAGAAGTTTCATCATGTACTTTTTATTTAACATGACAAACACACAGCAGTCAACACAATATTAACAATTTGATGAATTAGACAGCTTATGAACTTTTTTTCCAGTTTTAGATTTTCAGTCTGTACATCTGGCTCATGGTTTTGATTAAACGAACTGGGGTTTCAACTTTTGCGAGATTTGAGAACAAAACGCGACTAACAGTTATGGGGAAAGGCATACTGTACAACATGCCAAAAATACACTCGCGGCTAAAGCCGACAAAACTAACTTACATATTCATGGATGCACACACAATAAAAAGAGTCCGACGGCGACCACTGATGTCTCTGTTGTAGGTGCAGTAAACAAGTCCGGGCATGTCTCCCTCACTGCCGTGTTTCAGCTCAGTCGTGCTGCATTCAGGGGTGCTCAGAAACGCAAGTGATCAGATTTTTAAACTCAGCATTATTTCTATGTACAGTATCTATATCCTTAGTATCTTTCCATTTTTCATGTTTGTTAGTTCATGAGTTCCCCTTGTATGGTGTATTGTACAGTGCATTTACAAAAGCCCCAGTGTAGTTGGAGACATAACTCTTGGAGTGAATCTGTCTGTAATAGAGTAAGACAGGCGGATGCAGCCATGTGTAAGACAGTGTTTATTCTGTTCCTGGGTTCAGAGCGAGGGACTCCTACTCCTGCTGTTTATCTGCCCGCAGTGTGGCCAGCATGCTGAAGGGATTCAGCTTCAGGTCTGTTCACCACCTCTTTGGCAGATGAGGCTCAGCCTGGGGCTGGAGTGTTTAATTGTAGCCTACGTCAGGGTATGGAAATATGATAATGGGCTTAGGGGCTGAGGATGACAGTGAGACATGACTGCTTTTACAAGGGTAGCGAGGACAGAAATAACAAAGCAGGAGGTATAATGATAGTTTGTAATCTTAAAGGCTTCAAAATGTCGTCATATTATTCTCTGTCTTTTATCTAAGATTACGAGATCCAGTTTATCTTCTTAAATAAATCCAAACAACGGATCCAGCTGACAAGCCAAAACGAATATCAAACTGGAGCCAAGCTCACAGCCTCACACAACAGGAAAACCATAAAACTCGGCCCCGGTGCCTTTAAAATGTCAACTTAATTCATACTGTTTATCAAATTTAAATTCTAAACAGTTATTTTAAAACATTGATGGCAGTCTCAAGCCAGTATGTCCTCTTTCACCTCCCTCCAAAAACAACTACATTTGAATCTCAAATGAAATGCAAATGCCCCTGGAAAAATACAAATCAGATCCAACCAGTCAATCAGTGACTGAGGACAACACTCGTCCCAGAAAGGGACAGAAGGAGTTTCAGAGGAGACACACACACACACACACACACACATGCAGTGGTAAACTCTGGACAGTGTGTGAAACACAGCTGCTTGAGGGGAGGATGTGAGGTTCAGCGGTGCCTGTGGAGGACTCGCTGATGAGTCTAACACAGGAGAATTGGGGTTGACTGAGTGTGTGAGCACCAATCAAAGGCAGACTGAAGCGGGCAGATGTACAGGCTCCTCATTAAACACAAGATTTTTCTTCTGCTCCTTCTGCTCTGCCAAAACGAGGCGAGCCCGCTCAGTGATGATGATGAGGCTCTCCGCCAAACCCCAAACAATCACCAGACACAGAGTCGTATACTTCACCAGGAATGTCTCCTACTCTTTCACCCTCTTATTCATAATTAACTATTCCTTTCAGCACTTCTAACACACTTCAACCTCCATAAATTTTCACTGCGATGTGTCTGAAAAGTTCACCTTCTGCAGAGGTCATCAGGTTAAAATCATTGTAGCATGAAGGTAAATATATAAAATAAATCAGCTCTTCCAGGAGGACAGTATCGCCTTGATTTTCTCCATTCTTTCCATCTCTTTTACCTATCAAATGTTTTGTTTTCCCAACTTTTATTTCTCTATTTGTCTATCCCAACAGAATGACTCATGGAGCGAGCTCTACTCCTTCGCCCTCTTTAAGGCCATGAGCCACATGCTGTGCATCGGATATGGAAGACAAGCCCCAGAGAGCATGTCGGACATCTGGCTAACCATGCTCAGTATGATCGTTGGAGCCACCTGCTACGCCATGTTCATCGGCCACGCGACTGCACTCATCCAGTCTCTGGACTCATCCAGACGGCAATACCAAGAGAAGGTAAGGGTCTGGCTAGTTTTTATTGCTGTTCTGAGGTAGTTTACTGGATGTTTACTGCTTGAGTTATGTTGGGGGCTGAGTGGCTAAATTAAGCTAATGTTGATAGTTTTGTTCAAACTAACAGTAAGTTCAACCAAGCTACCAAAGAAAAACTTACTTCTAGTATCTAAAAACTTTCTGATTTCAATAAAACAATTCTGTCACATAAAAATGTGTCTGTGATGTTACACACAGAAGATTCTGTTTTAACAAATTTCTATTGGCAATATGAGTATAGACAAATAGACCATTTAGATACACCTTCAAGAAAGTGAAGTTTTTATCTAACCTGAACCTGTTTTGTCAGCTGCCCCTGGCTGACAGATAATCCTCCATTCGCATGGTGTTCCAGGCCCTCGCTCTTACGTGTTAAGCAGTACACCAGCGCACTGACATTGAGTTGACCCAGGGTCAATTTGGTTACGATTGTGCGGTTAGCTAGCAGACAGAAATTGCAATGCAGAGTTTGATTACCTTTGTATTTATCGCAAGTCATATTGCCATAGCAAAATTGAACAATTAAGTCTGGTATTGCATATTTTACCATTGAGCCACCAGGAAGAAGCTTAGCATAAAGACTGGATGCAAGGGCAACAGCTAGCCCGACAGTTACCAAACTTTGAAATATTTGTCTACTAGCAACCTGTAAAGCACACTTATGTATGCGTTATATATGACAAGAATAACACAAAAGGCAAGTTGTGTTTAAACAAGTTGTGTGCATCTTCTGGGGTTATCTCGGAAGAAATCATCGGCTATAGTCTGATGACGATATAGCCTCTGGGGAGACCTGTGAACATGCCGGAGCATGTAGCTGGTGGTTAGCGATAAACTACTTCCTTTTCTGCGTGCTGCATTGTTTACAGAAAAAGAAAAGCAAAGCTGCAAAGCTTATGTAGCCTCATATTAAATGGACAAACATGAGAGTAGTTGTCATCAAACTATTAAATAGAGGATGAATAAGCCGATTTCCCCATATTTAACTTTCTTTAAATGTGTTAAGCTGCAACATCTCTTTTCAGAAACAATGTCCTGTTACTCTGAATAATCCTAAGCCCATGCATCAACTGTTGTCATTTGAAGTCCCTTCAGCCGAATAGAATAATCCCTGTGTAAACTGTGGACTGTGTGCTCAGTGTGTGAGCTGGAAAATGCTCTCTGGAAATAGCTTTGCTGTTGATATTTGCAAATTTTGTTTTCATCTGTGGATTTTTTTGTTATTTTGGTGGACTAACCCTTTAAAGTCAAACTATCTGAGAAAACAGTACAGCTGGATCGCTTTAGTGGAGAACAAACAGGGAAAAAAGAGGGATGGTTTTACTACGGTCTATTTTTAGATTACTGCTGGAATAAATCAGAGGTTAGCTACAGGATTACCTGACTCGCACCCAGGTGGCCCCTCTGTGTAGCGCCTGGCAAGACGCCATGAAGAGATTTAATCGACAGCGCTTGTCCTCTAAAACAATGTGGATACGGTTATCAGATCTGATATAAACAGAGAAGGTTTGCTCATTTGATTCCAACACACTTTGAAAGGAACAGCATCTGTTTCATTAGTTCAATATTCATGGCTGCAGCTCGCTGGGCCTCCGCCTGTTTGTCTCCTCCGTACAACAGGAGATCAAAGCTTTTGGTGTCTGCAGGCCAGTGAGGGAGCACGCTCCTGCTTTATAAGGTCATGGTGTCGCGGTGCTTTTTGTCTTGTTAGCTTCCTTAGATCCTGGCTGATGTGGACATGTCTTATGCTACCTATCACTCGAACACATGCATGCAGACATGCACAAACACATCAGAGTGATTGGTGGAGCTTTGTTGTTGAGATGGAGCCTCTGGCCAATGTTGAGAACAAAGGCTGATCAGGTTTATGTCTCTCTTTCTCGGACGTACTCTGTTTATACATGTAGCTTTATTCTGTTTTTTCTTGTGGCCTGGTGCATCATGACAGGGAGATCGTCTTCTTGCCTTTTTAAGTCATGACATCAAGAAGAATCCATCATGATGTCAAGTTCATATCGGGTAGACTCTCCTGTAGGAGTGGCTGTGATGGTTTTCTAAAGTAATGAAGCTGCAGTATGTGTTAGATTCAAAAGCATAAAGCAGCAGGGTATGTATTATCAATAGATACACCATCAATATTCACTGAGTGAACTGAACTCCATGCTAACATATGTAAGGTGGATATACACAAACACACAACACATTGATACTGTGTGACCCAAGTTTCACCTCAGCGGTGTTGTCAAAGACAAAGGATTATTTAAGAGTTTTGCCGCCATCACAACACAAAGCAGGTGAACTGAAGTCTGTTTGTGGTGCATGGATGCATTCCTTTAAAATGTTTTGATAGATTGACTAGTGTAGTGAACTTTAACCCTCAGACAGCACTCAAGTCTAACACTGCATGTATTTTTTTTTTCAGCTGCCTCAGGTCTGCAGACTGCCCTGACCACAGAACCCACTATTCATTACCATCTTTTAAATATTATTCTGACTCTCATAGATGCTCTATGTAAGTGCCTTTTGATCTTGCCATCTTGTAACCTTTGCGTTGTTCTGCCAAGCATTGCACATCATTTATTATGTTGTATTCTTAATTTTTTTGCTTATAATAAGTCATTCTTTACTTCATGCTTTCCTGTCAAGAGAGTATTTTTTGTCCTGATTAACCCCGCCAAAAACAAGTTTAAATTGGTGTTACAGCCTGTGTTTGTTTGTTAGCAGGCACAGCTTGCTTTACTTAAAGTTTGTTGAAGGTAAATGGAAAATATGATTAGTCCAGTGAGTGAGCATTTTTCAGCTGAAAAGACATTTAGAAGACGACTATGGCCCCTGTTGAAATCACGTTCAAAATGGTTCAAAAGTGAAAGTTTTTTCACCGACTATTTGAAGACGTTCATAAAACATTATGACCAAGTTTCACCAACGAAAAATGTATTCCCAACGCAGTTGAGTTGAATTTGAGCTTACAAGAGCTGCGTTGAAGTCCAGCATTTATCTGCATCAGCCACCCAGCTTGCTCACCTCACAATTTCCTGTTTATTATCAACTACGTCAGCATCCAGGGGTCGCTCTGCCTTCACTGTCCTGGTACCTGGGCATGCGCTGTCCTCTTTTTTCTTCTTCTGTGGAGAATGTTTAAAACTGCCCCTTTACGATGTCTCTGAACCTTCTTGTTAACATCATAAAGCACCGTGTTTATGATTTTTGTATGAAAAATTTAATTTGTATGAAATAATTTAATTTGATTAAACAGAGAATGGTTTTCTGACACGTTGATGTCATAACCGTATTTTAGCCGGTTGAAAAATGGTAGAAATGAGGTCTCACTGGGGTGCTTGGCAAGAATTATGATCCAACATTGCACGACCAGGTTGTCTCTTATTAAACATATTCCTAACATTCTTATTTGGCCTCATAACCGTGACCCTTAAAGCATAGAGGAACTTTGGTTCTAGCCGAATCAATAAGTAAAGGCCACGCCCATTTCTGTCTGAACAGATGTTGCACCGTCTGGATATTTCTTAAACCATTGCTCTTACAACCATCTTCCATTCACTCTTCAACAAGTTGTGAATGTAATTTAGTTAAAATGTTACTTTATAGCAGGGGTACTCAATTAAACTTGAAAGAGGTCCAATTAGAGATTTTTTTGTCTCAAGCAAAGGTACGGAACATCATAATGTCTGACCTGCGTTATGATTCAGTACCATACATTTATACATTTTGAACGTCAAATCAAATAAAGAAAATACAATTAGGCTAAATAGGTTTTACAACATAACATGCTTATAACTTTTACACAGAGCTCTTATAATTTAACAATAATAATAATGAATACTTCAATATTGGTAAGGAAATATAGTGTGTGTTTGTATGTCGGGGGTCTGGGCGGTCTCCCCCAGGGAATTTTGAGTGTCAAAACCTTCATTTCCTGTATTTTTGGTTTATTTTATGCCCCAGTTTGTGATGGAAGTGTCTTTATTTGTTAATGAAAACAAATAATATAATGTCTGGTACTACTGGTAGTTTAATGTTGTCCATGCAGAAATCAAATGAAAGAGAGAGACAGCTTTACCTCTTCACTTAAGCTGCTGTCTCTCTGCCTCCTGACAGAATTATCAAGATTTGATTTGACCATAGGGGGATTCACTTAATATTTAATTTCATGTTTGCTAAATTTTATCTTATTTTTTGCCGAAATGCAGTTGCAGTTAGACTTTTTCTAATGGCAATGACTATGAAATAAATAACATTAAAACGCACTGTACACTGACGGACTGCTGGAGAGAGCGAGCGAGGGGGAGAGAGAGAGGGCTCAAACAGGTACATATAAGAACAGAAGTGCGGAAATAAGAGGAAAACTAGTCATGATGATGAAGCCTGATGAAGCTCTGTGTAACTCTCAGGTTTATCAATGAAGTGTTTGAACTAAACTGCAGCTTGGAGTCTCTGTTAACAGCAATGACTGTATATATAGATGGACAACGCATCTCCATCTGCTCCCATTGTACAAAAGTGATGCCAAAATAGCCCCCATGATAGGCGCTGCCATCTTGCGTTGGTGACGTCATATGGAGCCAGAGTCTGCGCAGTGGAGATCGCCGAGTGAAGCGGCTGTAGCCACTTCCACTAACCCAAACACACACTTAACTTACCGACAAAAACAGCAAGGATCCCGCACACCGGCATGTTTAACAGCAGAACAGCTTCTCTGTGTTGGTCTGAGGTTAACGTTCACAGGTATGGAAACTACAATGACTGTAGTGATTGTTTTAGTTACGTTTCCAATCGCGGATCGTCCTCCGCTCTGCTCATCCTGAACAGATCGGCTGCAGGAGCCAAATTTGTCAACAGAGCTGTCAATCATCATTTTGACAGCATCAAATAACTAATTAAAAATGAACTTGTCAGAAAAATGAACACTTGGACGTAAATCAGCATGATAATAACTAGCTATAATGACAGAAACCATGTTTGAGAAAAATTTATCGGCCGTGTATTTTGATTTTATAGTTTGACTCATGTCCCATCTGTTAACATGGAGGAGGCGGGCTTTATGAGCTATACTGCAGCCAGTCAGCAGGGGGCCATAGAGAGGGTTTGGCTTCACTTTTAGGGAGCTGTCACGTCGTCCATCTTTTTATACAGTTTATGGCTAACAGAGACAAACGGACAGTGTCAGACAATGTCTGCGTTTAATAATCGCCACAGTCACAGAACATATACGAGTCTGTCCAGTCTTAAAAGCTCGGTTTTCTCTACTTCTCTCATTTTAGAGCACGCCATGTCTACTTTTCCCTAACTCACTTATTTTCTCCCACTGTGTCTCTGTAACTCTCCTGTCGGCTGGCTCTTCAGTCTGTATCTGTATTCTCACACACCCACTGGGTCAGTCACGACGTTAATCTGAGTGACAGATTTGATTGGCTTAGTAGCGTCACGTGTGATGATTTACAACGAAAGCATTGGTCTGCGAGTTTCTTGGACCCCCAAAACACTACCACAAAGGCAAAAAAGCTGCGCAGGTTAAAATAGATGCGATTGTCAAAACTGTTAATAGGTCTGGGTCCGGAGACGACGGCAGTTTGGTCCTGTCCCGGACTGCGGTCCGCCGTTTGGGGACGCTGCTTTATATAATACTCTTGTTGACAGTAATGCCCAGAGTTCAAAAGAAAATTGAGAGAAAAGGGCAAAGAAGCTGCTGCATCTCTGCTCAGTGTCTGTGTCAGTTACATGTAGCTGCTCTCTGTCAGTGATGTGACGTCAGCAGTCACGTTCTCCTCCTCTTGCATGCTGCACAATAAACAGAGTGGCGACACTTTGCTTGGCTGGACAAAGAAAAACTCCTCCAACATGCCGTCCTGCTCCGGTCCCTCCTGACTGTTTGTTCATCATAAACCACTGAACCGAACGTGCTGTGCTGCCGTCCACAATAAGTCCTGCCATTAGATAACAGACTGGAGACAGAGCTATTGGTTGGAACTCGCCTCAGTGATAAAACAGATTCTTTGTCTGAGATAGTGTAAATGTTGGCGACAGCATGGACGTGTATTGACATAACACAGGGTAAACAGTTTGCACCACACTCGGCGTTCGGACAGAAATGTCATAATAACAGCAGCACAGAGCTTCAGCTCCTGCCTGCATGCAAAGACCCTGCAGACCACAGAGGGATGTGGATTTTAAATGTTTACCAGTTCAGGAGTTAGGCAAAGCAGGCTGGTATATTTCCTGCTTTATGAGAACAGAGATGTTTAGTTAGCGTGTGTTTGGCATGTCTAGAGACAGGAATGTGAAACGAGGTAGTAAGTGTGAAATAAGAGAGGGAGATGTTTTAGAGAAACACCCTGGAGCAGTGGTTACACAACAGTCAACTACTTTGTTAGTCTACAACTGATTTGTCTGTGTTTCAGTCAGTTTTGCAAGTTTTCAGTTGAAGAAGGCTTAATACTGTATAACTAATACTTAATCTTGCAGAGGCAGGACCTTTAAACTATTCATCCAGTACTTTCAACTGTTTTTTCTTCTCATGCATTGCACTGCGATGCTATGCTCCGGCGGTAACTTCTTCGACTCCTTGTCATCTCAGCTACATATTCCGCCCGTCTCTGCCCGAGCAGCGCTCGAACATCATTCCACATTTGACGCGCTGAGTTTGATAAACAGACTGAATGAGTAATCGATACTATAAAGACATAACCACCCTAACATCGTCACTGTTTACTAAACCTGTTTCGGGCACGTTTGTGACGTCAGACGGTGACGCAGCAGGAAAGAGACCGAAAGGAGTACACTTCACTGGCAATGGGAAAAGAGACAATCGGCATCTAGAAGCAGGTCTTCCTGGGTCTGAAAAACCTGAGTCAACATGTTAAATTTAGGTGGGAAAGGGGTATCAGAATGTGTCTCTTGGCAATTGTCATCCCCAGCATCAGTGGAGATCTTCATTTGACTGTGAGCAGCTGAAGATGACAAGTCCAGCTCCTGGCTGGAAGAGTCTTTTATAGGCCTTAGAGTACCAGTCAAATATTTGGACCAGAATCCAGTTAGTGAGGGGCAGAACTAGAGGGCGTGAGATAGTGTGCCCTCTGACACTTTGCTCTTTTATCTCAACTTTTAGCTAACTACATTTACCTGTTCTATCTGTGAGCTTGCTCACTAGTCTACATGCACCCTCAATTTTAACATGATGTTGAGGTTTTACAACGGGGTCTGGTTTGTGAGAGGTCCTGTCAGCCTTTTGATGGTCACTTCCTGGTTATGGTGACAAAATGTCAAAAGATGCACCGTTATGTAATCCTATATGTATAGTTATTGCCTTTCAAAAAACAAGTATTTAAAGTGAAAGAGGGCCTACTGACTTGTGATGTTGTAGTTGATGCTTTGACTTTTATCATGTGCCACACCATCTTCACAAACAGAAGGCTACCGTATTAAAAAGGCTACTAATGTCAGCGGCAGCAGCTTAGCGTCCCTTCGTCATCCCCTCCCTCACGTTGAGGCGACTGGTGCCTTCATCCCGTGTTCTTCCCATCTCCAGCCCTCCCCTGCTTCATCTGTCCATTTGCCCTTGACTGTTGGGCAATACACCATCTGCCAGCGGACACCTCACATGGACGGAGGGCATTAGCCATTATGTAACTGCACTCGTGTAACTCGTCCTCCATCACTTCCTCCCCTTCTGAACAATGGAGCGAGTGTAAGGGGAGGGGGGATGTGACCCCTGGGGGCAGAACACTGGTCCTCTGGGCCTTAACGCATCAAACAATGACTTGAAAAATAGCTTTTTCTGGAGTTTTCTACCACATGTCAGAGTTTAAAGTGAGTCAAATATTGTTGTTAGCTCAAGATAAAGAGAAGCAAGCAAGAGGACCATGAGTTACAGAGGAAGGGCCAAAAACAAGTTTGACCCTCTATGCCATCATCAACACACACATGGTAATGTACAGTAAGTGCATGCACTTGTCTGGGCCTGACGGTGTGTTTGTGTGTGTGCACATTTGTGTGTTTATGTTTATTTCTGTCTCTTCTCAGTGAGCTGAAGGGTACTGCTGAAGTCAACTTGGGTTCTTTACACTAAGGACATCACACACACACACACACACACACACACACACACAGATATAAGACTCATCACATCGCAAGCCCTGACGCTCAGTGACATGGCCCATTAATAGGAGGGCCAATTCAATTTCTCCCCCTTCCCTCTATGGCAGCTTTCAGTGACAGCCATGCATCATGCTCACAAGCCACCAACTAGGGGCTTTATGTCCCATAAAAATCCTCCATTCTGCCCCCCCTACCCCCCACCCCCATCCCTGTTTCTTAGCTAAGTCCACAGGCTGAGAGGAACAGATTGGATTTAACAGATGTAATGCTTGTTAGTTTTACTTAAGGGTCCAGTCTTATCTGAATCCATGCTTGGTTTGACTGCATGCGTAAAACAATTTCGGAAGATCTTCGCTTTGTTAGGGTTAGGGACTCGAGACCTTAAAACAAACGTAATGATATTTGGAGATGATTTGGAAATTCATTTATTGTAGACTTGCTGTCTTATCAGTCCCTCCAGGATCCCGCGGGCATTTTCTGTGATTGTCGCGGCCATAAATGCCTGATTTTGTGGCAGCTTTTGAAATAAATTGCAATGCAAGTTGCAATATTTTTGTTTTTATTGTCAGTTTAACACATTAAGCGCACACTGTAAGTGACTGGGACAAACACTGCAATAAAGCCATCTACTGGTTTGTCTTCTGACATCACTTTCAGTCTATCTTCATCAGGACTCCAAGTGTGTAAAAATTGAATGAAACTAAAGTTAATAGCCATGAAATGCTAATTTCTCCCTGCAGGTGCACATTCAATGCTATCCATATGTGCAAGGGAGAATCTACATGTTATTTAATACAATTAAACTGTTCTACCCTTGATGTTGGCTGCTGCGGTGGCGGCATAAAACGATTGATAAGAGACAGGGGGATTACTATCACATTGTGCAATGACTATTTGAAACCAGGGATGACACAAACATCAGTAACAAGTACTGTAAGTAATACAGTTAATGATGTTATTACAACATAACACACCTCAGGAGATCAATATTTTACATATCAAAGAAGGGAGTTTGGTGTGAGGGGAAAGCAATTTGCCAAATTGCAAGGCCGAGAAAAAGTTGCGGCAGTAGGTTGAAATTGGTTGAATTTGCATGAATGCAACTTTTTAACTTCCTGGAGGGACTGTCTTACTGTATAATCTTGTAGAAGTGTGTCTCTGCCTATAAACATGATTTGTTCAAAAATAGGGGTTCCAAGTATGTTGCAGAGTCAGAGCAGTACGTGATACTTAGGGTGCCGACTCTCCCATCTTCCCCTCTGTTGTTTTTTCCTCATACAAAAACAAACATGACCTTGTGGTAACACAACATGCACTGTGGATTTAATGTTTTCTTGACATTTCCCTCTTTAGGGAAATTGTTCAGCTTTGCAGGAATTGTGTATAGGCCTATATATATTTTTAACCACGAGGTCTTAAAGTCTCACTCCGTCCGACTGACTCTGAGTGACACGGTCACTAACTTAAGTTAATACTGAGAAAATCTGGAAGTCAATAAAACTCCACTGAACTCCTCCAAGACCACTTTTAAAGAAGTGAGTGTTAGAGAGAGAGAGTGAGAGATGTCATGTCAGTGTAATTGAGACTGCCACACACTGAATCCTGAGGCAGGAAGCACTTAATGGCAGCCTCCCAGTTTATCCCCCATGCTTGATTGAATGAGCCGGATATTGTGTAAGTCGGCTGCATCTTTATTTTTACTGACACACGGCGAATGGGGAGGGATTGGTCAAAGTTTAAGTGCAATGGCTTTAGATCTTTTTTTGTCTTAACAGGGTGGTTAGTCAGATTGTTGTTGACTGGATTTTGTGTTTTCATATAGTGCTGCCATGGCTGTTTTTTTTTCTTGATTATACAACAGTTAGTTTCAATCAAGTAATCTGATTGGACAAGAGGCATTCCATGAGTTATGATATAAGCTGTGTCCCAATCAGGGGGCTGCAGCCTTCGAAGGCCGTATCTGAAGGCCGTTTGTGTCACAGAAGCGTGTCGAAGGCTGTCCTGATTCAAAGGCTCCTTCAGATGCTGCCAACAAATGCGTCCTCCATTTCCCGGGCCGCAAAGGATCCATTGGGCACATCCTTCGCGTGTTTAAGAAAACGAAAGGGCCCTTGAAACAAATTATCTGTAAAATAATAAGTTAACTTACTCGACTTTAGTTATGCTAGCTAGTTAGCCCGCTAGCTACCTGTTGCTAGCTACCAGGTGCGGCGTTTGCTGACGAAAGGTTAGACCAGACCATCTCAGTTCAATTCGGCTTTAACGTTTTACACAGGCTATGAATGGAGCATCCTCTGTGGAGTGCCTCCTTCAAAGGCTACAGCCCCTGGATTGGGACACAGCAATAGAGAGCAACATCACTGGGACTTTTCACTGTGTGTATCACTCCGCCTCAGCCAGGTGTTCTGAATACTGTTAATTAACATTACAGCAGACTATGTATACATTAATCAAACTGGTACCTTCACTGGTTGATGATAAATTTAAAAAAAATGATAAAAATACATCATACAAAAACTAAATTTTAGACACGAAGTGGCAAGAGTGCAGGAGAATGTTTGGGTTGCTTGGCAACAGTGAATTTTCAGTTAAGTTGTGGAACTAGATGAGTTGGTGGAGCAAAAAATAATCTGTTGTTGATTATTACTTTTTACTACTATTTGCCGCTTGTATAAGAGTTTTATAAAAGCAGTATCAAACTGGAGGTTGTGATGTTGTACTGAATATAAGCACAGCTACAACATCACTCCCTCTCATGTTATATCGCTTAAATCAACCACGGCCACGGCAATAAATTAAGATGCAATAGAAGTGGTTTAGAAGTGGTCCACTCAGATTTTTTCAATTTGTCATCTGTAATGTCATACTCTACTTTATGTAGGCTATGTGTGTGTAGTATTTATTTGTGCTGTATTTACGTCAAAGATTGAAACAGAAAACCCACAAGAGGAGGATTACAGGAGATAGGAAGGATTTATAGTGATCTTAATTTTTTTGAAAACTGGAGAAAAAACGTCAAATTAAAGTTTTTTTTCCTTTCATAAAAACCCCTCACTGCCTCGTATAATGGTACAAATCTTCTCCTGCAGAGACACAATATTAATGGTGTCCTACCCTGACAGCCTCTGTGTGCCGTATTAAGGATACTGTGATTTGCTGTGTCACCCGAGCCACCAGGGTCAAACCTCCATTTTGTTCCCTAACCCATATGTCACCTTACAGTGTGACAAAATGTAATTTCCCGGACAGCCAGCCATCATACCCACCGCATGTGTCATCCACTGTTACAGGCAAGGTCAACCGCTTGTGCTCCATACATGGTGTGTCCTCATGATTTGTGATATCTGGTCAGGAGTCACAGGCAGGAAGGTATCTGCACTTTAGATGATTAGATGATTGGATTCCACCTTCAAATATGTAGCGCATGTGAAGATCATCCTCTGCTGTATGTACTGTACTTGTTCTACACCTTAGTTAAAACAACAAAAACACTATAAAATGGATCAATGTAGCGTTGAAAAAAACTACATTTAGCAGGCATTTAATTTGCTGAATTTATTATCTTGTCCTCTTTTTTTTATATTTTTTACAGAGATCCACCATAAACAAGTACTTAGCAACAATTGGCAAACAGTGGCAAGGAAAAGCTTTCTTTTAACAGGCAGAAACCCCGAGCAGAACCAGAATCATTGGTGCACAGCCATCTGCCTCGACTGGATGGGCCAAGAAAGTGGGATAGAGGGAGAGACAGAAAGAGAGAGAGAGATAGTGACAAACAGACAGACAGAGAAACGTACACACAACAACAACAGATAATACAGACTAGTTGTAGCAGTTGGAGTGAAACAGGTCCACAGCAGCTGGCGGTCCGCTACAAACAGGCGTCAAGCTGAACAGAGCAGATCATTCCAAACAGGAAGTCACACACGAAAGCAGCATACAGCATTCAGTCATTTCAAATTAAAACACCATGTTCAGACCGGTACAGACTCCCGTTTTTTTTTCGTTTATTTTAAGATCAGCACACTGAAATCTTGAAAAAAGAACATTTTTAATTAAGTCGTGTACTCAGCCATGGTTGAAGCACAGAAATCACAGAATGATTTCAAAATGAGCCGATAATCAACCTCGGATGTGCAAACTGAACTGTAGTTTGTGTGTTGCTTTGCTAACATAGATGTTATCGCGTGATTTCTCAATTCTGTGGGCGAGGGCTCGCGCCGATGACGGACCAGAAACACGGCGCAGACGGAACGCGCCGGAGACGGATCCTGTGGGATCTAGGGGTTAGTCCCATGCATTAACGCGACACAAATGCACACAGATGAGAAAAGAGAGGGGGAGACAGGAGTTAGTGTATTAAGTCCCCCAGCAGTCATGTCTCATTCAAAATCATCAGGTTTGAAATGTAGACTGCAGACCGGAAGTTTTAGACGATCCACCGGTATATTCTTGTCATATTACGGATTCTGTACCGCTCTGAGCCATTGCCTGAGGGAAACGGTAGTATTTCACTCCAGCATATCTCGCTGGGTCGTTCCTTTCAGAGGGAGGGGCGCAATGCATGCTGGGTGTTGTAGGAATGTAGAATGGGCGAAACCACAAGCTACAAGCTACAACTTTCTCCACAGCTGTGGTGCCAATTTCAAATATTATTGCTTCTATCGATTACAGAGAACACCAGCTTTGACTGACAGTGGCTTTTTCCTGGGGTGAATTGCTCCTTTAAGGTACCACAAGCAGGCCTGCATCCTGGGACCCCCTTAAATCCTTCATTGACTCCCCTTGACTTTTCTGGAATTCAAAGCTTTAATTTCTCCCATGTTTGCGCTGTGTATGATGTCATATGACTGATAATTGAAAATCTTCATTATTAAATCCTTATTTTTTCTTACATTTTCAAACTGATTCTTCAGTTGAGGTTAAACATTAAAAGTGACAGCCATGACGGCTCTGACTTTAACTGTGGAAGGCAAAAGAATTATAACTCTGCTGATTAATAGAGACGTTTCAAAACCACAGGTAAGCTGTAAACAACGACGGCTGTGCCTGACAGGCTGCAATCAATTTCTTTTTCACTGTCAGTAAGTGGCACTTTGAAAACTGAAAGTGTTATTACCCTGTTTGAGCAATTCAGATTAAACCACCAAATTAAAGTGTCTTGTTTTTTTTCCAGCTGTAGTGTTGGACTGGGGAGTATTGACCCCCTTTTTTAAACAGCTTTTCTGTCTTTGGGTCTATTCATGTGCTTCCTGCTTTATATGTTTTTTATTCTTTTTAAAGGTCTGTTTTTTTGTGTAAACTTTATCTTGTAGTACAAAGACTGCATCGTTTTGGAGCATACTGAGTATTCTCCTCATTCAACAGGAAGTGAACTGCTCTCTCAAACTGCGTTATTTGTTATCTGTTGTTCAAAAAAATATAAATGTGGCCTAGGGGTGGGACAAAATATCGATATGGCAATATATCGTGGTCCTGACTTGAGCAATATAATTATCGAAAGGCTGGTGCCAAATCTTGATATTTTAATTTACAAATATAAGATGCTCTTAACATATTTCCCTGTGATTTAGGGCCCTATTTACATGGCAGAATGCGCACAGTCTAAAGTGCATGGCGCTACGTTATTTAGGGCGTGTCCGACCCACTTTTGCTAGTTACACAGTGCACAATCTGGGCGCAAACGGAGGTGCAAAGAGGTCAGCTTAGGCCCTTGGATTAGGTGTGTTTTCAGCATAACATGAATCAAACCAATCAGAGTGTCAGCTCTCCTTCCCTATAAGAGCCCAGGGTGTGTTGCTATTTACACGGTGGATTTCAGTCATTCTTCTTATATGAACCAGACCCCGACCGCATATCTTTCCACTGTGCCCCTGCACAAGCAGAAAAAACACAGGTCACTGTACGACATACTGTATGTCGAAGCACGGATTGATGTTAAAAACAGCTTGGTGTCTTGGCAGTTTTTTTGCCCGTGCATGGCTCGAGCAGGAATCTCCCTGAGGTGAAGTAGGTATGTGTGGAGGCAGCGGTGAGCCTGTCCACCTCTTCCGGCATCACCAGATCAGTAACAGACTGAAAGCAGTATTTAAGGAGACAAAGGAAATAAAAGCTTGCAGACTCACAGTCCTTTGTCCCATAAACAAGGTTTAATACACAGCTCCCCGTGTGAGTGACAAGCAGAGACTCATGTTGTGAACATTCCGATGTATGTCCATAATGCGTCCTTTATATACCAGGAACATATTGTGCCATAGACTTTAGACTTTACCAGCGTTTTGTTGGTCTATGGCGCAGTTGCTTTCTGCATCCTCAAGATAGCAACACACCACCTATTTGCCTGACCACGCCTCATTTTAAGACCAACACACCCATAGGTTCTAACGTGGGCGCAAGATCACTTGCCATTTACACAACATGGGCGCTGGGTGTGACAACTGCATCGGGTGGATGCAGGGCCCTTGGATTCACCGGGCACTACTTCAAGACATCTCACAGTGACGTATATGGCATGAATGAGGGTAACGTAAACTGAAATTAATAAGGAAGAAGTTGACAGCAGGATAAAAGAAGAAATAGACAGTAGGATAACATCCGACAACGGTGAAAAGAGGTTGAGAGATGTGCCGGCCCCTTTTAATCCAAAGTCCTAATTTGTCTTACAGTCTTACAGTACTGCCACCAAATTGCAGTGAATAAACACATTAATCTTGCATTTTACCTTTTTAGGGGTGTTTTGTATTCGTCGGATGATCAGATATCATGATGTATCATTATATGATTGTCTTGCAATATATCAGTTATCGCGTATCGTATCGTGAGTTTCCCTGTGATTCCCACCCCTAATGTGGCCCCTTTTTCTCCCTCATGAGGCTGTGTAGCATATGGAGGGTTTTTTCTTTTAAAAAATGGTGTAGAAACCTGAAACAGCACAGCATATCCCATCCTCCTGAGATAAGAAAAAAAACCATTCATGTTCAGTGAATAGGGAATAATTGCCAGACGTATCCCCCAGCTGACACAGTGCCATGCAATTCCACCTCACAACTGAAGCTATACAGTAGATCCAGCGGCTGCTATTTTCACTGGGAATCCAGCCATGAAATGTGTTATGGAGCGTCATAATGACTTGAGAGAAGTGGACATTCAGGCTGCATTGGATGTAGATAAACATAACAGTGGTGGATATATGATGGTGTGAACCACATGGGTGAGCAAACACAATGACGTGCTGCAGCCAACCTCCATTTTCAGCTTCTTTCAAGCCACATAGTTACATATTTATCAACTCCAACCTCTTTCTCTCACAGATTACTAACTCGAGTACATAAATACCATAATTATTTACATGTGACTTTTCTTTTCTTTACAGCAGTCTTTACAGATCATGGAAGAGTTGTTTCATATATTTTGCTCAATAAAAAATAACACACAGCAGTAATAGAGTCATTTCCCCCTGTATAAGACCACATAATACCTTCTGTAGTTTTGTCCCTTCAAAATAAAGCGTTTAGACCACCAGAGAGAAAGAGCCTTGCTGTGGTTAAGATCTAGCAGCATCTTTCTTCTTTAAACACATTAGAGCGTGATGAATCCTCATGGGCTTTACAGAGCTGTCATGTCTCCTTAACAGCTTCATCACAGTTTTCCTCCTGTGGCTATGAGGTAGAAATGGGTCACAGGATCTTCATATTTGCAGAGCTGTACATCTAGATTACTGAAAGAAACCTGCGTGTGAAGATCGCCATGATAATGCAAAGTGTTCTCAAACCTCCTCCTGTCACAATTAACAAAAGAGTTGCTGATTTTTAATGCTGATTAAAGCTTCTGTTTCTCCTCTCCACCATCTCTCACGTCTCTTTCCATCTTCTAGTACAAACAAGTGGAGCAGTACATGTCTTTCCACAAACTACCGGCCGACTTCCGACAGAAAATCCATGACTACTACGAGCACAGATACCAGGGCAAGATGTTTGATGAGGAGAGCATCCTGGAGGAGCTTAACGAGCCTCTGCGCGAGGTATGAACACACCCGAGCATTGACTTTAATGTGCTCATTCACCCAGAAACGCACACACGTCTCAACTCTCCAGTGAGGAAGTGGACTGGAATAAATTCATTATGATGCTCAGTTAGGGTTTCTTTTTTCATAACCCATTGGTTTAAAGGTCATCTCCAGCATTTGTATGTATTATTAACTGCTTTGTAAATGTACTTACTTGCTATAGGGAATCATGTATCCACTTAGAGATAACTAGACTTCCCAAACTTACATTTTCAAGTAAGTTCTCTTGCTTCAAGGACAGCTGAAAGTATTAATGAGGTAACAGAAAATAAAAATGAAATTAAGGAGAATATAAAAATAAAAATGTGCCAGTGTTTCTCAAAGTCATCAAAAAACAGTTAAATATGTACTGTGTTTGCTTTGGAAATATCACGACAAGTGGCCTTTTCCTGTGACCCTTCAGGAGATCGTCAACTTCAACTGCCGTAAGCTAGTAGCCTCCATGCCGCTGTTTGCCAATGCTGATCCCAACTTTGTGACGGCCATGTTGACCAAACTGAGATTTGAAGTATTCCAGCCCAAAGACTACATCGTCAGAGAGGGCACCATCGGCAAGAAGATGTACTTCATACAGCACGGGGTGGTCACCGTCCTGACCAAAGGAAGCATCGGCATGAAGCTGATGGACGGCTCCTACTTTGGAGGTATACATCACTTAACCTGTCACTTTAGGATCATCAGTTACTATTGTATTTTGTTGTTTTTCTGTTTTTATTCTATAATTCTAATAATTATTAATATAAATACTTTATTTTTATAAAGTAACATAACAGAATAGAACAGCACAGAAGAGTAGAATGTAACACAATGTAACATAACAGCAACCGGTTTTATTCAACTCTATTCTGTTATATTCTGCTCTATCATAGGATACAACAGTATAGAATTAAGGACAGAACCATAGACTGTATAAATGTAATATAAGCTCCATTCAGGGGCTGCATCCTTCGAAGGACGTGGCCTCCAAGGGATGTGTCATTCACAGCCTGTGTAGACCACTCAGGCCGAACTGAAATGAGATGGTCTGGTCTACGGAGGATTTCCTGTTTGCGTCACCAGCTGTTCCCCACCCTAATCCTTGCGCCGCAAACTGTTGCTTCTGTTACCTAGCAACAGGTAACAAGCTGGCTAACAAGCTTACATAACTAACTTTACGTAACTTAACCTATTATTTTAAAGCAGGGATGCATATTACCGGCACGTTATTGGTATCTGCAGATAATGGCTTGAAAATTAGATATCGGCATCAGCAGATATGTCATTTTTCTGCCGATAATTTCCGCTGATAAAAAAACGCTTTCATTATGCCTAAATGCTCGATAATTCCCTAAAAAACTTTGACATAATGCTACAGAATTAACTGCGCGAGTGTGTGCGCACACTGCCTGCACCACGCCTCTTCCGTCAAGCGTGAAGAAGGGTGCAAGATGTCTGCGGCATAGCAGTTTTTCAAAGTTTCCGAAATGGACCACAAGGTTGTGCTCAGCATCAGTCATGCGAGGAGGGGCCAAATCTCATTCATTCAACCCTACAAATTGAATTGCCCATCTCAAGAATCTGCCAGTGTGCCACTACAATAAGAGTAGACATGCTATCAATTCCACTACAGGGGAGACTTGATGTTCTCTGCAATTAGGTGGAAAAAAACCTGGCTAATATATTGGTATTGAAATCGGCAATCGGCAAAAAGGGTTTGAAAATATCAGCATATTGGCAAAAAATCCAATATCATGCATCCCTATTTTAAAGATAATTTGAAGTTTCAAGGCCCCTTTGTTTTGTAACATTTGTCCACCATCTCGTTTGAATTGGCGCGCAATAAATCTTGGAATACAAAGGATGCACCCGATGGATCCTTTGTGGCCCGAGAAAAGGAGCACGCATTTGTCTGCTGCATCTAAAAGAACCTTAGACATGGGGCAGCCTGCGACGTGCCGCTGTGACGCAGTTGGCCTTGAAATACATCCTTCTAATGATCCAGCCCATGAATTAGGTGACAGTTAACATGCAATCGATGGATAGAATTGTAAAGAGTAGAATAGATTGAACACAATAGAACATAACATAATAGAATAGAAGAAAATAAAGTGTAATGCAATAATATGAACAGGTCAGAGTAGAACATATTAAAACGCAACAAAAATAATTGGTTAGATCAAAAATGTTTTTGTGTTCTTCTGTTATATCAAATTCTATATTTCCAAGTATATGTTATTTACGCATTGAATACCAATACAATCCACTACAGTTATATATAAAACATAAACAGCAACATTTAACTTGGACTTCCAGTGCAGTGTTGCCTTACAGCCACTTCTGTCCCACTTTCCCAGGCTGCTGTTCCTCTGTGTGAAACATGTGTCTCGACCGCTATCACAACAGGCATGCACGCACACCCACACCCACACACACAGACACGCTTATTTAAGTCTTGTGGGCTGAGGGTTTGGGCTGCATTTTTAACATCTGGTGCCCTCTGCAGCAGACCAGAATTCTTTGGCAGAAATGTTGATGTGCCAGGAGCGCAGGGTGCCACCGGAGTGGCACAGATACATGAGACATCACACATACACTCAGCCAATTAATAACAGCTAATTAGCACAACACAGCGGAGATGATGTGGCCATTTGTAATGTCAGATATAGACTGTTCAGAGTCACCCCTGCCACCTGGGAGGAACTCACAAATCTCTGGTCATACACTAAACTAGCAGCGAGCTTAGGTTAGAGGGATAACATGGTTTAACCTCAGCAGTGTGGGGCAGTGCTGTGTGAGTTAGTGGTAAAATCTCTGAATTAGTTAGGAGCAGGAAGTAGATAGTAATGTCAAGCTTAACATGGGCTTATGTGTTGTGCATTACTCCTGTTTCTATTTATAGAATCAAGCTGAATTCTGATTATAAACATGACATATAATATTAATGTTACATGTAGTACAGAGAAGCCCTGTTTGCTCTGTCTCCTGGTGTTTACATTTCTTGGTCTGTATTAGCCATACCCAGCAAAACATCCAAGTCATTGGATTAGCTCATGATTAGAAACAGTTTTCCAAGCTATTTTATATGACTATAAATTCAGAAGAGTCTGCAACTTACCCGTATGCTTTTCCAAAATTGCTGTCTGGAAAAACAATACACCGCTTGTTCAGCCATGATTGTCACATTACTTTGCATGTGTTTGTTTAAAACCTGCTTGATCCTCCAAGTTGCCGCATTTAGAAAATAAAAAAATGTCACGTTGTATCTCCAATGGTGGATGTACACCCGGGGACAGCACACAGGCATGATAGGGAAAAAGGCGATCGTTAGGTAGCTAATTGCAACAGGTATGTGCAGAGATGTTCAGGGTATGTGGACACGGGTTTGCTCTGACTCAGAGAGAGGAAAATAGATCGCGAGCCGAGAAGTGTTATTGCACCTGTGAGGGCGGGACAACTGCGGTTGATTGGTTCAAGGAAATTTATGATGAAATAAATATCCTCACTGACCACGCCCAATTTAACCCCAGCGTCAGGGAAGTTAACAAAGAAAGAATGGCAATAACTCGAGTTTGGATTAAAACTAATTTCTAAAACGTTGAAGATGCTTACACGTATGTACATAAGACCCTAAATTACATAGTTAGAAGGATTTTGTGGATTTTGGTTTACAGGGGCTTTAATGAAGTTTGGTGAAAAGATTGGAGACTGAGTTTTGTAAAGTTGGATAGCCAGTGGCAAAGATTTTCAAATTCTCGAAGATGACCATGGCAAAGAATATGTTTAGAAGGCTACAAGTAACAGGAGAAGGATTTCTCCAGCGAACATTTTATCAGGCAATTGAGGCCTGTGTCCACTAAAGGAATTTTTGCAATGACAGCGTCTATTTTCTATACTAAGCCAATGCAGTCCAGCGTTTTCAGCATGTTTTTTGTCGCTGCGCTCACAGTGCTCTTAGTTGAAGATAGTTCAACTTTTGGAACACTACCACACTAATCAATGTCATGTTTCCTTCACCGACCAGTCAAATTCAAGAAGGGGCGGGACTTAGGATATTAACTTTGTCAACAACAATGGCAGAGGAGAAGCTAATCCTTTCATCTTTTTTCGCAGGTACAATTTCCACTTCTAGTGCTGCTGCTAATGTCAGGACACGATTCCTTTCCATTGTTTTATTGTTGTTTTCTTTTTAAAATTTCCATGAATAAAAACAAATATTAAGCATACAGAGTAATTTAAACTACCAAGGGAAGTTGGAGTGCCGCCAGACAACTTTCGTTACCTAGCAACAGTAAGCACCGGTGAGAAGTGCTCTGCAATTGAGGTTGTGGTTCCTGCCAGCACAAAAAACGCCATTAGTGGACACAGGCCCTCAAACAGTAAAATAGGACAGGATAAAGTGCATCACAGGTTAAAGAAAGTTGTTAAGGCAGTCATGATCCCAAATACTTCAAATTCTTTGTATTTTTCATCATATGTGAGGAGACAGTTACACCGTCTGCACAATAAAACAGTTACCGAGTGGTTTGAACAGCTTTTTAATGCAGCCCCCGTGGTTTCATTGATATTGTTATCCTTTGCCAGCACTCCCCACTAATGATGCTAACAATATGCAAAATGTGTGTTGTGTATAACCTAACCAAGAAGATCCCAAGTTATAATTTATGATAAAGATTGTGGGGCATCATGTGGATTCTGGGAGAGTTTTCCACAATTCTTATAAAACTGGAGCGTCTTTGATGCTTAGAATGTAACCTTAATTTCTCACACAAGACTGGACCAAACTTTATAATCAAAATCACCTGATTATTCCTCAATAGAAAGAGTGATATTATGACCAGATGTAGTTATGGCTTTATGCAGTACATCCTGTGGCTTTGGATTATATATAAGCAGACAATGAGAAGCATAACAACGAACATACAGTAAGCTGTAGGACATCCCTCTGCATAGGCTTTAATCTACTGAGGAAAAATCCTTTATTAAATCCGAGAGAAAAACATGTCAAACTCAAGGTCAAACCTAAATACCCCTTGAGTAAAAAAAAACCTAATGTACTTTTAGACCATCATGTATGTGGGTTTATGTGAGCGTTCTGTACATACAGTATGCATCTGTTCTATAAAGACAGTGTTTGTGCATGCGAGGGAGGACAATATGATACTTTCTAGCAGCTGTGGGCTAGACCCTACTGTCATGGCTAATCTTACTATAGTTTGCCTTAATAGAACAGTTATGATAGTTATATTTTGAAAAAAAGGAAAAAATATATATTTTGATTTATTGCCAATAAGGTGATGTTTGGAGTGCAATCCACTCTCTGGGTAACAACTTAAAAGCCTGTCAAAGATTGAACTTATTCTTAAATTCGGCGTTGTCCACATGTTTTTTTTCACTTTCTTTATTTCTTGCATGATGTCCATACTGAGCTAAGACCGTTAAGAGGAGAAGTTGGGATTCAGGGCTTTCTGCCAGAAAGCTGTCAAATGAAGCGTTAAGCACTTCTCGCATGAGATCATATCCGCTCAACCCAAGTTAATAAGTGCAAGAACAGGCATTCGTAGCACAGGGTGGAAATCAAAGAGGTGCCATTCTTCCTATTACGAGTCAGTGGACCATCAAAATCATTGTTAAGATGTTATTTTAAGGGGAAAAAAGAAAGTGCATTATGATGCTTAAATCTGTACAGAAACCAGTGTAAAAATTAGCAGAGATCAGAAGAAGTCACTGTCACTGAAACATAACATAAGAGTCGGTCTAGATCTGCTCCTTTGTAAAATGTCTAGAGATTACTCTGGTTATGATTTGGCGCTATACAAATAAAATTTGATTGATTGATTGACTATACCTATCCAAGAAATCATAAACCGCCATAAAAACAATGCTTTACACTTTGGTCCAATCAGCTTTAGAACGACAGATATGTAGTTTATATATACCTTTGGAAGAAGCCAGGCTAGCCATATTGCTTATTAAAGTCTTAATGCTAAGCTAAGCTAACCAGCTGTAGCTTCATTACCCTACAGATATGAAATTGGTTACAATCCTGTCATCTAACTCTCCGTAAGAAAGCAAATGAGTATATTTCTTAAAACGTCAAACAATTCCTCTAATGATCAACGCATAATTATTGCATGGTCACTTATGCTTATTATATTTCATGGTTTTTACGTAATTTGTATCTCGCCCTTCTGGCGTTTTTGCTTTGCGCAGCCTCCTTTAGCTGCTGGAGACACCACGATCATGAACACACAGTGTGAGCCCATTTGAAGAGAGTGCCCCCATTCATGTTCTTGAAGGAATACCCTTGTGTTTTGCTATTTTTCTCCCTTTCCCAGACAGAGTCAGTGGAGGAAGACCTTTCAGGTGGGGAAAAGGAGGTCATATGGTTGTCAAGACAACAGTAAGCCCCAGCCCATAGAGGAATAAAGCTAGATAGAAGAAGATAGTAGGCGAGAGCTGTGCTGGTGCTCAAGGAAATACTCTCGGTGGATCATAGAGGCTACACACAACCACTCCATACTATTTAATTCTGATCACACATTTACTCAATGTTTTGACCTTATCTGGAGTTAATTAATCAAAAGCAGTATTGATTCAAATGGGCATCAACTGAGGTTAGACACCAAGCACTTCCTGATAAAACTGGAACAATGTCAAGAACAATCTTAAATGCAGGATGGTTTTTCTGTATGTTGTTTTGTCATAGTGTAATAGCAGTCAATATCTGACTGCTCAACAAATCTCAGCATATGTGTTATATCTATTCTTTTCTCTCTCAGTGTGTCGGACACCCTGAAATCTGTCTCTCTTACATTTTGTGAAGTAACCATGTCTCTTGTCTGGTCTCTCTTTTACCCATCCAGAGATCTGTCTGCTGACCCGTGGCAGACGGACAGCCAGTGTGCAATCGGACACCTACTGCCGCCTGTACTCTCTCTCTGTGGACAATTTCAATGAGGTACTGGAGGAGTATCCGATGATGAGGAGGGCCTTCGAGACAGTTGCTATCGACAGATTGGACAGGATAGGTAGGTTTTTCACTTTCACCTTTAAAGTTGTGTTTAACAATGATTATTATTATTATTATACTGCATGGTATTGTTGATTGAAAGATGTAAATGGACTGTACTTATGTAGCGCTTTTCTCGTCTTCCAACTCACATGTCACATTCACTATTTCACACACTGATAGTGAAGTGCCAATCTCCAATCAGGAGGCATTCATACACTTAGCAATTTAGGGTTCAGTGTCTTGCCCAAGGACACTTCAACATGTGACTGTAGCAGTCAGGGAACAAACCCCCGAGCTTCCTATTGAGAGACGACCGACTCCGCCACTGAGCCAAGACTAGATCATTGTAGAATAGTCCCAAAGATTTTGTTTGGATTAGTTTGACATTTTGCCCATTTAACATAAGATACATTTATACATGGATAATGGTGGATCTGATTGTGTTATGTCCTTTGTCTCTGTCTGGCCAACAGGCTCATGCAAGTCCACGAGGCTTTTATTTTGAAGCCCTTGAGCAAAATATAATCTTTCTAGACCTGATTTATAAACGTGTCTTGGAGATTTAGTCACAGATAATTAGCATCACCCCTCACTGATGAAAGCCACAGGTATGATGTCTTCATAAGCGTATGAGTCATTCGTGAGATGAAATGAAGAGTAAGGAAGATGTATTCATTCATTAACGTGATGTCTCAATCAGCGCACTGCGCTGTCTGACAGCTGTGATGTACCGTATGAATGATCTGTAGAGGTAATCTGTGTAGAGCGAAGAAAGCAGTTGTGGCTGAAAATGTATTCATGGCTGTGAATCATTTATTATGTCGTTTCTTGAGAGTGAATCTATCACGGCAACTGAAAGCGTCCTGTGGATTTCTGTCACTTTGCAAAATTGTTATTTGACATATGTGACACTTGTGAACAACAGGGGAGATGCTGCTGAGGGAAATTGCTCTTTTGTATCTCTGTACTTCCTCTAGATCAAATGACTGATTTGTTAAGATGACTGCTGAGCACAGACTCAGTCTGAACATCTTCGGTTTGACCTCAGAAACACTCAAACAAACATGCACAGAGAAGGCTCTATTTGCAAAGCCTTGGGAGCCGCTTGTTAGTGAGTAAATAGAAACATGTTATTTTTCTTCAAAACGACAACTTTCCCTCTCATCGTGCCCCACCAAGGTCAGCAGTGCCACTGATGTCACATCCCCTGTCACATGACCACACTTCACATGTGTAGCGGCTCAAAGGACTAATAATTAATATCAAATTATGTAACAATAATCCATAACTCAAAGTTTGCATCATTATTACAGGCATTGGTGTAAAAGCTGAAGGAGAGTGAGGGCACTCATCTTCGGCTCCTAGAAACGATTAGTTCATTACTAAATAACAGAATTTAGGTTTACCTTAAATTCAATGTTGGACGCCACCCAATTTTGACAAAACAGGGAAAACTTATAATTAATTAATTTAGGCTTGTGATCTCAGGGTTGCTACGAGGTTCTTGGCCACGGTGTACAGTGACTTTACCATTTAATACACACACAAATCACAGAATCAAGGTCTTTATAAGTGAAATATTTATTAAACTACTGACTACATGACTAAACTACTAAATAGAAAATACATGAATGAATGAGGAATAAATGAGTGCGCACAATGAATAGGTTGCACAATGAACAATCTCTAAATAGGATTGACATTAATTCAAGTCAAATCAGTGACCGTATCTTTGGAGGTTTATCAACTGATTGAACGTATAAAACACCATTCGGCAGTGGAGAGTTTGAAGAGCATCATGGAAGACTGTGAAGCAATTTAATATTAGTTTTAACTTTAATTTTGATTAAGGGTCCTAGTTTAGTTCTAATGCTTATTAAATCTCTTGATTAATTTCTCAATTGGTAATTTAGCATCAGTTGTCTGACATCAACTCTTAACACTTGAAATAGTATTGTTCACCTGACGATGATCAGAGTGGCAGCAGCAGAAGTTCTTCCTGGCGGCCTCAGCATTTTGGGTCCCACGTTGCAGACTGCAGGCTTTGAGTCTGTGTCTCTCCATCTCTCTCAGCAGCAGCTGGAGCATCTCTTCATGTCCTTTGGCTGAGGGGGGTCATAATGGCAGCTTTGCCATATTCAAAGTCTCCTCTGTTCAAAGTCTAACGTTTTTAACGTGTTATTAGTGTCCTTATCAACCGATTCTTGTTGAATCGAAGAAGAATCAACAATCAACATTACGCATCACTCCAGTAACAGTTGGTTATTACACATAACATATTAGTAAATGTACATTTTAATCATAAAGTTCTTTATTTTCAGACAGTTTTTGGATATCTCCATCTTGTTGCTCGAGTGAGTCTTTTGATGTTAGCCAGAAATCAAGGAAAGTCGTCCTCCTACAAGAGCCATAAATAAGCTGGCTTCACTTGTCATTATTGACCCAGAGGTCATGTGAACAGGAAGAAAAAGATTCAGTTTTTGTTAAGGTGTTAATGATTTTAATTCTTCATCATCGGATCATCCGCTACACATGTTTACAAAAGCCCCGCATCCACCACCTGCCAGCTGTTACCATGGCAGCAGATTCCACACATGAGCAGCCTTCAGTCAGTCAGCTCACATATTTGGAGAGAGACTGACATGATTGCTTTAAGACCTCTCCTTCAACCCAATATCCCCATTGGACGGCACATTTGATGAAATTAATCAATAATTCGTCCTTTTGTTCAACATTCTCAACAGTGTTTGTCAGAAAAAGATCTGGATAGAACACACACAGCTTTGTCAAAATATGGCATGCAAGCTTTGTTCCTTTCAAGTTCAAAGAGTGACTGTTAGATGTCTCTATTTTAAAGTCCAGTGCAATGCAAATCCCTATGAGCCATTGCTACATAGACAGGGGCTAAACGGTTAACCATTGTCTTCATCCCCTCAATGCATCAAACTACACACACACGTCACATAACATTAGAGAATAAGCTGTATAGCAGCGAGTTGGGGGTTGGAGGTGTTGCTTGGTAATGAGTAGGCATTGTTGTGAAAGGAACAATGCACGGTGTGTGAGAAAAAAAAACTGCTTCAAACCACCAATGAGACAACAAAAGTGCAATCAGTAGTCAAAATTTGGCGTCACCTATAGCATCTGTTTGCACTCCATTAGTACCCATGTCAGGGTTTAGGTTTTAAACAAGAAGGTTGAGGACCCAGATGCAGACTTAGATATGATTTAATAAACAAAGGCCAAAAAATGCAAAAAACAAAATCTAAAATCCAACAAAAGACAAAAATGGAAAATCAAAAGGCAGAGCAAAAAACTTACAACAAAACCAGGAACAGGTAATCCAAGGGACACGAGGGGTCAGGGGAAGCACGAAGAATATCCAGGGAAGAAACACAAGAAACCAAGTGCAGGTCATGGACATAGACTAAATGAACTTGCAAAGAAGGGTAGGAACACAGAGACTAAATACACACAGGGTAATCAGGGACAGGTGAGACTAATTAACACAGGTGAACACAATGAGGGCAGGGCACTCAATCTGAAAAGCGGGAAACAGAACAAAGGAAGGAAGTAAAACAAGACATGACATACAAGGGGCAAGAACTACAAAATAAAACAGGAAACACTAGAAACAAAAGGCAGGACTAACAGGGCTACAAAGTAAAACAGGAAATTCTCTACATGAATGCACAACTAAACCAAACTAAACCAAGACAGGAACACCATATACTAAATACAAAACTAAACAACAAGAACTCAAGACAAGAACAGACAAAGTGACAAAGGAAAACAGGAAATAATATCTAAACATCAAAATACAAATGAACAACATAACTAAACTAGAACGACTCATGACTCCCCAAGATGGACAGCTCAACCAGTTCCTAGCCTACTTCAGAGGAAGTGTACTAAGAATGATTACTGCAAATAATTTGGGAAAATGGTGGTGCTCCATAAGGAACGACCATCATAACCATTGGGCTTTTCCAAGCTGCAGTGCAGTGAATGGAGATTCCTTTGCCTCCTCCCTCCACACACTGACCTCATCACCCACTGTTGGTCGGCCAACAGATGGTTACCATGCAAAATGCTAGGGGCACAAGACTCACCACAGTCTTGTTCTGCCTCCTCCTGTTCTTTATTTTTTTTCTTTTGGCCAGGTGGCTGGCTGCATAAGAGTGGAACAAGTTCATAACCGGCCTTTCTGACCCCTTTGTTACATGGGAATCACACAGGCTGTTACACTGACCAAGAGCATATCTGTCTTGCCAGCTTTCTAGAACACGGGCATCATCAGAGAAACCAGACTAACTGTCTGTGACTGTGGTGCAGAATAGCAACATGTACTAGTTAAGTTCCCAACAGGCACATAGACACTTCCCTCTATGCCAATCCTGTGTGAGTCCATCTTGATCCCCAAGGTAAAGCAGATGGTAGATCATCTGGCTGCAGCTATAAGAAGACCTGAAAGCAGCTGAAATCTTTTCTACGGTTCCTTTCTCCAGCAGCATTTGTTGAGCAAAGGCCTGACTGTTAGCATCATCATCATAATTATTGGCTGGCTTCTACAGATATGCAAACATTTCAGCTCCCATCAGCTGGGTGCAAGCATGGGTGTTTTTGAAACGTCCCTGAAGGAATCCCTTCTTCTCCTACTTCATCTCTTGAACGTCAATCCAACAGTCAGGCCAACATGGGTTGTTCTTGTTCCCTTTCTCCTTAAGTCAGGTGTGGTTAATAAAGGAAATAGCTGAAATATTGATGATCTGAATGCCTCAACTTGTCATTACTTAACTCTCCTCACATGTCAAAGCAATTGATTCACTTACTAGTATAAAAAAAACCCAAATAGGCTCCTTCTGTCTTCATCAAGAAAGGAGATGTCTCTGCTTAAGTCCTTCCAGCTCATTATGTCATTCAAATATTTTATAAGTAATTTTCCTCCATCGTCCTTGCTCTCTTTAGGAAGGTTTTTATGTGGACTATAAGATCCAAAATCTTCTACTCAAATCTGCAAATGCACACCTGCATTTAGAGCATATCTCTGCTCTGCTCTTTCCAGAACTTAGCCACAGTTTAGGCTCAGTGTTGGCTTGCATTCAGGAGCAACCCCCCTCTTCTCATCTTTCAGAAAGTCAGAAGGACTCTGGGACTTGCTGTTTTAACGTGTGATCTCCTAATAGACTTTTTATTTTACTTTCCTGAAGTGATTCCTGCTAGTGAGAAGTCACAAGTATCAGTTTTTCAATACTTGAGGTAACATGAGCGTATTTAAGTCATAAGTGGCCTGACCTTCACGAGTCATGAGATTCACTTGATTTAACGTTTGAACTGTTGTGAAAATGCTTGCAAAGGTATGTCAGGGTGGCATACTTCTGAGTCTTGGTCAGAAGTAGTTATTTTTTTGGGGGCATTGCTCCTGTTGAAGGCTTGTTACATCATCTTGATGTAAACTGGAGGTTTTTGCATTCCTTGTTGCATTAGTGTTTATTTATGGCATTTCTCTGGTTATGTTGGCTGCGTCCTACTTCCATTCCCATTTTTAAGTGTGTGGAGATTCTTACGAATGACTTGCCTATCCTTTCCACCTAACAACAGGTCTTGAACAACAACCCCTTGACACTAGTTATCTGCAACATTACTCACTTTGGTTTAATCAGCAATACAAAAGTGTGCATTACAGTTTAGTTAACTGATGTTCATGTTTTTAGACACCAAGGTTACATCTACTTCTCAAGTTAGAGCCACTGCGTATATAATACATCAAGCTGTGGTATGCACTGATGATGCTAGATTCAGTACACTGCAGGTAGCTTAAAGATATGAGCTGGTTTGCACCTCCTGGTACCTACAAGTTTTCACAGATGCACAATTAATATTGTGAGTAATAGACCAGTCAGGGTGGGTGGGAATTTGACTACTCTCTGTAACAGTGTATAAAATTGGCCTTTTGATGTTAATTGTATAAGTTTAGAAGACTGAACTTTGAACTTTGGTGCTCTTTGTAAGGATTGCCAGTATCTAGTTCAGTAGATAGTTAATCAGTTGTCTCTAGTGGGGATGGGTAACCTTAGTACCGGTTCTCGATACCCATCCCTAGTCTCTAGTTCTGCACACTTGTAGGGGTTAAGACAAGTGAAATGACCACACCCATACACACACAGCTGGACTTACATCCAGGGAACTTCAATTACCTCCAGGAGGGTCGATAACATGACAAGCACCAGCCATGTTCAAGTACAAACAAAGGCACATGCACAAATTTGCTTCTTCTATTGATATACAAGTAGTATATTCATAGACATGAAGGCACAGCGATAGACCTGCTCTCTCACTAATTGTGTGCACTGAGATGACTGCAAAAAACACTACCTGGCAAAAAAACAATGTCAGATTCCTTGAAAAGATAAGATACTCGCTCTTTCTCTCTTTATCTGTGTGTGTGTTTGTCAGTGATGGACTTTGTGCTTGGAGAAAACAACTGATAGTACTATATATAGCCTACTGTATCCTCTGTGGCTAGGAATAGAATAAAGGATAAAGTTAAATGATAAAGCGGATATTCCTGTATCAAGAATAAAATGACAGAGGGTAAGGGGAGGTAGGACAAAACGAGTTTCCTTCTGCAACTTAAGTTTAACAATAACAACAATAACAACAATGCTACTTTCTGTCTCCCTTTCAATGCAGGTAAGAAGAACTCCATCCTGATGCACAAAGTTCAGCATGATCTAAACTCGGGGGTTTTCAACAACCGTGAGAATGAGATGATCCAGGAGATCGTTAAATATGATCGGGAGATGGTTCAGCAAGTTGATGTACCACGACAGCGGGCCATGTCCATGTCATCTCCTCTACATTGTTCCTCCATCCAGCCACCTAGTTCCGCAATTGCCACTTTGCAGCAGGCCGTAGCCATGAATTTCTGTCCACCCATGCAAGGGAACTCGGTGGGCACGGGGAACCTGCAGTCCCCAAGGATGGTCAGGAGATTCCAGGTGATGGAAAGTGTATCCAGCCCTGTCTCAGCCTCTCCACTGCAGTCTCAGCTCTTTGCTTCTGGTGCCTTTGCTCCCATCCTGTCTAGCCCCCCTGTCCAGAGCCCACTGGCAGTTGGAGGACGATCATTCCAGTATGGTACCAGTGGTCCAACCTCAGGCTCCCAGCTTTCTCTAGCCCAGCAGCACATAGCCAGCCCTGCACACCGGTCCAGCACACATAAGAGTACCCATTCCCTGCAAATGGACAGTCTTAGCCAAGACGCCAGGGCACTGTCTGCCTCTCAGCCCTCACTGCCTCATGAGGGGGCACAACCAGGTGCCCCTAGTCCGCCCCAGTCCACACGAGTCTCCTCTACTTCCATTGGACCCACTCAGACCCCATCAGGTCCCCCAGGCGTTCGGAGTGCTATACCACATAGGGTCGTACTGCCCCACCAGATGTCCTTTCCTGTAGCATCCCTGCCTGGTTCTATGCAGGGTTTTGGTACTGGTGCAGGGCTGGCAGTAGGGGGTTTGGGAACAGGTCTCGGGGACCCAGGACTACCCAAAAAAGACTCTATAGTGAGCCTTCCTGAGACAGATCACATCAAAGTTAGATCCAGGCTATCCTCAAATTTGTGATCTTCATGAAACTTTTCAGGAGGAGTGACTCAATCAGGGGCTTGACTGCAGGAGTGGGGATTTCTGTTCTTTCTCTAACAGTTCCTCTTCTCTGTACCCACTCCAGTTTGACTATCCGAATGTATGAATGTTGAGTGATTGGCAATAGCGAGAATTTAAAGGGAGACTGTTACTTACATAATAAAGCCTGTATGGTGACTTTTGAATCAGCAGCATTGAGATATTTCTACTCACAGACGAAGTAGTTGCACAAATCAGTAGTGGTAAAGTAGCATCTTCCCTTCTCCGGGTCCTTTATTTAGTTTATTTCACAACATAGTCAACAACATGTTGGTATATATGCTTATCTAGCCTATCATTCACTGCTCTGAATAAAAACTTGGTGTCAGATGGGACTGAAAGAAAATCAGGGACCTGCTTCAGATATCAGAAGTTGGCACTTTAATTGAGTTTAACTACTGTACCCACCACAGTTTGTAAGTAGGCTGACTGGTAAAGGTGATCTTCTCACAAAGGCATAATAATTGTTGTTTCGTAAAAGTTCATAAAGATTTTGAATATTATTATTGTGTTTTTATTCTATTCTTTAAGTATCTCTAAAGACCAGATAAATTTGGTAATATTAGCTAAGATAAAATAATGCGAAGTTAAATAATATTTCCATAAAGGGGGAAAAGAACTCTCTTGACCTCCTTTAAATTTCAAAATTTAAAGCCATATTTGCCCCAAAGCTACTGATATAAATGAATAAATAGGTGTATTTATACATTAAAATGTATTTTTTAGACTGTAGTTGGCCTGTCTTGTTCGTCTTCCCTGCCTTTAATAGCCCCCAAAGATAAATATTTGAGCCTCTATAGGATCTTCTTCCATTTTAAAATTACAGCTGTGGTACAAATTGTCAAGTTCCAGCCAAGCCATCAATTTCTCCAGGGGACGTCAACATGTTAGCTCACATTAAAGCTGCATTAATCAATAATTTTTATATTAACAGTGATTAAAATGACTAAGGGTAGTGTGAAGGGAGTTGCTCCTGTTGATAAACTCTCTCACCTTTGCATCTCTGTCGAGCTTTTAGCCTTTATAAGCTCTGATTCCAGTAGCAAAGTTTCAGACTGAAAGATATAGATTAATGCAGCTTTAAGATTTATTTCTAACAAAAGTGAAGACTGACTAAAAGACACTTCTTCTTGAAAGCATATTTAATTGCAAAAGCAATTTATGGTTATTTAAGGTTTATGGACTGTAGTCATGTGAGTAGTAATATCGCACCCTTTGTGATAGTATTAAATAGTATCTTAGACATTTTTATTCACTGCCAGACAACTGCAAAGGATTTTATATGACTCAAATTGTAAATGTAAATGCATTCAAGCTCACATATACAAACCATGAATCCATTCTTTTCCAACCACGAATTTCACAGTTCTTGCAGCAGCGGTTGTAATGGTAATGTGGCACTATGCCAAAGTCAGGAGATAATGAGACTCCTGCAAAGCTCAACCCAACTGCAAACACTACAGTTTGATCAGAAGCCAAGGACAGTGCAGATACTTTGCAGAGTGTACATTGCAGTGTGCCTCTGTCATTAATTCCTCCATAAGAATTCATTGGATGCCACTGATTTGTGTCCAAAGCACTAAGAAGGGAATCTCTTCCCCCAGACTCGACATTCTTTTCACCTCATCTCACTAAAGCCTGAACCATTACTGGGTAATGAGAGTGGAAATTGGACTCCCTCTGGCCGTTTTTAGGACTGTTATTATTCTCCTTCCATTGGATTTCATTACACAATGCCATCAATGGGTTCCTTCCCTGTGATCATTCTGCATTTTCATTTTGTTTAGTTAAATTCCTGCGTTGCTATCCACCTTGAGAGTTCCGAATGTAATAAAGTTGAAGGTTCTTACAGAGTATTTTTACCCAGCGTTTTTGAGGTCTGTTGTGTTTTGTTTTATAACCAAATTAAGCCCTGTGGAACCTATTTGGATGCCCAAAATAATTAATACAGATGCTTGTTTTGAGAATAGTGTTTTACTGATCACATTCTGTCCTGAAGGCACTGTCTTAGAACAGAGCTGTCTATCTTATAACATATATTAACATATGGATGACATGTCACTGAATAATCTGCGCTGAATAAATGTACAAATCAAAGATTACTACACTAAACTCGATCAGTCATATTGTCTGAAAGTTGATCAAACAAAGCAATAACTGTTTCAAAAAGACAGAGTGGTCACTCTATGCAGATGATCTGTTGTTTTATGGACGAGATGCAATATTTCACCTTTTGAGTGAGCATTTGTTTAAAGTCTGTTTTAGAAAGACATTTTAAGACTTAAAACTCAATATGTAGTGACAATAACCTGACTGACATGGTTGTTATATCTATGTGTGAACCATCTCAATCATGTAAACCAGACGCTATTTATTTAGCCTCGTTTAATGCAGACATACTCACAAGAAAAATGGAATATCTTGTTAATCTGTGACAAAATGCATTTTATCATCTGCTATGAACCAATATTACTTGAGCATATAATTAAAGCGGAACAAACTAATTGCATAACAAAAGATGTATCACTTCTTTTTCAACAGTCGCTCACAGTACCACCCACAGTTTGTATATAATGCTGTGCCAGTAGCTGTGAGGTCTGCATGGTTTCTTCTACTGTGTATTTTTATTTGTTCATTTATTACATCCTGGTCTTTTTTAAAATCCTGGTCTTTTGGACCAAAGCTACATTTGAGGTTTTTTTCCCCTCTATGACATTACCTGCCAATTAATTAGCATGTTGCCCAGGAGTCTGTAAATGCCTTTTACCCTCTTTTTGCAACTTTTAAGTGTTCTGTAAATGTTACAGCGACTCAGCTGTTCAGCTTTTCCAGTTCACCCTCTGGCTTTGGGAAGGCATCTGAGCCTCACATATGTGACAGCGACATCAACATAAGCATATGTTTCCTCTAATTTGTGTGCTTATACGACCCTATTTTTTCCGTCTTCGATGTTACAGCCTCTGCAAACTCGGAAAACTATTTTCAATCCTATCCTTTTTGGATTGAATCTTTTTCTTTCCTAATGTGTCTTCTGGTTCATTACTGACAATATAGCACAGAGTGTTTAAAATGTTTACCTACAAGGGCTGTTTTTTTTGGATGGAGCAATTATGTGTTTTTTCGTTTCTAACTTGGTCACACAAGTACATTCCTGCTAATGAGTTAAGATTATTGACCAATAATGACCACGCCAACACTGACAAATATAACATGCACTTTCTGTACTGTGTCTGTATTTTGCAGGATACAATGATATTTAATATCAGACTGCAGTCATTCAGCGTTTATTTGGTATTTCCTTTATACCCCAGCTTTTTTTTTTGGCCTAACTCTTTCTTGCTTTCTTTCTCAGATCACAGTGTGTAATGGCATTCAATAATATAGTGAGTACACAGCAAACAGCAATCCTAAAACCAGTCCAAGCACTACAGACAAATGTAGGCTGGATAATGTACGCTCAGATTCCTTGTATTCCAATTGAAGCAAACATGCGATCTCTGTGGAATCAAACACAGTGCAGTTGAAGCGTTTCTGTGGCAGGGACCTGATTTTCTTTTATTGCACCAGTCTACAGTTGTCACATCCAATAACATGTACTGTGCATACCTAGTGCCTAGCATATACTGTAGTCTTCACATACATGTACTACGTATATTGTTTATGTGTGTGGCTGTAAAAAATGCAAGCTCCTCACAATGAAAACATCACTGTCAGTTATATCCGACTGCAATACATGTAAAAAGGAGAACAAATAAAGTGTATTTGAGTACAGGATGATTCCACTGCTTCGTGTTTAGAGAAATCATTTGGGTTATCATATTGGAAGAGCAGAAAAAGGTTACTGGTTAATGATTTTGCATATTCTTAATAGAAGTATAACCACGTAATGCAATAAAGGCATGTGATGGTGAATGTCATGTGTCAGTTGATTGCTTACATTCTTGTGGATTTAATATATTATTATCTGCCATATGGTGTTAAGAGAAAAAAAATACTTTCTTACACAATACAAGAACAATTTTGTGGCATCATGGATTCATTTATTGGCTATTTGAATGCTTTCATTATAAAATATGACATTTTTTAAACCTCGTTTATGCGCAGTTATTGCGCAGTATTTAAGAATGCAACTGATTCTCTTAATTAGATAGTGATTTGATGTTTATTGATCCCTTCTATTAACCATATTCAAACAGCGGCCATTTTCCTCTGAAGTTATAGCTACTGCTATAATGTTCTGCTTCCGTATTCCACTTTGTGTCTATAAATGAAGGGTACCTGACGATCGCTAATATTTCACCACTGCTCCGTAAGCGACCAATTGAAAAACTTGGTCACTTCTCAAATAAAAACAACACATTTGATAACACATTAGCTACCTTAAGACAACAGCTAATGCTAGCATTCACCTCCTAGATAACATTATGTTAGCTAACAGTACTGTAGCAGGTAAGTTTGTTAGTTATTTACAGTAATTTATCTCGGAAACTAAGCCTTTTCTATTGTACTGTGCAAAACTTCCAATCAGCTTTCACTCACTTTCTATGAGTGGCTGGATGCTAATGTTAGCCATAGCCTGACATTAGCTAATGGCTTATCCAGTATCTTGTTTAGTCTATCTTGAAATCTGACCAGATTTCCCTCTAAAACCTGCCAAAAAAAGGCACCAAAAGAATGTCCTTTACATTGACTTACACACCAAAGTTAGAGGACACAAACAACACTTGCTAATAACCTGTTGTAGTGTGGGGACTGAAATGTACAGCAACTTAGTAGTTTACCTGATTTTACCCTAATTCATATATTCAATATACTAGTATTCAATGAAAAAAAAAAAAAAAAAATCATTTTAAAAAACGTTGTAAAATAAAACTACTCTCTATCTCCATCCAAACTCTGAAGAATCAATTATTCTGCTTTACTAACGTGCCTTGTGAGGCATTTTGGGAGAGCCATTTCGTCGCTGTTGCTGGTCTGGCAGCCACAGTTTTCCCTGCACAGTTGGAAGAGATGGTCTAAAAGGGGGAAGTTGAAAAGACTTCACACACTTTCGTCTGTGAGTATGCCATCCAAACATTTCAATGCCGATGATTGAAGAAACCTTTGTAGATTTAAAGCTATCTGCCGACAATTTGCAGGCTATTTTGCCACAGTAGAAGTCCATATATGTCCTTAAGAAACATGTTTACATTAATAACATGTTACTCATCACAGCCTGTCAGTCAGTAAACAGGTCAGTTAGGAATCTCACACTGACATATACGAAACACACACACACACACACACACACACACACACACCTGCCAACACTGTACAGCCTCTCTCTTTCTCCAAAACACCACTGTGCTTCTCTCTGTTGACAGAGAGCTCCAGCCCTGTTTGCTCCCCCCTATGACTGTCTGTACAGTCTGCTCCCCTGCTTGTGCTGCTGAGTGCTTTCCACTCATGACACCACGGGGCAGGAGATAGGCCAGGAGAGCCCAGGAGCCTGGCACGGAAATCAAAGTGCTCTCAGTGAGAGTGAGTGGTCCGGCTATCAAAGAGTGGCTTCCAACTCTGGCATGCCTCACTGATAGCGACCAACACTTCCACAGTGTCCACTTTCTGATGGTCCCCTGGCTGGAATGAAGATCTTACGGAAAAGCTTGATGTGAAACACTTACTTCTACAGGTGTGATGTCATTCATTCAGTACAACTACAAAAAAATGATCATGATAAGTCATGTGATATATCTTTTGAAAGGAACATTTGCTGTCAACTAATTAATGTTGTCATGAATTCCTGTTGTTTTTACAGCTTACGTCTCATGGTCAGTTGGAGTCTGTCACAACATCCTTTGGATGTGAGACAAGGAAATACCCCCAACTCAACCCACTAGGTTTTTTTAAGCCTTGACTCACATGGACTGTCAGCAGAAAGCAGATCAGTTGGATGAACAATGTAACTTTGCACAGAAACACAATGACTTTAAACTGGCTGCATTTCCTAACTGTGGAAATAGCTTGATGAAAGAGTCTAAACTAAAGGTCCACTTGCTTTTTCCCCCCCGAAGCATTCAACTGCATTTCAGTGTTCTTCAGCAGATGACAACTGGGGCAAATGAAGACAGTAAAATTAATTTAAAGGCTTGAGGAAAAAAGCTAAGCTAGCTACTAAAAAGTAGATTAATTTCAAATGTATTCAGATTGCATATCACAATAACAAAGCTAATAATAACAATAAAAAAATAATAATAATAACAATTATTATTATTATTATAATAAAATGTTACAATTTCATTTAGCAGACACTTTTGTCCAAAGCGACGTACATCCGAGAGCTAATACAACACAAGCAACGATCAAGACAGGAGGGAACGAAATCAGTAAGTGCCAAAAAACAGCTTCAAGTGTGATCAGACACTTGTGCCGACAGTTTTTTCATTTCAATCAGCATCAGCAACATCAACAAGGTCAATATAGTCATCATCATGAACTGGGTCTTTAGCTTTTTCTTAAAGGTGGAAAAGGACTCTGCAGACCGAATGGAATTTCGTAACTCATTCCACCACAGAGGGACTATACTGAGGAGAAGAGTCTAGTTAGCTGTTGTGATGGGAGTACCAGGCGCTAGAGGGCTGCATTGTGATTGGAAATTCTACATAAATACATATCTAGATAGATAGATAGATATAGATGTACTTGAGTCGTTCCCAAACTGGGAAATTATGGTGTTACAGCAGCAGGTTATCAAAGCGAATACAGCACAGGAAAACATAAATACACAGTAAATATAACTCTAACACTAGAAGAAGGAATATACATCCAGGAATTCTAACAGCAATAATAAATAATAACCTTAACTATTGATCTAAAATATACTATAACTAAATATAAACATATCTGAAAAGTAAACCTACTCAAGTAAATCAAAAATATACTAACATATAACTTAAATTACAAAAAACAACGTTATGCGGAAGATAATTATTCACTCGTGTTCATATTAAAATCATGTACACTGTAAATTCTGACAAGAAAAGTTTACTTTAAAAAAATCAGGAAAGTGATTACATTGGGAAAGGTAAGTAAAAGAACTTAACCGTGTCAAGTTGTGTGAAATGATTCTGTGTTGAGAATGAACATGTGTTATTTAAGTAAGCTGTACTTTTTAAAAGATTGTGAGCACTTAATGTATCCAAGTACACTGTGAAACCTGATAAGTTAGTTCAACTCAAACCATTTGAGGAAACCTAACTCTTTTATTTATTGTTAAGGTAACCTAAATAAATTAAGTGAACAGTACCCATTCCATTCAGTGTGTGGAACTTAAAATGAGTATCGATTAAGTAAGATGAACTTAGTTAAGTAGTTTATCTCAACTTAAAACTCTCCTGTGTCTACTCATTTTAACTGAGGAAACCTTAAACCTTTTAAGTTGCATTAACACGAAACAAATACTTTAAACTGGAATAATTTATTCAGTTCAATGCTGAACACTCACAACACGCACTTAGCCACACAAAGTGAACATTTCCATGTAAAGAATTATTTACAGCTCCCGAATTGAACTGAAATACTTGAGATTTCATCTCAGCAATCAATAAGAAAAATCTGTTTAAATATTCAATTACTTAAAAAATACCTTTTCTTTATTATTTTCAAAATGCAGCATTAACTTCAGTCTTAGATTACTGTAATTTACTGTTAACTGGTTTAAATGAAAAAAGAAAACACTGGCTCTACATTGTAAACACAGCAGTGAGATACTTTAAAATGCAAAGACATGGTAAAGTAACTGGACTAGTGCATCCGGACAGATTCTCACTGAAGCTGCTCACTACCATGTTACATTAAGGTGTTGGTCAAATCGATTCATTAAAGACCAACATTCAAGTATTAAGTAATGAGTTTAAACACCACAACAGAGTAAAGAGTTAATGTTAATAATAGTTTCAAACACAAACAGAAATATGGTCCGAATTTTATTTAAATGGTTGTTAATAACAATCAGTCACAGGGCTGACAGATAAATACTTTTTTTTTTTTTTTTTGGACTGTGGGAGGAAGCCGGAGCACCCGGAGAGAACCCACACATGCACGGGGAGAACATGGCAACTCCAACCAGAAAGGCCCACTTCGTCCAAACCAGGGTTCAAACTAGGAACCTTCTAGCTGTGAGGCGCCAGCGCTAACCACAACACCACTGTGCAGCACCTGTAACTGTGTGATTATTTTAATTAATTTGAGAAAGTATTTGGGGATGGGTGGGTGGGTGGGGGGGATCAAATTGACCACCAGGAGCGTTGTCAATATTAGTGAGCAACAGCGGCGAGGAAAAACTTCCCTTTAACAGGCAGAAACCTCGGACAGAACCGGGCTCCTGGTGGACGGCCGTCTGCCTCGACCCGTTTTGTTTGGGGGTTATTTTTTTTATGTATTGGGGGGGTTGGGGTGGAAAGAAGGGTTAAGGTAGATAGAGGGGTGGGTTAAAGAGGGGTGGAAAGAAAGGACGGAGGAAGGGATGATGGTGAGAGGATGGAGAGGATGCGGGTGATGGAGGGAGAAGGGGGAGGAAGAGGAAGAAAGAGGAAGATGGAAGGAAAGAGATGAGGGAGGAAGAGGAGGCTACTGTTGCTCGGCCTCCGCCGAACAACAAGGTGCCTCCACCTTTGTGTCCTCATCACCTCTCTTCCAGAACATCCAGAAACGTTTTTTTGATTTTTGTTTCTTCTGTTTCCTCTCCTTCTTTTCTTTTTGTTTCCTGTCCTTATCTTCTCTTTCTTGTTGTTGCTTTTGCTCCTTTTCTTTCTGTACTTTTAGCTTCTTGTCTTCCTTCTCGATCCTTGTCTTTTCCTTTTCAGTTGTCTTGTCCTCCATGATCTCCTCTTTGATGTCTTCTTTCACCAGCTCCAGTTGTCCTTTCTCCTTCTCCAGGTCTTGGATTCTGGTTGAAAGTGTCTTTTCTTTCTCCACCAGTTCGTTGTTTTTCTTCTCCACACCTTCGATTCTGGTCATCAGAATCTTTTCCTTGTCCAACAGTTGTTTGTTCTTCCTCTCTAATTCTTCAACTCTGGTCATCCAGGTGTTTTCGAGGTCTTTGTTCTTCTTTTCCAACTGTTGAACTCTGGTCATCCAGGTGTTTTCCCTCTCGATCAGTTCTTTGTTGGTGCTTACCACCTCTTCCACTCTGCTGTGTTGTTTCTTCACCTGTTCTAACAGAGCTTTAAATTTGTCCTCCCAAGGATTTCCACCTTGGAGGACTTCATTCTCCTTCCTCCTAAGCAGGGCTGAGGTCTCTATGAGCCTCTGGGAGACGGCCTCCTTCTCCTTCCTGAGGTCCAGGATCACGTTGTCTCTCTGCAGAAGCTGCTGCTTCAGGTGGTCCAACTTCACCTGGCTCTCCTTCTGCAGAGAAGCAGTCCTCTGGTTCTCCAAAGATGCCTTAAACATCTGGTCTTTGAGCTCAGAGACTTGCCGCTTCTCTGCTTCCAGACGGGCCGCCATCTTCTCCATCTGCTCCTGGCTCTGGCGCTGGGCGGCCTCCATCTGCTCCTCCTTGAACTTCAGGCTGGTCTGGAGGCGGGAGATCTCGGACTGTTGTTTTGAGACGGTCTCGAGGCTCCTCTTAAGTTTGCCTTTAAACTCATTTTCCCTGAGGTCAATGAGCCCCTCCAGCCTGTTCACCCTGTAACGTCCATTGTGGATCTTGTGGCACAGCTTGAGCCTTTCCTCTTCCCATGCCATGTAATCCATGTCCATCTGCTCCTGTAGGTTTCCAGTCACAGTGCGAGCACCATGACGGGATTGTTGCAGGTGGCAAACCTCAGCAGGAGGATTTGAATTGCTCTGAGGAGCAGCACATCCAGCCTCCATTCCTGAATTCGGTGTTGGGTTCATGTCTAAGTTCTCTGCAGTGACTGTGGTTGTCTGTTGTTGACTCTGGTTGTCTGTTTTAGACTGTCTGTGATCGACTGTGTACACTGTTGTCTCTGTTGAAAATCCTACTTGACTCCTGAACTTTTGTGTTTTTTATAGTTTTTTTTAATGGAGTGGTGCATTCCATCAGTTGGTAATCAGGTCATGTAGTGCAGTACATTTTTTCCTCTGCATGTGCCATAAGCTGAGTGAACTGTATTATGTGTTAAGTGTGTGAGATCCTGAAGCACTTAAAAGGAGAGGGCTCTGTCCTTGACAACTGGACTCAAAGAGATGAAAAGGGAGGAGAGACGTGCTGGGTCGGCTTGCTGGAGGAGACCATGGCTTTGTTTGCCTTCGCGTTTAAAGGGTGAGAGTGCCTTTCAGCGCAAGTAAGGCTGAAAAGAATGAAGAAAACGGTTTATAAATGTTACATGAACTTCTCGTGGAGCTGCACAGAATTAAGTAAATATTAGCTGAACACATTGTGCCTCTGTGACTTAAATGCAACACATCAGCGAATGAGGAAGATATGAAGCTAAAGCTAGCTAGCTACCTAACTCTACAGCTTTAATGGAATAACCAAGATCAGAGGATTTGCTCAGGGAGGTTTAATTAATAAGTGTAAATGTTCCACATGAAGTTGAACAGCTTGCCAAAAACAAGCTGTCTTGAGCATGTTGGCCTTTGAGGAGAGCCTGGGAGCCCAAATAAGTTAAGACTTTATTGATCCCCAGAGGGGAAATTCGGGATGGAGAGAGCTCCTGCGCTCACCTTTACCCTCCTCTGTCAGAGTACCAAAGGGGTTTTGTGGACAGATATGAAAAGATAGTTAATAGTGCAAAATGGATGTAGTTTATTTGGATAAAGTATAAAATGTGTAAATGTGTGTTCAGAAAGATGGCACACCCAAAGGTCCTGTAAGTGACATAACTCTTTCTCTCTCCAAGCTACCCAGAGCAGCTAAGGCTACGATGCCTGTCTTTTGAACCTGGAAGTAAAAGCAGCAGCTTTCCCTTCGAGTCAGAAAGAAAGTACCAGAAATGCCTGTGTAAAACTGGAACTTTTTACATTGAGTCTGCAATAGTGCCTTAATGAAGCTTGTTTTTGCCATTTTACATTGCACCAAACAATGCAGAAGCAAAGCCGCCACAGTGTGGGATTTTACACAGCGTTTCAGCATTACGGAAGCACGTACGTGTAAACAAACAGCACAAGTTTAACATACACACACACTTCCCTATTCTACCCTGCCCATGCCGTACACACCAATGTTGTTGTGCCTCAAAGGCAGAACGATTTTGCCCCACCATTCTGCGTTTATTCGTTTTACATAAAAGATGAGGCGTAACAGAGGCGGAAACTTGAACTGGCAATGTAGCAGGGGCTCATGTTACCTAGCTACATCCACTTACATGACTTTTGGGTGAATAGTCTTACTGATATGTTTTCACATGGTTATAATCAGACTCTTGACTTGCAATGTTAAGCAATATCACCTGAAAGGTTGTGGTCTTGTACTGAATATCATCATGGCTGTGATTCGGTCGTAGGCATGAGGCCACAGATAATCACAGCTGTGATGATATTCAGTACAACATCACAACCTCAAGTGTGATATTAGAAATTATACAACAGTTAGTTCTGACCAAGTAATCTGATTGGATAAGAGGCATTCCATGAGTGGCGATATAGAGAACAACATCACTGGGACTTTTTTGCTATGTGCATCACTCTACCTCAGCCAGGGGTTCTGAATACTGTGAATTAACTGTACAGCAGACCGTGTATGTCTACACTGATCAAGCTGGTACCTCTGAATCACACGGCAGACTCCTATTCAAATAAAAATAATAAAATTAAATCAAACAGATACATCAAACAAAGTAGATGATCTGTAGTAACCTGTAGACACAGAGTGCAGGAGAATGCTTGTGTTGCTTGGCAACAAGAGTCCAGTTTCAGTTAAGTTGTGGAATTAGTTGAGTTAGGGCCCGAATCAGACAGAACGCGTTTTAGCAGCTGGGGGTGGCTTTTTTTCTACTGTTGTTAAGGCAACCACTGAATCATTAGCTGTCATTAACATAACCGTTATATTGTAAACTGACAGAAGGCTCGCCTCTCCTTTCTGTCCTGGACAATGACAAAAAACGCCCATGACGTTGGGTGCTTGTCTGCTTCGAGTTGAGATTTTTTCAACTCGAGGCACACAGAGCGGAAAAACTCGAGGTGCTCTGATCGGGCCCTTAGTGGAGCAAAAAACAAGCTGTTGTTGATTATTACCGTTTACTACTATTTAATTATCTGCCTGTGGACTTGTGCCTGTGACCGAATCGCAGCCGTGATGATATTCAGTACAACATCACTGCCTCTCATGTGATAATGCTTAATTCACAAACATCATTGGTGAAATTCATGGCACAATTCAAATCTTGTTTTTCTGAAATAAGGTCTCATTGTGTCCACATATATATACGTATATACCCTTTGATTAACAATGAATAACACATGTAAATGACCTATATAACTGGGGTAGCTGGTTACAATAATAACATTTGCAATTCAAACCAGGGTGACTTTTCTTTTTTAACAGAATAATAGATTTAATGATTAAAGTCACATCACATTCATATGAGAAAATATAGAGCATTGTCAAGTGCATGTTTCCATGCAAATTATCTGAGACTCAACAGTCCAATCAGCACACTATAAGCCCTATTTCCATTATATTACATCGCCACTCATACACCTTTGCTAGGCAGAGCCTATGTTCGCCTTTGAACACCAACAGCACCTTTTGTCTGAAACTGCTGTAACGTTTCCAGCAATGATAAGATAGCACTTCTGCTATTTTTACATCCAAACGCAGCACTGGCCCAGAAAAATAAGATGTGAGCTGATTAGTGAAGTCTACAAACCCTTTGTGGTGCTTTTAAAAGGAGGCCTTTATCTCATGATACACAACAGGATTGAAATATGCATACAACTAAATAAAAGGCTGTTTCATTCATCCCCTTGAAGAATACAAGCTATTTCTGTGAACCATTGAATAAATAAGGAGACAATTTAAGAAACAGATTTATTTTAGGGCAACTGTCAAGAGTACACTGGCACACAATGCATGTAAAGAGCCTCTTGGTGCTTGCCTGAGAGGGCTCTCCAATAGAGATACAGTAAAGTACATCTTTTATTTCCTTTTAGATTTCTCTTCTACAAACTTATGCTGAAAAAAATTATAATTTTTGAACTTTGTGTTAAAGAATACATCGCGATCCAGTCAGTAATGTGATCGATAATCACACACACACACCCACACACATCCACAAACACACAACCTGTTGCTTGAAATTACAGTTTTCAAGTGAAGACAGGCTTCACATGTGATTCAGTCAGTATGGCTCATGTGTACACTCACGTGCAGCTGAATGGTCTAAGCATCGCTAATAAAGCTCTACTTTCACTGATTGAGTCCTCAACATTCCCACACGGGGGCCGATTCCCTCATCTGTCACCTCTCCCACCCTCCCCTCCATCAGTCCACTAGTCAGTTAATCAGACAGTTCACTGTGTGTTAACGCCTCCAGCAGCTCCAGCCAGCCTGTGGAGCAGGAGACGGGCAGGGAGGGTGCGGCTGGATCAATGCACTGATGTCTGAGGGAGACAAAGCCAGTTGAGACCCCGGGGCCTGCAGCCTCCCTGCTGCACTCTGTCAATTCCACTCATCTCCCTCCACTGGTTTCCCCTCACGAGCTGCTCAGCTGAAGAAATAAGTGGATTCTTTCACCTGCTGGAGATCAAAATCACCTGGAGAGAGAGAGAGGCAAAGTGTCAGAGCACGTTAAGTCTGTAGAGAGCAGTCACAGAGCGTAAGATAAGATAAGACAGAACTTTATTAATCCTGAAGGAAATTATAGTAGATTACACGTACAGTAGCATCAATTATACACACTTAAAGTTATTACAAAGTATTTCAGTATGTGTATCCGAACAGCTTTGAATGTGGCACAACCCAGTCTGAATAGCATGATAAAAACCTTATTACTTATCTTTCCATTTAACTGCTTTAATACTCATGCTGCAAAGCTAGTCCTAGGAGGACCTTTAAGGTAGGATGTGATGTTTATTTTGTCAGCTATTTGAGATTTAGTCTGAGTCTTCAGACGAAAATGTTTAATAATCTAGTTTTAGGCGACGACAACTCAAAACATTTTAGTCAAGTTCTAGTCAATAAAAAGTCGTCACATTTTAGTCATTACTTTTAGTCAAAACTTTTCAAAAATATGACCACCCCTCTCCAGTCTCCCTCTTCTCGTTTTTACCCGTTTGCATAAGGTAAAATTCAGACTTTAAATTTCAGCAGATCATCCATACAGTAAATGAACGATGTAGACACCGCGTCTGAGGATTACTTTTCATCACCGCCTTCAACAGTCTGACTGAAGCAGACAGCCAGTGATCGCTCCTTATTGTGTGGAAGTAACAGAGCCTAAAGCAGAAAGCCTGGGCTAACAGAGAAAGTTCATAACGACCTTTGTGGTACCGGATTTCTCTAACCGGTTACCCAGTTACAGGAATGAATTGCTTGTATTTTGATGGATTAGACGCACAGTGGGGGAAAATGTCACAAATTTTAAATGTCCGACAGCCCACCACTAACATTTTAGTTCTGTCCCGTTTACGAAAAACAAAACATATGCGTCAGAGTTTTTATTGTCAATTACTTTAGCTCATCAATGTCTCGTCTTCCTTATGGAAAAAAGAAATTTTATCGTCATTATTTTTCGTTAACAAAATTAACACTGATCTGTAGAAGTCAACAGCGTTATTGTTAGAATTTATTTGAACATAAAGACATATATACCCTTGTATGTCTGTGAAACTGTACTCAGGAACATTGGTGCTAGGCTAAATGCTAAAATTAGCATGCCAAGATGCTTGATATGTCAATGCTAACATGGTGATATTTAGCTATATTGTTTAACATGTTTACCATCTTCATCTAGTGTTTTACGTGCTAACATATGCCAGTTAAGACAAAAAACATAGTTGAGTTTAATGGTAACTTGATAAGTTTTTAAGTATTGCGTCATGAAGTATCACACAGTCCAGTAAGTAAATGGTAAATGTATGAATGGACTGTACTTATATAGCGCTTTTCTAGTCTTACGACCACTCAAAGCGCTTTTACACTACATGTCACATTCACACGCATTCACACACACACACACACACACACACACACACACACACACACCAAAGGGAAAGACCTAAGTACCGATTCCAATCAGGATCTATGTACATTCATACTGATGGCTATGCCACCGGGAGCGATTTAGGGTTCAGTGTCTCGCCCAAGGACACTTCAACATGTGAGTCAAGGATCGAACCCCCAACCTTCCCACTGAGAGACGACCGATTCTACCACTGAGCCACAGCCGCCCGGTAGGATTCATCCTCCGGGCACCGTGGATATCTTCACACCCATGGGTCCTCAGATAAACAGCCTTTAAAGAGTATAACGTCTATGAGATGAATGGTTCTAGAAATATGCGAAGGGAAGACATGATTCAGACAGAGATTCCTTCCCTTTGAGTCAGATTAGACTGGATCCCTTGAAAATGAGATGGCATAAAAGGTCTGAAATCTTTATTTATCCTGTTACATAATACATTTGGACGATTTGCAAAGTGATTAATATTTTTTTTAGTCAATAATACAGTTTATTATTATTCAGGAAACTGCTGAGAATTTAGTCACGTACTGTAGCTGAAGTAGATGTGGTTTGTTTAAAGGTGCCTGAGTCCAGTAAAAGAACTGGTTTGCATTATTCATGAGGGAGAAAAGCTTTTTTTAAGCAAGTCAAACTCAGATTCTTAAATAAGTTGAACTTTCTAGTTTTACTGGACACCAGTACATTTTATTAATGACAGTAACACCCCACTGCCATGTCCTGCACTCTACGTTTTGCCTTGTCCTACTCTTCCTGATGTAAGCAGCTGTCAGACATCAGCAGGAGCTGCAGCATAAAAAATTAAGCAAAGGCCATACAAGGTGTAAAAACTTACTGTAGCTAGAATATGAGGTTGAATGCTTGAAGGCAGAATGAGTAGGATGCTATTTGTCAACACACCATTTAAAATGGGCCCATCCTCCCCGGCTCAGTCAGCCAGAGGGAGTTCAGGGATGGTCGAGAGTGAATGGGGACAGGGAGTGGCGAGAGCGAGAACAGAGAAGTGATTAAGAGGAATAAAGAACAATTTAGCATGTTCCTCCTCTGCACCAATGTTCAGGGAGGCGTTTCATCCCGCCAGCTATGGCCTATCTGCTACAGGTGTGTGTGAGTACTCAGCACTGCACCCTGTTGGCTGGGGGCAACACACACAGACTGGATAAATAATGGACATAGCCACCCTGACGTCACCCATTGGTTTGCCGACTGCCTTTTTGATGGCTTGAGTTCAGTAATTTGGTCATCGCCAGGTTGGTTATCTGTAACCAGAAGGAACTATATTTGGAAGAGAAGGTGGCACTGGAGGGCAGCGAGGGGTTGGCAAATGCCAAGTTAACATAGCTATACAGCAGGTCCAAGTGGCGGACCGCAGTCTGGATCCAGACCCAACTGCCATCGTCTCCAGACCCGGACCTATTTACAGTTTTGACAAGCGCATCTATTTTAACCTGCGCAGCTTTTTTGTCTTTGCGGTAGTGATTTGGGGGTCCAAGAAACTCGCAGACCAATGCATTCGTTGTAAATCATCACACGTGACACTACTCAGCCAATCAAATCTGTCACTCAGATTAACGTTGTGACTGACCCAGTGGGTGTGTGAGAATACAGATACAGACTGAAGAGCCACCCGACAGGAGAGTTACTCTCTCTCTCTCCCCCTCGTTCTCGCTCTCTCCAGCAGTCCGTCAGTGTATAGTGCGTCAAAATATGATTTACTTCATAGTCATTGCCTGTTTTAAAACTCACCATGACTCACCATGAGAAAAAGTCTAATGCAACTGCACGGCAAAACATAACATAAAATTTGGCAAACATGAAATAAAATATAAAGTGAATCCCCTTGTTATGGTCAAATCTTGATAATTCTGTCATTTGATTTCTGCATGGACAACATTAAACTACCAGTAGTACCAGACATTATATTATTTGTTTTCATTAACAAATAAAGACACTTCCATCACAAACTGGGGCATAAAATAAACCAAAAATACAGGAAATAAAGGTTTTGACACTTAAAATTTCGTGGGGGAGACCCCCCAGACCTCCCAACATACAAACACACACTATATTTCCTTACCAATATTGAAGTATTCATTATTATTTTTGTTAAATTATGAAAGCTCTGTGTAAAAGTTATAAGTGTTGTTTGTAAAAATGATTTAGCCTAATTGTATTTTCTTTATTGGATTTGACAGACGTTCAAAATGTATAAATGTATGGTACTGAGTCATAACGCAGGTCAGACATTATGACGTTCCGGACCTCCTAAATCTCCAAATGGACCTCTTTCAAGTTTAATTGATACCCCTACTATACAGTATGTCCTTGGCTTTTTTAAGCTAGCGAATGAGCTAGCTAACCATGTTTTTTTTCCACAGAATGAGACATAACTTGTTGTTATGTCATGCAAAACTTATCATGCAAAACTTGTTGCCTAAATCAAATTGAAAAAAGGGATTTATATAAAAATTCCCCACCTGTACAGTTGTTATTAATAGAGAAATGAGCTATGGAGACCAAAAAACATTTTTGTACTGGGCTGTAAAATGTTTAATTCTGCTGTAAAGCCAAGTTTTAATATGGGTTCTAATAGGGATCGACTCGCTTTTGGAGCCACTTGAGGATCTGCAATTTTTGACACCTTTGAGTTGGCTTCATTTCTCAGCCCTGGAGGTTGCCGCTTGGCTACACACCAAAGTGTGATGCCCAGAAGTGTCCTGAACACAGTTACGGCATACTTGAATTAGAAAATACAAGCTGAGGACGGGATCTCTGTGAATAAGGTCATCACTGCACACTTGTACTGGGTCAAAAGTGATTAAGTGGAATTATTGTATGAGTCTGGCATGTTATTTTGGATAATCGTAATCATTCTGCTTTAAGATAAAAAAATAAAAACATAAATGTTTCTAAATCTATCTACTTAACAGAATTTATGTTTTCTTTCTATTTTGTATTTTTAATTCCAGTCATTGAGGAATGTTTTTGTATTTTTACTGTGTATTGTGTAAGAATATTATGTCATCATGGTAACAGACTGTTTTCCGACTGACCTTTGGACTTGCAGCCTTGGTGGTATTAGGTGATTTTAAAGTAAACATGTCAAAGTATTAAAAGAGAAAAGACATGAATGCGCTGAATAATGTAATACATCTCATCTTACCAGAAATCTACTGTATCATAGTTAAAGTCAGAATGTAGCTAGTGAATCATTTGTGTCTTTGCACAGTAATGGCTGGAGTTATTCAGTGGGCTCTACAGCCTTATTTCCCTTTCATCTCTGTGATCATGAGATCATGAGATCTCCTGCTGGATTACACAAATTGAAACCCAGTTCACCTTAATAAGGGTCCTTCATACTGAAGATTATGATGGATTTTAGTCCACATCCACTGGGCGTCATATTGTAACTGGAAATTACGCGACACACACACCTGAGGGGCACACCTGACTGGTCTCAGCCACATAAGCTGATTATGCAGGGGAGGGACACAATTAACAGTAATCAATTTATACAACACATCTGTCGCTGCTAAGCAGACAGTAAGTGTACAGATGGAGATGGAGCGAGGGGTTACATAACAGCAAAGCCTCAGTCCACCTGACTTCTACTGTGGCTTTGTCAGTACCTCCACTGTGGACAACAATAGACAAACACACACTGTGGCGTCAAAGGACAACAGGGGAATATAGACGTGAGTGGCCGTGCAGGCAGCAATGAAAACAGCAGTCATAACGTAAGCTGAAAATTGAATTTTGGCCAAACTTACTGTAAGAATTGGCAGTTAGAACTCCGTGTCTGGGTGTAACAGACAGCTGGACAACCGACTACAAACAATGTGATAACTATAGAAACAATACGCAACAAGAATTAGGAAACAGGACAGGAAACAGCTTTGTGAGAGAACCCAATGAGATAACATTCCTGCTAACCTCACATGGAGCCTCAGGACAAACAAGTCCTCTTCAATCCAATTAGTGTGTTCGCGCCCTCAAACAGTACCTGAGCCTTGGTGAGGCCAGGGGTTTGGGAGCCAGACCTCTGCATACACACTGACCTGTCTGGGGCACTTTGGCCAGCAGCAACATCAGCCTCCTGTACTCCTGGTACTTCTTCTTCTTGGCCTCAGCCCTGCAACAAAGGAGGAGGAAAAGCAGTTAGGACATTTGTGTTATATAGATGTGCTATGGAAAAATCTATTTGACTTTCTGGGTGGTTTCTGAAAAGTTTCATTCCGGTTTTAAGTGTCAATGGACTTTGTAATGGTTTGAGCAACTAGCATGGCCATTAAAGCAGGCTGGTTGCATTTTATTTTTTACATATAAAAAACTAGATAAATTGTTAAAAAGAATTCCCTTGTTTTAATTTAGAAGTCTAAATTGTGGGATTAAAAACCTAGTCAGTCTCACATTGGTAAGGTAAGGAATGCAAATAGTCTTTCTCTTCCCACATGTCTGTGTCCCTGGTGCTTACAGTAAAGAATAATGTGTTACCAAGGGGAAGAGTAATGTGTTTGTGTGAGAGACAAAAAGTTTGAGCCCTGCTGTGGAGTAAAGGCTGTAGAAGAGGTGTCCAATTATCCCAAAGAGAGAAAAACACAGCCTGATGATGAGCATAACCCAGCCCGAGGCCAGTGAGGCAGATACAAAGAGAGAGAGAGAGAGAGAGAGAGGGAATCATTTTGTTTCTAATGTCACAGTGAAGTGGAGGAAAAACTGGCACACTAATATAACTTTTACAATCGTATAACCTCTGATGTGTGTGCACCTTCTGTTTGCACTATATTATAACGTATGCACATGTGCGAGCTGCAGGCTCAGGGTGTGGTAGCGTTTGTCCATACCATAAAAGTCCATAAAGATAAAACACTGTGTTCAATGAACTGAGAGAGAGAGGGAGCGAGAGACATACATATGGCAGTGATGGTAGTTGCGTAACAATTCAAACAGAAAAAGAAATAATTATTTCTATGTGAAAAGGAGATTCTATTACAAAAAGAGTAAGTAAGTAGAACTAAGAGGAACTTCATGTGTGTTCCTGCATGCAGGTGTGAGCACTCACTGGAGTTCGCAGCAGTATTTCTGCAGCAGGAAGTTGGACAGCTCTTGGAGGATTGGCTGGCTGTGCAGGGCGACAAACTGTTCCCGACAGACCTGACAGGCAGAGAGAAGAGGGGTTTGAGTTACTCTGGCCCCAAAACTTGACCCACCGGACTTTCCTGGCCAGTTGTCCAGGTAAGAGATGGAGAGGAATAATGAGGACACCAAATGAAGAGAGAGAGCAACATCAGGCTATCACCAAATATGGAGAGAGCTATCGTCTGCAAAGAAAAAAGGTAGAATGTAAAATGGAGGGTATGGAGATGATTTTCTTTCAGTCCAATCCGACTAAAAAGAAGTGCTATTATTTTCTGTGTTGATTGCAGGCTATACATTTTTTTCCCACGACATGCCCTACACTGGGGTCAGAAAACATGTTGCTACAAAGTAATCATACTTAAAGATAAAATCCCAAAAATGTCAGTTTCGTGCTCTTGAGCGCCTCCCACCGGCAATAATCGGTAATTACAGTTAAGCAGACGTTGAAGTTGTATCTGTAGTCATAGATCTTTTCTTTGTTTGTTCAGCCATAGATTACTGTTTACTCGCAATGCTTACAGAAACCGGAAGTGCAGCCGCTTAGCTCCGCCTACCCTCTCTGGCAGACCAACCACTGCTGGGTGATGGAAAACGCGTCACTAACCGCTTGTGATTTTTTCCGCGAATGTCGCCACAGACACCCAGTCCATAATAATACTATATACTGCAAATGCAAAGGCTTTCATCAGTGGGCCATAGGCTCAATCACCATTGTGTTACCTCATTCGGTGATAGATAGTGACTTAACAGACACTTATTTAAATGAAAAAGTTCGAGATTGTTCAAATAAATACATATATAGACATTTTAGACATACATGCTAAAAAAACCCTCATTCCGTTCATTTTTGGGGGGAAACTTGTATGTGACACATCTAGCAACTGACTAGCTAAACAGCAGTTTGTAGGTAGCAAAGGGCTGAGCAAGCAAAATAAACTGTAAAAGATTCCCTCAAAGGCAACAAGTTTTTTTAGATCAAATTCTGCATAAAATGTTGATATAATTGTAATAAAATCTTTAAAAAAATATAAAAGGGCATTAAGATAAAAAGCTGGTGGCCGTGCAATCAACAGCAAACAGGGAGGTTTTACTCTTGAAATGTTAAAATGTCATGGATTACTTTTGTAGTTTCTGCAGTTTAAAGAACAAAAACATGAGCTTCTCATAAGCTCGAAGCTATTCTGGTTTGTTTTCTACCCAAAGTGTGCACGCATCTAATAACAACAACTTGGAAACGCGTCTTTCTGAAAGCCTGTCCAGGAAGGACCCTGCTTCTGACCCAGTGCATGCTGGAATAGGCTCCAGCCTTCTGTAACTCTGAACTGGATGGGCAGTTCAGAAAGTGGGAGGATGGGGTATGAAAGGAAGAATCAGTGACCTGTACGGGTTAGAGAGGGCTTTGCCAGGGAAATATCACTAATGTGTAAGCAGCAGCAAAGGCAGAGGTCTGAAATCATTGCACTGCTACCTGTTGCTATGTGGCTTGAATTGTGCGACGTGGCTCAATCTGACCACTTTGTTTGTGCACACACAGCTGTCTCTTTTCAGCACACACAGAATGGACAGCTAGCAGATCGTTAGGAGATATTTGCTGCATTTGACAGTTGCTACCTTATTGGAAGAAGACCACACTTATATAATAAGGACCTTCTTCTGCTTCGATATTTAATATCCCTCCTCTGCTGCTGTGTTTAATTACCTGTGTAATGAGGAAGGTGTACACCAACATATCCAGAGAATATGAGAGGACATAAATGTACTGAGCGGGAACTGCCTCATTGATTATACCTCCTCTGAGATTGGATGAAGACATTAAGCTGTGCCTGTGCTCTGGAGCTACAGATATGGAACATTTGGACTTTATGGTAATTTTGTCCATTTTATTTTACGCTGTGTCACAGCTGGGCCTGTTGACAAGCTAGTTTCATCATGCAGGGGCAAACAGTCATTTATTGAGCACAAGAGGCTCTGTCAGATTGTGCTACCTGCAGCTAGAAGCCTGTAAGCTACTTACAGTATGTTGTTTGTTTTACTGGCTTCACAAAGCTGATGCTTCTGTCTAATCAGCATTGCGAGAAATAACTTTTTATCACCTTTAAAATAACCAAAACAAGCCCAGTTCTAAGTGCTTTCAAAAACAAACATTAGGGAAAAAATAAAGTAAAAAGAAGCCTGGATGTAAAAACAAGTGAGAGACAGAGGAAATGAATCATATGAGCCAGCTTGAACTTCAATTACTCAGCAAGAAAAGAAGACATCTAAACCCACGGTGATACATGATCTGACTTCTCTGAAAAAAGGGCTGCATGCTATTGGAAAAACTGACATAATATCCGTAATATCCATAAGATCCGTCTCCTGCGCGTTCCGTGTGCGCCGCGACCTCCGGTGTCCCATTCAAGTCAATGATAGTGATTTCACAGCACGCGCCGCGGTCCGTCTCCGGCGCGTCCCAGAAGCGTGTCTCCGCTCTGCTCTGCTAAAGATACGCGGCGAGTCAATTTTTGACGGAGGCCGCTTCAAACACGCGTCAAGCTCAACAGAGCAGATCGTTCCAAACAGGAAGTCACACACGAAAGCAGCATACAGCATCCAGTCATTTCAAAATAAAACACCATGTTCAGAGGAGACGGATCCTGTGGGATCGAGGGGTAACAGAGCGTCCGCCTCGGATGGCACCAATGTGGCGTGCTTATTTACAGCTCAGCACTCTGCGCTCTCATGAGGAGCTGCACTGATGTGATAACTAACTGACTTCTCCTGTAGATTAGTCATGGAAAAGGAGAAATTGGGGAGTTTCCGTTTTACACTGAGCAACAATAAAGTAGCAGCTTGAAGTGTTTCACTTAATTTCGCTTCGCAATCACACCTCCTGCAATGTGACTATTGCACATGCGCACATCGCAATTGTTAAACGAAATATCGTGCAGCCATATCTGAAAAGATGAAACAAGGTTGCACAGTAAGTTGATACCTTGTTCATCGTGTCCACAGTGAGGGCGTGGGTCCAGAAACAGTCGTGAACTGAGACGAATGTCAGGCCAGCACTGAGGGAGAGAGAGAGAGAGAGAGAGAGAGAGAGTGAGAGAGAGAGTGAGAGAGAGAGAGAGAGAGAGAGAGAGAGAAAAGCAGGAAGAAAAGAAAAAAGGTAGAAAATCAGTAGACTCTAACAAAAGGTGTAATACTAATAAACAAAAGCTGACTTTCATTCACAAAGCTCAGTGGGAGTTCCATCATGAATTATCACACATGTCAGGAGACCTACTCTGTGAGACCATAGTACAATGCATACCATACTCTGCACAGCTGAGGTGATAATTGCGTTCAACATGCGACGGTATATTCTCAAAGCCATATAAGGTCATGCATATATTATTATTAACTACCTTCAGAGAAGCAACTCCATATAGGCAGCAGGAGATAAAATGAATGTGTATGTAATTGGAGGTGTTGAAGATGTTGAGTGATACCTGTAGCAGTGGAGAGAAGTCAGCATCATGTGTGTGGAGTCCAGAGAGTGGATGAAGTTCGGAGGGAAGGCATTCTTCTGCTTGACTGTGTCTGGTCTCCTGAGAACAGACAGAAAGACAAGAAAAGACATAAAAAACACTGTTGTACTTTCTGTAATGTTACCTGGACTTTTTCTGCTTACATTACACTTTTACTTGATTACTAATAAAAATGGAAGGTTTGAGCAGAGTTATCTCTATAGTCTGAAGTTGCCTCACTATAAACTATTATTTGAGCTATAATAATAACAAAGTTACTGTGGAGACATCTGGCTGTAACGTAGGGAAAGGACGTACGTGTGGGCTACCAGGCCACTTTTTGCCATCTTTGTTTTTTAATCACACATTTTCCTTCTACTTTTAATACAAACCTTTCAATTAGATTAAATGTAGAGATTTTTGTACAAAATGAGCGATTATAAAAGGGGCAAACAAGTTCGCAGAGCCGGGAAGCTAGCATCGTTTGCAGCTAACAACCCTCTGCTAATGACAAGACAGTTATTGTAAAAATAGAACAATATATAACGTTTTAAACAATGTTTTACTGAGCATTATCATCCTGACACCAATATGAATCTGTGATTTCATTTACTTGCAATGTTATCTAAATACTTGTATTTTTAAGATATTGTTTTGGTCAGGGCGAAAAGCAGATAAGAACGCGTTCATCAAACATGAGGTGTTACATGTCTGTGAAGGGTAGTGAGTGCATCCGTAACACGAGGAAGTGGCTTAACAAAGAATACACAATATGGACCTGTAGTTAAAATATTGCGCTGTAGAGAACTGTTGACATGCAACCACACTCTCACAGCCGCCATGTTAGATAAGGAGTGGGTTTACTTGATAGATATTCATAAATCAAAGCAAAACATGATGCTAAATGAGCAAAACGACCCCAAATTCAAGATGGGCCTACAAAAATATAACAATGTTTTTAATGAGAATTTTGATATATAACAGGATGTCAAAACGAAAGGAAAACATCTTTTGTTGTTTCAAATGGTAAACAAACCACTGAATAGCTACTTTCTCGTCTTCTGACCACTAGAGGCGCTTTACACTACATGCCAGCATTTGCTCTTTCACATACACATTTGTACACTAATGATATATTATCATTTTTATTCATTCACACACATTCATTCCCGGTGGCTATACCTTGGGAGCAACTTGTCCGGTTCAGTGTCCTGCCCAAGAAGGACCTGGGGATCGAACCACTGACATTCCAATTGAAAGGCAACACACTCTTTCTCTGAGCCACAATGTAATTACTTGTTAATTACTTGGATTTGGATAGGTTTGCTTTGGTTTTGGTAGGCAGGTTTTGTTACATTAGGATGGAGCTAAGCTAGTTTTTTCTTGGCTGCAGTTTAATATTAAATATCAAATGTGGAGGCAGTATCCATGTGCTCATCTAACTTGCTGCCAGACAGTGAAAAGGCATGCATAAATAAATAATGAACTATTGATTTAACACAAAGACACAGACTTAAAAATTGGAAAGTGGATTTGAAGTTTGTTTTGACTGCTTTATGGGAAGTCTTACTTATTGACTAATATTCCAGTCTATCTTAATCTCTCTCAAAAAAAAAAGTGGAGGATTTCCCGGTTTTCCATTGAAGCCATAATACATCTATTTGCCTTGTTCATAAAAGTTAACACTGTTAAAATATCCTCTCATCACATACTGTGGTTCTTGGTGTCAGCCTGTCAGCTACATGGCCTGATGCCCTTACACACACTGGAGCATAAAGCTAAATGGATACGACATAAGCATGTTTCATTTGGTCAAGCTTGTCTGAGCAGCAGCTGTAAATGAGGGGGGCGGGACTTGTCAATTGTGTACATGGATATCAACATCAATTTATATATTCTGCTATGTGACGAACATGTAAGCAATTGTCAATATGACAGCATGTAAATAAAGAGGAATTACACAACAGAAACAGTACATGGTAATATAAATGCAGTGCTGCTGCTACTGATGATGGAACTGGCAGTTAAAAAAACCATCCTGCCAATCTGTCTGTATCCCCATGTTCCCATTACCCTGAGCCTGTGCCATTCAAATCCTCTGGGCTGCCACAGACCAGAACGCACTTCTAATGGGAATGCAGGCAGAGCGGAGAGAGCTTGGACCGAGCTAAAACACACACACACGCGCACACACAGAGACACACAGCCACACGCTGCTCGTCTGTCAGTCTCGTTATCCTTCTGTCCATTTTATTTTTGGCTTGGAAATGTCAGACTTTTATCAGAGTGCTTTTAGTTCTGCATTTTTGGGCTTCAGCTGAAAAACATAACATTCCTGGAAATGTATTTGCAAGCACACCGGGCTGTCTACACTAAGAACAAGACGTTCTTTCTCTTTCATTTCCCTTTGTCTCACACCTACGCTCACACACGAAACAAATATGGCACCTTGAAATCCCAGGGGCCGGACTGTCAGGAAAGGTGCACAGTCAGTACTCTGAGGGTTAGAGACCACAGCTCTCCTAAGTGTAACTGTTCTCCCAAAAGAGCTGACTGTTCTCTTCACATCATTAGACGCACTGAGTTGGCAAAGGGTGCAGCATTTAATGTTTGTTTTTGGATAATGAGCACCTTTAAAGACGACTGTTACAGAGAAAAAAGCAAGAAAAAAGGGGACTTGAAGGTTGTCAGTTCTCCGTCTGGGACTACATTTACATATTCAGACGCTGGACGAGCTCTTTTTAGGATCTTTAATCACAGTGAGTGCAATTGTGTGTGCTCAGAGTGTCTCTGCAGAGAGAGAAGACGAGGAAAATCAGCCGAAGTTTAACTCCGAATGTCGGCGTGTGAAACCCTGATGCATTTTCTGACAGCGCATTTCAATTTTCAGGCAAGACGGCCTTTAAGGGGCATCCTGCCCTCTCTTTCCTCCCTCCAACTCTCTTCATTGCTGCCTCTTCCTCTGCTCTGGCTGGCTTCTCGGTATTCACACTGCTGGATCTGTGGTATACTGTAGATGTCAGACTGAGGAGGACGGCTGTCAGTCTCTGTCATATCTCTGTCTCCAGCGCGCTCACTCCGTCTACCCACGACTCTGCTTCGCTGTCTCTCATTCTGTCTCTTTATGTCCTCTTCTCACCTCCATCACCCTTTCTATTTTAAACTTCAGCAACACATTCTGCTCTCGCCTACCCAAAATAGCAGTCATTCACACATCTCAAGCTAGCACTTATACACAGAAAAACAATACATTTATTCTCCTCTTTATCCTAAAAAAGTCAAATATCATCAAAGTGGACTGCCAGTCAGTAAATCACAGGTGCAAATGGAGCCACTTCTTGTGTTATAATGTGTTAAATATATTCACACAGTTAAAATCTCCTCTGCTAAACCTGTAAGCATTAAAAGGACTAAGCTTCACTGACATTTGTTATGTTCTGGTCTTTGTCGCAGGTTCTCATCTAAAAACTTAACCGAACAAGCAAATTCTAAGCAAAGATTATGAGTAAGTGTTTTTACTGATTTAACCCTTTATTTTTTTGCCAATCATGAAACCTTTTCTATGTTTAATCCTTCTTTCTTTCTTTCTTTCTTTCTTTCTCAGACCAAAGGCTTCTGGGCAAAAAAGTTTTAACTACTTTTTGGAACTACTTTCTCTCCATTCTATGATTCAATTTTCTCACTCAGAAACTGGAAGTCCAAACCTAAGCTTTCAAAGTAATTTCTTCTGATGGCATTTCCTACTTTTTGACAAATGTAGACTTACATCCAAGTTTCAGTCGGCAATTAAAATCATAATATCCACTGGAGACGGCGCTTTTGTGGAGCCGACGTTCTTAGAAATGTAAGCTAATTGCCCCAAGAGAGCTCTACTTTCTACTTCCATCCACCTCTCAAAGCTTAACAGACAGTTGCTAAGCGGCCCAAAACAAAAGTTTGCAAACTAAGTGATCAAAAGACAAAAGAAGATGCTCCGCTCACTAAAATGACATTTCAGCTAGAAATGGTTACGAGCTTTATGGGAGAATAAAGAGGTAGCATAATATCTGCTGTGGGTCAGAGAGACACAGAGAAACAGTATAAGCTGCAGACTTACTCTTTGGCGTCATGGCTGATCTGGAGGTTGATATGTTGTATGGTACTCTTCAGCTGCAGAGGAAAGACAAAGACATAAATGAGAGGGTTAACTTCAAAATCAAATCCACCATGCTGATAGTGAACGAAGGAAATAAAATCACATTTTAGAAAGTTGAACCAAGGAACGCTTGTCATCTTTGCTTAAAAATGTCAATATCAATTTATTGATTATTGAAATAGTTGTGGAGCACATTTAGAGGTGTATGTTTTCAGTTTCTCTTCAAGAGACTTTAAGGACAAAGTGAAACATGTGGTTCATGATCACAAAATCAACACCACAGAACCATATCTAAAATGTACCTGTACGAGAATGTACGAGTATTAGGGCCACATTAAAGACGAAAAAAATTGAGATTACGAGAATAAAGTCATAAGAGAAGAAAGTCATAGTATTATGAGAATACATTTGTTATATAATGGAAAAAAAATCATTATATTATGAGAATAAAGTCGTAATATCACGAGAATAAGTCGTAAATCTATGAGAATAAAGTCATAATTTTAGGCTACTGTTAGCTTATATGTTATTATGAAGTGGGATATCGGAAGAGCAGCCAACAGCCCGCGCTACAATGAGGAATGTCTGACGTATAACTTCACAGTGAGCATCTTGTGAAGTTATGCTTGTAAATGATTGCACAGGAGGCTTAATACAACTTTAGTCGGAGCTGTATTTATTGAACACACCCGGTAGCATGGAAGCCTAGCATACATCTACCTCGCAAGAACATGCAAGATCCCGTAACGCGCAAGCACATCACACAGCTTTACATGACAGTACAGGTTTCACAAATAGGAAATACTTTATTTGAGTTTATTTGAAAATGACTCCTGATTTTAGTGATTGCAGCGCAGGCAGCTGACAGCTCTTGTGATATTCCCTGGCCCAAAATTATGGCTTTTTTCCTCATAAAATTACAATGTATCCATCCATCTATTATCTTCCGCTTATCCGGGGCCGGGTCGCGGTGGCAGCCTACTCAGCAAGGTGACCCAGGCGTCCCTCTCCCCAGCAACATTTTCCAGTTCCTCCTGGGGGATTCCGAGGCGTTCCCAGGCCAGACGGGATATATAATCCCTCCAGCTAGCTCTGGGTCTGCCCCGGGGTCTCCTCCCAGTTGGACGTGCCCGGAAAACCTCCAAAGGGAGGCGCCCAGGAGGCAGGAGGCATCCTAACCAGATGCCGGAACCACCTCAACTGGCTCCTTTCGACGCGAAGGAGAAGCGGCTCTACTCCGAGCTCCCCCTGGATCTCCGAGCTCCTGACCCTATCTCTAAGGCTGAGCCCAGACACCCTCCGAAGGAAACTCATTTCGGCAGCCTGTATCCGCGATCTCATTCTTTCGGTCACTACCCAAAGCTCATAACCATAGGTGAGGGTGGGAGCGTAATGGTAAATCGAAAGCTTTGCCTTCAGGCTCAGCTCCCTCTTCACCACCACAGTCCGGTACGCCTGCATTACTGCTGATGCTGCACCGATCCGCCTGTCAATCTCACGATCCAAGACCCGAAAATACTTGAACTCCTTTGCTTAAGGCAAAAAAATTACCATGTATTCTCGTGTCATTACAACTTTATTCTTATAATTTCAGATGTTATTTTCTTTAATGTGGCCCTAATACTCCATTGTATCAGAAATGAATTACTGCACTAAGGGACATTTCCAAAAAGCTAAACAAATGAGCATCCTATGTGTGCATTTAATAGCAGTGCTGGTCAAGGTGGATCTTTTCTAAAAAGAGAGAGAGCTGCATTGTATTACAATTTGCTTGCATGGTGCTCATTAGGCGCTTTGAATTGTTTTAGCTTAAAATGTCTCCTAAGAAGTTTTTAGATCCAAGAGGCAAGAGGATGAGACAGTTTACAGGGACGCACTTACACCACAGACAGGACAGAGATGACAAAGAGAGCCAGACTGAAAACACAGCAATATCATACCGCAGCCTTAAAATGATCCTATTTTACCAAAAACTATTGTAGATATAAAGAAACAAATGAGAAAGGGTCAAAATATCACACTGAATTGCAAAATGATGGCCTGTGCACCATATTAATGACACAACACGGAGGTCCTGTCCTTTGAACAAGACGGCAATTGTATGCTTCACACAACGGAGTCAGTCGCAGCCCACCACACAATCATAACTTCCGTTATTACCCTTCAAAACAAAAGCACCATATCGCTGCACTCGCGCAGAGATGCAATGAGTGACAGATGCATCGCTGAACTGTTATTGTGGGTTTCTTTGAAGGGGCAAAATGATCGTACATTCAGCCTTTTTTGGCGTCATTGATCGTATATCATACAGAGGGCAGAAATATCATACAAATACCATGGTTATCTGGCCACACTGAGAGGCAGGGAAAGATGTATAGAGAAAGAGTCGAAATCAAGAACAGGAAAGGTCCCAGCAGTAAAAGAGTATGTCACACAATTACAGCTTACTATAAGTAGGTGCTAATCAATCACAGTGATTCATGACTCCATGAGATTTAATTAATGAAGAAAATCTGGAAAGGAGTTCGATGATGAAGAGCGCAAATGAACATCAAATTACACTTTCTCTACTTTCTCTTCAGGTAACAACTTCACAGAGTAACTGGTACATGATAATATCATTACGTTACTAATGGCCAACCATCAGTGGAAAAGGAAGGATAAATTAAGCACAGCATGCAATTAGCCAGTCTATGCACACTAAGAGACTCTCAGGCAGATACCTCCTTTTGATCTCAGCTGCTCTCTTCATACCGTCATGTTTTTTTACACACTCTCTAAGACCAACACTAAAGCCTTCAGTTCCTATTGGAGGGAAGACTTAGCGCTTTAATCTTCTGAGCCTTGAGGGTCCCTTCAATCAGCCGTGCCAAGGCATCCGTGGCAGGGCAGTTTTTCCCTGACCCTTGGATGCACGCCTGGGTGGCAACGACGGGCGACTATCAGGGAAGAGATATGAGAGGCAGCAGGCGGCTAACTCCTCGTCAATGCGAGCACTTTGCATTAGTCTGTTTACCTTGCTTTCAGCCTACACTAATGTATCTGAGAATCTCTGTCTGTTGCTCTTCATGAACACATTTTCATTTTTCATTGATGGAAAGCAGCTTTGATGCAGAAATGTTTGCCATCACAATAAAATCATATTCAGAGTGCTGCAAACAATTAGGTCCATCTGTACTCCAAATTATATATTGTATACAGCTATTATACATCATAACTCTTAGTTAATGAAAAGGATCTTCCCACAGTAATATGTATGAACAGAAAATGTGTTTGTTTGTTCCGTTATTGGCTGCACATGAGGACAAAATGTATTTTTCGGCACAATACAAGGAACTACATCACAAATAAGCAAACTAAAGAAACTAATCAATTCATATTGTACAGCCTGGCAGCTCAGAGGTTCACTGAGCCAAATGGATGGATCAACTGTTAACTGACAAGTCGTCAATGTTCGTTGCTAAATGAGGTATTAAGATTACACTTCTTTATAGTCAATAATAGTGGTGCAACAGATCACAATTGATCCGTGAACCCTACAGATCACCCTCCAGTGGTTCAGCACGCATGTGATCCGCCAACCGACGCAAAGTTTAACATCATGGTGTAAATACAGTTATACTGCCGCCAGATCCCTGCACAGAGTAACCATGAAATGTTTACTCTGATGTACAATCATTAGAGTTAATAGGATGTTGTGGACACTGACGATCATGTATCGATGCAGTGACAGAACACAAACATTAGCTTAGCAGCTGCTGCAGCGCTAGCTTCACCTAGCGTTTTTTTAAAAGCACTTCCTAAATAAAGAGGGAGTTCAGCTCTGCTTAAATTAGTTATTGAAAGGTAGCAACGTGAAGTTACAAAGAAATTGAGGATGCACCAGGAATCGTTGTGAAATTAAAGGAGCAGTTCACCCCTGTAAAAAGCCGCTGTCAGTCAAAGCTGGAGTTCTCTGAAATTGATAGAAGCAATAATATTTGAAATTGGCGCCATAGCTGTGGAAAAAGTTGTACAAACAGCTCGTGGTTTAGCCCATTCTACATTCCTACAACACCCAGTGTGCATTGCGCCCCTCCCTCTGAAAGGAACGGCCCAGCGAGAGACGCGGAGGTGAAATACTACTGTTTGCGATTCAGGCAATGGCTCAGAGCGGTACAGAATCCGAAATATAACCAGAATATACCGGTGGATTGTTTAAAAAATCTTCAGGTCTGCAGTCTACATTTCAAACCTGACGATTTTGAACGAGACATGACATTGGAGGCGGGAGAGTGTAGTTTAGCAAGCTCCCTGGCCTCCACCAGATGACCTGTTTCACGTAGTCTGGCGGAGGTTTTTCAGGACCCATTGGAGAAGCGGATAGCGTCCTCCAAAGGCACAGAGCCAAATAGTATTTTTTTCCTACCATAATGGCATTAGCTCCCCATAACAGTGCGATAGGACTGAGGCTGAAAATTGGCGAACTAGCCCTTTAACATTTACAGTGACACTTAAGGGTACAGGAGGAGGGCAAGAGTTATATTAAATATCTATTTTCTATTTTTTTTTTTGCTGATCTGACAAATGATCTGATCCGGGACTGAAAACCATGAAACAATCCGAAACGTGAGTTTTGTGATCCGTTGCACGTTGCTCCCTAGTCCAAATAACATCTGCAAACAAGAGCACGAGATACTACAGCATGACCACTGCCATTCTGAGATGCCTTTAATAATCATGTTTAGTTCTAATGTACAGCCCTTTTATTCAAACTTGATTGCTTCTCTGTGGGATGATCATTGAGGAAAACGAGGCCCTTTGAACTACACATCCCTCCTCAATGCAAACTATACTCATTCCATGCTCTTTGCAAATCTTAAATGAACGAGCTGGGAAACAGATATTTCATGTGGGATGCTTCTCACGTTTTCACACGTTTAAAGAAAATGTACACCGTGCTACGTTAAGGATTTTTGTGAAGTCGGCATTAACACAAACGCTGAGCTGGAAATTGAGGTGTCAAGAACACCATATATAATGAAATCAAGTGACACTTTTTGAAATTAAGTGTGCGCTCTCATAGAACATTTGTTTGAGATATTACATCCAGAGGAGTTTAAATTAATTTAAGGGTTAAAGCTGTGAATACATTTGTCCATATGCTTAAAAATCGCCATGGGAGCTGGCATGTGGTGTAACAAATGTTCCATTATTCAGAGGCTATGGAGCAGCCTGAGGACGTATCTCTGTGTGATCTTTACACAATCTGTCATTCTTGTGTGTAAATACACCTTTCTGAAATCCACGTCACTGTGAAATCTCCACGTGTGGCAGGTATTTCAGTAGTTGGTTCATATTCTGTGGCTACGGAGCAGCTCCGGGTCGTCTCTTTTTACGATCCTATCAAAATCTGTCTCTTGATTATTTTTAAGGAGTTTTTTCCGAATAAAAAAATGCTACATGAAAGTAAGATAATATAAAATGATTGTATTTGACATTAATTTCAATGTACTGTGATTAAAAATGTGTGAGCAATAATGTATACTATACTGTGATTATGATTTCTTTATGATAGACCTGCTGGAAGAATATTTAAATTATTAGCTGCATGCATAAAGAAGTCATGATATACTGGGATTAGCGTCACAGGTGTTCACACGGTAGAATATACATCAAAGCCAATCTCGGTGGGTGTGGGAGCTACTCTGTTTGGTGATTTTGGTCAAAAGATCACTGTGATGAATGACAAAATCAATCGATTATCAAGAAATGGTTTTAAAAATAGAAGCACAGTGTGGTAAACCCCATTAGTTTCTGCCATCGCTCTACTTGTGTGGGGAATCTGTCCATCATCCCCCTCTTTACATCCCCTCTTTGTGTCCTAACGTATAGGTTAGAGGGAGGGAAAAGACAAGCTGTGTTGTAGAAAGGTGTGAGGTGAAAGAAATGGAGGTTACCTCTGATGAGTAATGGACTGCCAGGCTGTAAAAGAGGTCACTACTGTACACAGAGGTCCTGTTCATTATAATGCATAACTGTGTGATTTGTGTACAAGACCTGACTCAAACCCTCAGGTTGTGATGAACGAGACCTTGGCTTACCCTGCTGTGCGTCTGTGGGGAATTGTCTCCTGTGGTCTCATCACCTGAGAGTTGCAGCACAAATGGTTATACAACAGCCATAAGTAACCATATATAAGCCATACTGCCAAGAGGGGATGCCCCATTCATCACATAGTGCTTGATAACAACCGTCTCATCTCAGTTGTTCGGGGTTACACCTCACGCGCCTCCTTTCTTTAATGTTCCAGGTCACCTGGTCGTCTCCCTTGCCTTTCCCCCCCGAAGACAGATCGAGACAGCTGCAGACTCACAGTCACAGACACCCCTGAGTCTCGCCACACTTCAACTGACCTTTCGCAGACTAACTTTTTACCCAACTTTCTTTTTTTTTACCACTCGGGGCTGTCCTTGAAACTCAAGCTGCATTTATTAATTCACCCCCAAAATGCCAGAATTCTGCAAGGTCGACGAAACACCATGCTACCCCCGGGAACGTCTCACTTCTGTTCGCCGGCAAAAGGGGGCATGTGGGGCATCACTCCGACATTTAGAGATACATAGTCCCCCAGAATTAGAATGAAAAGCAGACTGCTTCTGATTGTAAAGGCACCAAGAATTTCTCTGCTCCTATACAACGGAAAAGTAAGGCAGACATACGAAGCATATAATTGATTTAACAAGGTAGCAACATGGAATTTGGAATACAAACCAAAGTCTTTGAAATTCCATTACAAGAAGATGCAAAGAAACCACAAAGAGATTCAAAAAGATAGACACAAAAAGGTGTATACCTACCAAAAACCTAAAGACCTAGCTGTTAATCATGGATTTTAATGAGTCTTCCTTATTGTTTCATCTCTGTGCGCTTGTGTTTGCCTGCTTTTTGTGTCTTGTGCTTTTCCTGTTTACTCTTTAAAAACAGTTTGGGTTGCCTTTGGGTAAGAAATGTACTTTTTCAATGCATTAAACTTGCCACAAAGACACATAAAACGGCCACAGTGAGATGCAAAACGATGGCATATTGTTGTTAAAGTCATTAAATGTCTATAATTTTTGTTACCTGAAGGACATGACCAAGGTACAACATAATATATATATAGTATTGGGAATCACACCCTGGCATGACCTAGCATAAGACACCTCTATTCATGCCTTAAGATGATCGGTTGGAACATATGTGAGGCACCTCCTGCACATACATACGTCTGTCATCATAGACATCCTTCAGTTTGATAGCCGCTCTTCAACGAGCCCAGCTGTGTTGGGAGCCAATCAAGTGTTGTACCTCGTTTCTTTCCTCCGCGAAACTGAAGTTTTAGTCATAAAATGTTCCTCGCACATATAGCATGGAACATGTCATCAGCCTCATGAACCACCAAAAAGAATGAGCCTCTGATAGAGCTTAAACAAAGCCCATGATGGTGCCACACCCCTGGTTGAATTTCCCCTTACACCGTAAGGCATCAGAAGACCTGCTACGGTAAGCCTAGAAGACAGCCTCACAATCAAGTGAGAAAGCCACTGTTTCAAAAGGACCTTGCCCTTGGCCAGTTAAGCAAAACAGACAAATAGCTGGTCACATAAATGCTTCTTTTTACATGTGAGTGTGGTCTATGTAGGCACTTAACACACTCACAGGACACCGGGAATCCAATCTCTTTTGCTCCTCAGATGCAAAAGCAGGAGGACCAAAGCTCAAGAGCTGAAAGGCCATGGAGCTTATAAGCTGCAGGGATAATCTTAGGCTAAAACGCACATTCAGGCATAGTGTTACCTTAGAGCCATCCAAAGTGAGAGTACAAGATGGGTACACGGACAAAGCATGATGCTTGCCCACATGCTATATGGAGGTCAAAGCAAGAAACAGTGCAGTCTTGTTATAAGAAATTCTGCATACAAAAAGAGGACCTCAAAGAGCCTAAGTATTATTTCCAAATTGTAAGAAGGGAAGCTGGATTTAACCAGAGGCAGGAGGCTAAGCGCTCGGCATCACATCATCAAAGGCAATTTGAGAGGCATACATAGCCGCCGAATAGACCTAAATCGTGTAAAAGGAGAGACCCTTTCTGAAGGAGTGCCAAAAGTAACGCAATAGAGCATTGGAACGGAACTGCCCTCAAAAGTTGACACCTCGAAAGCTGCCACTTATAGGCATCTAGGCTTCTGGCGTACAACGCCCTTGCCGATGAGTCAGCCCACTTCTTAAAAGAGGAAGTCCCAGCAGAGAGGACCAGGTTCCACCAGCTACCAAGACTCCAGAAGAGTCACTATCATTTCAACTTGGGAGAAATGCATCCAGTTGTTTTGAGGGCTATGGACGCCCTAGCACATCCATTCCCAGAAATGCGTTATGGTCAATAATGGAAAAGATTGGGGGCAGTGGGTATTCACTCTGGAGGCAAATATACAGTATCTTGATATGTTGGAGGCATGGTGAGTATAGCGGCATACTCTCTGACAAGAGACCCTACCAGCCTTTTCAGCTTTTTCTTGTCCAAAGACTCTCTACATGGCATCGGTACAAAGTGGTTTATTTCATGTGGACCTACTGGCCAGATTACAAAGTCTCCTGTTGGTTATTTGATAAACCATGCATGTGCAACCCAATGTCCAGCACATCATTGTCAACATGGGGAGCTATCAGTGTTCTCTAAAAGCTTCAGCTCAATGTACTCTGTGTGGTCAGCCCGGTTACCAGGGTGACTTCCACCCACCATGCACCATTGATGTCAGACCAAGCTGGGTCTCTTGAATTGGAGTGGAGGGGGTCGTGCACACTAGATTTTTTCCAGCAATTTCTCCACGAATGTGACCCACCTCTCTAAAGTTGAGTGCCAGAGCAGGCTCATTCAACGATCTCCTGGTGTGGACAAACCCCAGGCACAAAGGACATGTAACAAGTAACACCCCTTGGGAAGCCACACTCACCTGAGTGGTAGCGTGGCTTACTTCTACCAGGGCTGTTGAGTTAACTTTTAGCCTTATGACCAACAGAGATGACTAGCTATAACTAGCTAGCCTATCTCATTAGTGGTGCTCTAGAGCCAGAAGTGAAAGAAGTCTGTGATGACAGAGGTATATGTGTCACAACAGATCATTTGCCTTTATGTGGATAGAGGTGTCCTCAGTCAGCCTTCACAGGGCTTGATATCCCCTTCAATATGAGTTGTACCAACTGAATCCACCGAAAGGGAACGGTCACAAACAAACACAAAACAACCAGAAATAGATGCAACTTGACCAAAAAATAGGCACAAGAGATCCACCAAGACAACACTGAGGTTCAACACTACTTCAATGAGATGCCGTACAACCACTAAGAGACTTTGGGTGTCATGCTCTTACATTGGAGGGGTGTGGGGGCTTTTACCAAGGGGCCCATTATCTATTAATTCCACTAGGATTAGTAAGATTAATTTTTTAAAGATATGAACGCTAAGGGCTTATTACACATTATATTTAACTATTAATTAATGCTGGCAGTGGACTGTTTATATGATGGAAAAGAGGAATGAAACTACTGTATTTTATAGTTTGTACTGTACTAATAATAAATTGTGCACAATGCTTAACTGTCCAGGGAAATTAGCACCAAAAACCAATGCCAAACTGATTCTTTCCACATAGAGGACAATAGATCATGAGCTTTCAGTCACGCTAAACTCACAAATCTAGATGACTCTCTTGTGTCACCATCCGCTGAGAGTGAGCTTTTACTGTAACCTTGCTTGGGAGGGGGAATGAAAAATAAACTGGGAATCCGAGCCAGAGTGACCTCTGATCCGATTAGTATCTCCCAATCCTGTTAAGCAACCTCCCTGATGTATGTTCACGTTCAGCTACTCCATCCTACTCTGGTTTCCACACCTCTCATCAGCAATGAAGAATTCTTAAATACACAGGTGGGCATTTGTACTCATCCCTGTGTGCACGCTTAAGTGAACCAACAGACATGCACACCACACACACACTCTCCTGTTTGAAAATGTGATGCCATTGTAGCTACTTTTTCTCCACTTATTGGTTTTCTTTCTGACTTTTGCACTTCATCTTCCCATTCTACTTGGAGTCTAATTACTAATGACCCCCAGAAACAGTGTGGCCTTGGATTTAAGAGGCTGAGAGGAGACTGGGAGATTGAATTTAATCCAGCTATGCAGGGGAAAGGTGACCTTTCTGCAAGTTAGTTTCATTTTGGTTGCGCAATGATGCAACTGGATTAGAGAATTATAGCAGGGGATGAAGAAAATGATCTGTGAAATGTAAGCTAAAACCTCATTCATCCATGAGGTCATCGCCACATTCATTCATTTACTTATTAATCTCTAGGCCTTGAAAAAAAAAAAGCACAGGCTAATCAGCTTCCTGGTGCCTGCTGGACATTAAAAAAAAGCTGATCAAATCAAGGGAACACACTCTACTTCAGCAACAGAGAGAGATGTACCCTCAGGGGACCAACCATCTGTCACCATCGCCCTCTTGCACCTGCTTGTGAGGTGTCACTGCCCCTCTAAGCCAACCTTCTGCTTGATGTCATACTAAAAGAGCAGGCATCATGTGGCGCCCGCCTATGAGCTCGATGTCTGCCTGTGCTGGCATACGCTTTACGTCTGTCTCCTTCGTTTGCTTAATTAATGAGCTTAAAGATACAAGAGGTCAAAATTAATTTTACATAATCATACACATATAGACATATACATGCCTTTTCTTTCCATGCATAAACACACACACACCCTTCACAAACAAGCATGTTATCTGCAGATGTGCTGGCACACAGACATGTTATCTCTATGACGTTCTGCTGCCAGGATCTCCATAGTGACGGACAGATCTATTGATGTTGTTGAGTTCCATAATAGTTGGGCCTCTCACAGTAATCACAATACACCATCAGTGGTGCACCCCTGCACAAAACCTACCGAGACTTGGAAAGCCCAGCTGGGAAATTCCTCCCGCAAAGCATGCAGTACTACAGCTTCATGATAGGTTGGGTGTCTTGCATATTAAAAGCCTGAGACAATAATTATTCAAGTTGGATTTGAATAATTGCGGTTTCACATAAAAACAGTGCTGTGGTTAAAACAATGGGATAGTTGTGTACACACTAAGCCCAATCTCGGATCCCATGGGCTATGGTCTGACGATGATATAGCATCTGGGGACACCTGTGAACATGCTGGGGCGTGTAGCTGGTGGTTAACGATAAACGACTTCCTTTCTCCGCGTGCTGCCTTGTTTACAGAAAATTTTTGACAAGAAGTTTTTCTTGTGATTTACTTTAATTAACAGGTCTTACCTTTGCCGAAATGTCAACATCATGATGCAGATTTGTAAGAAGTAAAAAGGAAGCTTTGTCAGGTCTGTCCTCAAGAGGAGAAGAAAACTACTTTTAAAATGCTCATTTGCTGAAAGGAGAACATTTCTGATGCATTCGTGGAAGTCGGGAAATCTGAATGCTGAACGGATTTAGTGACACCGCGTCAGGGAATTTATCTCAAGTTGAATTTTAGATCTAGAACAGATAGTTAGCTGTTAGCAAGCAAATGTCTGTTTATAGAGATTAATAAGAAGCTAAATTGTTGTCAGATAGCTGCTGATGGGAGCCGGGACGTCATTACGGCGCATTATGTTCCGCCTGCTTTTGCTCTCCACACGGACTGTTGTTCCTGCATATGCTGCAGCTTGCTGATACCTGATTGGTCAAAATTACTCGGACTACAAGCATAGTCCAAACAGAAACCAGAACACTTGCTGTCCCGGAAATCCACATCCCTGTAAATAGAGACTACACTAAGCCCAAAGTCAGACTACATTGTATCTCACAAGCTCAGTTACGTGCTATAACCAGAAGAGTCCTCTTTTTAACCTTTGATAGAAAACTTTCTAAAAATCTAGACACACAAGTGAGGCTTGAGGGCATCCAGTCATTTTCACATTAAAGCCAAGAAGTGCCCTTTACAGTAATCTAACGGTTGAAAGACAAATGCAAAATAGCTTTGGTATATGCACCGTGGCAATGCCCCTAATTCAAGCAAATGCCTGTTGAGCTTTGGCAGAAGACAATATTGTGGGCTGGCTGTGTGAGGACAACAGCTTGCTCTCTTGGTTAAAAAACACTGATTTAACAAGATGTAGAGCTTTTTAAAGGTTGAAAGTCATTATGAGAGCTGCTGTTTTTCTTCTGTGTTAATACTTTTCTGGATCATACGTGTGTCCGCCTACTGTACAACTCTAACTTAAAATCATCCGTCTCACAGATAACCGGCTGCCCTCATTTCTTATGAGGTCCATCAGAAATTCCATCAAAGTCCAATGAGATGTAATGAGTGGAAATTACACTGTGAAATTATGATTACAGTGAAAGTGATGATGCAAAGCACCTTACTTCCTCATGGAAATATCAGAACAAAAGGAAAATTCTGGCTTAAATCTGACTACAATAAAGCTGGCACACACAGGGGATCTATTGTTGGTCAGTATGTCAAGAGAGAGATTAATGAGTGCTGCATACTTCTGTGAGTTAAAAGTGTATACAGTGCGTGCTATGAAAAGGTCAGCTGTGGGAGTATCAAGAATGTTTTGAAGGTTGAGACAAAGAGTGAAGAGGAGCAACAATAGCAGGTGAAGATACATGATGGGAAGTGTAGAAAGGTCAGGCGGTGAATTTACGAAATACGGAAAAATGAAGACAGGCGGGTTTTGTCTCAGCTGTCTATCAGTAGCTATATGAAACTATGGTGATCATTCCAAGAGTGGGTAAGGCGCTCAGCATTAAAATAGTGCAAATACTTCTACTTCAACGTTGTGTGAAATTATGTGTGAAATCAAGTGAAAGCTCTGCAGTTTAATAACTGATGTAAAGTGGAGACGTTCCAAATGCTTAACCCTACACAACTCTCCAGAGGGACCAGCAGAGAACCACTACACATGCCTTAGAATGGGACTTACCACTTGGTTGCGTATTCGGTGGTAGGGCTGGATGACGGGTAAACCCAGGGGGGTCACCCACTCCACTGTGTGGCCGGACTTGGAGATGAGCCTGGCGCTCTCTGTCAGCCAATCCTGCAACACATGGATGCCAGTAGAGGTTAAAGGCGGGGTATTATGTCAAGCTTCATATTTCACTCTGGGATACCTGTGGAGTAGTTTAGCATAATTTATAGTTAAAAAAGCTCATTATTTTTTCTCACACTGGTGCTCTGTGCAGGCCCTCATACGGCCTCTGCCTGAAACGACTCAGTCAGCTCTGTCCCTTTAAGAAACCCCGCCCCTACAAGCCTGATTTCTTCTGATTGGCCAGCTCTCCAAAGCCTGTCAGGGGCAGTTTCCTGGTATCCATGTCGTGTTGATAAAAACAGAGATGCTAATTCACTAGTTATTTCAGATTAAAAGTCCACTTGCTGTCATGCAGACGGATGACAAACGCGCGGCTCGTTTAGAAGCCACACACACGTGTTACACGTAACTGCGCATACTTTCTTCTCATCTTTTGCCACAATTAGCATAAACGAGGTTTTACCTCTTTATATTCATTTTCTTTTAGCTTTTTTGTCCACATCAGCGAGGAAGGTATCCATCATTACCGGCTTTGGCTTCAACTTTTCTCTGAACCTGACATGACACTCAACTCATTTTTGCTCTTTCTTATGTTTTTTTCCACTTTAATTTCCCGCACGTTCTCATGCAAATGACACATTGTTGCAAGTTAAAATACACACACAGACACACACAGTACTTTAATCATGAACACTTTCTAAACACGGCCAGGTCTTCCCGGATCCACTCGGGTATTACACATAATGTTGAGCAGACTCGGAACCGAGGATTTTAAAACAAGTCCCGACCCCAGGTCCTTGGGTTACGGTAGACCCATGAAGACCTCTACCCTGTGGCCGTGTTACAGAGTTGTCAGCAAAGAGTAAATTTCACTTTTTCGATTTGAACTGAATATCTGCTGCTCTTTGGAAAAGTAAACATGGATGTCTTTCCTTCACAGCTAAGGAAAAACTTTCTTTCTCCGAGACATTCTTAACCAACTTGACGAGCAGAGCCGTTGAGCAGAGCGGTGGAGTGAAAAACATTTCCAATGCAGTCTGAGCTGCCGGGTGGACATGTCTTTGAACTGTGCCAGGGGCAGGAAGTTCTGCTGTGTCTCTTGCAGATGACCAAATATAGAGTTCCTCCACTTTGTGACATCACAAAGTGGAGGAAGTCTGTCTGAAAGCAAGTGTTCACAGCTGCAGACTTAGACTTGTTTAGCAGGGGATTACTCCAACGTAATTTTACCTACAGATTGAAACATTTAGTCTGGACATCCAACATTGTAACATTACATACATGTCTTAAAATGTGAAACAGCATGATACCCCCTCTTTAAGTGAATGCACACACTGGGCAGAAGATCAACGTACGTTAGCAATCAAGAGTGCCAATATCTGCCTGTTGCTTGAGTTTGTATTGCGTGAATGACATCAGAGCAATCAAACACAAATCAGTGAGTTTTGAAGGTCCGGTGATGAGGCTTTCATGTTTAATTTTTTCATGAATAAGATCAGGATAAGAATATAAAAACACCACGGGACATGTGGAACAACAGAGAGAAAAAAGGAACTGTTTTCTCCCCAGCGTTGACAGATGATCTCTACATTTAGGTCTGCTGTTCTACTTCCTGGAGTGCCAAACAATTGTTGCAAACTTGCTGAGGTACAGGTGAGGGGTTGTTGCTTACTCTAAAAATTGCAAGTGCAACAGTGATGTTTGCATAAGCGTCTGGCACAGTTTATCTCCAAGAATAGAAGGACTGTTGAAGTCCCACCAGAGCCTCCTCACACATGCAGGCACACAGAGGGAGCTGTAGGAAAGATAAATATGTCCCGGTAGCAGTCTGGCCCAAAGCTGCTCCATTCATCATCCCCTACCTCGTTCAGGTAAAATAAAATGAAGATAGCATGAAAGCAAACACAGAGGAGAGACAGATTAACTAGTGAGATAGCTGTGGAGGGTGACTGATCAATCCATAGATTGATAAGAGGTAGAAAGAGTGGAACAGCAGTGTTGACAGAATAAATGTAAAGAGACCGTAGAGAGGTCAGGGATGACAGCACCGGGGATTGATCAGCTTCCTCTCTCTCACTCATACTTCAACTCACTGCTACAAAATGTGAGAGGATGTGACCTATTTAAAGAGCATCAGCACACACACAAACACACATGCATGCACTGGAGCATCAGGTCAGCACCGAGGCTCGAAGGGAAGCAGATTTTTCAGACTGGGCCGTCCCCACACTTTCCCCAAAGGACACACACAGCAGCAGTGGGTGGTGTTTCGCTCTGCTCGCCAGACTCCTCCCTGCCTATGGAGATAATGCACAAGCCCCTGCCAGGTGCACGTCCTCAATCTATAAATGGAGTCTACGTGATGAATGAGTGCTGTTGCCGGGGTAATGGTGAAGTAAACTAGTCATTGATAAAAAACATCCAACATCCTAGTAAGAAGTATTAGTAGGTCAGGAATCTGAAATTTGAGTAAACAAGTCTGCCCTGTTTCCCGGGGAGTACAGTGATTTAGTATTTAATAAAGGGAACATAGAGACTCATATCTGTTATAAAGATTTACATAGTTAATTTGAGTTTAGACTTACCAATATACATATTTCAAGACCTATTTCCTTACACAAATTTAATAGGGATGCACGATATTATCGGCACGTTATCGGTATCGGCCGATATTGGCTTAAAAATGGATCGGCCAACACGCCGATATCCGCCTTTGCTATTTTACATTGTTCGCGGAAAGCCGCCCCAGTGTGTGTTTTTACATCGCGTTCTAGTGTTGCGGAAGCAAAACGTGCGCAAGGTGTAAACAAACAGCGCAAGCTTCACATACACACACACACAGCGCTGTTCCGCCCTGCCGGCTCCGCTGTTTACACAGACGCCGTTTCGCTTCTGTTACGTCCAACCCTGGTTACGATTTAAAGCTATGACAATAATAAAAGCTCAAAATAATTATGGTGGACCAGTTTCAGAAGGACTAGGACGGCAGGAGCTCTAGATTTGAATATCAGGAAAGAGACGAATCACAAGGATGAATTTGTACGTGTATTGAACAATTCAACCGCGGTTATGTTTAGCATTCACACAACACAATATTGTACAAATTATCCCCCAAAATAACAAACTAAAATAAAAGTGAGCACAAAAAAAAAAAAAGTGTCCCATTTATGCGTTGGATCGATCATTGATCTGTGTTTACTTAGTCCTACCACACCATGAAATGAAGAGGAAATCCTTTCTCAGTAACAGTCCATCTGATCCTCTTCAAGGACCTGTAGGTTGGCTCGCCATCCAGTTAACTGGAATCTCTCATCTTCATCGGATGATCTCCCTGGCACCGGATTTGGTCCAAAATCCACAGTCTACCAAAACCTGACCGCTGAGCAGTGTGAATCTCTCTACCTCCGGACAGGGCAGCAGAGTAGTTTTTGGACGATTTCAGCACACAAAAAGTCAAAAAACAGCAGGTAATATTGCCAAAGCATGACCAGCAAGATGGCGGATAGCTGAGAGACTGCGGTCAAGCAACCTGCAAGGTATGCTGGGCGTCTCCACCCTATTGGCTAAGTTGCGTTCACCCACTAAGCCGCCCAGTGTCAATCAAAGTGAAGAGTCCCTCTTACAATATTACACTTTCCATCATTTCTTTCCATTGCTTTTCTAACATGGGCTACATGCGCCTCTGTTACTACCTCCGATGCCGGGTCAGAGGTGAAACAACTTCGTCGCACCATTCCGCCTCCATGCGTTTTACATTAGAGACGAGATGTAACAGAGGCGTAATAATCCCGCCTTGAACAGGCAGGGTGGAAAAGGGGCTTAAGAATTCAGGTAGTTTTACTAAATGTCTGTACCAGTATACAAAGAGTACAACAAAAGGGTCAGTTTTTTAAGTGGGGGTAATTTGTTGTGTGTATTTGTCACTTTTAAAAGTCTCACCTGGATCTCTCTGGTCCCTGTAAACATCTCTTTCAAGCCACTGAACACCAGACGCACCAGGTAATGAGATGCATCCCACACGTAGGTCTGCAAATACAACACATGATTAACAGTCACATCATTACATTTTTGCTCCAAGCGTTTCTCAACTTAAACAAGCCACACATTGATTTTTTAACTATGTACTTATATATACATATAAATATATAATATAAGTGATTAAAGTTGCAGCACTGAATGAGAATGGTGTTTTCTTATATCATTACAGTGATATGATCTCCTCCTTGGTAGGAGCTGTCTCATCCGCCATCCATCCCTCTGTAATCACTCACAATTACACTCCCCCCTAATTCCCTGTTTAAACAATTAGGGACATTATGCAGAAGTCATTTAGCACAATTTTCTGGCTGTGAGACTGTAGATACACTGACAGCAGGATCGTACCGAACCAGTTTATACTGACAATGAGATTAAGTCCAACTATTGTAAAGAACTATACAGCTCTTTGGCAGATAATAAGAAGAACAGCGCTTGGAGAAGATTAAGTGCTGTCATTCTCCTGCCATTGAGTCATTTCACAGAACGGGTGTGCCTCACACAACCATTTACGTCCAACCAATTTCAAGTGCGACTAAAAATAGACTCATAATGACTGTGCACAGGATATCTATTGTATTATTACACTCCTGGCCTCGCTGATACAACCATGTAATATTGTATTTCACTAAAGTAAGATAATATATAAATAACTTCACTATAATAAACTTTAAAAGCTTCTGCACCGCTCCATGCTGCTCACGTCAAGACACTGAAACTCTTAATGTCAAGGTCAGAGTTACTGAAATCCCATTGGGTCCACGATCAATTGTATGCAGTCAGTCTAAGCAGTGTGATGAATGTCTTTATGCATGTGCAGGAGACATAGGAGCAATAATATGCGAGGAGGACAGTCCTCAGTATAGAGGACCTTGTACTTCATTACGAGTCTGTCTGTGATTAATGCGTGTGTGAGAATGTATGGCCTGAGAGGAAGGTGGGAGGGGAACCCCATATAGAGGAGATCCTGAGCTGAAAGGCCACTCCGTCATACCACGCCGATACAACACTAAAAATAAAACAGCATGCCGTGTAAGGGAACCCCCTATACACAGACAGCCTCCACCAGTACTGTACCTTGGGGAACTCATCAATCTCCTTCAGTCTTTTCTCTATCTGCAGGCGTCCCCCGTAGCGTGTGACCCCATACACCACAGTCATCACGGTCTGTTTGACCACCTTCCTGCTGATGAAGCCCTCCAGGACCTGGGCGATCTTCAGACCTTGCTCCGCATCTCGTGCTCTGAACTCCTCCACCTAATAAATAGACATTTTTAGATATTAATTGTAATTTACTTGAAATGCAATCAAATATCACACACACACCACATCAGTGTCGGGGTTACGCGTTCCAACTAATCCGTTGGAGTACTCAGATTAGTTTTTTGTTCTAAAAAGTAACATAACACATTACATTCAAGTTACAATTACAATTACATACAAATTGAAGTAATCCCTGATATAGTTACTTTTTCATAAAAAGTAATCTGTTACTGGATAAAAAAATTTCCCTTTTCCTCGAAGCACTGTTTCTGTTTCTCTCCTACTTCTTGGCGGGTAGCTGTGTACCAGCAGGAGGTAAACACAGCTACAGTGCACATGCGTAGCTAGCTAATTCAGCTAGCGAGATGGCAGAGAGGACAGCATTTACTTCATGGAAATATTCCCATTATCTTACATTTTTGGGCGAAAGCAACAAGAACATCAGAGTGAAATCTATGTTGTGCCTGGATGATAAGTGCTTGTCTACGGAAGCCCTTAGCAGACATACATCCATATATTTTATTTACTCCGTTTTCCCGTGATAACGAGTTATCTTGGGACAACAAAGCTCGTTTTCTCATGATAACGGGATAATTTTGTGTCGATCTAGAAAACAAAACAACAGGCTGGTCACTGTGGTATTACAGACTACGACATGCCATGCCGTCATTGCCCACACTAATGAGGTAAGTGTTTCTGTGTTTGTTTTGTGCTTTTACAACTCTGGGGATACGAGTTATGATCATCTGGTTACGGTGGTGCCGCGTCGTTATCTCGTGATAAATAAGTCGAGATCTCGAGAAAACAACCAGAAATAACTCTATCATGGGAAAACAGAGTAAATATAATGTATGGATGCATGTCTGCTAAGGGCTTCTGTACTTGTCAGCTGTCATTGAAATCTCTTCGCCTAATACTGTATGCCTCTGCCCAGTTCACTGTCAGATTGTTAGCATAATAAGTAGCTGTAAAGGTTATATTGCGTCTGTCATTTGGCTGCAAACTTACAGATTATGGGCCATAAACGTGGCTATGCAATGAGGGTAGAGTCAATTCATTCAAAGGTAGACGTACAGTAGGCTACACGCCGCCCTGACACTATAACTGACATATGTAACGGGTTTTAGGGGTTTTTAATTTTCTGTAACACAAAATTACTCTAAAGCGTTACTTTTCTTAGTAGGTAATGCAGTAACAAAACAAGTTATATGTAAAAGTAACGTTACCCAACACGGCTCCACATACATCTAGAGCATAAGTGCTTAAAAAATGTCCATCACAGTTTTCTTAAATGCAAAGTAACTTCATCAAATGTCCAAGACACAAAGATATCTAAGAGATTTTCACTTAAAATAAAGACAGGAACTTGAACCAGAAGACGCTTAAAATATGACTTTCAGTGAAAATCTCGAAGATCTCAGTTTCATTCTCTTTGGTGGCACCTATGGCGATAAACGGTAATTGCGGGAGCACACTTTCCAGATATCCAGACAGTGTTGCATGTGTGACGTCTACAGTTGGCTCCAGTTGTAACTCTTGATTTGCCTTCATCTAAGCGTCGAATTTGTTTCTTTTTCTTTGGATTTTTACTTATTTTTGAAGTTGTATCTGTAGTCATCGATCTTTTCTTTGTTCAGCCACAGTAGATTACCGTTTACTCGCAACACCTGCAGAGACCGGAAAATCAGCCGCTTAGCTCCGCCTACCCTCTCTGGCAGACCAACCACTGCTGGCTGATGGAAAACACGTCACTAACTGGGCACCGCTTGTGATTTGTTCTAGCATCAGACACCCAGTCCATAATAATACTATATACTGCGAATGCAAAGGCTTTCATCAGTGGGCCACTTCATTCAGTGATAGATAGTGACTTAACAGACATTTATTTACATTAAAATCTTGATGTTAATGTTGATCAACTAACAGAGTTATCAACTATTCATTTCAGCTCTACTGCTTTTCACAGAGTCTTTAATAATTTGACTGTTGCTACCTTGACTTATTGTACAGCTTACCTTTGCAATGTACTGATAACAAGATGTATTTATCCAGGTAGCTCACTATTTCACAAGCCTGATACAATCTACAGTATCATGTAACAATAACTCTAACGCCCGGAGGTAAAAATACAACAGTGAGATAGTGTCCTGCAGCAAATTGCACTCCACTTTCTGTCAAACCCCAACGCTCATCTATAACTCCATTATACACTTTGCAATCATAGTCTTGGGCCTTGGGGATGGACTTTTTCCACTGCACACTCACAACAATTAGCTTTAAATGGCTCAAAATATTCTGGTTCAGCGCAGGCTGTCTCCTTTCAGAGACTGTGTGCACATTTGCCCTTTGAGCCTTTGGACGTGGCTGACAGTTGACTCTCACTGCACTTTAATGTAAGGCAGGAGATACTAAACCATTTAAATTCAAAACCTCAAGTCAGAAACTTGAAATATATTCTTAAAGCCAAGTCTGTCACTCACTGGAGGATATAATGATCTATTATCTATTATTAGCAGAGCAACTGCCAAGAAACTCAACCCGACCATCATTTAGTTTTCTTATGCCTCTCCAAGTCTGTGCTGCTCCAACAAGGGAACAAACAATGCAAACCAAAAACATCCCGCTGGCGCTGACCTGCTGTGCTACCCCGCTGTACACATCCTGGGGCACGTCACAGGGCACGAGGTTGACCGATGTGGCACCAATAACATCTCTGCCGAGAGCAGCATAGTGCTGGAGACCGTTACAGGAGCCGTCCTGGAGGAGACATGGAGAGAAAGAGAGGAAAGATTAGAGCAGCGATATGGAGGAGGAGAAAAAACAGAGAGATCATTATAAAGACAGAATAAGAGAGGGCAAAGATAAAAGATAAGGGTGGGCAAGACAAAGAACAGTTGATTTAAAGTATATGTAAGTGAAAGAAAGACAAAGAAACTGAATAGAAAACAGAAACTAAGGAGAAAGAGCAACGACCTAAGAGGAATAGGTTAGTTAGTTAGTTCATAAAAAACATATTGCCACATGTCCCTCAGCCCAAAGCCACGCAGTGAATTTTACACCTTATCCTAGACCATCAAACCATCTTAAAGAACCTTAAAATAATAGCACATTCAAAGCAACATCTGGACTGGATTTGGCATCAGAATGGAAATTAAGTATGGTAGTAAATAATTAACTTATGATACATTATTTATCATTGGTACTGAATCAAAAGTAGTTGATCCACTTTGAATTGGATTTTTAATGGAGGTTTAACATTGTCCCAATCGAAATGTAATGCTCTTAACACACTGAGCAGTTTAAATGAGATTAGCGGTATATGGGGAATCTGCAACGTCCCCATATTCGGCTCATAGAGTAAAATATAAAAAGCATTATTCATCTATAGAATTATTTTTATTTCAGTCAGACAACTTACGTTTGTGATAGTCTGAAATGTGTATTGCAGCAGCAGAACATAGCTTGTGTTGTGTGTTGTGTGTATAGGCTCCGACGTCATCACTCCTCACAGATTTATTTTTCATGCAGAAATTTGAAGAGTGATGAGATAACATCTTAGACCCCCCCCTAGCCGGAGCCTGTAGGTGGATGCTGGGGTGGTGACGGGGCTGAAAGCCTGAGCGTAGTACTGGTGCAGGGCAGCGATGGCAATGACAGAGCAGACGGAGAGACTAGAAATCTTCCAACTAAAATAGAGTGCCAAATTGGGAGGAAGTGTTTGTCAGGTGACGAAGTGTAAAATCAGTGCAGCTCCAGTTGCCTGCCTGAACTAGCTCGCACGGCATTCATTTCCATCAAAATGTGGTCAATGAGTTAAATGCCTCTCTACAATCTCTACAACAAGATTTCTGCAATTAAAAGTCAAATGAACTCCTTTTGACTGTTTGAATTCTTCCCTTTCCTCCATTTATTTACTCATCCATCAGGGGTAGTTCACATCAATTTGATAAACAGTAGATGTGACAAGTTTAGCTAAAAGGCAAATTTTCATCCACAGTCCCTCAGCTTGTTAAAGTTCACAGCTACACTGAGTGAAAACCTTGGAGCTACTGTCCTGTCAAAATATCTGCACTGAGGTGCTAGGTATGCTAATTAATGCTAAGTAAGCCACAACAATTACACTGACTTATTGTCAGCAAGTTTTCTTAAATATGTGTAAAGCCTAGAGTCTGGAAAAATTACTGACACTTAGAAATCATCTATTACACTTTAAATGATTTTGCTGAGACATTTTTTAGTAAATTGTCACATAAAACTGTCATTGAATTATATGAACTGTGCATTTATATAACAAACAAATGAGCGAAATTTTCTCAACTGCCAAAAAAACAGCTTCATTAATACAAGGCTGTTAAAAAAGGCCTGAGGAGCGTGCAAGGTTGCTTTACTACTCTAAATCTCTGGTTCTCAACTGGTGGGTCGGTAACCAAAAGTGGGTTACGGAGCTGTTTTTGGGGTCGCAGGAGAAGAAAAAAGGCCAATATTATTTGCTGCGCTTTTATTTTGAAGAACATCGGTATTCTATGATGCAGTAGTAGTGTAGTTTATTCACACTCCATGTACGCACTGATTGGGTATCCCAGCTACAGTTACATTTACAATCTTGAAATTTGATGAGCCCTGCAGTAGTTGCATTTATGTTACACTTTTTTAGTTTATTTCTGTTCAAAAGAGGCTGTGAATTGAATGTAGAGGTATTATGTTCTTCAAATGCACTGCTGCCTGCTTGTCATTTTGGCTGACTATTATACTGATAGGTTTTGTGATGCACAGATTTTAATTAAATACAAAATCTGAGTGGTTAAAAGATTTGGGTCGCGATTCGTCATTAAGGAGGTGGTTGTGGGTCCTGAGGCTAGACCAGTTGTGAACCACTGATCTAAATACTATACATGCCACAGATCATTTATAAACCCATCACTGAATTACTGACATAAGGCTGTGCAGTTAGTGGGCTGTATAGTGCAGTAAAAATCCAACACTGATAATATTCTGGAGGATTTATCTGTTGCTTCGCTGTGTATGAGGGATGGCCAGGGTCGAAAACCAGATGGAAGTACAGGATAGTTGAAGCTGGTCTGGTTGGTCAGATAACAGCCACAGCTTTATGGTGAATAACATAAATGGCCCCAGATGGCTGTGGAGGTCTTGCCTTGTTAACTTTGATGTGCCCTCTGAAATAGCTCTATAAAACATGACTGAATGGCAAACGTCATTTTTAGGAGGCTATTAACTGAAGCTGTGGTTGGCCTAAAGTGACGACAGATGATTTAATACTATATAATAATAATACTTTGATTGATAAGCTAATCTGTTCTAATGGTCTTATTTTTTCATCTCTGTGAATGGATTTGCATTTTTTAGTTTGCAGTTAAATGCATTGGTAGGAGATCAAACATGAGACTTATAATGCTGTGCATCTTTAAATAGATGAATGACTCTTGAAGTGCTTGATTGTACCTGGTGAACAGGAAAATGAGAGATGAACTGTGTTGGATCGGGGGACCTCACAGCGTTGGCTAACTCCATGCAGCAGCCCAGAGCCTGCCAAGGCTCATCTGCATTCATCCACCACTTCTTACCCTGAGAAAGACAAACACGACACATTATCCTGCATACATAAACACTTGCTCGGAAGCATTTTCACTTTTTGTTTTGCCAGACATTTATATCCCCTTAAGATTTTGTAACTGCATAAGCTGAACACTCCCTCAGTCAGGAAAAAATGTTATGATATAAACTGAAAATGGGAGCCTTAACATTTGTATTTTTGCACAATGTTTATGTGTGTATACTTGATAACTAAGCCGTTCTTAGACTAAGATATTAATAAACAGGAAAGGTGACAAACTGACAGTGAGAGGGTTGTCGGCAGAGTCCAGTACGTCCTCCATGATACTGTTGGCGTACTCCAGCCGTTCCTGTAGCGAGCTCTTCTTCTTCAGTCCTGTCAGATTTACTAAGTGGATCTTTAACCAGTCCAGGCCTTTGGGACCAAGTTTCTTCCCCTCTGCAAACACAAGGATAGCTCGTGTGACATCACTTCCTAGGTGATTAAAGTAGGGAGGACAGGGGTAGGTACGTCCCCGGAAGTCCATGTTGTGAGGGAACCAGAAGATCTCATCCCGCAAGTGATTGGCTATAGAGAGTTTATACAGAGCATCCATACGCAGGCTGTGCATCTCACTGCACTTCTTTTTGGCTATAATCACTTCCCTCTTCATGTGGGCTTTCTCAGACGCAGTGTAAGCGGGGTCTTGGGGGTTGAAGTAGGGGATTTTGGGGGCCTCTGACAGAGGAGGAGGGATGTCCAGCTTTTCACTACCCCGATCATTGAAGATGGAGATTATTATATCAACCAAGGCTTGGTTAATCCTCCAGGCACAGTTGCCAACCTGGTTGAGAGAGTCGAGGACTGCATGGAGGTTCTGGCATTTCTCCAACAGCACCTCATGCTGTGTTGCCCCCTCCACTGAGCGCATGAGCTTGGTTGGTGTCAGCAGGTATGCTCCAAACTTGACAGAAGTCCAGGGCATGGGGGGGCACAGCATCGGCATCACATAGGAGTCAAAGGTCAACTTGGTCTCCATGGCCTCCTGCTGCATTTGAGTTAAGATGGGGTGGGGCTTGATGAAGCCAACCTGGGGGGTGAAACAACATAGGAGTCCAATTAGAAGCAGAAATCTTAAATGTTGAATACTGGAGCTCCCATACACAGATTATCTTGTTGAACCTCTTTTAGTTCTTACTTTAAAAATGTCAGGGGAGAAGACCTGGGTTGACGCTTTCCAGGCCTTGGTTTTGATATAAAAGAGTTACTGTGTTCTAGTTTTATCTCATGCCGAGAGCTTGTGTGTCTGGACAATACGAGCATCAAAAGAAACAATACAGAAAGCTGACAGAAAAATAAAAACACCTCAGTGTTGCTTGCATGAGTCAGACTTTCATGCTGTGCTGTAAAATCATTAGGATGCTCCCCTGATGGGATACCTCCAAAGAGGAGGGGGAGAATAAGGGAAAGTAAAGCAGAGGGGGAAAGAGAGTTATATAAAGAAAAACACAAGGACAGAATTGTGCAACAGTTTGCCTTATTGCAATCATGCATCAGGTCCAAAAATCCACAATGCCCTGCGTCTCTTTCTGCCTCTCACCCCTGACACGGTCGGCTCACCCTCCTGCAGGGTCCCACAGCAGTAAAGCAGTGAGCCAATTAAAGGGACACTAAAAAAAGGGATTAGCCTGGAACCTATTCATCTTACTCGACTGTTCCCTCTGCCAATTCACACAAGGGGCTTTATAATTCACACTCTTTGGGGCTTCAGACTGAATAGGCGGCTGCACAAGAGCACCAGGTAATAGGCTTTAGAGTGACAGACAGTCTACTTGTACAGAGTGAAGGTCAACTTTTTTCAGGTGTTTCCTTTGTTTCTGCTCCACTGTGGTTCTTTCTTTATAATGTAAAAGTCCTCAACTACTTTGAACTTTTAATCAGATTAATTGTATGTATTGAACGTAAGTCACACAGAGATCTCTTCAGGTGTAATCCTTGACCATGTGTCCAAATAAATCTCTATTGAAAGGCTATTTTTTTTGTTCTGGGTAAAAGCCGCTATGGCAAGACCACTATGTTATTATCGCTGCCTACTTTAGAGTATCCAACTCCTTTACAATCCCTGTTGAACAGACAAAGTGAGCTCTTTGAAGGCTTGTGTATACTCTACCTGCCGTGTGCTCCGGAAGGTGTACATGTGGTACAGAATGGGGATAAGCTTCCTGTCGTTAGCCGAGTTCAGGATGTCGCTATGTATTTTCAGGTTCTTGACCATCATATCCACCAGGTAAGTGCCCAGCTCCAGAGTTACTATGTATGGCCAATGGGCCTCTTCGCCCTGTAGCGTGGGTCCTGATCTGTGCTCCAATTCAAGCTTGCACCACTGCTCCCTGGAGAGGACCTCATAAGCCTGAAGGGAGAAGAAAGGAAGTGGGTTGAAAGTCAGGATAGAACATGGTTTTAGTAATATCTCTCAAAGCACAGACATTTTTAATCAGTACAAATTACAATAAGATAGAATGTTGGAAATCAGACTTAAATAATTAGTTGAACAGGCACTGTCTCTGTGATCTTTAAAATCAATCAATCAAGCTTAAATGTTTCAAGAAACACAATAAATTCTGCAAAATGACAAATTGCCAGACAAGAACCTAGAGCTAGGGAACCTTTAAAGGGGGGAACTCTTTAACTGTGTGAAATGAGATTCATGAGTGTAAAGCATACTGCTACTGTACTCTGAGAGAGTAAAGACCATCCATGCCTCACTATTACTGGATGCCAGCAGAACGGTACCTACCAGAGGGAACAGTGCCAACTCTAAAGTTTGGTGGAGGTGCTATAACAGTCTGAGGCTGTTTAAGAAGATACTATAGTCAAGCAGACTCTTTACTGTTCCTGCATGACTGTGCCCATGTGCACACAGTGAGGTCTATTAAGACATGGTTTGACAATCTTTGTAGGGAGGAATGTGATTGGCCTGCACAGAGCGCTGACCTAAACCTCATTCAACACCATCGGGAGGAATACAGCGCTGATTGCAAGGCACATCTTCTCGCCTAATATCAGTGCCTGTCATCACAATGATCACCGGGAACAGCGGCGGCTGTTAAAGCTGCAAAAGGGGGATACAAGTCTATATAAAGGCCGGTGGTTTTACAAGGGGATGTCTGACAAGCTGATAAAGAAGTGATGGTCAGAAGCATGTATGTATACGTCTCTACATTTCATTATCAATTCGCTACCACATGGAACTGCACAAATGAATAATATCAAAGACCTCAGAGTCATACATCTGAGTCATTCAGTCTGATTTCTAGGACACCAAACCAAAGTGGCGCTTAGCAATAAAATAAATCCAACAACACTTTGTGACAAAAACAGAGAATATCAGCTCAACAACTACAGCTGTTTTAAAATATTTGATTTTGTTAATCAGAAGTAAGAGCCATGTATAAGTTTTCACGTTACTAGAGCTTCATCAATTAAGCAATATCACATGAGAGGGATGTTGTACAGAGTATCATCACAGCTGTAATTCGGTGAAGTTAAGCAGCAAAAAGTAGTAAAAAGCAACAATCAGCAACAGATTACTTTTTGCTCAACCAATTCAACTAGTTCCACAACTTAAACTGGACTTCTGTTGCCAAGCAACCCAAACATTCTCCTGCACTGCGTCTACAGGTTACAACAGATCGGGCTGTTTTTTATCATGCACACTTGTATCATGTATCACATCTGTATGTTTTAATTAATCATCCAACCATTGAAATAAGAGTCTGCTGTGTGATTCAGAGGTGCCAGCTTGATTAATGTTCTCTGTAATCCATAGAAGCAATAATATTTGAAATTGGCGACATAGCTGTGGAGAAAGTTGTACAAACAGCTTGTGGTTTCGCCCATTCTACATTCTTACAATGCCCAGCATGCATTGCGCCCCTCCCTCTGAAAGGAACGGCCCAGCGAGAGACGCTGGAGTGAAATACTACCAAAATACATCAAGAATACACCTTAGGTCTTGAAAACCTTCAGGTCTGCAGTCTACATTTCAAACCTGACCATTTTGAACGAGACATGACATCAGAGGTGGGCGTCCTAGATTGAGGAAGTGTGTTAGCTAGCTCCCTAGCCTCCGCCAGATGATACAGTCTGGCGGAGGTTTTCCAGAGCCTATTGGAGAAGCAGATAGCGTCCTACAAATGCATTTCTTCTCTACCATAATAGCATTAGCTCCTCATGATAGCATGATAGGACTGAGGTTGGAAATTGGCGAACTGGCCTGGCTGAGGCGGAATGATACACAAGTGAAAAGTCCCAGTGATCTTGTTCTCTATATCAGCACTCATGGAACGCCTCTTATCCAATAAGATTACTTGGTCGGAACTAACTGTTATGTTTATAATCAACAACAATATAATTCATATTGCTTATTTTAGAGGCTATGCAGTGATACAGTGCAGTGCTATACATTTAGAATGTCAACAGCTTTTTAATTATAAAAGGTATCAACAAACATAAAAACAATGTGCTCATAGGTTTCTGTTAAACTTAATACATTCTGTTATGTAGTGCATACGCAAAAGTTTTCCACTCACTTTTTGATGTGACAGATTTCTACTTATTGCATACAAAAGAAATAAAAGCATAACATAGCACACATAGGAAAACCTACGCAGCATGATGATTTCTCTACCTTGCTATCTTTGGCCAGCAGGTCGGTGTAAGCGTTGTAAATGTTGCCCAACTTTTCCACTTTCTGATTCCGGATCTTCTGTCGCACAGAGTACTTGGTGTAGACCCTGTTGCCCAGATCTCCGGCTAAAATCTTCACTGACTCCCCACTGGGAGGCATGTTGGCAACGCTCTGGACAACAGAAAGACAGAGCCACAAAGAAAAGTAAACGTTAATTACAACTCTGTAACAAAACAGCAGAGCTCTTGGCAGGCCTGCTTCAGTTTAATAAAAATGCAATCCTTCACTCAGAGGGGAAATCAAAGTGAGAATGGTCTCTTCAGAGTTCACATCACATCCTGTGTGTTTGTCTATTGGAAGCATAAAGTGTCTGATCAAAGCATGCTCTCCTCTCCTGATTCTTTTGCAGCTGTTGTCATTGTCAGCTACTTGACTTGTGCTTTGTGGTTTCCCAGATTGTTTGGGTCGTCTTGGACAACAACAGAATACTAAGGAGCATGACAGTGACATCACTACACATGTTTTATAATGTTTTAGTCAAGTAAAGCTGTCGTCAATCAAACTTATTTGACTCAAACACTAACAAGTCTTTGTTGAATCCTAATCTTCCAGCATTTCATTGAGCAGTTTGTTTTACCTGTATCATGATGTCAACATACTCCCTATCCTCCAGCAGACAGAGGAAGGGATAAAGGTTAAGCCTGAAGTTCCTGGTGTTGGTGTTAGCAAGGATCATCTTGCTCTCTTTTAGCGCCTGGAGGAGGATCTTCTGCCACTGTTCCTGCTGCTTCGCCAGCAGCTCCCTCTGAAAGGACAACACATTGGAGTTACTGGAAGTGATCCATATCATGACAGTGCCTTCCAGCAAGAAAAACTTGAAGAATGAGTCAAATAAAATGGAAGAATCCTGCAGAAATCATTCTTTATCATATGCTACATGAACCAAATAGAAAGTCATTATAGTTTGTGAAGCTGTAGATGGGGCCAGCTCTCACTGGACATATGTAATGTGCAACATGATCCTGCATTCCATTTGATGGTTAGGCGTGTTTGGCTCAGGGAGAAAATAAGAGTATCCTTCTGAGAGGAACACAACTGGGCCATGGACTTATTATTTTGGACTAAAACAGGAAGGAAAAACCTATTTTTCTTTTCAGAGTCACGGCCCATTAAGCAGTTAGGATGCATTCTGTACATACTTTGCACGACTGTATTTGTTAGTGTTCACTCTCCAGTTGAAGAGTTTTACTTAGTCTGACTGAAGCAGAGACACAGTCTAGATGTTGGATGGAGAGGTGACTCTGCAGTCTCTCCAGAGGCCTCCATTACAATACATTATTATTCTGCCCTGTCTGTCTGTAAATGCTTCCTGACCACCAGGGACTCTCAGCCTGCTCGCTTCCCACGTAGCCCATCTGCAGAGGCAGACGAGCCAGGCTGGACTGTAAATGCCAGAGTTGGAAAGAAGGCACGCCACAGGAATATGTTTCCTCCTCTGACTTGTGAGGCCTAAATGCATATCATTTTAAAGTTTCAGCAGAAAAAAAAGAGGAACTTTACTCATAGGGTGATGCTTACCTTAAGACTGCATTTAAAAGTACTTTAAATGTTAATACATTTATCAGTTCAGATACAATTACACTTAACAAACCAGGGTACTGCCAAGATAATATGCACCTTCTACTGCTGCATTGTTGCATCTTACAATAGGAGCCAGCTTTTTTGAAAGTTTGCAGTTTTATGAGACAATATTATGGCACAACAGGGTGATGTTCTTCCAGCACAAAGGCTGTTTTGTCCAAGAAGAAGCAAAAAGGTTTCGAGGAAATGTGGTGTTTTTTTATTTAAAACATTCCATCATCTAATCTACCTTGCAGACAAGGGTTACCAATTATTTCAAGCAGTCTGTTAATCAATCCAACAATGTGATAGCATGTGTTGCACCTGTAGTATTAAAGGATTTCAGGTGCTGTATAGCTTTTTAAACACAGAAACGCCCTCTTATACCTCTTTCCCACTGAAATTAGCGCCTTGACGCAGGTTTTTCAGACCCAGGAAGACCCGCTAATAAATGTCGATTGTCTCTTTTCCCATTGCCAGTGGAGTATACTCCTTTCGGCCTCCTTTTCTGCTGCATTAACGTCACAAAGCACCGGAAACAGGGTTAGTAAACAGTGATGTTATGGTGGTTAGGTCTTTACTTTATCTATTACTATTATGTTCGAGGGCTGCTCGGACGGAGACGGGCGGAATTTGTAGCTGAGATGACAAGGAGGCGTGTCATAGCATCGCGCCGGAAAAGTGGCAGAGATTAGCGTGTCAACCCAGGTTTTGTGTTCCCATCATTGCCGATTGGAGCCAAGGCGATAATTACCCGGGTCTACTGCAGAGTCATCTGACCCAGGTCTGAATGCCGATTGTAACCTTTCCCACTAAGCAAAAATGCCGGATGTTAGCAGGTTTTTTGACAATGGGGAAAAGGGCTTTATAAACAACTTGGGAACATTCTATTTTTGAAATAAAACATCACAGTTAGTGGCCCCATCTAGCAGTCCTGTGTATTGCAACTGCAATTGACTGCAATTAAGATTAAGAGATGTAACAACGTGGTTTCTTTACCATTTTGGCCATGTTTTCAGTAACAGGTTTGAGCCCCTCCACAGAGTTGATGGTGACAGTGCAGGCCTGCTCCGTATTGAGCTGACGTTTGAATCGCTCCTGAAGCTCCTCCCGAGTGAAGTCCAGTTTGGGATAGTGGTGGTCTTCCCTCTAAAACACACACACACACACACACGCCAGAGAGAAAGAGACAGAAAATCATGACAACATCCTACTAAAAGTCATATGGAGGTTTGCTTGCTCTGTGCTTAACCTCTCAAGACATCAAGATGAACGGACATTGGCTTTCATTTTAAACTGTTTTTACTGATTTAGATTTTTGGATGTTGCTAGTACCCAACCTGGGTATAAGCTCTGCGTGAGAGGATCAACTCAGGGAAGAAGTAAAGACAATCTTTTCAGACCAGTGAGCAGAGGCCAAGGCAGAGTTTCAACCTCACAAATGTTGGCTCAGTATTATAGACAGCAAACTTAGAGTTCCTTTTTCTCAGCATCATAATTTTCAAGACTTAAATTAAGATTTGAAGCAGGTAAGTGGACCCGCAATGCTTATCAGTTTTAAACCCCTAGATGACTCACAAGCTGTCAAAACACTATGCTAACAGATGCCAAATACACGGCTCCCTACATCCCCCATATCCAAGTGTTTTGCACTGACAAGGTGACCAAACAAGCAACAGACGTCTCAGACATCTGCAAATTGCTAAAGAGACAGAATGTGCTTTAAAAGTTCATTATTTACATAGATAGGGACCTTGCCAAGGTCATTAAACCCCAGGAAGGTATCTGTTCACATTGTAGAAAGCTTGTAGGTATGAGTGAATGAAGCACAGTGGTAAGAACATTTATTAGCTCACAGAGAAGCAGACAAGATAGTCTGTAAATCAGGCCTCAGAGAGATGTAGCATGGACAGCAGCCAGAGCAAAGCTTAGGGTAGTGTGGCACATAAAATGCTCCACAGAGAGCTCTTGTACAATATTACAGCTTAAGAACAATAAATGAGCAAATAAGCTAACACCTCACGATCAGTCGAGCAGGTTTAAATCGGTAGATAGCAGGTGTAAAATGTGTGAAAAGGACTATGCTGCAGTATTGTTGCAGTAAAGATGTGTGCCGTTATTTGAATCTGTAGTAATGTCTTACGTTCTTGCTTTCCCAGGGTAGGTCGACAAGATCTAAGCAGAAGACTGCAGAGTCTATTAAGTACTTTTAGTATTGCCAGATTGTTAAAATGGGAACCCACATTGGAAAGTTTCCAAAATAAAAGGACAGAATACCACAAAATCTCAGATGATTATTTGAAACTAGATCAAACTGCATTTTGTACGAGCCTCAACTTCATCAAAATTCCATCTCACACCAACAAACAATATTCTAATTAGATTGTGTGTCTGCGGCTAACACTGATTCCAATCCTCCAGAGACTATCCCGTCTGCTCCTCCATTATCTAGTGGACCAGTTATTTGGACAGCCTTTCAGTCGTTAAATCAACCTACCAAAAAAGTCACGCTCACAGTCAGATAAACAACCGGATAGTAAGTCGACCGTACACATGTAATCAGTGGCAATGGTAATGGAGCAAACACAATTGACTTGCTTCTTATTTCACCAAGTGGCATAATTTCACATCCACTCTACAGCTAAATATATATGACCCTCTGACTGCCACCATCCTACATACAGGATGACAATAAGATAAAGGAGACCAGAAATATGTCACTCAGATGACGGGAATATGGCGGAATGATTGAGGCTAAAAATACTGCAATTGTACATGAAGCTGTTAATGAATCGTGTGAGAATCGAGGGGGGTGGGGGGGAGTGGGAAAAGGGAGGAGAGGTGAGAGGTGGAGAGGAAAGGAAAGCGGAGGGCCCATTAGAAAGCAGAGTTGGCTCACTATAAATAGGCCAGTGCCTGTCTGGCTGTGAAGGGGTGACAATCAAATCTTTCGTAGTCACGCTGGAGCCTCCTGACAGCTTACCCAGTTCCCTGGTGTTTTGACTCTCAGAACTCACACATGACTTAGGTCTGGAGAAAATAACTCTTCTGGAGCTATTTAAAGTCAAGCATCCTCACTCTTTAATGCAATGCCCATGTACATTCTAAATGTACTTGTTTCAATATAGCCTTTAAGCATTGCTTTTAGATTGAAAATATGTTATCTATGAAATGCATTCAATGGAAAGGATGCTCATTTCAAGCTTATTTAAACTAACACAAAGTGGGGTATAAAATTACTGATTACAACAAACATCTGCCACCCCAAAATTAGCAGATAGTATGACTTACATGCACTTTACATCCACCTATGCTAAAAAAACATGTATCTCTAAAAACTTAAAGTTAACTTTGGGGCACCCCAAGGCTTACTGCCAGGTCCTTTAATATTTCTATGATGACTATAAATAAAAAATTGTCATGTAATTCTCATTCCAATTTACAATGATGATAGTCCAATATATACACCGATCAGCCATAACATTATGACCACCTGCCTAATACAGTGTAGGTCCACCCCTTTTGCCGCTAAAACAGCCCTGACCCGTCGAGGCATGGACTCCACTAGACCTCTGAAGGTGTGCTGAGGTATCTGGTACCAAGACATTAGCAGCAGGGCGGAACTGCACCATGTGTGTGTATTTGAAGCATGCTCTGTTTGTTTACACCTTGTGCACATTTTGCTTCCACACAGCCAGAACGCTATGTAAAAACACACAATGGGGATGGTGGAGCTTCATTATGGCACTGAGGTGGAAACGCAGTGTAAAAAGGGATAATTAACACCCACATGGATGGCAGGCCCCAAGGTTACCCAGCAAAACACTGCCCAAAGCATCACACTGTCTCCCCCAGCTTGCCTTTATCCCATAGTGCATCTTGGCGCCATGTCTTCCCCAGGTAAGCGATGCACATGCACTTGGCCATCGACATGATATAAAAGAAAACGTGATTCATCAGACCAGGCAACTTCTTCAATTGCTCCATGGTCCAGTCCTGATGCTCACATGCACATTGTAGGGGCAATTTGGCCCTTGTCACAGTCGCTGACATCCTTACGCTTGCCCATTTTTCTTGCTTCCAACACATCAACTTTGAGTTTCACTTGCTGCCTAACATATCCCACCCACTGACAGAGGCCATTGTAACGAGCAATATTCATTAAAAAAAAAAACATACTAAAATATAATTGAAAGATTTGTATTAATATTATCAATTTAGGCAACCCAATACTGATAATTGAATATGATGCAATTCTTTTAGCGTTTTTAAGCCTATGCTATACAGGTGAAAGCTAGCTTGTAATACCTGTGTGTAGTAGTCCTTAACCAGTGGTGAGTAGCTCTCGCTTGTAGTCTCGTTGAGGCTGGGCTGATAGTCTGGCCGGACAATGTGAATTGCGTTCAGCACCATGTCTCTCTCATCTTGGCGAAACACACACTGGCTGAAAATGTCGTCCACAGATAGGCCATCCTCCTCCATATGGCTCAGGCACCTGGATATAAAGGGACACACAGTGTACAAGGTGTTTTAGTAATGTTTTATCTGTGGGGTCTTTGTGGGGATATTCATCAGGACTACAGATTCAACAATTGCTTTGCAAGGTTTTGAGATTTCTGGCCTCTAACTGATTATTATTGGAGTTTATTTAGGATAATACACTTTATACAGTCACTCGTAATAACTGATATAAGCTCTATGAGTTAGTATTGCCAATAACAGGAAATGATTGGCATCTTACTTGCACCCACATACTTACTGCACATGCCCTGGGTCTTCCACAAGTAAATGCCAGCAAGCTAGCCACACAAGAGTGCCAGAGAGAGGTTGTTAGATACAGTAAGTGATGACATCGATCTGCTGCACTCTTCCCCATATCCCTGTACCTTTGACTCGTCCCCCACCAGCTGTCAGCTGATTCTAACCTACATTAGAATCTGCTGTCGAGAGTAACCACAATACTTTCCCCCTAATCAGGTTAGCGCAGTGTTCAGATTTAGCAGAAAGCTAGCCAGAAAAAACAGCACATTGGTTGAGACGGGAAGTAGATTTTCCTTTATGGGAGAGATTATGGATGTTATGACGGAACAGACTTTGGAGTCTGATCACAAGTTCAGAATTCAAAACCCTCTGACCTGCCTGTTGATGTGGAAATATCTGGGCTTCTGATTAATTCATCTTTAAAAAAAAAACTCCCCTGTCTGTGGGATCATTGTATATGTCCCCCTTGCTCTGACTGACAGTTACAGAATATTAATTCAAGCATTTGCATTGACAGCCCTTTCTGCCAGACACAAAGTATGAGTTTGATCCAAAGGCAGATGAGCACTGGCGACATCAGTGAAATCTTTATTTAAATAGAATCTCCTAGAGAAATCCGAGAGAGAGCACAGTCTCCATGAGTGGACTGCACAATACAGATAATGCCAATGTGTGACCAGCCCCTGGAATACAAATGAGGTGTTATAACGTGATTATTCCATAACTCAATTAAATACATGATACCTCAATAGGCCTGTGAATAAACATTTTTGGCCTAGCTGATCTTTTTTGTTCTGTGATAAGTGAGATTATGGGGCTTAAGTAATACACTTTGTTCAAATGCTAAAAGCACTAAATACATCAATTAATTGTAATGGTGATATGTGGCAACAGAAAATAATAAACTTCGTAATTAGCACATCGGCTATAAGGGCAGCAATGAGCAATTGATAATAGTCGGTTAAGTCACGTGTGTTTTTCATGCTGTGCGCAGACATAACATTGTTTTCCAGAGCTGAGTTTGCTGAGGGGTGAGCCATCTCGCATCCTTACTATTTCTGCTGTGAGTTGCGCATGCAAAACAGCGCTCGGGAAGCGACCATAGACTGTATAAAAAGATGAACGACATGACAGCTCCCTAAAAGTGAAGCCAAAACATCTCTATTGCCCCCTGCTGACTGGCTGCAGTATAGGTCATAAAGCTCGCCTCCTCCATGTTATCCGATGATCGGACATGAGTCAAACTATAAAATCAAAATACACGGCAAATAAATGTTTTTCAAACATGCTTTCTGTCATTATAGTTAGTTCTTATCATGCTGATTTACGTCCAAGTGTTCATTTTCCAAGTTTAAAAGTTTAGTTTTAAAAAGTAATTTAAAGCTGTCAAAAGGATGATTGACAGTTACAGATTAGCAGCGTAGAGGAGGATCGGCGAGAGGAAACGTAACTAAAACAATCACTAAAGTCATTGAAGTTTCCGCATCTATGAACGTTAACATCAGACCAACACAAAGAAGCTGTTCTGATGTTAAATACACCAGCGTGCTCTGTACTCTGGCTCCAAATGACATCACCAATGCAAGATGGCAGCTCCTATCACAGGGGCTGTTTGGCTTCAATGTCGTGCAATGACAGCAGGTGGAGATGCGTGGCCCATCTATATTTACAGTCACTGAAGTAACAGGTAAACAACAAAGCAAAATGGCGGAAGCTGATGCAACACCATCGTGTACTTAAACTTCAAATGTGTGGGAGCATTTTACCCTCAGAAAAGGGTTCCCTGCAAGATCTGTAAAGCGGACTTTGCATCACGGGAGCACGTGAAATGAATGCATGTTGGACTTTTTTTTAATCAGCATTTGTCTGTCCTTTGTTTTAAATGGACAAATACATGATATTGGATTATTTATTGATCTTTTGTATCAGTCGTAGCCAAGTCAGCAAAGTTTATTAAAAGACATATTTTTGATGAAGAACTCATATTTGTTGTCTTTATTGTTAGTTAGCACATGCTTGAAATAACCTCATAGTAAATTTAAAAGCTGATAGCTAAACAAACCATTATAGTAACTGTGCAATTCATTATCTGATTAGTTGAATAACTGTTTAAATGATCGATGACTAGTTGACTATGAAAGTAGTCGTTTGTTGCAGTCCTATTGGCTGTGGAATGTCTGAATGTTATCCCAGTACTGTTTTTATTTCATTCCATGTATATGACTCACAGTATACACTATGCACTATGTCTAGTTGGTCAATGCACATTTCAGGGTATGGAGCCTTTACCCAACAGAGATAGAGGAGCCTGAATACCATGTTTGGATGTACTGCTCTCTAGAGGAGAAGAACAGAACTGCACAACCAAGCCCTGAAAAGGACGTGAGGAAAACCCATTTGTCATCGAGCACAGAGGATGAGAGCGCTCTGCTTCACCCTGCACACCTTTTCCTCAAGACAATTATAAATAACAACACCCTAATTACCATCTGGAGGAAACCGTGGCTCAGCGACTTCCACCGACTTAATCTAATCAGAAGTGAGCCAGGGTTCTGCACAATAATTAATCCAATGAGGAAAACACTGTATTACAATAATCTGTCGTGTTTCTACAGTTTAAACGTATGTTTGGAAATATTTCTACAGAAAGCCAAAGAGGTCAAATATTTTAGTATTTTCACTCATGCCTCGGAGTCTCTAGTGATGCAATGTGCAATTTGGTCTGAGTACATGAGGGAGCCCTGAACAAAGAGAGGATTAGTCTGGGTGCTGGCAGTGTGGTCCAGAGGAACAAAGAGAGCAGAGAGGTTGAAAGATAGAGCATAATCAGCCTGCTGACTGCTCTGCTGCACCCTAGGGAGCAAAGAGCTCTGGAGGACACAGCACTTACAAAAGGGAAAACTTGAAGGGATAAGTGTGTGCGTGACTCAGCTTGCGTATGTGTGCGAGAGAGAGAGAGAGAGTCAGAGGAGAAGGGGAACAGATTGGTACAGTGAGGGCGAGGATGCTGCGAGGGAAACTTCAGAGGCAACTGTGATTAAAGGAAAGGAAAGGCCATCATAAAGGGGGAGAAAACACAGTGAAGAGAAGGACGTGTAGACAACAAACAATTCAGTAAATGATGATGGTGCGGAAGGTAAGAGAGAGGAGAGGCTGCTCGGTCAGAGACTGAGCAGGAGTGTACCACTTTAGAACAATGTCGTATCAGCATCAGCTTACAGTGATCGATGGACCAACCTGATACCTACCACCAACCCTACTGCCCTGCAACCTGTCCTGCTATTGGACTGTGCTGTACAGTGTGATGTGTGTGGTTTGTGCAAAAGCACTCAACGGGACTCGAGCTGATGAAGCTCCCAAAGAAGTGATCTATTTTGGGCGATGACATATTATTTTTCTATTATTTAAAGCATCTGGTCGTAGAGGGCTATTTTGCATTGGCGTGATTAGATGTAGCTTAGTTCACAAGAGGCCTTATTCAAAGCATAAAACTAAAAACATTCCCCCTCCCAAAAAAGTTGCCATGATAACAGAGTTTACACAAGATGTGCTCATCGTCACAGCTGAGACAATGTGCCAAATGAACAGTAAACATTACAGCAAAACCAACACTGGATGTTTGAGCGCGTACAAATATGATTACTTGAGAGTTAAACATTCTCTGTCAGTCTTTGACTGACATGTATCTGTAGTTTTTCACGCTATAATGACTCAGATTAAAGTTTGAGCCCTCAGAAAAAAACTGAAAATTCAGTGAGAGCTGCACCGTCTGGGCTGCGGGCCAGCTGATTGTATCGGCTGCCATCAAACAAACACACACACTGTGACACATGCAGTCTTCTGTGGAAACTGTGAGCTGTGCACAATAGGTGTAAAGTGTACAGGTTGAATCTCATGTCAAGTGTGGGGCTGAAACAGTCAGAGACATTACTACTCAATTATACATACTTAACAATGATTCATGAGGTTGTAAAAAGTTGTAAAAACTTGCTGGCTTGTCTGAGCAAAACCAAATTAAGTTCACAATGCACGTTAGTGGAGTTCTGCTATCAGGTAACATCCTGATTAGTTTAAGCCAACGCCATTAAGTCTGCCTCAGCGTGTTGTCACAATTTTAAGTGGTCTTGTGCTACCATTACTTATACAGAAAACTCCCCCAATTCACAAACCATGTGATGCAGGGTTGCCATGGTAACAATATTAGCGACAGGGGAATGGAACAGCAAATGAGGTGCAAAGTGTTAGGAACACTTGTGTCTGTACGCTCAGCGCAGGAGAAACACTGAACACTAACACGGTTTTCGTATTCAAACTAAAGCATGCCTAAATTTGCAGTTTAAAAGACAGCTTGGTTTCTACAAACAGTCTGGTCAGGATGCAGCCACAACAGCAAAAGGAACATGACAATGGGGATCAGATTGTTGCAGCAACAAAAGTAAATTGATTCAGCATGAAAGGAGAAACCAAAGCCCTAAAACAAGCAAAAAAACAAACAAACAAAAAGTCTACAAAGGAAAATGACAGTGGACCTGATTGATTTAAGTTGCACTTCGACTGTTAAATTCCTAAAAGGGACTGTTCAGGTTAAGCTGCTGCTGAGTCCCCGAGCAGCAGCTTAGTGTTGGTCATATGTTAGTCATGTGACCAGTGTTGGTCGGACACCTGACCAACTACTAACACTGCTAACCTGCAACACTCGGGTAAATCAGCAATAACCCAACAATGAAAAACAGGAGGCAGGGATTAAGAATTATATAACTAAAAAAAGCATCATTGCCACCAAAGCAAAGGCATCATGAGTTTACAGTCTAGCCTTTTTAGGCTATCCTACTGCTGCGGTGATTTAATGGCATTGGGTCCCAATGCGCAGACTGTATAAAATTCCACACAATATATTATGTTATGTATTTGTTTTACATTCAACATATAGAAATGTTAGAAAGTGATTAAGTCTAGGGTTTTTATTGGTATTCAAGCATATATTCTGATATTATATCAATATATCCATTATCTACTGTATATTCTATGAGGTTTGCCGGGGCCTGCAGCCAATCCCAGCTGACATTTTACAAGTGCACCCTCCACAGGTTGCCAGTCAATCTGGGCTGACACATAGAGACAGAAAACTATTCATACCAATTAACCTAACGAGCACGTCTTTGGACTGTGGGAGGAAGCTGGATTTCCTGGAGAAAACCCAAGCAGGCGCAGGGAGAACACGCATCTTTGAACTGAGAACCTTCTCGCTGTTAGGCAACAGTTCAAACCATTGCACCACTGTACTGCCAATACATCAATACATAGAAGAAATATCAATATTTGATGAATTCACAATGTGCAGCTAGAAGCATTTGGACTAACTTCTCTTCATCTCCTTTCAGACCCAGTATAACGAACTGTTAGTATCCCAGATAACTGTACTGGGTTACATTGTAATGCTCTATGTGTCAATTTAAGAAGTATTAAATAGACTGCAGTAGGAAAACAGCTGCTTGACATTATAAAACACAACAGAAGCAAATGCAACTTTTGTTTTGAAAATAAGTTGACTACCAGATTCTTGGAGACACACTTTGCTACTTCTGAAACTGGCAGGATGTGCTAAAGCATGGTCATAGCATGACCCCTGCTGGTAAGTCACTGTATTACCACTGCCCGCCTTTCAAACTCAATTTTCTGTCACACTGCCTTACAGTAAAAGTAACTTTGTTTAACACCAAATGATACGAAGCAAATGTTTAATTTCTTAAATATGTATCAATTTTGCAAAAAAAATAAAATGATACATAGCAGGAATATGTGCTATGTGGAAAATAGAACCTCACACAGTAACCAAACTGGTGATCCCTGCAAAAACAGAACAGGACAAAAAGTTTTTCTCTTATTTATAGTGAGCAATCAAAAAATGTTTTTATTTACAGGTTTTGAGAGTTGAATTGGAGTTTTCATTGTTTGGAAGTTGAAATATCTACATTATATTTCTATTCTTCTAATGGCGAATACAGTATCGTGGTGGATTTCACGCAGGCCAACCCTAACCCCACTTTTCGCAGCTTGCTAACCTCGTCAACCCATTGTGCCTTTTTTCGTCCCCCGAGTCAAATTCCTCGGGTTAGGTTTAGGGTGAGAAAAGATTCACATATTCATATATTGCTTCGATCTCCTGCTCAGAATACTGTTATAATGTGTTCCACGTTTTGCTAAACATACTGTATATCTAGGGAATCTGCAAATTATTTCCATTTTACTGCTTCTCCATTTGTCTGCAACATAAAAGATAATGGGTAGTAAAATATGTAGAGACATCTGGACATTTTGCAAAGTTTGACACAACACATTTAATAACCAAGTAGATAAAGTCTCAACAGCTAACGTTAGCATTAAACCATAACACCGGGAACACACCGGACGCCGAAGCGCCGCGAATAGCCGCGGAGCGGAGCCCGTTTCGGCGCCCATGTTAACCGATTGTGTCGTTCACACCAGACGCGCCGTGGCGCGCACCTCCGCGAGCGATCGCGTCAGTCCTGGCAGGAAGTCACACATGAAAAAACGAGAGAATCCGGTCAATTTTCAAAATTTAAACAATTTTCAAAATAAAACACCGCGATTGACAAATGCGATGTTATATTTGTGTGCTTTTATATATTTGTCAGTATCTAAACAGAGCGCTAGAGAGATGAAGATACACACAGACACAGACACACACACACACACACACACAGACACAAACACACAGACATAGACACAGACACAGACACACAGGCACAGACACACAGGCACACACACGAAAGAGAGAGACACAAAGTGGACTGGCTATAGGGGGTGCGGGCGGGGTGTCAAAACACACACGCAAACAGAGAGAGAGAGCATGATGAAAACATGAAAACAGCTCCAAATGTGAGTAAACGACAGCTGAGGAGCAGAGGCGCTTGTCGACCGGCGCGGAGAAATGCGCGTCTGGTGTGAATGGAAGTGCTCTGGCTCGCACGCAATTTTCGTTGCGCGGCGCTTCGCAGCGCTTCTTTACCGCAACTTTATTTATAAAGCACTTTAAAACAACACAGTTGGCCAAAGTGCTGTACACCCACATAAAAACATAAAAAGTAATTAAAACAAAATAAAAACAATTAAAAACAGTTAAAAGAATAGAAGACAATAAAGCCAGCATCTCAAATTGAGTTAAAAGCCAAAGAGAAAAAATGTGTTTTTAGAGAGGATTTAAAAACAGGAAGTGAGCACATTAAACAAAAGCTGCTGATCAATCAGGAAGCTGAGAAATTATAACAATTTTATCAAAATCCCATTTTTTTTTACAGTTTGGAAACCTACACCAATATGTATATTTGAGCTTCCCACCATGAGCATGACGTATAAAAGGAAAATGGCCGTCGTGGAAGCTCCTCCCCCTTTTCAATTCTCCAGAATATTTAAAAAATGCTTTGGAATGTCACCAACTGATGTAATGCACAGTGCTTTGATCCTTTTACGCTTTGATTAAGAATGTTTTGTGACATCACCACTCCATTAAAAAAGCTATTAAAGACACAAGAGTTCAGGAGTCAAGTAGGATCTTCAACAGAGACAACACTCTACACACAGTCGATCACAGACAACCAGAGTCTATCACAGACATTTTAGTTAAGCACAGGCAACCAGAGTCTACTGCAGTCAACTAAAGAGATGATACCAACACCAAATTCAGGAATGGAGGCTGGATGTGCTGCTCCTCAGAGCAATTCAAATCCTCCTGCTGAGGTCTGCCACCTGCAAGAATCCCGTCATAGTGCTCGCACTGTGACTGGAAACCTACAGGAGCAGATGGACTTGGATTACATGGCATGGGAAGAGGAAAGGCTCAAGCTGTGCCACAAGATCCACAATGGACGCTACAGGGTGAACAGGCTGGAGGGGCTCATTGACCTCAGGGAAAATGAGTTTAAAGGCGAACTTAAGAGGAGCCTCGAGACCGTTTCAAAACAACAGTCCGAGATCTCCCGCCTCCAGACCAGCCTGAAGTTCAAGGAGGAGCAGATGGAGGCCGCCCAGCGCCAGAGCCAGGAACAGCTGGAGAAGATGGCGGCTCTTCTGGAAGCAGAGAAGCAGCAAGTCTCTGAGCTCAAAGACCAGATGTTTAAGGCATCTTTGGAGAGCCAGAGGACTGCTTCTCTGCAGAAGGAGAGCCAGGTGAAGTTGGACCACCTGAAGCAGCAGCTTCTGCAGAGGGACAACGTGATCCTGGACCTCAGGAAGGAGAAGGAGGCCGTCTCCCAGAGGCTAATAGAGACCTCAGCCCTGCTTAGGAGGAAGGAGAATGAAGTCCTCCAAGGTGGAAATCCTTGGGAGGACAAATTTAAAGCTCTGCTAGAACAGGTGAAGAAACAACACAGCAGAGTGGAAGAGGTGGTAAGCACCAACAAAGAACTGGTCGAGAGGGAAAACACCTGGATGACCAGAGTTGAAGAGTTGGAGAAGAAGAATAACGAGCTGGTAGACAAGGAAAAAACTCTGATGACCAGAATCCAAGGTGTGGAGAACAAAAACAATGAACTGGTGGAGAAAGAAAAAACACTGTCAACCAGAATCCAAGACCTGGAGGAGGAGAAAACAGAACTGGAGCTGGCGAAAGAAGAGGAACGACAAAGAGACAAAAGTGACACAGTAAATACGATGAAAGATAAAGATGAGGAAGTGAAAGACGAAGAGATCGAAGGACGAAGGACGAAGGAGCAAAAGCAACAACAAGAAAGAGAAGACAAGGACAGGAAACAAAAAGAAAAGGAGGAGAGGAAACAGAAGAAACAAAAAGGCAAAAAACGTTTCTGGATGTTCTGGAAGAAGGATTATGAGGACACAAAGGTGGAGGAAGGTGCTTGTTGTTCGGCGGAGGCCGAGCAACAGTAGCCTCCTCTTCCTCCCTCATCTCTTTCCTTCCATCCTCCTCCTCCTCTTTCTTCCTCTTCCTCCCCCTTCTCCCTCAATCACCCTCATCCACTCTTTCCTCTCTCCATCCTCCCACCATCATCCCGTCCTCCGTCCTTTCTTTCCACCCCTCTTTAACCCCCCCCTCTATCGACCCTACCCCTTCTAACCACCAGCCCCCCCCTTTCCACCCACCCCCCCCACAAAAAAATAACCCCCAGACAAAACGGGTCGAGGCAGACGGCCGTCCACCAGGAGCCCGGTTCTGTCCGAGGTTTCTGCCTGTTAAAGGGAAGTTTTTCCTCGCCGCTGTTGCTCACTAATATTGACAACGCTCCTGGTGGTCAATTTGATCCCCCCCACCCACCCATCCCCAAATACTTTCTCAAATTAATTAAAATAATCACACAGTTACAGGTGCTGCACAGTGGTGCGGTAGTTCGCGCTGGCGCCTCACAGCTAGAAGGTTCCTAGTTTGAACCCCGGTTCGGACGAAGTGGGCCTTTCTGTGTGGAGTTGGCATGTTCTCCCCGTGCATGTGTGGGTTCTCTCCGGGTGCTCCGGCTTCCTCCCACAGTCAAAAATCAAAAAGTATTTATCTGTCAGCCCTGTGATTGATTGTTATTAACAACCATTGAAATAAAATTCGGACCATATTTCTGTTTGTGTTTGAAACTATTATTCACATTAACTCTTTACTCTGTTGTGGTGTTTAGAATATTTTATTGTGACATTTGCTGCATTTTCTTGGAAAGGGTGTTTTTTATTTAACTCATTAACTCATTGGTCTTAAATGAATCGATTTGACCAACATCTTAAGCATGGAACATGGTAGTGAGCAGCTTCAGTAAGAATCTGTGCGGATGCACCGGTCAGGTGACTTGCATTTTAAAGTATCTCACTGCTGTGTTTACTATGTAGAGCCAGTGTTTTCTTTTTTCATTTAAACCAGTTAACAGTAAATTACAGTAATCTAAGACTGAAGTTAATGCTGCATTTTGAAAATAATAAAGAAAAGGTATTTTTTAAGTAATTGAATATTTAAACAGATTTTTCTTATTGATTGCTGAGATGAAATCTGAAGTATTTCAGTTCAATTCGGGAGCTGTAAATAATTCTTTACATGGAAATGTTCACTTTGTGTGGCTAAGTGCGTGTTGTGAGTGTTCAGCATTGAACTGAATAAAGTGTTTAATAATTTGTTCCAGTTTAAAGTATTTGTTTTAATGCAACTTAAAAGGTTTAAGGTTTCCTCAGTCGAAATGAGTAGACACAGGAGAGTTTTAAGTTGAGATAAACTACTTAACTAAGTTCATCTTACTTAATTGATAAGTTCAAAGTTCCTTCTAAACATATGATTCTTTCATATGACTTGACACAGTTAATTGATTTACTTACCTTTCCCAAGGTAATTGGTTTCCTGATTTTTTTTAAGTAAACTTAACTTTACAGTCTACATGATTTTAATATGAATACGAGTGAATAATTATCTGCTGCATAAAGCTGCCCTCTATTGGCATCCTGTTGGTTGCCATGTATTGCTGGGTTTAATGTCGAGTCCCCAGACCAGGGGTACTTCATGAAAACTGAACGAGGTCCAAAAAAGTCATAATGTCTAACCTGCATTATGATTCAGGACCACAGAAGAGCAACTGCAATGCCCACATTTCCCCCGTGGGTTTAAATAAAGTATATCTTATTCGGATTTTGAAGTAGCCTAATAAAGAAGGTACAATTAAATAGTTTTACAACAATGCTTATTATTCATTTTCACATAGAATTGGAGGGCGTCTCATAAAGTAACAATAATGATAATAAATATTTCAATATTGGAAGGGAAAAATAGAGTGTTTGTAAGTCTGGGGGGTCAGGGGGGTCAGGGGAGGATTTTGAGTGTCAAAACCATTCTTACCTGTATTCTGATTTATTTTTATGCTCTTTTTTGTGATGAATTGTCTTAATTTTTGTAAATGAAAACAAATTAATTCAAATAATACATGTCTGGTACTTCAAGCAAGAATTCAAAGTGTGATAAATCATATGGTGGTGTAATGTTGCCCATGCAAAAATCAAATGAAAGAGAGAGAGGGGTTTACTTCCTCACTTAGGCTGCTGTCTCTGCCTCCTGGGCTTTATACCACGAAGCAGGATTTGTGGTTATCCAGGTAATTTCAGGGTTAACTCCGGACTTTCAGTACTACGATGGTGGTTCACTTCTTACCGAGGTAGATCACCATGGTAACTTATGCTGAACTTATGTTCGAGATAAGACATCAGCGCGTGTAAAAAGGCCGCCTACTGACCAATCAGGTCTCTTGATTCAGGAGCTTTGAGAGCTGATCGTGAGAGGGAGGATATACAAGTATATTCATGAACATGAATAGAAGTGATACTATAGACCTAATTTGCACATTTACACATACATATAACATATTACATATTTATAGGCTACGCACTGTAGCTACACAGACGGCCCTGGGATATAGTGAGGGAGCGAGAGAGAGTAACTAATAAGAACAGAAGTGCGGACGTAACAGGAGAACTGTTTATTTGATGATGAAGCTGATGTAGCTCAGATCGGCAGTCGGTGACCTAGGCTTTACTAGCTGCTAGTTAGCAATTGCTTATATGCTATCTGAAAGCCAAGCTTGGTCTGCAGTCTTTGTACATTTCTTAATTTAATATTTGGTGGTCTCATGGCCTCATAATTAAATTGTCTTTACTGTCCATTTAAAAATGTTTATCTTGACATTTTCAGGTAATGTTAGCAGCTTTTTTTAATAGCTTTTAGCTATTTTTTACTCCATTATAATCTAAAATCGTTAGCGATAAAATATTGCACTATTTTCTTTCCAATTGTAATTCATATTTGTGTTAATTTCTCAAATGTTTGCTCTCTAGAGCCCAGGTCTTTATGAGTCTTTTTCGTGGCTATCGTACTGTATGTCTGTTTGTGTGTATGTGTGCGTGCATTCATACCTTGTGACGATACTTGGGGAGCAGTCGGGAGAGCGGCCCATTCGTTCCAGGGCAGAACAGTACGATCCCAGATTTGGCTTCAGACCAGCCTCTTCTAACAGGATAAACATGCGGCCAATCTGATTTAACGTGCCCTGTAAACAGAGAGCAAGACATTGGAGGACAATTAAACTTTGTTTCCGTAACACCAATGTCTATTCCAGAAATGTTTATTGTAACCAAGGAAACTGGAGACAAAAGATATAACTTCATTTCAGAGATTTGGCTCAATTTCAGCTTCGAAATGGAAACAGGTTAAACTGAAGGTTCTTTAGTTATTCACCGTGATCTGAGTGGACCAAGGTATGTTTGAAAGCTGTATTGAACGAGTCATAAATTAGATAAAAACCCCAAATAAACATTATTCGGAATAAAACAGACCTTTACAAATAAATCAATATCAGTAAAGGGAATAAAATAATTCGTCAAAAAAAACTCTGTTCTAATCTGGTGGTGTCTCCCACAGCCCGCTACCTCAGCACACCTGTTTGAGGGCCCTGGGATGCAACATAAAGTGATTCTGTGCACTTGTACCACAAGGTGCTGCTATAAATGGCTCAAAAGGGTGAAGTTTTAAAGTACAATAGAAAGACTATGAGCTGTCAGAGAACCAAAGAATTTTCGACCAATAATAAATCAAACACTTTTGCATTATCTCATTGACAAGGGAAGCTTCTGTGCCTGTGATTTAAAAAGGTGTCCGAGTTGTTAAACTCACCTTCTTGGCCCACACCCTCATCATGATGTTGTAGATGTCTGTGTTCAGATGTTTCCGTCGACCCATAACTCTGTGCTGGCTGAGCAGGAAACGGTGTGCCCTCTCAATGTCGCCCGCAAACACACACGCCTCCAGGTAAGAGCAGATTTTTTTCCGGGTGTCCCGACATGCAGTTCCTTCAGCATCCTGCTGTGGGTGCTCTGGCTTACTTGAATACGTCGACTGGCCTACTTGCTGATTAAGCCTCCTCTCCAGCTCCTCCACCTCAGCTAGCTCTTTGGCCCTGTTCTCAGCATCAATAACAGCCTGCTGTTGGTCCTCTTCAGTAGGAACCAGATTTTTCTGCTTCTCCCGTTTCTCTTTAAATGCTTTATGCGGCATGGCAGCTGTCCCTGCTGCAGCAGAAGCAGCAGCAGTGGAGGTAGCCCTCGGAGAAAAAGCAGCATGAATCTCATCACCCAAGTTTTTGGCCGTCTTTTTAGCTGTCTTAGATATAGTCTTATGTGACGTGCCAGACAGCCTCATGCTGCTTTTACTGTCTTTAGATTTGGCTGCAGCTTTCTCTTTGACATTCTTCTGTATTTTCTGCTGGATGTGCTGCTGTTTCTTAAGTTTGATTTTCTTTTCCTGCGATAATTTTTCCATCCACCGCGTGGGCTGAGATTTAGAAGCTCCTTTAGAAACAGTCTGTCCTGATTTCGTAATGTCAGTTTTCTCCTGAGGGCTGCCTTTTGAACCCTTACCAGATACAAAAACTCTTCCAGAGAAGGGGGCTTTAACAAACTGCACCTTTGCATGTTGGACATCTAAAACGACGTCAGTTCGTAGTTGGTGGATCCTTGCCTCAAGCACTGACAGGGAGAAAAAGAACAGGAATCTGGGTTAGTGACAAACCTTTTTAGACAATGACTAAAATACAAGAACTACAAGGTACAGTATCTAATTAGGGCCTGTATGTCACTTTTTAATGTTTTTTTTCCATGTACCAGCTGTGCCAAAAAAATGCCCCCTAGTCGGATTCATAAATTTGTTGGCTTGATTTATTGATGGTAAAAAATGCAATTTAGGCTGGCAAAATATAGACCTCCCTAATCATTAGGTATACCAGAGCCCCTGTGAGGAGTTTTTCGCTGTTTATGAAACAGACTGAAAATAATTCTGATTACTGTATATGACCTACAAAAGCAAACCAGACCATCAGCGACAAGATTGATTATTTCTATATAGTTATTTTTAATGCCTGAAACCATTGGCGGGGGGTAGGTGTCGGGTGAGGCGATTAACTGCACGCTGCCTTTGCTTACATTTTACAGGGCAACAATTTACAGTGAGTGATACATATGACTGTTAAAGAAAGCAGGATGAGATTTTTTGTTAAAGAAACAACACTTAAGTATAGGACAAAATCAGCAAAGAGATAGGAGGTACGGCTTTGTCCACAGGGGGGGGCAAAATCAACACAAATTTAAAGTTCCTCACAGCAGCTTTAACATGATACTTTGTATAATGCAATTATTTCAAAACATTTTTTGAGTATTTGAGGTCACAAATGTGACGGCATCACATACCATCTAACAACTGAGACTGTTCCAGCACACGCTTCTTCCCATCTTCTGTCTTTGGGATAACAAATGAAACATTTCTTCTTTGAAGCTGGAATGGAGTTTCTGAAAAACAAAAACAGTTGTATTTACCATTAGAGATAATAATTTTAATTTTGCAGGCTAACGTCCTACATATGTGCCTAACCAGGGAGACAGCATTCAACAACTAAACACAAGAGTGATGTTCTGCTTATTGCTTGCATTTAACAAACACTAACTTCTACATTGCATTCACTTTATTACATCATCCTTGGCTGGGGCTCGAACAACCAACCTTTCAGTACGTGGTCCACCACCTGAGCTTTAGCCTGACAGTGGGGCAGAGTGGACTAACATGACCCTGCTATGGTAAAGTTATGTTGTACTTTAGTGAAGTCATGGTTGGTTGGTCACTGGTTGGCCAGCTCTGAGAAGTTTGCCCACGCCCTGCAAACCCGTTAACCGTTAAATTATTGTCCTCAAACAAAACATCCCCAGGCTGGACCTTAGATTGTATACAGTCATTTGGCTGGACTCAATAACTACTGATTCCAAAAAATTCTTAGTAACTTACAAGAACTGTGCTCTTCAAATATTACAAGAACTTTTAGGTAAAGGCTAGATTTAATACACATGTAAGCATAATCACATTTAACACAAGAATCCTTTGTGAAAGTGGTCGTACTTGTCCATAACACTGTTACTGTGCTGGTTGGGGTGTACATGTAAGACTGTCTCCTTCGGCTCACCTGATATTCTTCTGACTGTACCGCTCCTTATTGACACACACAGTTGACAGCAGTCCGTAAAAGACACCCGGACAGGGCACTTTTCCAATAAACTCCGACGATTCAGACATTTAGCAAAGGCACACACTCTAAGAAGTGACATGTTGACATGTAATAATCCATAACCGCGTTACTACCGAGCACTAGGCAGCCATCTTAAATAAGACCAAGCTAGTCGCACAGAGCGGTTGATCGTAGTTTAAGGCATTAGTAGAAGATCGCAGATAAATCGAGTTCGTTTTTAGTATTTTAAGAATGTGCTTTTTGAAGCTTTATGTTTTCAGAAGTCAGAGACCTGAAAGACCTGAAAGGACTTGTGCCAGTTTGAAGATGAAAAAGCCACACTGACGGGAGTCAAGCTGTTAGGTAATTAAGTAAATTCAATTGTACCTTTAAATATTGATGTTGCTAATGATTCACATTACATTAGATTTGGGGATTTCAAGTAGGCTACCCTAATGTTTTTTTTTTTAAGTACTTTAAAAGCAAAACTGATTATTTACCCATAAGCAACCTGTTGTTTATATTACAAGGTGTAAGATCTTTTTGTCATTGAAACTTAGCAATAAAGCAATAAAACTAGCAATAAAGCTGAAGTGATAGTGATAGAATAGTTCCATCTGTTACAGTAAGGTGGGTACAGAAGCAAGACATATTTCCAAAACGTTTTCTATTCTATAAATCTATTTTTCAAATTAAGGTCAAAATTATCCAGATATGGTGTAGTGCAGAAAACTTTGCACTTTGCTTTTAGGTATCGAAAATAACTAGTTTGAAAATAGAGTTTACATACAAACATTGAGAATTAATTTGAAGTTTTTTTTACAATAAGCAATTTTTAAACTGCCTTGGTTGATGACTATGACTTGGTTGACGTCTGCCATCCTTCCATCTGCCAAGTCTTTTGGGGTTCGGGGTTCTTGTCTCTCTGCCTTGCCTGCAAATGTTGGTGTTGATTCAGAAACACAATTAGATAGCCTATATGAGGGAATTAATAATTAGACAGTTTTCATTATTAAGTTTTCATTATCCACCACTTTATGTGAGATTGACTTACAGATGTATTTTACTCTTTGTTATAGCAGAAATTCAATTAATTATTGCTGAATATTTTAAAATGTCTGTTCTCTTAATAGGCAAAATCTGTTTTGGTTAAACAGATATGTTCATGTACAGTATACATCAATTGTTTGAAATGTGAGTAAATTATGTTTGGCCTACAGGTGGCAGTGTCACCACAGTAAATCAAAGTAGCACTAGAGGTCAAACTGCAGACCAAGGTGAAAAATAGAGTCTTACATAGATACAGACAAGATGTTAATTATCATGTTATTCTAGAACCTACATAAATATGTGATATGGAGAGATTTTAGAATATGTTTAAAGAAATGTGGTTTAGTGTATAGTTCAATATTAGAATGGAAAAGTTCTGACAATGTTTTTTTTTATATGCACTATAAAATTGGTTGAAACTTAATATTCCATTACGAGCAAATTTTTGTAAGGTGACATTCACAATGTTTCAAGCTTGTTTTATAAGTATAATAGTGGCCACATAAAGCAGCACAAAGTTTTGTGTGTATTGTCTCAAGACTTGCACAGCACTCACTCCTATACAGTTATTGTTGTAAAATTTTCCTTCACTGAGGAAAAACACTGTGTATGAACTTACATCTATTCCCACTAATGTAATCTGAAACTCGTAGAAAGTACTCGTTACAGCCTTGTGAAAATTATCGTCTTCTTCTTCTTCCAGTCGACTTTTTAAATTTGAAACATCATACGGTTTAAATCAAATGTGACTCAGCTCCAAATTGATGCCAACACTGAATGTATCTCATTCAGATGCTGTATACTTTCTGACCCCCAGCAGCCTCAGCCTCCCCTTGTCATGCATCCATAAAGCATTCTTAAACACTCTAGCGGCCCTTTTTTGTTTCGGCAGGCTGGAGGTTAACACAAGCACTACTTGACACAGAGAGAGAGGGTGGGGGTAGATGGGGGGGGGCAGAGAGGGAAATGAGGTCCAGGCAGTACATCTTTTCTCAGTGGAGGCAGTGGCTGAGAGCACAGCGGTGGGTGTCTGCTGCTGAGCTGTAGGTGAGGATCAGGAGGTGTTTGTTGCCACGGTTCACGAGCAGGGCCCCTTGACAGCCTCGTTTGATGTGGTTGGCCCCTGTCGGCGGCTGGCTCTTTGCGCTGGTGTGACAGTCATTGCCGGGTGAGTGACTGTCAATGCCCCGGCCGACAAAAGAGGAGAAGACAGGCATTCATGGGGCCTGATAATGGCCAGGCCAGGACAAGGCTGCCATTCTCATACACTTTGATCATGGGGATTCTTTTGCACACCTTTGTCGGGGCTCCCTATTTGTTTAACAGATGGAGAGAGGGCTGTTTTTGATGGAGATACTTCTCTGTGAGATGCTTGTGTTGGTAAATGCCTTTGGCATGTGCTTGTGTGTGCGTGTGAGTCTCTTGTGTGTGCCCCTGCATCACTTACAGGGAATTAGTGACCTGTCACCATGTGGAAAAAAACTGCTTCTTAAGGAACTTCCTTTTGAAGCTTCACAAATGTGACATCTGAGAAGTCGTATTTAGAGCAGAATTTGAAAACTTTGTTAAACTTTTTTCTTTTTTTAGAAACTTTTGGGCTCAAGCTGAGACATGCAGCACTTTAGTACTTTTACAGTCTGCTGTAAACTTCTTAATCACTGATACAAACATTAATTATGAAATGTTAGTCATCATATCATTCACTTTGCATCCATTACTGTCCATTAGCAGACTGACATCACGATGATCCTTCAGGCCTTTACTGGATGCTGTGACTCACACAGCTCTCACTTGGTTTCCCCAAAACTACATTTAAAGATGCATTCAATTAGTGAGTCTGTTAAAACGTCTCAAGATGTTTCATGCTACACTTTGTATCTAAATAAAAGTTTCGAAAGAATCCTTTTATGATGCTAGGTCGACCTCAACGTTCACACAAAGCCAATGCACTTAACAGGAGAGTGAAGAAATGCTGAGTCAGCAAAGATTTGTGGCGGTGAGGATGGAAAAGTGCTTCTCCCATCCTCACCACCACCATCCTGTTCTATCCGTGTCCTCTGTTTTGTGCTTCTGATCGCTCAGATTAGCAGCGCGTAGATGTTAAATCACCCCTGACAAGTCACATTTTTTTTCATCAAACAGTATCAGCCGTTTGGATCTCTCCTTGCTGTCCTGTGAAGAACTGGGGAGGCTGTATCTCTCAGAACTCGCCACAGCATCAGATAGACGATCACTTATCATCCTGCCGCTGACAATAGACAATGGTCACGAAGCAGGATATGCAAAGAGCCATGTTGTCAGTGGGGCTGATTTGGGGTGGTCTGGTCAGTTCCTTTAACCACGTCCGGATGTTTTTCAGCCAACTGCAGCACGCAGCTCAATCTTGTCGAGCACACCTGTGCTGGTTCCAACGCAACAACACAGGCAAGGTTAGACACGCTGAAAGGATAAATTGAATAATGGCGAAAATTATAGGAATTTACTACTCGAGAATAATACCTCATTCCTCAAGCATGTGTTGTAACTGCTTGCAGCTTAGCATCGACGATAAAGAGAAAGTAAATTGCTGTGTTTCTCAAAACACTTTCATTTTAAAAGAGGAAAACAAACACTTTAATTCCACTAAGTTACAAACTGGAACAATGTCTGAAAACTTTAAAGCACCTAGTCATGGGTGAGCAGCTAAAACACAACTACATGGATTTAGCAGGAAGGCAAAACAATTAATAATAGGGAGCTATTACTGAGGGATTGTCAGTGCTAGGAGGGAGGTCGGGTTTCAGACCCTTTTGAAGACTTTGATGGTACAAAACAGGCCTCATTATAGAGATATTATCTCTATTCATACACTTACAGAGCCGCTTGGATTCCTGCTGGGACAGATTAGGTTCCCCAACTTGAGAACATCCTCCTTGGGTGCCTGGCTCACAGAGTGGTGTTCTCAGCTAAGGGCACACCCACACGGCTCAGCCCGACTCAACTAGACTCAACTCAACTCAGGGGATAAAGAGCCAATGTAATCTATGCTTGGCAGACACGCATCAGGCATGTAGTGGTAATTAAAGAGCACACTAAATTCTAGCTACGGCTGTCACGGTAACCGCATGACCGCAAGATCACAGTTATCTGACACCAACCAGTGACGCGGGGTGGATGCAGTGACTGTCTTGACCGCTATTTTTTTTAATATCATAGACCCAGTGTAGTGCTAGGTACACGTCCTGCATCTCTGCTGCATTAAAATGTAAAGGAACGCAGTAAAGTCACTATCCATGCGCCCCAGGGAAGCACCTCATCTTTACCATATAGAACGAAACATTATGAACTACAAACTCGTATAAGAATCACAGTAATCTGCAAAAGAAACCTGGCACAGCGCCGCTGTTTCAACCCTCTGCACATCTAATTGGTGCAGATGAGCCCATGTGCAGTCTCACGACATGCTTGTTTAGCCACTACAACAACTAGTAGTGAACTGAGTAGTGGTTAATAAACTCATGTTTCCACCGCTCATGCTGTGTTCACTCGTGTCGATGATGTTTTACCATCTGTGGGACACGCTGTAGTTAAATAATCAAAATACTCCTCCGACTCACAAGGGGGCGTTGTTAGAAAAGCGGTCACCGCGGTTAGAACAATTCAGGACGGTGGTAGCCCTAATTCCAGCTAGCTAGATCAAGGATCCTTTCTGCTAAGCTAGCAGCAACTATTGTACAGATTGACATAAAATTTGGTACACTCATGTTCCCCTAGAGATGCAATGTAATAAGTTTTTGATGTCATTTGTCTCGCACCTCAAAATTATTTAATACTTTGTTTTTAAACTGAATATCTGCAAAACTAATGGCATCAGCCTCAACTGTAGTTCTGGTATAGTGCTAATTAGCAACTGTGAGCATGCTAAGAAGCTAAATGCTGAAACATTTTAGCATTTAGTTCAAAGTACCACGATAGTCTTAAAGAGCTGCTAGCATCACACATTTCTGTTCCTGATGTGTGAAATAAGAATTACACCCTAAGTTTATTTTAAATAGTAAATTAGCTTAACAATTGTAAACCGAGTTAGCTTAACCTGGACATCTTATTCAGGTTCGGTATGTGTTACAGCATTAAAACTATGTTAATTACTGCAGATTTCAGAGTCAAAGATGCTTACTGTAAAATAGAAATAGATTGCTCATTACAACATTTAACAAAGACATACATTATGCTTGTGTCTGCTCGAGCTCTGAGCTCACAGCTTTAACATTTGCCTCCAAGACACCACAAAGCAATCTGCCGCCACATCTGACACTCACATGAGGCACAGCTTTGTTGTTGACCTCAGGGGGCAATCGGATTTTTGAGAAGTTACAGTACATAGAATGATTTTATGATTTTAATTACAAAGAATTTCAGCAAAGTTTTTTTTTCCTGTTAGCCTGTGTGTGTTTGGCAGAGAGACACCACTTCAGCAGAAAAAAAACTTCCATTCAAATTAGGTGTTAAATAACATTTAACAAAAGAGAAATACAACCACAGATTGTACAATAGTCGTTGCTTTTAAGGCCTTTTTTACACTAGCCTCTGTATTGTACCATCAAAAGCATCTACCATGACTGGTTGCAATATTAGATTCTTCGTGAACCTATTGTTCAAAGTCATTGATCTTAACTCGTACCCTGACATCTTTGTTGAGTAAACAGTTAACTGAAATGATTTTGGACTTTTCAATAAAAATATAAAACTGTTACTGTACCTTCGAGAAGAAACCAATTCCTAAAAGTGTATTGTGCATTTGAATTTTGCTACAACAGTGTGACTTGTCAAACTAGTCCCTCCAACGGACTGCAAGGCACAAATAAGAAGCACACATTAGGGTAACTTCAATCAGCTTTTAAACAAGACTAGGTCAAAACCTAGTATGTGGCTGACTGCATCAGGTCAATGTGCGCTTTTGTGGGCAATGTGTTATAAGGACTGTCCTTACAAGGCCGATGACAACGTGTTTGAAAGCAGGTGCGCGCTGCGCATGTAGGTGAGGACAGTGGACTAGCAGCGGAGGACCAGCCCCGCCTACTCCCAGAACAAAGTATCCAGAGCCATATAGACAGAGAGTCGCGTCAGTGGAGGTCCAATATGCATGATCCGCCATTGCGATGTCGCAACTCTCTCTTGCTACGGCTCTGAAAGTACTGTCCCTCACTCAGTCAGTCAGTCAGCTACATACAGACCCATGTGTAGGGCTGACCCCGCCGGCCAGCCAAAAATTGGCAACATTGATCTTAACTAATAATTAACTATGTCTTTGTTCAAACTGAGTAGTTTGCCACGGGTTCCAAAGTTGCTGGGAGCTGGGAGGAGAGCAAAGACCGGAAAGCGGATAAAGCCAGAGGAAGTTTACAGACGCGGCAGCGTGGTTTAATTGAGGGTGAAAGAGGGTGATTTTTACGAAGGGCCCGCATAGATCTGTGCTGAGAGAAGCTTTGATGAGGAGCCTGGTGGGCAACAAGGACCAGAACATACCGGCAGGTAGACAGGAATGGCTCGGGGGGAGTTGGGGGCTGGAGCTGAGAGTTTAGAGAAAGAGGTGACTGGTCTCTTTCTCATAGGGTTTTTTTTATGATGGGAAGGTTTAAATAGGGGCTAGGGGACAGCAAGTCTCTGGGGGCAGTTAACAAGCTAAAGAGTGTGAAGTGACTGTCACCCTCTTTGAGCACATACTTCTCAAACACACTTCCAGCACCGGACAAGCTGCGCCTCAGGGTGGTAAACGTAATTGAAACAGTGACTCTTTTAAAAAGGAGGTCATTGCCACCTCTCACTGGACAGCCCCGATTGAGAACTACGGCTTATTCACTCTCAATTTCTCTGGGTTTTTTTGTTTGTTCGGTTTTTTTCTCTGTGTCTTTATATCTACATTTTAAGTTTCCACGATCTTCTACATTAAAAAATAGACTTTAGTTGCTACACTATAATCTTCATCTCACTTTGAAAATGAAAAACTACACTTCTTTTGCTTTCATCCAAAGTTATTTTATTTTTTAAAGTTGCTGTACAGTATGTGTGCAGCCTTATGATATAAACTTGATATAAACTATGATATAATCTCCACTACAAGCACACCAGCTACATGTATATGTAATCTTTATGACCTTCACTTGTTGCTCGTCCAAATAAAACAAAGGACCTCCTCTTTTTGCTTTCATGAGATCACATATGGTCTGGGATCACAACATGTCTGGTGTGCAGACCCTGGATTGTTGCATACAGCAGTGTGTGCAAATCCACTCCCCACAAACAAGTCACTATCACCATCATGCTGTACAGTAAACACGTAGCTGGAGCCAGCAGGCAGTTAGCTTAGCTTAGCAGAAAGACTGGAAACAAGGGGAAACAGCTAGCCTTGCCCTGTCCAAAGATAACAAAAGCTCAGTAATTGTCAAGTTGTTGCTTTTTCAAGTTATTATTTTATTTTTATAATTTGTACAAAAGAAAAGAGTCATCTCTCTGTTTTTTCCAGGAGTTACGTCCTGGGTTTTCTTGGACAGGGTGGGAATATTTATGTGTCTGCTGTTCACTTTGCAAGTTGATTTCTCACACATAGACAGAGTCCAATCAAGAAACCTGCTGGCTTTGACTAAAGATGATTTAGCCTCAGTGGCTGACGGACAATATTTCTTGGCTTTCGTCGAAGCCAGTCGATTTTTGAAACAAAGATATCAGATATCCGGGCCAAGACTTCTTTCATCCACGGGTCGGTGTCCGACTGCAGACTTGAGACAAGAGAATGGAGTTGAAGTAGAGAGACGACTTCTAGGACTGGATGTGCACTCACTTACAGATATCTGTTTATACAGATCACTAAAAAGTCGTCCGTAGTTGGACCATGGGTTCAGAATTGCATTTCATCCAGTGGGTTTCACCAATTTGGCTCCAAATGGACTGTTTTTCGGCAGTTCTGTAACCAAAGTGTGCTCAGACACAATGTGTTGATACTTCCCTGATTAGGAATAGGACGCAAAACACTCCCGGAACCAACAGTCTTGTCTCTCACTTATATATTCTATATTCATATGGAGATATCTATATACAAAAATTACAGGGAGCCAAACTAGCTCTTTTGCTATATTTCAGGTCTTATACTAAGATAAATTAACTGGCTACGTATTGTAGTTTGAATTTACTAGACAAGTATGAGAGTGCTAGAGATCTTCTAATTTATTTCACAGCGAGAAAGCCAATATCCTACATCCAAAAAAGTCTTACCCAAGCTATCTATCTTTAATTATTCACATTGTAGTTGGGAATAATTCTATATCATAGAAAACGTCTAAGATAAGGAGTCCCCCTGGTGAAACTGGAACAGCTTGGCTGAGTGTTTTAATGCCTTGCCCTAATCAGGTTTACGCAGCTTGTAAAAAACAGACAAGAGTGCGGGAGGTCACAAAAAAGGTGTTCTTCATTTCCGCGCTGCTCTACCAAATTACACAGCAAAGATCAGAGAGGGTGTTTCATTGAAATATTAACAAAGGTGATCAGAAAGTCTCTCAGGCTTCATCTGGACTAACTCTGCCGACACTCCTGCAACCTGCTCTGTGTTTGCGACTGCTTGATGATTCAAACCAGCAGCCGTTAAAAAAAAGGAAAGGCTCCCTTAATTTGCCCCATGTGGCCAGAGAGAAGAAAAAGGAGGCGAGGGTGTCAAAAAAAAAAAGTCTCCTCGCTGGTTCACTGGACAGTAATGGAGATGATTTGACCGTGTTACAAAATGCTGCACCGTTCAGAAGGGGAGACAGTAGTGGTCATGGGATAGGAAGGAGTGTAAGTCTTTCCAGGTGTCTGTAACCGACCAAAGAAGAAGGGGGAAAAAGAGGATAATAAAATCCTCAGGTGAAAAACATTGCTTGTTTCTCAGAGAATAAACTTTTTCTGAGAAAGGAGACGCTGCTTTACGGAGGCTTTCTCATTTGTTTGAAATGTTTATGAATGAGTGCGGTGGCCCCACCCACCCCTCCTTCTACTCCTTTCAAGCCCCTAGATGCTGGCCCTGCCCAGGATAAAATGCAGGACAACTCAGCCGGTGCCTCCACAGAAGAGAGGACTGAGTGACTGCACACAGCAGAGCGTGAGGCCGTTCACTTACTGCTTCACTGCCCCGTGCTGGCTGACACACACCCGCTCACTCTGACACTTCCAGACACACTCTCACTGCCTCTCTCTCTGTCGCAAACACACACCGGCTCTCTCCCTCCCATACTCACTCACTCGCTCACTCCCTCTCTTTCTCTCTCTCTTTCTCTCAGTATCACACACTCACACACATACACACACACACAGAGAGTCACTCATTCAACTCCCTCTCAGCCACGGGTCAGCAGCTCAGACAGGCACCTTGTTCCTATTCAGCTGGAAAGGGTAGAGCATCGCAAGGTGCACACACTTATACTTGAACACACTCACACAAAAACACACATATTCATACACACAGAGAAAAACACACTCACTCACACACACATGCGCATCCTCATACATCCCAGGACTTTATCTGTGGTACTGGAAAGAAGACCTCAGTCCAAGGAGGAGGACCAGCAGACAACAAGGAGCGACACCAAAGAGGAACTTTTAAAGATGGATTGTTAAGATTAAGACACTCCATGAAGGGATTGGACAAATCGAATCATAAGATGACAACTGGAGAAACTTCGACAAGCTTGTTGCAGTAGGAAGGCCCGAAGTGGAGATCGGTCATCTGTGGCTTCCAGAGGATCTGCGGCTTCCAGAGGATCTGCTGTGAGAACCATCCCTTCTCCCTTCAGGACTCACACCCTCCCGTCATCCCTCCACTGGGACGTCTCCCGATCACCAGCATGCCTACAGCTTGCACAAGGTGCACCTTGGGAGTCTGACCCACCATGTGCAGATGGACGCTGTCCGTAGCTCAACTCTGTCCTGAGCCTTCCCTTGGCACAAACTCTACTGCAGCCTCCGCTGGGCGACCTGTCCCCCTGCCGAGTGCAGCCTCCCTGTGCCTGGCATGCTTCACCCTGCTCCTGGTCACCTCTGGCACCGCCGCAGGGGCCTGTCCTCCCGGGGTAGGGCATGAACCCCTACAGGTGCTGGCGAGTGGCATCAACTGCTCATGGACATTGGAAAGGCACACTCGCAGTTACAATCACCTAGAGGGCGACGTCCGACTGCGGCGGCTTTACTCTGCCAACAAGTTCTTCCTCTGCATTGACAAAACAGGCAAGGTGGACGGCACACGGCGGAAGAACTACGCAGACAGTAAGTAGCCGGCACAGCTGACTTCTTTATCTCATATGGGTGTCACTGAGCAGACAGGATCCCCTCTGACGTTCTCAGTATGATTTTTATGGCTGGACTTTCGTATCTGTTCCCTTTTATTGCAGTTCATAGGGATATCCCATGTTCTATCACTGCTGCTATTTGTGTTGTGTTTGGAGTTTGAGAGACGCGTTGCTAGGTAAAGAAGGAATACCCTTGTGTGGATTAAGGCTCCTCATGGGACAGCCCGTACGGGAAAGCTGACTTGAGGAGAGACATTGAGCATCAGTTGCTGATGCAAATTGAGTTTGGAAAAAAAAAAGGCTTCAATGTCAGTCGGGATTAACTTGTCAAAACTGTGATGAGAGTGCATCCATTGTAAGTAGCAGCTGTACACGCTCCTGCAACACGTGCAAACAGGGATTCATGAGTATTGTTTGCTGTTTGATTAGTCATAAGTAATGAGACGGCAGAATCAAAGTGCTGCCAAAATAGCTTCCACTTAAAGCATTTCATTTCTTATTTCTTGCAATCACTCACCAAGCTATGGCTCTCTTTTAAGAGTGCTCTCCCTTGCACCCATAATCCTGCCTTTTTGCTTCGGCTCAGATCACTGTGTCAAGCGTGTTACAATGCTGTTTCCACCATGGGTTATTCCCTTGGATGGCTTGTAGTCTGTACACAATCTGTGGTTCAGCGACACCTTAGAAGAGCAGCCGTGCCTTTTCAGCATGTCCATCAATGTGTGCTCTTTCAGATGCTTGACCAGGTCAAATGAGCCGACTCTGGTCGCGATCTGACCTCCTTCTCCATTAGTCACCGGCTGACTGACTGACTGGATAGCCCTTTGAGACATTAATGCCTTTGACAGTAATATTTATGTATTCAGTCATTAATGCCTTTTCATACAAGTGGGTGAGTCAGAGATTTTCCATGCAGCTACTGGGGGCCGGAGCAGCTGCCGCGTCCAGCTAACAGGCCAGCCAGTCTGCTGCCACTGTTTCAATAAGCTCCAAGCTGCAGACTGGATGACATTTGTTAACCTGTCGGGATTAGTCACCTGGCAGGATCTTTAAAAACCACACACACTGGTAGAAATTCAAGTTGAGATGAATTATTACTGTGTTAAATTTGAACCTGTGAGCTTACCCCAGTTGGGACATTATTCGCTCATATTAGTCAGCTACCATAATAAAACATTACGCCCAAACTTTGCTTGAATTTCACACTTCAGAGATCATGCTAGAAGTGGGGTAGCAAATCCAGCGGCAGCATGAGGACGTTTTAATCGAAACTAGCGATCAAAGTCTTTGGAAAGTAGCAAAATGTACGCTTCAGGATTGTGAAATTCATAGTCGGGTCATTAATGCTTATGTGGCTGCTGTAGCTCTATGAAAAGTCCCCTTAAATGTAATGTCCTCATACTCTTCAGCCATCATCCTCTCATTTCCTTTGGTGGAAAGAACGATTCTTTCAGCGCTCACACAGAGCGAGGGTGTGTACCTGCACCCTGAGCTGAGCGCAGTGCCAAACCAGCGGTCATGTAGACGTTGTGGTCAGTCTGTGGTTGCGCTTTACAATGAGCTAGATCTGGTTTAAGGCTGTTTTAAAGTCTCATTCTGTTTCTACCAATCAGACTTAAAGCCTCCTGACCCGGAGCATTTCTTGATACCGATACGGGTGCCATGCTATAGATTAGAGTGGCAGAACAAGCTGGAAGTTGTACATTTTTAATGACACGAGCAGGGACAGAGATACTGGAACATCAATGATAGTCGAACACAGGAAAAAGGACACATTTTATTTCTATTTCTATAATACTAATGAAATCTGCAGAAAATTAGATACTTGCACATACAAACCCACACAGAATGCAAGATTCAGCGCTACCTACGGTAGCACAGCTCTGAATGCTGTCCAAAGCCTTCATCCAGCTTCCACAAACGCTGCCCAGCAGTCTGGCCGACCCCTCCTCTGTCCTCTGTGTTGCCCTTACACTCTTGTCGACACAGCTACATTACCCCGACAGCTTTCGCCTGCTACACCCAGGTCCCGGCCCTCACCTCCACCCCACTCAGTTTTTCCAGCCCCGACTCCCAGCTCCCTCTCAGGTGCAAAAACAGTTGGAATTAGTCAACAGGCTCTCTGCTAATTGAGGTTGGAAAATATTGTATCAATCCCAGTGGAGCAGGGGCATGGAACAGCTGAGGGAAGAGGCGAGAGCGGGAGAGGGCCTGACGCGGAGGTATTGAAAGGATAAGAGAGCGGGACAACGTGAAAGGGAGATTTTAAGTGATACATTTAGGTGAATGCATTTTACGTTTATACATGTTACATTTTGGTTATAAAGGAACTATATTTGAGTTATTGAAGGACAGATAAGAGAGGACATGCTGGAATTCAAAACTGTCAGAAGCCCCTGACAGGACGAGTAAACGTGTTTAAGTTCCATCTCCAAAGTGTTCTGAGAATAAATGCCCTGCCTTGTGAGCACACAAGCAGAACTATACACAAACACACACTGAAACACACACTAACACTAAAGTTTCATGTATCCATTCCTGAAATTTGTGATCAGGTTTAAGCAGGTTGTCAGCTTACATAGCCTTACTGCATTTGTTAAGCAAATCAGAGGGACAAAAATCAGATAAGAAAACTGTTATCTGACTACAGCTATTGAAACTGCACGCTCTAAAAATAGATTCACCCATAATTATAAACCACTTGGTAATCAAAGTTTCTAAAAATAACACAAGAGGCATAGTCAAGTAGTTGGAGGCATTAAAATGGAGGGCCTCGACATGTTTTTCTTTTGACCTATGGCAAAGAAAAAAAAAGGATTGAGGGGAAAAAAACACACCCAAGTGTTTACAAAAGCTCCAGAGGCAGGTACGCATCATATCCTGTCCTGGGTCATCGGTCATAGCCTGCTAATTAGACAGAGCTACGGCACTACAGCTGCGTGGACACACCCAGCAACACTTTCATGATCAATTTATACAGCAAACCATGAAGCTCAGTGGAGTGTGGGCCAAAAAAAAGCTCTTTTTACAGTAGCTATTAGTCAATGCAAGAAGGGTAATTGAAATTGAATGAGTAATTTCTCGCCTTTTATCTTGTTGTTTGGCATGCGGTAGAGCATATATTTTATGTTTCATTTTTTTCATCACATTTTAAAAGATGGGCTGTTAAATTTTGGGTGTGTGTGGCTGAAGGCATCAAACGTTTGTGCAGCCTCCAGGTAATAACAGCCCATTCACCCCTAAGAAATAAGGTCACCTCACCACGCCGCTGTACGCGCAGAAGTCACTGCGGCCGTACGAGCTCCGCTCTGCCTCTCCAGCTGTGCAGCTCTCACAGCCAGGGAGTGTTGTGTTTACCAAATTTTCCTCGGTGTGCAACATCTCGCTGTTTGATGTGAGAGTTTTCCTAGTTCATGAGTGTGTTTGAGTTGGATGGGACCCAATGGGAAGAAAATCTTCCACCCTGCTGAAATATGTTGTGGAAATTATTCAAACTTGTTTTAGACAGGGGAAACTGTCACTCGCCAAGGAGAGACTGACTTGAATTTGAAATGGGAAAAGACAAGCAGAGTGCTGCAGACAGATGACTAAGTACACCTGAAGGTTTTGACAGCATAGGCAGTTTTGAGAATATAAGCGTCTCCATGTACAGTGAATGAATGATCGGGTAAAGAAGAGATAGAAAACATTGGGTTTTTTAAAAATATTTTTTTAATTGAAATTCTCCTGTTTGATTGATAAATGAATTTGTCCTTGTAAAGTAGTTATAATCAAATGTTTTATTTTGAAAGGGGTTACTTGGTAGTCATGAACTTATGAGGATAATCACCCAATCTTCCTTGCCACTCACCTTTGCCGAGCTTTACAGTGACATTTACCACATTATTTAGCTCTCTAAGTTGTAACTAGACTGTTTTGGTTCTCTCTCGTTGCTCTCATTGCATCAGTTCCATTTGCATAAGGCAACTGTTTTTAGTAAAAAAAAATATTTTAAAAAGCTGCACTGCACACCACATGCTCAGCACCAAACAGCAGAGAGACTAAGAAACTAGTTGGTGGATATAGTAAAGCATTCAGCAGCTGAAGAACCTGATGTTTCCTTCATGAGTTGGTAGGAACCAAAAACCAAGCAAAAAGAGAGTGAAATTTTGACATACATTTATCAGGTGGCTAGAAATACATCTTCAAATAAAATGCTGGTACTGCTCTATAACTGCAGGATTGTTACATTTTGACTAGCTGTTCGCTAAGTTTGTGGTATCAACCTAAAAAGGGGTGATATGTCAAAGATAAGTAGTTTTAGTCGCCCCTACATGACCAAGGCAATCACTTATTACAGGTTTGATGTCAGACATGGGTAGGTCTTTTAGTGTAAACAATACCAGCTTTAGTAGTAGCTTCATTATGTTATGTACCAAGACTGGTTTATAACAATAAGGCTATTTATAAATCCCTCATTGAGTAATAAGCTAAGTTAGCGACTAGCTAACTAAAAACTTGTTATATACAAAAAAAATGTAGTTGCACCAATAAAACCTTACTAGTTAAGACCAACAAACATGTAAATCCAGAAGGACTTATAATTTCATCATATTTTGTTATATTTACATATTCATATATAGAAAAATAAGAGTTAGTGTGATCCAAAACCTTTCAATAAGTAAGAAAATATCATAACTAAAGTTATCTTGGTTATTTGGAACGTAAGCCTAAGGTTGTTTATAGTCCTGAAAATTTGAGTGTATTGTCTCATTAGGAGAAATGTGAATTAAAGAAGCATTTTAAACAAGTATCATTTTAGCTGTATCATCTGTAAAATTCAATTTGACTCTTGTACTATAACTTGTATATTAGCAAGCTAACATTAGCTTTGTTTCAGTCAGCTAGCATAAGTAAACACATTTCCTCCTTGCTGGTATTTGATGTGAATGTTTTGTAAAAACAAATCTGAAGATCGTTTGTGTGATGTATCCCGTTTTAAATTTAATAATGACTACATCTCAGAAAATAAGCATCATTGTACATTATTTTCAGGTTAATATTGAGTTAGCCCTCTCAAAAACACCCCTATCCTCCTTCATTACATGTCTTTTCTGTGCTGTCTGCCATTTTAAAGGTGTAAGAAGGTTTATTTTGTCCTGGCAGCTCCACATCCTTGCCATGACTCATCATTAATTCTGCTAGAGCTCAGACAGGGACGTGTGACTGGATCAACAGCAGCGGGGCTGGAGGGGCTAAAGAGGGAAGCACCTGGCCGAAGGAAGCGCTTTGGTGTTTAGAATCCTGAGAATACACATGTTAATGAGGCTAGGAGAAGGGCCGGGGCGTGCTCTGCTCAGTATTGAGGTGGAAATTAAAGGCTAGAGGAGTGCTGGAGCGTTTCCCGCTGCTCATTAGGCATTATGTAAGGTTTCCTCTGGGTCGTCTCATCTGAGAGGGGATTCGTGGACATTTTGGATGCCAGCAGGAGGGTAAAATCCCACGAATCATGAATTTATTATCCTCACCAGTAAGGACAGTGCATGGCCTCAGCCTGCGGGAGACAGATGAGAATCGACCCTTCACCAGCTGTTCTTGGTATTAAGAGGCCGAAAGCTAAATAAAACTTCACTAACTCGCGCATGCATGTTGACCGTGCATGTTTTATCTCTTTCTCGAACACACACACACACACACACACACACACACACACACACTATCACTGTCCTGGGAACATTGCAGGACAAGAGTGTCAGTGTCACCCTAATTAGCCGAGCTCCCTGGTTTCTGCCACCAGGGTTTGATATCATGAATGGGCTTAGAAATGTAGCAATTAGTAGCTAACAACCTTTAGCAGTCTGGCTGCGGCTCCTCTCTGGGATTTACTGGGTTCATCAGCAGGTTTATAGAGTCTGACTTTGGCTCCAGCAGCCAATTCTTTTATAGCATCCCACAGCTCTGGACATCCTGTGGGTGTGAAGGGAACACAAAGGGGAAGACTTCACAGTGCCAGTAACCAGATTCTTGGATAGTAAAGCCATTGATAAAAGATGTTTGCATCGATGTTCTAAAAATCCTCCTAAAAGTAGGGACGGACACTGAATACAAGGTTCAAGTAGATCAACTTTTAAATGACGGAACAAATAGTGTGAACATCAGAAAATGATCAGACTTTCAACTATTTTCTCCCGTGATCAGGTAACTTCTTGTGTTCATCAAGTGATTTAGGTGTTGTCTACAGCAAATTAAGTTACAGCAAATTAGTATAAATTAGATCAGCTGGGAAAAGTCGGCCAGCTAGTCTCACTCATGCGGCACAACATGTTTGATTTCATTCACCAAAGGAAACCACCAAAAAGCTGCTGCCACTCACATCTCGGACTCTACACACACACAAACACACATGCACTGGCGTAATCAGCGCATTGAGTGGAGGGAGACAGGTCTTGCCTCATTCTTAGATAGACCAAGACAGATTAATGGTTTTGTTTTGACCCTTCCAATAAAGCCCCTCACCTCCCTGCACAAACTGAGCCAGACACCATGTCTTGGAAGGCGTTTAACCACTGGCCCAAGAATAAAGAGGCTGAAAGAGAACCCCTACTGTCGGGAGGAAAAAGAAACAACTTGGCATCCCTAAATACAGCTACGGCTGACTGGCTAAAGCTACAGGAATTTAAAGGTGTTCCGACTTAACTACGAATCACAAGGAGCCTGGGACTCGGAAGCAATAATAGCAGGAATGTAATGCACCTGTTGCCCTAAAGACAGGTATCCCTCACTGCACGATTTGGACTTAATGTTAAAGGAAGCAATAAGACGCAGTAAAATCATGCACCCCTTCTTGGTAACATTTAGGTAAATCTGGGTCTCCCCACCTGTTTTTATTCGAAATTACAACTCACATAGGAGTTTCATGGACTTTAACTCTCTCTTTCTCAGCCAGGAACAACTGACCAATAAATAGAACAATCACGACCTGCATATCAATCTCTGTGGCTAAATATTGACAAGTCATAAAAATCTAGTTTCCTGGCTGTGTGTAATAGACAGGAAATCTATTTACTCATGACACCTCTGAGAAGAAATATTACGAATGATAACTGGAAATGACATATTTACAATAATTCATTGACCACACTGAAGGGTGCAGCAAATTAATACTGTCCTCAAGATAGCATAAGATGTAACAAATTATATCTAATCATACAGACACTATCTAATTTGTGCGATTTTAAAGAAGACGTGCTAGCTGCTCTGTGAGGCTGTAATGCTAAGCAACCACATTTTTGTTTTTCAGTAGATGATGGTGCTCGCAGGGGCTCTCCAAAGTCATTACGATTCATCCTCTTAGGGCCATATACTAGCACCAAATCACAGAGCAAATGTTGAGATTCTTCATAGAATCCCAGAAAACTTTGATATGCTCATGGGACAAGATGAAAGTCATTAAATCAGCAAGGTCTTTAGGGTACATCCACTTGGTACCATGAACGTCTAACATGGCAATATGTCCAACAGCTGTGGCACTAAAAGAAAGATGCTTGATGGAAGGTCACGGGATCACCAAAGTCAGTATGATTTATCCCACTGGGACCATGAATGTTTTTAGATACTAGATACATTTCAACCTCCAGTTTTTGAGACATTTAGTCTGGACCAAAGTGGTTGACTGAACAACCAACATTGCCTTTCTGAGAGCTGAGTCCCTAACTTGGCTAAACAATTAACTACACAGAAGAGAAGAGTGCTAATAGGTGTTAATCATCAGCATATGGCTTTTTCCAATCTCAGAGCACCAGGCAAAGACTACAGGTAATCCATTATACATTTCAAGTGTAGTCCAGTAAGTAGAGTGCAGATATCTGAACTAATTTTAACACATGGGTTACAACAAAGAAATGCAGACCATATTGACCGACCACTGGGTGAGAACGGAATACAACTGTCTCTAATTCAGACTTTAACTGACCAAATCTGATTAAAAACTTCACTGGGACTGGGATTGGGGTTTAGATTAACAGCCTCTGTGCGAGAGCAGTTATGCTTTGGAGAATAAAAGGAAAACTTCCTGTCAGACCAGATCACCATCTTGCAAATTTGTTTCCTGAAAGTAGAAGTAGGATAATCAATGCAAATATGGAAGGCTAAAAATAGCAAATGCGAAGCAGGTCTGTGCATACCAACAGGTTGAGGCCATACTACGTCTTTTCTGCACTGCATTACACATATCCACCCGTACCTGCATTTTATCTTTTAGGCCATTTTGCAAACTGAACATGAGCAGGATGTGAGTATCGTGTCAGAGCTCTTTGAATGTGTGTACACTTAGAATGCATGTGCCTGTGTTTATACTTGTGCCATTGCAGGAGCATGAAGTGGACCCTAAACTGAAAAAGATGTGCGTTTGCTCTCCCTAATGGCTAATATGAACCAGACCTTACCTTGCACTCAGTTCAGACGCATGTGTGTGTGTGTGTGTTTGCACACACGCTGACATGTGCAAGCTTGTACGCACCCGGGTGTTTTCCCCGTCTGGAAGGCCATGCTCCTCATTAGAACACAGAGGGTGGCACAAAGCTTAGCAGTTGAAGCAGGACAGTATTGTCCCGCCATACATTAGCCCACTTCTGTGCAGACTGACCGATCTTTGTCTTGAATGCAGCTTTCTTTTTTTGCTAATTTTGCTTTTCAGAGAATGGAAAATGGAGGTAACATCCTAACAATTATCTTGGCATTGTCCTAGTTTTGATGAGCAGTAGTATTTAAATGCATGTGAAACACCAGGAAGAAGCTGCATTGAGTCACTATATCTAGTTTTTATATATCGCTTTATACACGTCTTTCACCATCATCCTCTTCTTTCTTTTATCTGTCTTCCTGTTTCTACCTATCACCATCTCTCTCTCTCCTGCTGTCTCCATTTCCCCCTGTCCTCCCCTGCAGTGGATAGGATTGGGGTCAGGGCCCTTTGGCCAGTGGAGCAAGTGACAGCTCTGACAGGGCCCTGATTTCACTCTTGTGCCTTCTGTCACCTCCCTGTATGCCCATCTCATTTTAATAATGTAAATATGGGGCAGGCTAAGGCCAGAGAGAATATTCTGTGTCCTGCTGCTCACTCACTGGAACCTCACTGCACACCTGAGCTGCACATGCACACACTGAAAGTTGGCAGTTTCTTTCAAACTAACTCAGATTTGGTGGGTTTCCAAACTGCTGTTGAATGCAGAACTACGAAGAACAATAACTGGAGGCGCTTACATGAATGAAGTCCTATATCCTAACAATAAGAAAGTAAACAGTTACACTACATTTAGAATATACTGACATATAGAACCAATCACACAATACTAAGCACGTCATATGGGATAAATGGTAGACATAGGAAAGATTCCCATGTTGATGATGCTGCATTTTTTCATGTCATGTCGTGTCTACTCAAGACACTTTCATTGCCATAAAGGTATTTTCATGCCTTTTAATGGGCCAAACAACAAAAAATACAGGATCCTACATTTCCCATAAAGCACCTGGATATTGTCTTTCATCAGACCCTCCCTGCCTCCTAAATCCCCAACAATTTTAAATGCACATCTTAAAAAAAATGTCACGTTACAGCCGAGATAACCCTGACGACATCATCAGAGTCAAGTATTCAATCACTGCGGCAGCTCTGGCTCAGTGGTAGAGTCGGTCGTCTCTCAACCGGAAGGTTGGGGCTTCGATCCCTGACTGCTACAGTCACTTGTTGAAATGTCCTTGGGAAAGACACTGAACTGAGGCCAAATTGCTCCTGGTGACTATGCCCTGTATGAATGCATGGATCAGACCATTTTACCCCAAAAGACATCACAGGCTGAATAGTACCCTGATAATAAGTACAATGAGGGCACTGGCCATTTAAAAGTGATGTGTATCGCAATACCCATAAAGTTTCAACAGCCCACTATAGAAGATGTGTTTCTCTGACGCCTCGTTATTTTAAAGCATCTTGACAGATTTGTAAAAATATAAAAAAAGTTACCCCAGCGTGATTACGACTTTAAGGTTAGTGCAAATTCTTTTTACAGGTCTGAAACGCGTAATTAAGATAACTTGCATATGACTGAAACGCACCTCTTTTTAAATATAAATTCAGATACCCAGCCTGTGCAACATACGACATACATTAACACACAATATTTGATTTTCTTTGATTATCACGAGGGCTGGCTGTGGCTCAGTGAAAGAGTCGGCCGTCTCCCAACCAGATGGTTGGTGGTTTGATCCCCAGCTCCTGCAGCCTACATGTCGAAGTGTCCTTGGGCAAGACACTGAACCCCAAATTGCTCCCTAAGGCATAGCCATCAGTATATGAATATGTGAGAATGGTTAAATCCTCTATTGGCACTTGGCAATTAGCCTCTGCCAACAGTGTATGAATGTGTATGCTAAATGGTTAATGCGACATGTGAAAGTACTTTGAGTGGTCTTAAGAAGCCTCCAAAAGCGCAGTCCATTTACCTATAAGATCTTGGTTCATTGGTGTATTTGACAACACATTCACTGTGGTTAAAACTGTCAGGGAATGCCCTTTGGATCTGATGTGAATTCTCTTCAATATAAATGGAGATAATTTTGGTCTAAGGAACCAGGGAATACTAAGGTAGGAAAAGGCCCTCTCCTGATTACTCAGAGTGGCTGAGTCTGATCTGGACAGCCAACCAAACCAGCCACAGATGCAACACACTACTGCAATTTAGTTACACAGGGGAATAACCTCAGTCTCATGTGGATCCCGCCATCCCAGCCGCCCCTCCGAGGGCACCAAAGTGCAGGAAACTGCAGAAGCTGTGAGTCACAAAGCTCTTGGCGGGCAGCTCTTTTTCGTAACTATCTGTGAAGCCTTTGAAAGCTTGCTGTTCGCTTGTTACGGATGTGATGCATGATTTGGAGGCATTTTACCGTCCTTGATTAAAGAAAAGGCCTCTTGGCCGGTCAGATTGCGGCCCCTCGGTACCACACAGGCACAGACGAGCACTCTGAGGGCTTCGTTAACCTTTTTCACCTCTGCTATCCCTCAGCCTCACTTCACCAGCCCGCCATCCCAGCTCTCGTCCGCTCCCTCAGGTTCTCCTCTAGTGTTACCTTTTAAGGGTCGCCTGCCCCCTCCATGCTTATAAATTGGATGTTTGATCAGCGGAGGGTCTTTACCCTCTGATGCGGCATCCTGGAGGTCCATAATGAGCTGATTGATGTTCCATTACGTCCAATCACAGCTTAGTATGTCCGGGAAAGTTTGTGTTCAGTGGTATAACTAGCATGGAGAGCATGCTGACAGGACAAGCAGCTACACTAATCACTGTTTGATGGAGAGTCTGTGTGTGGTAGAAGAGATTCCAGCGCTGTGGGAATCTTTGACCTTTATTATCCCTGATTTTTGGCATTGTTTTTCACCACGCTTCTCTCTTTGTGCTAACCGTTAGCGCTCATTTCCCATCTCCCCTTTCGCATTATCATTGACTGTAAAAGCAGCGTTTTTGACTCATACAAATGCATCTCCACACATGTACACAGACATGTCCAGATGTGGATGGTGATTCTGGAGTATTGGGTCATTCCGTCTGGGGATAAATCACACAGACTAATCTGTCCTGCGAGGGGATGGAGGGTAATTGGTTACATTTGACCCCCGGCCTCGCGGACTGTGGGAACGCGGCCTTTATCTAACAACGGTAATTGGCTAATGAAACACTTCCGCAACTCCTCCACTAGATTATCATCCACCGGTTGGGAGTGGGTGAGGCATGAGTGTGTGTCTTAGTGTGAGTGTGGCTGACACAAGTGGCCCAAAGGGGTGTGTGTGTGTGTGTGTGTTTGAGTGAGTAGTCTCGAGAAAATGGCAGGATGCGGAACTCCCTGTGGCCATCTCCACCACGTTATCACCAGCATCAGTCTCATGATGCCTGCAGCGGACTGATACATTGACAGACCACACATTAATGTTTGTGTGGGACTATTTCAACTTAAATTTAGGTTTAAAGTAGAGAGGTTAATGTGATTCAAATTAAATCTTCAGCCAGGGGCAGGGCGCATAATGATGATGTAGCCAGAACGAGACTGTTTGCAACTTTTAGGTCAAACTCTGAACACCAAGGTCGATATGCCGCGGCTTTGTGTCGTATATTATTGGATTTTTCTCATGTTTTATAGTTGTTGTGTGTGATCATTTATCTGGGCGAAGTCATGCCCACATCAGTTGAAAGACAAGAAAACCAGGGTGGGGAGGGTTGAGTTGTGGGGTTGGTGGGTGGGGGGGTATGAAGAAAAAAAGGCTAAAGTTACGGTGGTGAGACAATGTCTCTGAGGTCCCATCAAGTGAGCCATTCATACATGCAAGCCTACCAGTTTGTGGAGCCAGGGAGACACTCCGATAGAGTGGGGCCCAGGGTGGCCTTGTCTTTTTGTCCCAAGCTGACCCCTGCTCTCCCGCCTGGCCTCTGCGCCCCTCACCTGGCCTGTCCCAGCGCACTGGTAACAGGATACCTGTAATTTGCTCTAATGGCCTTTGAAAGACCTGGCTGGGCTAATCCCTGGAGTGCTTCTCCCAGCAGCACCGCATGAAAGGGTGGGGGTAACAGGGCCCAGTGCGAGACCTGAAAGAGGACTAGCCTCTGGATTGTGTGTGAGAGAATGTCACCCCTTGCGTTCGAGGGAGTGCGGGAGTCAGCTTTCAGCAGATCACCGCCGTGTGGCTTGTTCACAGGCTCTAAAAAATGGGGCCCGCGCTTGTAGAGAAGGAGATTCTCTCTGTGCTTTACACCTCCCTCAGAGGCTCCGTCTGGCAAGGCATGGGAAACCTGCCGGGGACGAGCCTGCAACTTTAAGAGAGTGCATTTCAAGTTGTTTCCAGATTCCTTTTCAAATTGTGCAAAGTAGGTCTTCATGGATGATATTTGCTCACTCAATAGTAGAGGAGATTGGTATCAAGAAGGGCGGAAATGAAGTGGGAACGGTTTGACGTGAAGTTTGATGCTTAAAAATGTCTTTAGTCAAGGGCACGAAGCAGTCAGGGAGAAGGATGAGGGGATATCATACAGCAGGGGATGTGTGTGAAGTTGCAGAACGCCAAACATTCTCTAAAATCATGTTCAAGAGCAAAGCTGCTCGCATGAGAGGCTCCTGCATGAGGCCCAAATGGCTGTACCTGATGCTAACAATGATAATATAAAAATAGTAACAGCATTGCCGGACAAAAGGCATTGGCCATGAAAAAGACAGGAGCAAAATAATCTTATCGGTCTCATCTTCCCTCCAGAGATTTTGATGGAATGTGGGAACAGCAAGTGATATGTGGGCAGGGAGGACCAGCCCTCTGCCAGCCCTTTCTCTCCTTTCTTCCTGTCCTTTCTCTCCATCGTCCCCGATCTTTTGATGTGGTGGGCCACATGCACAGGGATGGACTCACACACATGCAGACCAGCCTTCCTCCATCCTACTTCCTAAATGACACTGTACACAGTCATATTAAAGTGACAGCACACATGCACACAGTGTGTACAGAGTGATTAAGAGAGAGACAGCATGTTTGGATCTGTGTAAGTTCAAGTGTGTTAAAAAAGAGTGCAAAAATAGTCCTGTTTCCTGTCTCCTTTGTTGTTACGTTAATTATGTCCTTTTTACATTTTGTTTGATCAAATCGAACATGACTTGAGGTTAAGGATTCCTAACTGTCCAGGAATCAAGAGCTGAATTAGGCAAGAAAAACACTGTTCAGACGTCCAGATTGCCTGCGCTCATTAGAGGAGCAGAATCAGATCTTAAAGGGCCAGCTTACTTTGTACAGTAGCCTGAATGTGCTGATTTGAGGGAGGCTGATGTTTGTGAATTTTTCCAGATTGTCATACCTTGTTTTTTAATCTTTTTTCCTTTGAAAAACTGAGAGACAAAGTAACTTAAACCTGAGATTTGTAACTGCATGTTGTGTTTAGTCCAGCCCGGGTCAGCCTCAAGCAGACATATCTCATAGCTGTCTGTAAAGGATGAATAAATCATCCCAGTCCTGTGAGAGTTAATAGGTATGATGCATGTCCGAAGACCCGATGCAGACGGGCCGGTGGGGAGGGAGAAGCAGGGGTGACCCGGGCAGACTGAGACAGAGACACCACAAGAGGTACGACAGAGAAGAGAGGGACAGACAGGCAGCGAAAAGCAAGCTGGCAGATGGGAGACATGAAGAAGGGGAGAAAGACAGGTACAGTTTGCTGCCTGTAGACCCACAGCTCTGCTCTGTGACTGAGGCCCACATACAAACACGCGTAAAACTGCACACACACACACACACACACACACACACAAATCATCTGCAGGAACAGTAGAGCTCTCAGGGCTGCAGGCACAGCTCCTGTAAAAGAGACTGTAAATGTTATACTGCTGTCCAGAACTGGTTGGTCCACTAAACCAATGAAGGGATTGCATCATATGTATCACGAGCCTGATCAGACGTATTCAAACAAACATAAATGTCATCTTTTCATCACTAGGTGTAAAACACATTGTGGAAAGTGACTCCACCCTCAACTTTGGTACCCTTAACTTCAACCAACGCTTTTGTAGGACTAAACATGAGACTGAAGAAAAAGAAAAAAATTCTCCTGACCATAAATAAAATGAATTTTCATCACATTACAAATCAAAACTGTAGTACAGATTTGGTAGACAAATTTTGCTTTAGTTTAATTACAAAAAATAGGGCCATTGCTTTTACAAAAAATTGTGTGCTTCCAATGCACTGTATAACAGCGCCGTTATGAAGGTAGTAAGTTCACCGTCGAGGTCAGGTGTTTGATCCCTGAAGGGCAAATGTTTTTTGACCAATGAAGCGCGAATGTTTGTTGAATGTTTAACGTTGATTGGAAACTACCCCGCCGCGCTTCAGCGACGTCACTCCTGGGTTAGACACCTCAGTAGTGCAGTACTAAGCCCCTTGTACACAGCAAGTTCAAGCGGGGATTATTACACCTCTGTTACGTTCTGTCTTCTATGTAAAACACACGGAGGCGGAATGGTTGGGCGAAGTCTGACCCGGGATCGGAGGCAATAACAGAGGTCTGTGTAAACAGCGGAGCCGACAGGGTGGAACAGCACCGTGTGTGTGTGTATGTGAAGCACGCTCTGTTTGTTTACACCTCGTACACGTTTGGCTTCTGCAACACTGGAACGCTATTTACAAACACAAACTGGGGCGGCTTTACGCTGGCCTTGCTTGGTCCAATGGCAAAGGCTGCATGACGGCGGAGCTACGTTACGGAGCTGAGTATAACAAAAATGCAGGTTGCAACTTACTAGGAATTGTCTTTCTTCATATTCATGGCGTCCTTAAAAACGACTGAAGAACATCAAAGAAAACCCAATTTATAATGTAACTGAAGTTGAATGGCAGAAAATCATAGTGGCGGCCCAATCAGTCAGAGCAGGTGCTCTTTCCTTTAGAAACAGATGTAAAACACCTGCTCTGACATCGCTCATGTGTGTGACCAAAAGACAGACATGTCTCCCTGTAGTAACTGTGTCACTGTTTCAGAAGGGTTCTTCAGTGTTCTTCTTACATTTCTAATGTGATCATTATCTGTTGATGTATTTGAAGTTTGTGGAGTTTTCATTGTTAATAATGCTATGTAAATATGAATGTAATATATATTATAGCACACAACTAGTTAGTGATGTTATAAGTCAATACCCAGACTGCGGTGTGAGGTTAGAGGAAATGCAACCTCATACATCAGTGCATGCTGGGAGAAGAAACAGGTTCAGTAGTAAGCAATCATTTCACTTTACTTAGGAATCCATCTTTGAAGTTACTTTGGTTGTATTGATCCTATATCTAGTAAGCTCATGTATTATTTAATTCAATATCATAGTTTTCACCAACAACTCTTTATACTTTCACAAAATTTGCTTTTTTATATGTGTCGTGCATTGTGTGTTGTGACTTGACTCAACTCGACTTACAATCAACCTGCAGGGCTGCTGAAAATGGTTTTATGACAGTGATTTTCCGATTTGCTTGGGAGTGGAACACAATCATATTCAAACCGCAAACTCTCCGGCACGCTGTGTTCCCTGTAAAGTTATCTTTGGATCCATGCAGCACTGTCATGTTCCACAGAAAACTGAAGATCAGGTTTCATATCGGCCTCTCCTTGCAATGAGATCATCTCTGACCCAGTATCACGTGACAACCGCTACAGCTATCAGTGTATTGATAACTGCCAGGCTCCTGGTATATGAGCTTCCTGATGAGGCATTCCTTCATCTGTCAGAAACCAATCAATATCTAGTGTCTGGATTTTTCCGGATAATGCACCCTAATAAGTCAGATATAAAGTCATGTCACGTTTAAAGTATATCTTTAATACAGTTTGAAAACAAGGGCAGAGGTCTGGCACTTCCTGTCTGCCCTCAGAGACACTGACACAGTCACTCTTGTGCTGACACACCACTCGCCTTGGACCTTCTCGGTCACCACATGCTGAAGACCATAATCAAAGCTTTTGTGGCACAACATTATGTTGTCAGGGCATAAACAATGGCCTCTGCCCCAAATCAATGTCATGATTATGTTTTATGGACTATTAAATGAGAGTGCAGTGTGCAATCACTGCTGGTGTGTCTTTGGCTTTGGGACAGCTGGTACTACTAGTAGGAATCAGATTTTCTGTCATTGTAAATCAAACAAATGTGTTTTTAATGGCAGTTTATTCAGAATATATCATGTGACCACTGACATTTCTTGTATATCCCTCTTTTTATGCATGGTCTTCAATCATGTTGACATCAAGCATTTCTTTCAGATCTGTCTTGGCTCTCTTATACACTTAAAGGCCTCAGTATGCTATAAGCAGACAAGGCCACTGAGCATGTCCTCTAAAAGGAAGGCTTAGAATTCTTACAAACGGCCAACTCTTAAGTCTGGAAAAATCGTCCTAATACAGACAAATGTCGACTGCTTCCCAACACCGCACTCATTCTCTGCAAGAACTGGTTGGGTTTTTCATTGTAGTCTAATTTTAAGTGGGATAATAATGCGAGCATTTGAACGCATCTTTCCTGTCTAAAAATCAGCTTATACCATAAGCTGGTCTAGGGGACTACTAAATTCTGATTGGCTGCAGTGTGTAGCGCCTATGAAGTAGTTCCGGTCTATTCATTCCATCCACTCTTCAACGTGTCACTTCGTCATTTGTTAGTGACATTTTGATGTTGATTTGGTGATATGTGATTGCTTGTTAGCTTGGTAGTCTTGATGTATAAACTGTAAGCTAACCGTATGCAATAGCTGTGTCCCAATCCAGCGGCGGCACACTTCGAAGGGCGTATTTGAAGGCCGAGTCAGCGGCTAGTCGAAGGCTGTCCCAATTTTGAATGATCCTTCAGATGCGGCCAACGAATGCCTCCTCCTTTTCCCGGGCCACGAAGGATCCATTGAGTGCATCCTTCGTGGCCCAACATATCCCAAAGTTTATTGCGCCCCATATCAAAGGAGATGGCGGACTCTTACATGGCTGAGGAATACACTTATAAAATGTAAAAGTGTTTGGTTTCAACTCAATCGAATAGCTAGCGATACATATGTTTAAAAAAACGAAAGGGCCCTTGAAACAAATTATCTTTAAAATAAAAGGTTAAGTTACCTGACGTTATAAATGCTAGCTAGTTAGTCCGCTAGCTACTCTTTGCTAGGCGACAGGACTTTACTAGGGTAAGGTTGAGAACAGCTGATGACGCAAACAGGAAATCCTCCGTAGACCAGAGCGTATCATTTCAGTTCGGCTTTAGCGTCTACGCAGGCTATGAATGACGCATCCTCCGTGGACTGCCTCCTTCGTACGCTGCAGTCCCTGGATTGAGACACAGCTAATGTGACTTTGAACCTTGCTAACATATCAATAGCATTGTACCTCATAGCTAAGAGGAATGGTTGTATTAGCTGAGAGGAAGGAATATCTCTGGTCCAAAAGTTCTAGCTAAGATCTGCTCTATTCCGCTGGTTAGCGAGCAACTGCAAGTGAAAATGGTGTAGTCAGAATAATGCCCTTCGAGCTGCCCATTATCAGGAATTTCTTGCCTCTAAATCTGCCATAAATTCCCGATAATGGACACCTTGTCGTGCATTATCCCGTACATAAATGCAGGTTGCATGCAAGTCAAAGTCACCAATTTCAATCACTTCTCGGCTAAATTGTGTGCAGGTTACACTCTTCCCTCTGGTGGAAATCAAAACCATCCTTCTCCACAAGTCCTTCGTAATCATTAGTTGGTATTCTACTGTACATTCAAGGGTTAATGTCCAAGTTTCCATATCACACCACCTGTGATGGCCTCCACCAGAGCGCCCGTTCTCATGGTAATCTCTCAAGGTGTTTAAAGCAATAGTGAGTGATGCAGCCTTTGTCAGTGCAGGCGGCTGCTTCACCCAGTACCAGACCCTTGGAGGGGGTCATGGCAGATCAAAGGTGCTGGTCACAGCCATTAGGCCCGGCAGCCCAGACCCGACATGAAAAGCTGGTGTTTTGAAAAGGAGGGCAGAAGGAAAAAAACAACAGGGCCCTCTTCGTTTAAAAAGCAAGCAAACTGTGAAATAATTGAAAAGGTATGTCAATCAAGAGCAGGAGCACAGCGGGAACTCCGAGATTCCCAGGCTTTGCTCTGGTCGAGCACTGAGCCATGGAGAGCTGCTCAAGGGTGCAACCCAAGAAATTAAAGACCTGGGAAAAGGAACAAAAAGAAGACAGGAGGAAAGGAGCAGGAAAATCTCTTTTTCTCGCTCTCTCTTTGCTCAGTCTTTCACTCTTTGCCGCTTGAAATTTGTGATGAAAGGAACCATTTTGCCACACTTTGTAGAGGCCCATTCAAAGCGCCTGGTCATTAATAAGATCTTGTCTAGCTCTTCACCTCTCAGGTGAGTAACAAAGATTTATTGGGGAGGGGGGAGCCGCTGAAGGCGCCTGCCCCCGCAACCAAAACCCCCATCTTATAAGCAGCACCTTCACCCTGTACTTGCCCCCCCCCTCCTCCTCCTCCTCCCCCATACCATGAGTCTGACAAAAGAGAACCCCGTGAGAGTGTCTCCCTCTTTCCTTTCTGCCTTTTTTTTTTCAAAGTCAGAAAAGGCTTGAATGATCTGACGATGGGCTAACGTCCAAAAAATAGGCGACGGGGAGAAAAGAAAGAGTATAAAAAAGGCAGGCTGAAAGACTTTTTCTATGCTTTTAAAAATCCCATAGAGGAGAAATAAATGGCAAGTCCACAGTTGACTAGACACGTATAGTGCAGGATTTGCTTGTAATGGCAGCTTGAGCTTATTGACAGTCCCAGCCAAAACATGTCAAAGGTTAAGAGATCTTGCCAATTGCAAGTGGGAAGCCAAAAGTACCTTTTTCATGAGCTCAATAGGGCCATCGGTTGATACTTGCTCAGCAGAACGCGGAGCAGGAGTGACGTTCGGTTTCCAATGCAGCTCGGGAACAAAGAGATAATTTGTCTCCATTATTTCTCTTTCTTCATTCTAATGGTGAGATTGTTTTAAAATGTGAAACATTTCTTGATTTAAAAAGATTTGAAGTTTCAAAACACTTACATTTTCTCTTAACATGGTGAATTATTACACTTCAATGAGTCTAATTTTAATACAAAAAAACGTCCCTTTGTGTAGATACAAGTTGCACCAAACCCCATACTAAAAAACAGCGTTTTTAATAAAAGAGGATTACCTCCTTATTGCTTTGTCAAAATGTCTGATGCATTCAGAAACAGGGCCTATTTGTCCAACCTGAATTTAAGTTCAGGGGCAAAAAGTCATGATTGTTCAGTTTTGTCATAATAAATTAGTTCAGAATCAAGAACTTTCCTCACTTAAATCTCCGATTAGAAGATTTGAAAAAACACTTTATGGGCCTAATAAAAGTTAAGCAACACTCCATGCTAGTATTATCACAGCTATTATTATAATTTGAATGTATATAATATTAATTTATTTGTCTGGGTTTTTGACAAAAGACTATTCATGTTATGATACACAGACATTGAAAGGATGCCAATATTACCCATAAGACGTGAGCCTTTGCTATATTTCTGAAAATTTCACTGTATAGTACAACTAAACTCGTTAAAATGAAAAAATGAAAAAAAGAAAATAATAATAGTTTTGGTCAAAAACGTATACCAATATTAAAGCATGTTTCCTCTGTAGTCCAACCAGGTCTCGACTCTTCCCAACACTTCCAGTAACGCGACCTCTGCATTTCAGCAGTTAGGAAAGCCCTCTAATAGCTGGGAATAGCTCGCTGTGATTTCTCAGGCTTTGCACACAATGGAGTGACTTTTCAAAGGGGCGACTGTGAGTTATATGGATCTAACTCGTCTTTATAGATGTGTGGTCAAGCGTCCAGAGCCCGAGTGATTCCTCCAGACAACGTGAAATCCCTGTTTCATGTCCTCAGATCTTTTGTGTCGCCCGGCTGCTACAGCAGCACGTTTGAATGAAGTGACATGAGGGGGAGAGATAGGACAACGTTTAATTTGTTGTAGGCACAAGTTTCTAAGTTGTTGGTTCTTTAATTTGAACATTTTTTTAGAATAAATAAGACCTGATTTATTTGATAGATTTTTTTTTTTTTTTACCTTTTAAACCCGTACGACTTTTCTCTTTGAATGTCTCAGATGTGACAAACATCCTTCCAACACACCTACTGTGCCTGGAACCCAAAGCAGCAAATAATGGCAATTACTGCTGGCACCACTTTCAGGCACCAGCGGTTTTCATTGGCCTGGACTAATCCCCCATAAATCCTTGCAGCGCTCCAATCACCAGCCGGGCCTCAGCTAATTGCTTATGAGTCCCTTGCACGCTCCAGGTGCCACCGTAGCACACCCGGTGTTTGTAAACACAGCTCGTAAAGAGGAGGCTGCCATCAAAGTGTTAATGTTTCCTCGGAGGATCAGAGGCGGTGGTGGGATGATGGGGGTGCAGCTGGGTTTGTACCTGGATGTCCTCGACTCAGGCATTCCCTCCTTCCCCGCAGCTGCGTCGAGCTCAGAGAGGGCTTCTTTTACACGCTCCTGTCAGAGAAGAAAGACACTCAACAGGAGTTTGTGTTTGTTTACCTTCCTCTTCTTCTCTGCCGTCCTTTGTACCTCTTTGTGTCTGTGTCTGAAGTGGATGACCTCACTCGGGAAGCACGGCAGCCCATGTTCAGAGCTGAAAACAAAGTTGGAGATAGTTGCGTGCTTCAAAAGATGGGGGCAGCAGATGTGTGTTTTTAAGCTTTGGAGCTCTTCAGATGCATCCTTTGAAAGCAGAAACAGTAGTCTGATGACATTAACAGCTGTCCTGAAGAGTTAGTGTGATCTTTGTGTGTTATCAGAAAGTAAGATAATCCACTATGATGGTTTTATTTGATCACACAGGGGTAAAAATGACACAACATTGGCTCAGAGGTAGAGTGGGTCGCCCTCCAATCGTAAGGTTGGTGGTTCGATCCCCAGCTCCTCCTGTCTACATTTTCATCTTTGGGGAAGATATTGAACTCCAAATAGCTCCTGGAAGCATAGACTGCGGTGTGTGAATGTGTGTGATTAGTAGCTCAGTTACCCTGCAAATGACTGTATGAATGTGTGCGTGAAAGGGTGAACGTGACAGGTAGTGTAAAGCACCTTGAGTGGACTAGAAAGGCACACTATAAGTGAAGTCCATTTACCATATTACAAGTCTGTTTTGAACTCACATGCGCATTTACACACTGAAACAGTTCTTCGGGGCTGTAATTATTGCCCCTTACCTTAATTCAAGCTATAAAGAGACATTCTACATTACATTACTACATTTTAATGGGGGCAATTCCACGGTCTTTATTCAGTATAAAACTGTATTCTTAAATTGAGCGGAAATCAGTTCGGCTTTAACAGTCCCAGTTAGTGGAATCATGTCGTGTCTACTATACTAGATTTACAGTCTTTTTAGTGTAAAATTCCCATTTTTGCTCAGTGGCCGTAGACACCCAGAGCGCAAATCTCTTCACGTCATGTAAGACATGCAGTCTCTCTATTTGAATGCACAGATGGGCATTCCAACGAGAATAACAGCAATCAGTCATTTCAGCCATTCCAATCGGGCAATGGAAGAAGTCAGGTGACGAAGTTTTCGATGTGGATTTGTCAAGAAAATGTGTATTTAAGCGTCAAGTCTGGTTAATTGTCTGTTTTCAAAAGTCAATCAAGTTTTTTATTCATTTATTTTTAATTTTTTTGTTTGGGCCTTTTATGCCTTATGTCAGCTCCCTTAAAGTGAAGCCAAAACATTTCAAGCGCCCCCTGCTGACTGGCTGCAGTATAGGTCATAAAGCCCTCCATGTTAACAGATGGGACATGAGTCAAACTATAAAATCAAAATGCACGCCAAATAAATATTTTTCAAACATGGCTTCTGTTAGTATAGTTAGCTATTATCATGCTGATTTACGTGCGTCAGTAAGTGTTAATTTTTAAAGTTTATTTTAAATTAGTTATTTGATGCTGTAAAAATGATGATTGACAGCTCTGATGACAAATACGGCTCCTGCAGCCAATCTGCTCCTGATGAGCAGACTAACCAGGTTGGTTTTGTGTCTATACATTCACCAAATATTTACCAACTGATGGTTTTTCAAGGAACAGACAGATAATTTCCTTCTGCATATCAGCCATGGTAGACACACAAACACAATGTTTTTTGATTTCAAGGTCTTGTTGTGTGTTAGGATAGACTTGAAAAATGTGAGCCTATCCTTTAGGCCTGGTCAAAAGGAAACACAAACACATTATATAATAAAAAAAACATATTAACTCAACTCTTTGTGCCAAGTTCAGCTTCACTGTTCTCTCCAAAACAAATTTGGATTTGCACAAATAAATAGGAAATAGAAAAAAGAGCAGCACCTGTGAAACCCCCGGTGTGAGCGTTTATTTTTCATTGCTGGATGGTTTGAACCAGCGTGACTGCTCAGGAGCTCAGTCGATGCCTTGTACGAGACTTGCGGTCGCACCGATGCAGCTGGGGATGGTCAGTCGTGTTGCCAGTCGCCCGCTGCCACTTTTATGACTCCTTCATTTCCGACCAGCTTTGGGTCACCCTGTCCTTCAGCACCTTGATCTCGTGCTATGTTTACAGCATCTGTCCAAGGCTAACAGTCATCTCTCACAAACATCCAGCAGTGCCTTGCCTCTGAGCAACAACATTGCATGTTTTCGAAGCACAGACTTGGTTTCCAAGGGTGTAAAAAGCGGATTTCGTGCTCTGATCTGATAACAGGCCACATCAGGGTGCTTTTGAAGGTGTAAGTGGGCAAATAAAGGCAGAAAAATACCATCCTAAAGAGAGCTTCATCTTCAGTAATTAGCTGCTATTCAGCACCCTGCGGTACGCCCTCAGGTCATCTCCAAAACATCTCCCTATCGTAGCCATGACAATGGATGCGTGCCTTTTATTTTTGTATGCAGACAAAAACCAGATCAAGAGTGAGCCACATGGGACTTGTTTGCAATCACTGCCTAGAGGAAACAATTAGCCCACAAGCTTGCCAGCTTTTTCACGGGGTGAAGAGAGTTGGAGAGGATGCTTAAGAGGCCAGCAGACACAGATTTTATGTCCCTCAGTAAACAACGCAAGGCATCATCAGGATGGAGTGTCACATCTGGAGTCTGGAGGTTTAAATGGACGCAAGCAGAGAGGCAGGGTGACATTGTGCAGAAACAGTAACTGTGTTCAGTTAAGCATCCATGAGAAAAAAGTGATAATTTCCCACCTTTTTTTGGCACAATCAAGCTTTAACCCTTTTGTTTAGAAATGCTCTGACCTCACCTGGTCTTCTTACAAAGAGAGCTCTCTCAGGTCACTGCACATGTTCTCTCTCTATATGTTTTTTTCTCGTGTCTTCTCTCCCTCCCCAGAGAATATGTCTGTCTGGTATCCTAATGACTCTTTTGATGAGGAAACTCCGACGCTACATGTTTCTAACCCAGACTCTTTCTCTCTTTTATTTTCCAGGCCTGATGGAAATCCGATCTGTCAGTGTGGGAGTTGTTGCCATCAAATCTGTCAGCACCGGGCTGTACTTAGCTATGTCCAAGAAAGGCACGCTCTTTGGATCGGTGCGTATACAACCTGGCTACATTGTTTCAGAAGGTCAAGATGGGAGGGAGGTGAGGGTAGGAGAGGTATATACATATAGGGGTCCCAAATGAATGCCTACCCACATATGTTTGATTCTGGAAATCTCAGGAATCTTCTGCTGTATCGACCAGAAAAGGTCAAACTGTTACAATCAATCATGCCTGTACACCTGGCTGGGTTATGGTTGATATACGTTCAGCTTGAGTTGGCTTGTTCTACTGTCAAAATAGATAGAAACCCAACCGGCGACGACAAAGAGCCAGCTGGGCTCCTAAAAGTTTGCGTGCCATCTGCCTATTGTTCTCACAGCGAGCTTTTAAAAGTAATCACCTCTCTTCAGACATCAGACCTGAGGTGTGTGGTGTCTGGCTCATGTTTTTACATCCTGAGAAATCAGGGACAAGAAGTGATAAGACAAGTGCCTTCAACAAGCTAACACAGTAAACATATCTGAAGAGCCAGGCCGTAACTTCAGCCAGGCTTGCGGTATCTTGATGTTATCAGGGCCTCATTAAAGCAGCTGGATAACAATCTTAAAAAAGGGAATGCACTACAACCTTTTGTCGCTACAGTATCTCTCAGGACTCTTTGACTAACTGATAAGGTTAAGCTGACACCTTGATTACTTCACAGATCACTATAAATGTAGACAAAGCTCCAAACTGGATTAAAAAACCAGATCATAAGAGAACTTTGACCATTTTGATTGTTTGAGTGCAACAAGGGGTCAGGTTTGAAATGTTTTTCTCAATTATGCCTATAACAGCCTGTGCTGATATTCAGTATAACAGCACTCTCTCCTGTGTGATATTGCTTAAGACTTTTAGTTTGAAGTATGGTTTGGTATATTCTCTTGTTTTCAGCTTTTTTGTGCTGTTCCTGAGCAGCAAAATTCTTTCCAGTAACAGTTACTCAGGATATTTCACAGACCTCATAGTGAATATTTCAGTCACTGATCAGTTTTCAAACGTTTGTCCCAAAGAAAACTTGGGGCCATGAGGCCTGTGGGTTATTTTGAGTAACCACAACATTGTTTCTGGAAAGACAAATTGCTTTTGGTTTTGTTCAGTACTTTGAGCAGCAAAACTGATTCCACTTACAGAAGCTGTAATCTGTCAATAGCAAATGTTTTGGACATGAATATCTTAAACCCTTTTAACTATCTCCAGACACCACCAGGACTGAGAGATACTATAAGATACAGTGTTGTTTTTTATTACTTGGGTGAACCAACCCTTCACTTCGAGACTGAAAAATGTCAGCCCAAAGCCAGCCCACTACTTTGTGATGGAAATACTCCCTATCAACCACTCCAACACCTGGAAAATCCTTTAGTGCAACAACAGACATTAACCTTTGTGCTCTTCTTGGAAGCTTGCCTAGTATAGCACAGCAGGAAAGGCAGTCAGACATAAGCTAAACACTCATCTGTTATAGCCTCCTTAACCTCTCTGTCTCCCCCCCCAGGTGAAGTACAACCCAAGCTGCAAGTTCAAGGAGCGCATCGAGGAGAACGGCTACAACACGTACGCCTCCCTCCGCTGGAAGCATGGCGGCAGGCAGATGTTTGTTTCGCTGAACGGGCGGGGGAAGCCGCGGCGAGGTCACAAGGCCCGACGAAGGCACCCGTCTACTCACTTCCTGCCCATGCTGCCCTCATAGCTGCCTAAGTCTGAACTCTGACCAGCACGAAAGCGATCTTTCCTTTTATTATTCCATCCTCCTGTCAAAAAATGTACATTTGTTGAGGTTTGTAACATTTGTAGCCTTAGTATAATATGTACTTTTAAGTTATTTTCTTTATTTTCTAATGACAGTAGAATTATATCTTCAGACATCTGTCTGGCTACAGTATCTGTCTGTGTGTCTGAACTGCATATGAAGTGGATGTCTGGTGACTTTAAGTTACTGTAAAAAGGGACAGCAAGGCTTGGAAAGAACACAACATGGTTTGTTTTTTAGCCTATTTTAGCTGCTTTACAAAACAAGAAGGGAAACTTCTGGTACAGCAAATATATTTGCCAATTCAGTGATAAAAGAAAAGTATCACTTTTAAAACAAAAAACAAGCAGCTCCGAAAAAGCTACAAACTGAACATCTTCACTGTTTCTTGGGATATACTGTACTGACACTGCTGGTTATAAGAAACTGATGAGATGAAGATGACTGAAACACATTGATAAATGTACTGTTCTGTCTTTATATGTCTACATTTGACAATAACACAACAGAAACTAAGCTAACTACTGGGATAACAAGCTGAATTTCCTGAGATGACCTTTGTATGTTTGTGCATGCTCCTGTCTGCTTCCTCTATTCAACAACACACAGCGATTAGACTAGGACACAGTGTCTCATCAAGTGTCTGATTCTTGGTCTTTAGTTCATTTGTGAAATAATAATATACTTTTGAGTCATTTATTGCATTATAGCTGCCGTAGGTACACCAGATGTCTTTAGCTGAAACTTCATTCATTTTATACAAAGTAGTAAACAGTGACTTACTCTCTGTCAAGTCTTGCTAACACTTTTCTCTACAACAAGGCTGTTGCTAATAGAACAATTAATATATTTAAAACATTTTGTACTCTTTAACTGTTTGAAGTTGATAAATATTGTAAGTGTCGACTTTTTGTGTTGAATTGTAGTTTAAAAAAAAGAAGGGAAAAAAATAATCATACTCAAGTCCATATTCATTTTGTATGGTATTACTGCAGGTACTATGTTGGTACATTTGTGATCCACTTATCATAAACAGCTTTCAGTTTTAGGCCAGTAACAGTAGGTTGTATATAAGTCCAAAGTCTCAGAATAAACAGTCTTTAGATTCATTTCAGAAAAGTAAAGTCATTTGAGTGCCTTGGTCCATGCTGAGTTTGGTAAACTTCAATAAAAAATGTGCATAAATCATGACTCATAGCTTATTTACTCAGCCTAGCAAGTCCTTTTTAAATCCTCAAGTGCAAATATAAAGACAGAAAAAAACCTGTGCGTGGCACTGATTGTTAAGTGCTGGTAACATCTCCATCCAAGCTCCCCGACATAATCCCCGTCCCCATCATAATCATGACAAAACTCACAGCGGGAGAGGCGTTGATGTGGAGGACCTCCCCGTGTCTGATGAAAGGTCTGTGGTTATGAACTATGCAACCCAGCATCGAGGTCATTTACACACAGACGAGCCCTCCAGTGGCACAGGAGGCCACTCGGTCCTTTCACCGAACAGAAAGGCGAGTCGGGGATGAATAGTGGCTGTTTGGGGTGAATAAAGGCCAACCTTTCAGCTTGTCATAATGTGAGATTACTGTGACGGGGTACATGTCTGGTCAGAATGGCGTGAAGTCACACTGTAGTTCAGCTCCAAAGGTCTGGGTGCAGCACTGAAATATCAGTATGGGGGGTCTGGCTGGGCTGTTGCCATGCAAATGTCATTGTCCTCAGCTTTTGAGGGCATTTTGAAAAGTAAATAATGCCTGTAATTGTTCTCCTTTTGCTGTACAGCTATAAAATATATGTCCTTTACAGGAAATGTTGTTATTTGGAAAATACACTTAATGCCCAGAGTTGGACCAGAAATTGATACCACTTCCATGTCTGTATGCTAAATACTACCAACAAGCTGCTAACTAACTTGCTAGCGAGCACAAAGACGGAAAACAGGGGGCAACAGTTAGCCTGGCTCTATTAAAAGTTAGCAAAACTTGACAATGCCGCTAAAGCTAACTGATTAAAATGTATCTCATTTGAATAACTCCGTACAAATATGATACAAAGTATAAACCATCAACCAGTGAAAACTCCAACAAGATACTGGTCCTTACCAAAAATATACTATAAAAATATTTATATTTATACTTTTTCACTTTACTTTGTGTAATTGCTAGCAAGCTAGCAGTTCCCCTTTGTTTCCAATATGGGTGCTACGCTAGCTAACCAGCTGCTAATAGCAATAGCATACAGATTTGACAGCTAAGAATCGATTTTCTCATCTCACTTTCTCTCGGAAATCAATTTAGCGTTTTCCTAATTAGACCTTTACCTTTCAAACTGTATTAACCATTTTTCAACAAAAGACAGAATATACCATTATATTTCAGATTTTTTGCTTTTTGTTTTACAGAAATGGCCGACTTCATAGCTGTGCAAAATAAAGCATTACAGTTTCACAGGTGTCTCTGAACATATGAACGTCAGCCGACCCTCAGCTGGCACAGACACACTAAAACATGCAAGACACAAAGTAATCCCATTTTCTGCCTGTTCTCTCGATTGACTCGCCTCTTTGTCAGCGTGTCCTCCATCTTTTCTCCTCTACCTCTCCGCTCTCCTCTTTTTAAACGTCCAAGAATCTCTCCTTTCTTCTTGGCCCGAGGGTGCGACTGGCTGTTGGTGCCAGGTCCAGGGACACCAAATGGGAGCTGTAATTATCATTGCTCGAACCACTGTCCTGTCAGTGTGCTCGCCAGCAAAACAAGAGGGATCCTTTGGAAGTCCTGATCAAAAGCTTTGGCCTTTGATCACGAAGCAAAAGGAAAAACCTAAACACTGTGCAAAATCAACGAGGAATGTCCCAAAGAGAGCCTGGGAGAATGGGAATGACAGCCGTCCAGAAGACAGGAGACCCAGTTCCTCCTCTGCCATGATGTGTTGATGTCAGGAGCGCAGGTGTTTAGGATGCGTTTGATCTGATCAGTGTAAGCACAGGACTGAGAGTGAGTCATGCGATGATGTTGTTGCTAAAGCGTCGTCTTAGATAGCACCTGGTGGGCTGCACAGAAGACATTTTGACTTCACTGAAAATGTCTGTACATCACAAAAAACCTCTTTTAGTACTGTACTTCTTCACGTCACATCCATGAAACATTACTTGGCTGATGGTATTCTGCGTGACCCAATAAAAAGAGTGTATATAAAGAAGGTTACTTTGACTTGCTTCAAAATTAATTTGCAGCAGAGTGACAAAAACGTAATAATGGAAGCCCATTTTGAGGGCCTTAGCCAAAATCTACAGGGGCACAAGTCATGCTGCTTCAGCGACAACAAACCGCAGCCTCTGGAACCTTTGAAACCCTGTGTGGTCATTTTCTCTCACAGTGACTGAAAAGAACTGTGGTGGGTGGGAAAGAAAAAAAGAGCCCCTCGCCACTCATAATACCAATCTTATGTATGTAGACGAAAATGGGGAGGGATGGGAGGGGTTGTGGGGTGGCAGACGGACTAAGGCACAATTTTAAAGCGCTTATTGAATTGCCATTACAGCTCCTGAGACTAATTGTGGCTGTTGTGTGTCTCTCGGTGGCCTAGGGGGCTCTGGAGTGGCCCTGTATGCTCTTACTCAGTGGGGTTTTCAAACCGAGTGGCCCTGAAAGAGAACAGGACCACCGTAGATCAATGGCAAACCTTTCACTCTTTCACAGGCCCTCGCTAATCCTTCTCATTTGTCTGCCATTTGTTGAGGCACATTCACAGCTCCCTGAATTTAGGATTAGGCCTTGTTTTGTTACAAAAACAGCCCAAGTTATAATGCTGAATGGATGGACTAAAGGGTGGACGACAGATGAGTGTGCATGTGAGTTTGCGGGCATGTGTATGTATGGTTATCAGGTACACCGAGGTTTACGACCAAATGCACGAGAATGCATAACCTAGTCAGGATTTTGTCTTAATTCCCATTTCAGTGAAAAGTGGTGCAATGGAAGATGTAGCTTTCCTTTGCAGAGGACTTATTGTATAATGTTCACACAACAACACATTTGCAGAATCCCTCTTAACACTGTAGGTGTCAAATGTTTAACATGGTCATATCTCCTTTCGTGTGGTGACAGTTGAAAATTTGAATTTTGAAACAGATGCATACATACTTTAGGGTTTAGACAGCTTGCGAAGTAAAGAAGTGAGCAGGAATAGATGTGTTTTTACACAGGAAGGCACAAACTGAGGGGAAAAGGGTCCTTGCTAGTTTAAATGTTTCTGCCTCGTGTAAATAGAGAAATAAGGGGAAAAGGGGAGATCTCAAGACAAATGCAAACACTGGCATACTCCCAGAATCGCTGTTGTTCTGTCCAATTCTAGTTAGCTTACTAACCTCTTTATAATTGGCTGATCTAAGGCGCAGTAACATGGACTGTACAAATGGTCCAGTGGTCGAATATGCGCGAATAACAGCAGAAATTTGTTTTGCCTCCTGTCTTTGAGGAATGTTTGTAACGCAATTGTAGCTTTTACTGATACAGAGAGGACAGTGCAAAGTGTCGGAAATAGGGGGAAGAGAGAGTGGGGATGACACGCGGCAAAGAGACGAGGGTGGGAGTCGAACCAGGGGGCCGGCGCATCGAGGACTGTAGCCTCTGCATATGGGACGCTCCATGTAACCGCTGAGCTAAACCTGCGCCCCTTGTTCAAAATTTTTTTTTTTTAAGTATGAAATATGTCATTATGTAGGAAAAGGAACTTTAAGTTTTAGAATAAGTTATCAAAGATACTACTTGATGTAATTGCCGCGCCATGAATCGAGTAATCGTGCAGAATCTAATGAAATAGTTTGATAACTTTGAGGCTAGTTCAACGGGAATGAAATAGGAGGCTGGGGTTAAACAGGTTAAAGGTTTGCACACTTAACCTTGCTCTGCTAAAAATGTAAATACAGGACTAACATTTACAAAACTCTCTTAATCACATGCTGTCTTTTCACATGTCTTCTATTTCACACGAGAGCAAGACAGTTCCCTGCCGTGCCTCCTGCTGAAATTAAATATTTCATAAACAAGAGGGAAAGCGTGAACAAACTGATTCATCACAGTAAAAATACCTGCAAAGGAAATCAAATTTCATTAAAGTAGCAATGTTTCCCTGTGAAGCCGGGAGTTTGTCCTCATTGTGCTCCGTCTGAACCGTCTGAGTGTGCTTAGAAAGACTTGGCAGGCTGCAGCAGAGCCATCAGACCGAGGCCTTCTCATCACTGAGTGGATTAGTGTGCATGAAGCCACTTACTGGACATTAGACAGGGCTGCTGAGTGGCACATGCGCCACAGTTTCCCCAAAGCCCTGCCATGCCACGCCGCAGGTATGTGGTGCCGACCAGCCAAACCCCATGTCGGGCATTCTCTGGATGCTTGCAGTCGTGCCAGACACAGGGGGCGAGGTGAGGAGATGGATGGAGCGGTGATTGTTTGAATCAGAATGGATGAGGGGAAAGTAAGGAAAGTCAATGAGTGTCATCTAAAAACACGCAAGAGATGTTCTGAGGAAGAACATGACAATTAGCTAGGCTACTAGTTGGATTCAAAGTAGGGGAGGGATTGAGTGCAGACATAGACATCATCGTTAAATTGTTATTAAAATAAATAGTCCATGATTCATCACTTTTCTTGCCAATTGTAAATAGGTTTAGAAGTGATATCTTCATGGTAGGGCATGTTATTTTCTTTAATTCATATTTGTTCTGTATTTATTTCGCATTATTTTATACCAGTGTTTTACCAGCATGTTTTGGTGTGCATAATGGGTTTTAATGTGTGGTTTTATTTTGTCTTATTGCATGGTTTTAGTTTGAAATGGTTTGAGTTTTTATCATGTTATTTCCTGCCTTGGCATTTGCTGTGTTCAAAATGCCATACTATACTAGCAGTACGCACTGATTTGGCCAAAATGTACTGTGTAGCATGCAGTATGCAAACAAAAGCAAAATGTACAGTGTGCCAGAAATACCCGGATGTCGTACTGATTCGGAAAAAATCTCATCGGACCAGTCTACCTTGCATACTGTATCCCACAATGCAATGTGCTGGAACGTCACAGCGGCAGTTGAAATCACGGACAGCAGCAGCAAACTCAACATTAAAAAAATGCTATAAAATTTTTTACCCTACTTTCAGTTTCTATGCTAATGTCAGCCTCAATATAATGTGCAGATAGAAGTATTTATGTTCTCATGTAACACTCACCTATGAAGTTTCCTTACCCTTAATTAGCCACAGTGTATCGCTCAAGGCTTTGGTTAAAAGTAGGCATATGTCTCAAATTGAAACATTTTTCTGTGTTTACTATCATTTCACTTTGGATGTAGTCTTACCTTAGTCTTTATAATGAAGTTTAGCTATAATTATCAGTGTTTGGTAATGCTACCTTAAAAAAATGGGATACGTTATGTTACTGCGCTACCTACTGAGAAAAGTAACACATTAGATTACTTTTGTGTTACGTTACCAATAATTGAAAATGACCCCTTTGCGACTCATTACACTCCTCCGCTGGTACGTAGCTACCTGTCAAGAATCTACTTTTTTGTGGTGACAAACAGAAAAGGGAAAGACGTCTTTTTTTCCTCAGTAACGGATTACTTTTGATGAAAAAGTAAGTAAGTTACGGATTACTTGGATTGCAAAGGTAAGTTACTCGTAACAACACAAAAGTAATCTGAGTACTCTAACCGATTGCATTATAACGTGCTACCCCCAACACTGTTAATTATGATGCTATAATTGTGACCAATGTTTCACATACGTGTTGCTTGTGTGTTTCACCAGGATACTGCAGAAGGTAGTGCAAAAAAAGCTAGCATATGCCCTAAAGAGACATACCTCAAATACCAATCAGGCTAGCTGGTCTCACATCTGTAAGCAATGTTTAGTGACACTGGGTAAGTTCTCACTTAAGGTTGCACATGTTCCTAGACTGGTAAACTGTTAAAATATAGAACGTACACAGTGTACAAATATAAGAAGAACACTGAAAAGGTGGTGGCTGCCTAAAGGAGCACAGAGCATCTCCTACATAGTCAGGCCAGCTGAGGCAGAGCAGTCACATGTTGGCCTGCGTCCCAGTCAACATCGTGAGGTTGTCTTTGGCTGTCAGTGACTGGAAAAGACCAAAGTCAGTCCTGCTTCATACAAAGTTTTAGCTGTGCCAACGACTATCCACCCTGATCCTCAAGCCTGGCTGTGTGAAGTAATTCTTCATGCCAGTGAAACCAGACAGACTCTGTGTTTTTTCACTTTTTTTTTTTTTTTAACACTGCAGCTTTTTTAACTCAAAGATTAACAGGTGGACTTTCTTCCTTAAAAGCAGATTTTTTTTCATGCACAATGTCAAAATCTGCTTTCTGTTTTCCTTTAAGCAGGTTGAAATAAAGCAGAAAGAAGGTTTTTATTGGATTAAAACCTTTGGGTTGTGCCTTACAATTAGCAAGACATTCACAGGTCAGTTTCCTCTGTCAGGGTCTGTCAGGTGAAGAAACTTGATACAAGCTGGAAAACTTTGGGACAGATGATCCACTCCAACTGAGTCTGTAGAGAAACAATCTCTCACTCAAACCCTGGCTCAAACTAGGGTTTAAAAAACAAGCTGATATGTTTTTTTGATCTGTACCATGGACACATAATTCTAGCAAGTGTCTAAGGAAGCTGTGAGGCTGTATTGCAGGCTAAGGTCAGGGCCTTAAAGATCATGTCCCTCCAGGCTTGACACCTTGTGACACATTATATCAGCGTTTAGAAATACATGATCATGCCGCTAAAATCTTTGGTTATTGTATCAACTGGCTGTATCGCATTTAATTTTTAACATTTCTCTAACAGCCTTTAAGGTTTTTTACTCTACTTAAAAGATAAGTAGAAGATGTCAGAGCCAGGAATAAAGAGTCAAGCCAAAGTAAATATATGTTTATAGTATGGAGAGCACAAAGACATCTATCTTAAATCTAATGGCATTTACATTTAACTAAGAAAGAGTTAGACAAAACAATACAGGTGATTTCTGTCCTGCACTTCTCCAGCTTCAGCACCAGAGGCTGCAGCCAGGAGAGCTTACATTGATCATGCACTCAGGCTCTGAGGTCTTGTGTTACATCCCTAAACTGGGAGGGTTCTGACGTTTGTTGTTGCTAATTATCAGAGACTTTTGATTTGAAACAAATCATTAAAAAAAGCATGTAACTGCACCACGTAGTCAGGCATCAGGCCATCATTGCCTAATTTTTTGGATTAGTGCAGAAATAAGTAGCTAGTATTGATCTCATGGACTTCCTGCATGCTTGCATGTTTAACCCTTTTTATATTTTCTTGTAATCTGGGACTTTTAATGGCAAAGGTATAGTTTGCAAAAGGACTGCTTCATCAAAAAAATGGTAAAGGCACAGCACTTCTATAGCTACTTTCTAGTCTTCCGACCACTCAAGTCACGTTCACCCTTTCACACACACATTCATACACTGATTGCAGAGGCTGCTTCGTGAAGTGCCAATTTCCAGTCAGGTTCTGGCTATGCCTTCTACAGCAATTTGGGGTTCAGTGTCTTGCCCAAGGACACTTTGATATGTAGACTGCAGCAGCTGGGTATTGAACCCCCAACCTTCCAATTGAGAGACAACCGACACTACCTCCTCACCCCCAAAGACACAAACTACACCCTATATATTGGTATTGGGAGGACATGCTCACTGTACTTCCAATTGGGGAGTTGACCTTAATGGGTCACAGAAGGTAGACAGCTGCTGTAAGGAAGAGTGATCAGACAGCTCAATTTGTGACTTTACATTTGATTTAACTGATGGAGAAGCAGTGCCATCTGGTGGTGATAAAGTAGATCTGTTTTTAAAGCCCTGCTATGAACTCTGGCACACTCTGCTGGACATCATGAAGTACTAACAAAGTACCAGTAATATCTGACAAAGTACAGTACATACGGTACATATGATGTTACACTTGATGGGATCTAAATGTAGATATGGACATATATAACATGTAGCAAGAATTGCATGGCTCTGCAGACTCTGATGTGGCTTTATCTTATCGATACCTAAATGTCAATGCACTGCACTTATGTAGTGCTTTTCAGTGTTCTGACCACTCATAGGGCTGAACAACACATGTCACATTCACCCTTTCACACACACACACACACACACACACACACACACACACACACACACACATTCATACGCTGATGGCACACTGTACATTCTAACAAGTTAAATTTACTTAAAAAACATTAGGAAAGCGATTACCTTGGGAAAACTAAGTAAAATAACTTAACTGTGTCAAGTTGTGTGAAATGATTCTGTGTTTAGAACATGTGTTATATAAGTAAGCTGTACTTTTTTTTTTTAATGATGTGAGCACTTAATGTATCCAAGTACACTGTAAAACCTGATAAGTTAGTTCAACTCAAACCATTTGAGGAAACCTAACTATTTTATTTCTTGTTAAGGTAACCTATATACATTAAGTAAACAGTACACATTCCATTCAGTGTGTGGAACTTAAAATGAGTATTTGAACTTGTCAATGAAGTAAGATGAACTCTGTGAAGTAGTTTAGCTCAAAAACTTTGAATATTCAATTAGTTAAAAAAAAACATTATTTTCAAAATGCAGCATTAACTTCAGTCTCACATTACTGTAATTTACTGTTAACTAATTTAAATGAAAAAAGAAAACACTGGCTCTACATTGTAAACACAGCAGTGAGATACTTTAAAATGTAAAGACATGGTAAAGTAACTGGACTGGTGCATCCGGACAGATTCTCACTGAAGCTGCTCACTACCATGTTACATGCTTAAGATGTTGGTCAAATCGATTCATTTAAGACCAACGTTCAGGTATTAAGTAATGAGTTAAGTAAAAAAAACACCTTTTTCCAAGAAAATGCAGGAAGTGTCAAAATATTCTAAACACTACAACAGAGTAAAGAGTTAATGTTAATAATAGTTTCAAACACAAACAGGAATATGGTCCGAATTTTATTTAAATTGTTAATGAGAGTCAATCACAGGGCTGACACATAAATACTTTTTGATTTTTTGATTTTTGTGGGGGGAAGCCGGAGCACCCGGAGAGAACCCACACATGCACGGGGAGAACATGTCAACTCCACACAGAAAGGCCCGCTTCGTCCGAACCGGGGATTCGAGCTAGGAACCTTCTAGCTGTGAGGCGCCAGCGCTAACCACCGCACCAGTGTGCAGCACCTGTAATTCTGTGATTGCTTTAATTAATTTGGGAAAATATTTAGGGGGGGAAAGGGATATCAAATTGACCACCAGGAGCGTTGGCAACATTAGTGCGCAACAGCGGCGAGGAAAAACTTCCCTTTAACAGGCAGAAACCTCGGACGGAACCGGGCTCCTGGTGGACGGCCGTCTGCCTCGACTCGTTTTGTTTGGGGGTTATTTTTGTATGTATTTGGGCTGGGGGTGGAAAGAAGGGTTAGGGTAGATAGAGGGCGGGTTAAAGAGGGGTGGAAAGAAAGGACGGAGGAAGGGACGATGGTGGGAGGATGAAGAGAGGAGGGAGTGAATGAGGGGGATGGAGGGAGAAGGGGGAGGAAGAAGAAGAAAGAGGAAGAAGATGGAAGGAAGGAGATGAGGGAGGAAGAGAAGGCTACTATTGCTCGGACTCCGCCGAACAACAAGCAGCTTCCTCTACCTTTGTGTCCTCATTATCCTTCTTCCAGAACATCCAGAAACGTTTCTTGCCTTTTCGTTTCTTCTGTTTCCTCTCCTCCTTTTCTTTTTGTTTCCTGTCCTTCTCTTCGATGTTCATCTCTTCATCTTTCACTTCCCCATCTTTAACTTTAATCTTATTTACTGTTTCACTTTCGTGTCTTTGTCGTTCTTCTTTCACCAGCTCCAGTTCCCTTTTCTCCTCCTCCAGGTCTTGGATTCTGATCATCTGAGTCTTTTCTCTTTCCAACAGTTCGTTGTTCTTCCTCTCCAACTCTCGAACTCTGGTCAGCCAGGTGTTTTCCAGGTCTTTGTTATCCTTTTCCAACTGTTGAACTCTGGTCATCCAGGTGTTTTCCCTCTTGACCAGGTCTTTGTTGGTGCCCTCTACCTCTTCCACTCTGCTGTGTTGCTCCTTGACCTGTTGTTGCAGAGCTTTGAATTTGTCCTCCCAAGGATTTCCACCTCGGGGGACTTCATTTACTTTCCTCCTAAGCAGGGCTGAGGTCTCTATTAGCCTCTGGGAGACAGCCTCCTTCTCCTTCCTGAGGTCCAGGATCACGTTGTCCCTCTGCAGAAGCTGCTGCTTCAGGTGGTCCAACTTCACCTGGCTCTCCTTCTGCAGAGAAGCAGTCCTCTGGCTCTCCAAAGATGCCTTAAACATCTGGTCTTTAAGCTCAGAGACTTTCTGCTTCTCTGCTTCCAGAAGAGCCGCCATCTTCCCCATCTGCTCCTGGTTCAGGCGCTGGGCGGCCTCCATCTGCTCCTCCTTGAGCTTGAGGCTGGTCTTGAGGCGGGAGATCTCGGACTGCTGTTTTGAGACGGTCTCAAGGCTCTTCTTCAGTTCGCCTTTGAACTCATTTTCCCTGAGGTCAATGAGCCCCTCCAGCCTGTTCACCCTGTAACGCCCATTATGGATCTTGTGGCACAGCTTGAGCCTTTCCTCTTCCCATGCCATGTTATCCACATCCATCTGCTCGTGTAAATTTCCAATCACAGTGTGAGCACCATGACAGGATTGTTGCAGGTGGCAGACCTCAGCAGGAGGATTTGGATTGCTCTGAGGAGCAGCACATCCAGCCTCCATTCTCGAATTCTGTGTTGGGTTCATCTCTGTAGTAGACTGCAGTGGATTCTGGTTGTCTGTAGTAGACTGCAGTAGATTCTGGTAAGACTGAGATCGATTGTGTGTACACTGTTTTCTCTGTTGAAAATCCTACTTGACTCCTGAACTCTTGTGTCATTTATAGTTTTTTTAATGGAGTGGTGATGTCACAGAACATTCTGAATCAAAGCATAAAAGGATCAAAGCACTGTGCATTACATCAGTTGGTAACATTCCATTGGCTTGTAGAAACGTTCCAAAGCTTTTTTTAAAATTTCCTGTAGAATTGAAAAGGGGGAGGAGCTTTCAGGGCGGCCATTTTCCTTTTGACATCATGCTCATGGTGGGAAGCTCAAATGCTGTTATATTGTTGTAGGTTCCAGGTTTACAAACTGTAAAAACGTTTTTATATTGATAAAATATTTACCATTTCACAGCTTCCTGATTGATCAGCAACTATTGTTTAATGTATAGAGGTAATGTAACGAGAACATGTGGCAGGGCTGCCAAGTTTCAGAAAATCACAAGAGTGAGACTTTAGTGTTATGATGTGTTTGGCCGCCGGCGAAAAAATTTTGGCCTGTTTTAACGTCGATTTATACCTTAAGACTGATGTCCTCACCTCCATGCCAGCTGCTCTCCCTGCACTGTGGCCTCCTAATGCTAGTCTTAATTAACCAGAAATTAGAAATGAAAATTGTAACAAGAATTTTGACAAAATACATTTATTTGCAATATTTCATTTCAACCAACTGTCCATCATTTAGCTGGGGACATGTCTCATGTTGTAGGCATTTGTGGCAGATTTTGATGCCTTGACGACGGAGGCAGGGGGCTCCCACTTGAAACACTGTGGCTCAAGGCTCGCCATCTTCACAGTCATGATGGACGATAGAGTTCCCTCAAGAGCCAAACTGTTTCGGGTTTTGGTTTTGTTTGAGTAGGGGGTGATTTCGGACACAGCCAAAGTGGATTCCAGGGACTCTGTGGGTTCCTTTAGGGGGGTCTAATAATAATACAGATAAAAACTAAGAGCAACATTTGTCCTACGTCGACATCAAACTAGTAAAAATATTTAAAAAGTGAACCCATTTTCAATAATTTTGTGTGATCAAAATTGGGTAGTTACCTACCGTCCGTCTTCTAGCAAGCAGGAGAACGTCGAGTGGGTTTTAAATGTCGGCGCTGTTGTGTGTGAAAGATCGTTAGAGACGCCAAGACCCGCCTTACGTTGCTTCTGATTGGTTTATATTGCGTGGTGCCTTCCGTGGTTGGTTAGATTTAGGCACAAAGGACTGGTGGATTGGTCTGGGATTGGTTATCTCGGTCAGTCAATCAGAGTTACTCGAACTACGGCATGCCGCGAGGACCAAAGTTTATTATCATGAAAAAAATAAATATAGAGTATTGAATGGGGAAATGTAAGCGTGAGAAATGTCAAGTGTGCCGTGTGGTGTGAGAATGGGTCAAATTGCGTGACTGTCACACTCAAAGCGTGACGCTTGGCAGCGCTGATGTGGCATAACACTGGGTAATATTTTAAACTAAAACAACATGTTTGGCATCTCATCAACAGCCAACATTAACATTCATCTACTTCCTAGCAAACATTACTGTTTGATAGTGATACGGGAGAGGCAGCATACATTCTTAGCTAAGGGTAATGTAAGCTAGCTAAGGGTAGTGTTAGCTAGGACATGGTATAATGCCAACATTAGCTGTTGAGACTTAGCTGTATCTACTTGGTTATAAAATGTGTTTTCACCTTGCAAAATGTCCCGATGTCTATATTTTTACTATCCATTATCTTTTATGTTGCTGATAAGTCAGCAAGTCAATGGAAATCATTTGCAGATTCCTTATGTTATGCAAAACTTGGAATACTGGGTTACAACATCTGCATTTGAGCATTCTGAGTGTGAGATCGAAGCAAAATGGCCACCACGTGAATATGGTGAAGAAGCTGAAAAAAGGACTAGTTTGACAATAAAAAAAGGCACGGCGGGTTGATGAGGTCAGTGTGCTGCTAAAACGGAGGCTTGTAATGGTGTGTAATATGGTAAGCCCTGGGCTGCCATAAGCCAAACCCTGCATGAAATCCTCCTCGATACTGTATTCACAATTAGAAGATGGAAATATGATGTAAATACTTCAACTCCCAAACAGAACTATAAGATGTAAAAATAAAACTCTCAACTCAACTCGACTCTCAAAACTCAACTCCAGAGCAACTGGGGCTATTTATCGTAGATTATAATGGAGTAAAAATTGCTTAAAAGCTTGCTAACATTAAATCTCAAGATAATAATGTTTGAATGGACAGTAAAGTCAGTTGAACTATTAAGCTAGGAGACCACCATATTAAATTAAAAAATGTTCAAAGGCTGCAGACGGAGCGTGGTTTTCAGATAACATAGAAGCAATTGCTAACTAGCGGCTAGTAAAGAATAGGTCACCAATTGGCAGACAACAGTCCGGGTCCAGACCCAGATGACATCGTATCCAGACCTGGACCTGTTATTACATTTTGACAAGCATATCGTTTTCAACATGCACAGCTTTTTTGTCTTTGCGGTAGTAATTCAAGCGGTCCAGCAAACTCACAGGCCAAAGCATTCATTGTAAATTATCACAAGTGATGCTACTCAGCCAATCAAATCTCTTACTCAGATAAACATTGCGAATGGACCCCAGTGGGTGTGCAAGAGCAGACATGTTCCATGACAATTATTAAACACAAACATGTCCTTACTAATATCCAGCTACCGCTGAATTGTTCCTAGCAATAGTTATGTCAAAAAATTAAATATGATACTCAAATCTATGAAAGCACGTTCAACTTGCGGATGACTCATTTATATGAGACAGCTGTCAGACTGTCTGTCACCTTTAACCGAAACTCCAGGCTGCAGTTTAGTTCAAACACTTCACTGACAAACCTGAGAGTTAGACAGAGCTACATACTTTCTGAACTGTGACCAGATGATTACATCAGGGGTTTCTGTTACCCAATTAGTTTTTAAAAGCAGACCCACAACCAAGTAAAGACTTTGACTTAAACTTAGATATACTTTATTGGCATTCAAGATATACACGACAGTGCACATTCAAACAAAATTAAGCTCACAGCATATATACTTCTAAATCTATGTTCTTTACTCTTAAATCCAGTTCACCAAGTTGTCTCCAAACAGAGAGAGATTAGGTCCAAAAAGGCAGATACTTAACAAACACAGAGACTGAAAGACATCTGAAGTGAGAAAAAAAAAAAATTGTATAAAATCAAAGGAGGAAAATGAGAATGCATTTTGTATCACACTTACCTTGATGGAAACATTGACAATAGTGAATGCCAAAGAAAGTTGCACTAACAAAGACAGGATGTGACTAGATGATGAAGGTGATAACCACACGGTCGCTTTGTGCACAAACTGACATTTTAAGGGGTCTCAGACACCAAAGACGACAGTCTGAGTGCCAACGCCATGATGCACAAGTTCTTCTTTCTCTGTGTTCTGACGGGTTTAGAAGGAAATGGTAAGATTATTAAACCTGATTATTATTCTCCGGCTCACAAATGAAACATTACTCCATTACAATGTCCGTCTTCTCTTTTTAGCGCTTGGGAGCGATATCATAAACGGTAAAAAGAGCAAAGAGAAGTCGATGCAGTACATGGCCTCAGTGCAGGACAAAGAAGGCCATATATGTGGAGGATTCCTCATCAGTGAAGACTTTGTGGTCACTGCTGCACACTGTGATAAATGGTGAGCAACCTTCATTCACATATTGTATATAATTCTGTCAGTTCCTTAATCCTTTTTTTCTATGTAGGAATCCTACAAATGTTGTTCTTGGCACCCATAACCTCAACAAGGTTAATAATGAAACAATGAGATACTCTGTGAAGACATGCAAACACCCATCGTATAAGGATCTGGCATCTGGGAATGACATCATGCTCCTCAAAGTAAGCACATTCTATTCAACCTTTTAACTTCAAGTGACATTTTGTATCTTTGTTCAATTATTTGCTTTTACTTTGAGTTCAAGGTTCAGTAAATAGGAGCACATTTTTTCCTAAAGATTATGATTCAAGTTTGATATGTATTTAATCTGCACGAGTACGTCCTGCCTCCAGAGAGTGGCCACGTGCTTGTGAAGCTAGTCCCACATCTTTTCCGCCCAGGCTTTAGCGTATAGATTTTATATTACTAAGCAAGAGGGGGTGTTCAAAACGGAAGAAATACAGCCTTAAAAATCAACAGAAAACTTACTTGTGACAAAATGTAGCTCTGTTTAAATGTAATTAATAGGATTTTCCTAGAAAAATTAAATATAGACTTTTACAAATACAATATAATATAAATCATCACTTATGGGCCTCCATACATGTGTGTTGGTGAGTGCGTGTGCAGACCCTTGTGAGACCCTTCCCTCTGCATCTATTCTGTTGTTTTGCTTTGCACGGGTACGTGGTAGCATGCTAGCACAAAGCTAACAGGTGGTTAGCATGCTAGCGCAATGGTAACCGGTGGTTAGCATAGTAGCGCAGCGGTAACTGGCGGTTAGTATGCTAGCGCAAAGGTAACCGTGATGCTGTTGGTGTTAGCTCGGCTAGGGGCGCGTGTTCTTGCAGTGAGTGAGAGTGAGCTTCTGGTGACAAAGAGCCCAGGAGGAGGGGCCCAGTTTGAATGTGTTTTTGACAACATGCAAGGCAAAAACATATTTATACCTTTAAGCAGTGTTAAGTGAAACATAGCCAAAAACTCGACTCAGACCTCCACCAATACCATATCTCATCCATTTGTTGGGTGTATTAGATAATTAGAGGAACTGGATGGACTCAAATGTCACCCATTCACTTATGAATGAAAATTGCTCGCCCTCATTTGATATACTTTGGTCTTGCTTCCATGTTGTGTGGGGGGAGGGGGATTGGGCATTCTCTGTGGCTCACCTGAGGTCCCTGTTTACTCAGTCCACTTCCAAGATCCAGTGATGTTCTTGAAAAACACAAAACATCTGTTTTCCATAGTGTTTTTTAAAAGCTTGTCTTCAAATCTTACTCATTATCTTATTAATGATATTGTCGTAAAGACTATGAAGTGGAAGATTTTTGCTTATTTACTGTAAAAATTATAATTTCATCAACACAATTGTAACAGTAAAATGAGAAACACTTCACATGTTTGTTCACCTGAAATTTGGAGGAGAAAAGGGCAATTTTATGAAGGAGTTTGACCAGTTTGTAACCTTTACTTTCTTGTCTTCAGCTGTCAAGGAAAGCTCGCATGGGTAAAAAAGATCGGATCAAGCCGATTCAACTTCCAAGTCCTAAAATGAACCTGAAAGACAAGAAGAAGTGCCGTGTAGCCGGATGGGGTTGGACAAGATCTGCTGGTGATGTTGTTGCTGATCTGCAAGAGGTGGAGGTTCCAATCGTTAACCTGAAAGAGTGTCAGAAGCTGTGGAATAAACTTCCTGCCAATGTCATCTGTGCAGGAGGATACGGCACAAAAAGTGGAATTTGTCAGGTGGGTTTTCTATCTGTTCAAGAATATCAAACAATGTAAAAGTGTACATGTATGACAAATAATGGAACTCCCTCCTCCTCACTTCCTCCTCACAGGGTGACTCCGGCGGCCCTCTGGTGTACAACAAGGTTGCAGTCGGTGTTGTTTCCTACAACAGCAATAATAACTGTGACTACCCAGACGTGCCCAACATCTACACAGACGTATCCAAATTTCTCCCCTGGATTAAAGAGATTCTCAAGAAAAAGAAGTGTTGAATGAAACAGCATTATAAATGAGTTCTTCACGGTGGATGTATAAAGTTTGATTGTATTGTGGCAGTATTGTTTTGTCACCTAGTTAGACACTTATGCAATACGTGCTTTTTGCTTCTGTGATTTCTGTTAACGCCTAAAGCATCCAAAATCAAAATACAGTTTGTGACATGTTAAATTCTTTTCAATAATAAAATCGACTTTGT